>NC_044905.1:26291439-26985037 GCF_001633185.2 Quercus lobata | reverse complement strand
AAAAGAAAAAGAGATAGAGAAGGCGAAGGCGACAGAAAAGAAAAAAAAAAGGGAAAAAAAAATAAAGAAAAAGGGAGAGATGGAGGTTCTGGAGAAAGAAAGAAGAAGAAAAAAAAAAAAAGGAAAAGAAGTGAGCTAAAAAGATTGTAAGGTTGAATTATATCAATCATTTTGTTGGCTTTATTCCGTACCAAATTTGCTTGTATTTTAGTAATTAGTAACCCTGTATTTAGGTGGGAATCATGAAAGGGTAGTGTGTGAGAGAGTGTGAAAAAATGCTCAAGATTGTGCAAAGTAGCAGGGATTCGCGACTGGATCTCGTGGGTGGCTCACAGCTTGCAAGCCGCTAGAAGTTGCACACGTGCCAAGCATGCCAAAAGTTGAAGCGTCATGCCAGCTGAAGCACTACAGGACAAAAAGTACAGACTAGCCATTCAATTACCTTGCGGCTGGAACTCGCGGCTTAGTCAAGTCACGAGGCCAAGCCGCCAGCTAGCTCTGTTTTGAAAAACTGACTCTTTGCATTCCACTCTCACCCTAGTATATATACCCCTTATACCCACGAAATGTAGAGAGCTTCTAGAGAGAATTTTGAGAGTGAAATTCTAGAGAAAAACAAGATTGACTCATCCCCAATCTTCACATAGAGACTCTTCAAATTCCTCTACTCTCACCCTCTCCATTGTTACATCCTTGTAAGGTACATTACCAAAACCTTTTCTCATCATACCTATATATATGAGAAGGCTATTTAGTTCTTGGGAAGCAGTTAGGAAGGGACCAATTTCATATTGGTTAATGCTATGAGTTATAGCAGAATTCGATAAGCTAAAAATGAAATAGGTTCGGCGTAACCTCGTTGGACTAGGAGTTTGGAGAGCTTAGGTACACTGGGTAGATTAGGCTTGGAGGGTCTTCTACTGTTCATGTATCTCAACTACATTCTTTAGTGGATTATTTACCGCTTGGAGGGCGGCAAAGAGGTTTTATGCCGAGGGCTTTGGTTTCTTCTTCAATAACACATCATTGTGCTGTCCTTATGTTTGCATCTCTCTTCCCTTAATCTTTACCATTTAATTTCTACTGTGGATATGATTTTATTTGGTTGAGATTTTTTATCAATTCTGTTATATGCTTATGTTCATATTCCGCACATTAATTGTTTGATAATAAGCTTGAATTGATAATTTAGATATTGGGGGTCTAAACGTTCATAGTGTTTTATACACTTATTGAACATTCAATTAGTATTAGAGCAGGTACACTTGTTGTGGTTTAAATACCTAAGTGTGATCCTTGATCCCTAGTGTTTATATGCCATGGATAGTGCTTTGTATGCCTTAATGCATGTTTTGGATGTTGATGATTATAACATGCCACGTATTTGTGAAAATGCCTTTATAAGTGATACTCCTCATGATTGTGATACTATGTTACATGAATCTTTGGGTGTTGTTGATATTCCAAATGATAAACTCTTGAAGAAAAATGCTAAGAAGTTTCAAAAGAATTTAAGCAAGTTATTTTGTGAAAATGATGATTTGATTGCTAAGCTCAATGAATCCAACAAATTGGTTGAGAAGAAAATTCTCTTGAAAAACTGAAAGAGTTTGAATGTTTGAATATGGACTTGGATGCTAAACTTGTTTTGTCTAACAAACTTGTTGATGAGCTAACATGTGAAAATGAATCTTTTAAGATGCATGCCAAGTGTTTGATTGCTGAACCTATTGCTAAAAAGGATGATAATATATGTTGCAATCATGTTGTGGTACCCGATTTCGTGCCTATTATGGGTTCTACCTCAAAAGACAAATCGATGTACATTCCTCCACATAAAAGAAATCAAAAGGTGGAGAGAAAAGCTGTTAAGTCAAAGCCTCCGTTTATGTCTCAGCTTAAGGTTTTGGATGGATTTAAATTTGTTCCAACTTACCACCATTGTGGTGTGATTGGTCATATAAGACCTCAATGTCATAAGTTGAAGATGGAACAAAACCATGTTGCTAGATCCCTTCCCAAAAAGCCTAGTGGACCTAAACACATTGTTTGTCACCATTGTGGTGCCTTTGATCATCTAAGACCTTAATGCTCTAAGTTTCATGTTTTTAAAAGAATTAAAAGAAAAGAGAAACTTGAGCTTCTTGGAAACTATGCTGAAAAGGGTAAACCGGATTTGAGTGAAAATAGCATGTTGTTAAAGGAAGTGTTTTATGCTCTTAACTCCTTATCTATGTGCATCTCCGGTTCTCATTCTTCCAATTCTTGTCTCACTTCTCATAAGAAACTCATTCCAAACAATCGTTGTGTTTGGATAAGGAAGGGTTCCTATGGTTGAGCTTTTACTCTTTTGATCCTTGATCTAATTCTTTCGATCTTTGTAGGACCCTTCATGCATTAGATGCTTCATTGTCATGTATTTGTGCATCATGCATCTCTTTATATACATTGTTTTGATTGTTTTTGCATTTGATTTTTTTTTTAATTTTTAGTTTTGTGTGAGTAAAAATTCAAAACCACATAAAAAGTGAAAAATTCAAAAAGTTTGATCGTATATGTTTGAGCACATATCACATGTGAGTTTTGCCTTGTACCTTCATACAAATGGTTTTATGCATTTATGAGCTTAGCTTGTTCTTTATGCACTTATTTTTTTGTGGGAAAAATCTTGAAATTTATGTATGATTGTTGTAAATCGATCTTCAAGCTTGTCATGAATGATTGGTCGATAATCTTGATAGTTTTGATACTTGTATAGACTTGTGCCTATATATCTTCCCACACTTTTTATTGTTTTTGCTTAAAGAGCTCAACAAATGTAAATCTTAAAATGAAAAGAGATAATGAGCTGCAAAAGTCGCCGCACAAACTAGTATTTGACTAGGAAAAAGGGAAAGCGACTTGTACTGAAAGTGTATGATGCCCAAAAGCCAAAAACTTGTTCATCAAATTGAAATATCAAAAATTTTAGGCATCAATCTCAAAATGAGATATATTGATTCAAAATGATCAAATGTTATGAATTGTATAGAAGCCAAATGAAAAGCTTCTAAGATATGTTATCATTTTCTTGTAGGAGGTTATATATGTTCATTTCTATAATTGAAGTAGACCACTTAATTTAGTACTAGTTGTGTATGACTTAATTGAATTGATCATTGAAGTTTCACTCTAGACTAAGGACTATTCCACATCTGATACACACACACAACACACATACTTAATGTCCAATGAATGTCTTATTTATTTGTTCGATTGTACTTGTTTAAATGTGATGTATGTGTGCTTAACCATATATGGATTAATCCAAATAAATTTTTGATCATTTTATATGTTTTTGGAAGTGATTTTTATCACTCTTTGTGTTTATGTTTAGTACTTACTTTGTTTTTCATTGTTTAAACATGTTCTGTGTTGAAAAACAAGTATCAGAATTTTTGGCTACTCATTCTAGCTTCTTGCACGAGTAGCGAGCAAGCTACGAGTTTTGGCGACTTGCAAGTCGCAAGTCCAAGCTGCGAGTCCAAGCTATGAGTTTACACAGAATGGTTTTGCAACTCACTCACGACTCGCTAGTCGCGAAATGCCTAGAAATAGCTTTTTAAAGAGCTTTTTCGTAGGAAACTTATTTTAAACATTTCCTATCCTCTCTCAAACCCCTCTTTCAATATTTTTACATCAAAACTCAATCAATTTGAATGGTTTTTCATTCCATTAACATCTCTAAGGTATTTTTAAACCCTTTTCGTTGATTTGGATCCTTAGATTATATTTTGGAGAGTTTTGTGCTCTTGGTTGGGATTCGATTTTCATCATAGGGGTTGGAAAAACTTAATTTTTGTCAAATTCTTGTATGAGATTGGTTTCTTTTGATGATTGCTTTGGATGTTGGCCCCTTGTGGCAAAAAGAACATGTATTAAGGATGGATTTCATGATGTTCATGTATTTTTTTACTTTGTTATTCATAGTATGCACGTTAGGTGTTTGATAAAATACCTCTTAGGCATTTTCTTGCTTGTTTGGACTCCGATGAGTACCAAACTTTGGAGTTTTTCATGTTTCCTCATTAGGAACATGTTTGGTTCATTGGTTGTGTATTAACACATATTGCCCCTTGTGAGAATGCTTTTTTGTGACACTCAGGCCCAAGGATCCTGGGCCTAAATAAAAGGTTTGGTGAACCGGGCCTTGACTCACCGCAGCTAACGAGCTGTTTAAGAATTAAGTGGTATACAGGGGATACTCCTGACAATATAAAAAATGACAAGCAAGGATATTCGTATCGAAGAATGCCAAAAAAAATCAACAAGGTAAATTCAGAAGGAAAGAAATAGGATTAGCAAAGCGATAAACAATTAATGCTGAGGGGATCCTGGGAAATATGAAGCATATTTCATTAATACATTGTCTGTTGAATTATAGAAAGCTCACTAGGACGTGATACAAGGTTCAATCAAGCTCAAAAAATACAGTCTTGAGTGGCTATTTCAGCCTTCAAAACTTGCAAAGTTTGATTCTCTTTGAATCCGAATATGTGCAATAGTGGCTTTTACAGAATACCGGGAAGCAATATTTGTTTTTTCCCTTGGTATTTTTCTTTCTCTTCACCACAGATTTACTGATAATTTTTCTAGAAAATCTCTTATTTTTTGTGTTTCTCTCTTTTTTCGCTGCCCTTTCTTCGCAACCCATCTCTTCCTTTTATAATGAAGTTTTTGGTCTTCCTGTGGAACCGTTGGTTCCCCTGTTTTACCCTTTTGCAAACAGAGCACGTCCTGTACCCATCACTCAGTAAGTCCCATTTCCGTTTTTTTCTCATTCTTTCCTTCTTTCAGCTCTGATTCTTTTGAAAGTTCCTGGTTGGCCATCTTCTTTGGGATGTGCTGAGGTATGCCCTTCTCGGCATCCCCGTTTTTGGCATCTTCCACTTTTCCCTTTTCTTTCCTATCTGGGCGGAATCTTGTTCTGCCAACTTGAAAGCCGCTTGTTATCATTCTTTTTTTTGTGCTTCCCTGTTCTGGTTCCCCGAGGCTTTTGCTGTCTGTGCCATGAGAGATCGTTGGGTTCTACTGGCGCTTGCGTTCTTTTGCTTTTGTTTCTTGTTTTCTTCTTCTGTCTTTTTCTTTCGAGCTGTCCTAGTCTTCCTTTGTCTTTGTGCCTGAAAGGATCCGCGCCTCTTGATGATTCCTGAGGATCCTTACTTCTTATCCCTTGTTGTGGTTCTCTTTTTTTTGGATGCTTCTTCGTCTGGGCTTCAAGATTCCCTGGGCCTTTTTATTCCTTCATAGGTCTCCTGCATCTACTACTTTGGGCTCAACTTGATTTTTTCTTTTGGGCTTGACTCATTCTTTTGGGCTTCCTTCACTATGATCCTTTTTAGACCTCAACATTTAGCCCCCCGAGCTCATGGGTTGCCTGAAGCCCACGCGTGAGTGATTTAGGTTTTCTAAGATTTTCGTAGGATCCCCCTTTTTCAACTTCTATTGGGTTCCCTTCCTTTTTACTTGGGATCTCGGCCCTTTTCTGCTGCTTTTGGTTACCTCCTTTTTGCGTGTTGCGTTCCCTTATTATTATTATTTTTTGCAGCTTCCTCTTTGCACGGGACGTGGCAGTTGAGTATTTGAGGTAAAATTCCTCTACCCACTTTTCTCATTTCCCGTTACTTCTCATTAATAACCGCTGATTAATCCCTTCTTCAAATTAAATTTTTTGGCAACTGGCGCGTCTTTCCATACACTGTCTTCCCCAACTGCTATTTGCGCCTTTATTGTAGCCGTTTCATCTTATCACTTTGCTTCTCTGAGTCTTTCATTCTTTGGGTTTCTCTTTCTTTTTCTCTTCTTCTCTGTCACTCCGGTCTTCCCCCTTTTCGCACTTTCAATCTCTTCTCTTCTCATTGTACGTGTTGTTCCAATGGCTTCTTCTTCTTCCCGAAAGAGGAGAGAGCGTACCCCCAGTCCTTCTAAGGGCGAAGGTTCTTTTGGTTCTGCTCCAAGTGATTCTCGCGAGGTTACCGAACGTCCGGCCTTCCCTTTACGGGATCCTTGGTATTCTCTCAGTTCATTTTTCCCTCATGTATCTAATGGTGAGGCCCCTCCATCTCCTCATGCTTGGATGTTTTCTGGCCAAGCGGGTTTCACCGGTTCCGCCCAGGTTCCTGACCCTAGAGAGATTTTTGACCTTCAGATTAGACAAGGAGTTCGAGAGGCGGTTCCTATCTTCTTTGATTTTGTCCCGGGAAAAATTCAGGGCTGGCCTATCTGGGTAGACAAGGAACTGTCTGATGCTAAATTTGTGGGTTGCTTGGAGCGCGCCGGTATCCTAAAGGCAGTGGCTATTTCCAGAAACCTTGAGGGCTTCAGAAACGCCAAAGGGCTCAGGCATTTGGTACGTCATTGGTGCCCTTCCCTTCATACTTTTTTCTTTTCTGTTGGTGAATTGACAATTACCTTGGAAGATGTGGTTAATAACTTCCTTCTCCCGGTATTTGGTGACGAGAGCCCCTTTGATATTAACCTTTCTAGGGAGGATATCGTGGTGGAAGATAAATTGTTTGGTCATTTTGGTGGTCGTGCTGCCTCTTCTGGTGGTAAGTCGGCTAGAATGGGGAGATGGGTGATGACCCTCTCTCGTGAGAAAAATAAGGAAGTGAGGTGGGTCGGTTTTCTGGCTTTTTGGCTTAGCAAGTTCTTGTTTAGTGAATTCCCTGGGTACGAAGTTAAGTCTTTCTTTTTTCCGTTAGCAATCAAGTTAGCTTGAGGTACCCAATATCCTTTGGCCCCTCTGTTTTTGGGTCATATTTACTCTCAATTGGACCAGTTTCATGGAGATGAGACCGAGGGTGATTCTTGTTATGTGATTACTTCATCTCTTCACTGTGCTATCCTTCAGATTTTCATGTGGGACCGTTTTGCAGCTACTTTGGCCAAGTGCAGGAATTTGAAATTTGTGAAAGACAAATTCCAAGGATCCCCTGACATAGTGAAGGGTCTTTGTGGCAATTCTACTGATGCTTTTCCCATTATCTTTCGTCGGATTAGCTTGAAAGGTGGCGGCCTCAATCTTGTGGAATTATTTGACCAAGCAGGGAACTTACATTGAAGATCCCCTCGTGAGTTTGGCCCTGGCTTTGCGTGTGATTCTGTATTGTCTTCTTTTTTATCTTCTACAGGTAATACCTTTGACTTGCACCGTGGTGATGAGGGCAGTCTGGCTTATCTTGCCTGTATTAGCCCCTCTTGGCTTCCTGTGCCTTCTTCGAGTGGCCCAAAATATACCCATTATTCAGCACACCGGGTACTCCGACAGTTTGGTTTTGACCAGGACGTTCCTCCAGTTTTTAAAGACGTGGTGCCGTCCCTTCCTTCTTTGGATCCTTTCCTGAGGCTGCATGCCTTTTCTTATTGGTCACGGAGGAGCCCCCAATTTGCAGTGCCTAACTCCTAGAGAGGAGTCTTTGCTTCTAGTGGCTATACTAGTTATTGGAGAAGAGTACAGAAGTCTTTCGTTGACTATGTTGGCTCTAGTACAGTTCGGGAAACCCCGAATCTTAGTATTGTTTCTGCTCTGACATCCAATAGGCGTTTATCCCTTCCTACTGCTAGGATTGTTTCTGCTGCTGCAAGCAGTAAGACTGGGTTTGCAGAGTGGCATGCCTCCAGGGGAGGTTGGGTGACTTATGCACAGGATTTTCCTGAGACTTGGCTGGGTTATAGTCTCGTCATTGGCACTTCCTCTAGAGTGCCCATCAAGAAAGGTGCAGTGGAGATAATAGGTGCTGCCACCACTCCGAGTAAAGGTAAGGATGTCAGGCCGAAAAAAATGAAAGCTGTTGATGTTGATGAAAGCACAGAGGGTGTTCAGATAGGTTCTGAGACGAAAAGAAGAAAAATTGGGAAATCTCAAACACACTTAGCATCTCAGGAAGGCAAGGATGTCGGAGAACCTTTGGCTTCAAGGACCCGGAAGAAGACTAAGGTAGAGTCTTCTTTTTCCCAGGTTCCTGTGACTGCTTCAGTCCATGGTTCTTTAGGATCATCTGGTTTTGTATCCCAGCCTCATTTAGGACCCTCTGGGCGTACTCGTAGTAAGTAAAAGACTTCTAAAGAATATGTAGAGAGAGAGAGAGAAGGGCAAGACTTCTTTCCTTCTTCTCTCTTTTTCACTTGTTCACCTTGTTGCACTTATTTCTATTTTGCTGACGAGTGGTGGTTTTTTTTGCAGTCCAAACACAAGTCTGATTACAAGAAGGGTAAAAGCCAATCTTCTGGTGACGACGTGGTATGTGTGCCCCCCTTTTTTTTTTTTTTATGTTCTCTCCCTTTTGTTCTGGCACTGTGTTGTTAGCATTACCCCGTTGTATTACTTGGCACTGCTTTTTCCTCCTCTTCTTCCTTTAGGTGAAGGTATCTCCTCCTATGACCGGTAAGGCTTTGGGAAAGGAAACTGTTACAGCTCTTTCTATTGCCTTTCCTATTGTGGGGGAGGAGCCCCCTACTGGTGGTCTGGCTGAGGAAACCGGGCAACCGATGCAGGGTTCCCAGGATTCTCAGGATCCCAAAACCTCTAAGATCCCTACATCTCAAAGTCCCCATCTTGAGCGCACTCCTAGTCCCATCAGGACTGTGTTTCCTCAAACATTGTCAAATAAAGGCGCTTTGGGAGACACTCCTTTATCCAAACAAACAGGTGAGCCATGTTTCCTTGAAATAGCGTTACATCTCTATTTTCTTTTCCAGTTTTTTTTTTTTTTTTTTTTTGAGTTCCTTCTTTTCTTTCTCCTTTTAGGTCAAACCAGTGAGAAGTTTGCTCCCAATGTTGCCTCTTCTTTAGAATCAGAAAGCTCAAAAGGTGAGTGTGAGCTGCTCCCACTGTGTTTCTTTTTCCTTTCTTTCCTTCCCTTCACCCTTTTCTTTTTTTTATTTTAAGAAAATGGCGAAGCCCCCTGCATCTCTTCCTTCCTTTAGCCATTTTGCCATTGGTTCTTTATCCTTTCTCCAACTTGCCTTATGTTCTTTCCCAGAATTTTCGGGGAAATCAGGGGATCTAGAAGAAAAGGCTCTGCCCCAAGAAGCCGGTACTGGTTTGTCCTTCTTTCTCCCCTTTTCTTTTTTAAGACTAAATATGTTCTTCCTTTTTTTTTTTTTTTTTGAATATTGATATAGGCTTTACAGATTCTGAGCCTGTTATCCCTGAAGGAATTGTGAGACCCGTTCGAATTGCTGATCTTCAGCCAGAGCGAAAGGCTGTAAGTCCTCCAGTCTCTGCAAGTGGTGACACAGCGATGGGGGATGCCTCGAGAGTGGCTGCCTCAGATCATGATTCAAGGCTCTCCTCCTTCCTGGCTCGCTTTGATCTCTTGGAATTTAACAGTCTTCTTGCCAGCCATTTCCATGCTTTTGGGTCTTCTTATGGTAGCTTCCTGCGCTTCTCTATTCCTGTTGAAGGCCTGCCGCTGTTAGAGAGTCTGCTCAAGAGTCACGGGGATTTCACCAGTGGCTTCAGGGGAGATGTTTCTCTATGTAATATTTTGATGGAATTGCTATGTGCTGTGCTGGTTTCCCTGAGGAATTCTTCTGTAGATTCTTTGTCTGAAGAAAAGCTTCTGGAGTGGAGAGGGGTGGTCCAAGACCTTCTGGAGGCCAAGTTCAATTTGTCTTTTTTGTTGGATCACTTGCATCTGTTGGCTCATATGATATTTCAGAAGCAATCATCCAAGAGTATAGACATCGAGATAGCTGCTGCTGAGGAAGCTTTGGCTCGTGCTCACAAGGTTTTACAAGACTTGAAGGTCAAGCGGCAGAGGATCCTTTCTACTTCGATTGTGCCTGTTATTTTTCCGGATGCCTCCCTGTTGGCCAGCCTCATCCCTTAGCTTACTTTTAGATTTACATAAACAATTTGGGGTTGTATAAGTTTTTTTTTGAACATTGCTTTCCTCTTTGTTTCTTTTTTTTGGTGTTTCAAAACTGCTTCTAATTTCTTAGTATGTGAATCTGCCTTTCTCTTTGATATATTGCATTTTCTTTCCTATGACTTTTCTCTTTTCTTTCCTGAGTCCTGGACCATGGTTTCCACAGGCTTCACTGTAAGTTCTGGTCCAGGTACCCAGTAATCTATTATGCAAGTACTGAACTGGGTACACTGGTATCTTTTCCTATATATATTTTGAGATACGGTCCCAGTTCATGAACTTTGACAGGTTCCCCTCTTTTGCCAAGTGCTAGGCTAGGTATCTTGGATACTTTACTTTTATCTGTGATCCTAGACCTTATGCACTTGGAACTGTCTGTGGGGTATTTGAAATTATCTGTGAGGTGAATCCTGGGCCATATGTAAAAGGGTATTACATACCTTTTTTTCTTTTTCTTTTTGACTCAGGTATCCTTCCTTAAATCTATCCAAACTTGGTCTTTGCAGTATTTAAAGAAAGACTTAAATATTGAAGAAAAAAGAACTTCATTAAAATATGGTCATTTTTAAGGAACAAAGAAAAAATCATTTAGTGCAGTATTGACCACAAAGTGTCAATCTATCATATGTTCCTGAACAAAATTATTTTAGATCAGAATTCATGATAAAGGCTGAAATAAAAAGATTAAAAAAAAAAAAAAAACTTAGCAGATGGTGAAGCTGGTAAAAGGACCCTGAGGTACCGGGATCCCCTCGTCCTTATGCATAGTATTGTTTCAGCCATTTCCCGTTTATGGGTTCTGTCAGGACTGTCCTATCTTCTTTGGTAAGGTAATAATACCCACTCTCATGAGCTGCACTAATGATGTAGGGTCATTCCCATTTTGGGGTGAACTTGGAAGGCCCTGGCAGGTTCCTCCTCACGTGTTCCGCCATCCTTAGTACTAATTGCCCTTTAGTGAACATTCTTGGGCGTACTGCTTGTGCATATGCTCTGGTCATTCTTTGCTGGTACCTCTGGCTTCTTTTCTTGGCCAGCTCTCTTTCTTCTTCTACCCCTTCCAGATTTGCTAGCCTCCTTTCATTGTTTGTGTCCTCACTTTCTCCTTGATTTTCCTCTAGAACTACCCTTGGTGTAGGAATGACTAACTCCACGGGGCTGATGGCTTCTGTTCCATAGACCAGGGAGAATGGGGAGAATCTTGTGGCTGTCTTTACAGAGCTTCTACATGCCCAAAGTACATCTGCCAGATGGTCACTCCATTTCCCTCCATACTTATGTTTCATTTTCTTAAAGATCTTCAACATTACCCTATTAGTAGCTTCAGCTTGGCCGTTTCCTTGTGGGTAGCATGGGGTAGATCTCCCATGCTTGATGTGGTATGCTTCAGTTAACCCCTTCATATCTTTGTTTATGAATGGGGTTCCATTGTCATTGATAAATCTTCTGGGGATCTCGAACCTTGTAATGATGTGGTTTCGAATGAAATTTGCTACGGCTGCTCTAGTGGCTTTTTTCAAAGGGATGGTCTCTACCCATTTTGTAAAGTACTCGGTGGCTGCCAGGATCCATATATAACCGTTGGATAGAGGGTTTGTAGGCCCTATGAGATCAAGCCCCCAAGTGTGAAAAAGCCATGGTGTCGTCATATCCTGTAGAACATTTGGGTGAGTGTGAATTGCATCTCCCATGACTTGGCAAGCATGACATGTTTTGACCAACTCCTCAGAGTTTCTTTTCATCGTTGGCCAGTAATATCCCAACAACAGTAATTGCTTATACAGCCTTCTCTTCCCCGGGTGACTTCCACAATCTCCAGAATGTACTTCCATGACTACTTCTCTAGCTTCCTTTGGTCCTAGGCACCTTAGGGGATCCCTACGGTATCCCCTTTTGAATAAGATGTTGTTATGCAGGAAATACCTGCCTACTAGCTTTTTGAGCTTGTGGGCCAGTTTTCTGTCGGTTGGCAGGATCCCCTAAGCCAGGTATCCTATGAAAGGAACCCGCCAATCTTCTGCAATAAACACCGCGTAGCTTTCTTCTTTATCAATCGCCAAACGACACTCCTGGCATTTCTCCTGTATAATTGCTGCTTCCTTGTCCATATTTGGCCAGTAATACCCCATGCGTTGCATCCTTCTATATAGGCTGACATTTTCTGCAACTTCATATGCTTGGGCGTGTAATTCTTCTAGTTTCGACTTTCCTTCCTTCTCGGTGATACATCTGGACAATATTCCTCCTGGCAGCCTTCTATACAATTCTCCTTCTATCTGAGTATAATCCATTAGTTCTTTGATGTTCCCTCTAGGCCCTACCTCTTTCATCTTTTCTTTGACTTCGTCCTTCAGTCCCATTGTTTGGACTCTCCGGAGTACATCCCTTAGAGGATCCTTACAATAGAATGTTCCTGCCTTCTTATTTTTATTAGCGTTTCTCTCCCATTAAATGGTATTTGGGATCCCAGGGTGGCGAGCGCATCAGCAAACCTGTTTTCACTTTTTTGAGTGTACTCTATGCTAAAGGTCTAAAATTCCATCTCTACCCTTTGTGCCCAAGTCCTGTAGGCTGCTGAGTTTTGTTCCCGTAACGCGAAGTCACCTTTCACTTGGGAGACTACAAGATTGGAATCTCCCAACACTCTCATATGTTTCACTCCTATGCTGAGTGCTATAGTCAACTTGGTTAAATATGCCTCATATTCAGCTGCATTATTAGAGCACGAGAAACCAAGCTTGAAAGACAAGGGCATGATATCCCCATTTTCACAACTTAGCACAATTCCTACCTCATTTGAAGTTGCTGTAGCCGACCCGTCAAACCTCATGGTCCATTTCTTCCCTGGGATCTCCATTACTGCTACCTCACCAGGGATTTCTTCACTCAGCAGGCCTTCCTCCTTTCCTAGGAATTGAGCTAGCAAATCTACTATAGCCTGGCTCTTGACAGCCTTGGGAGTTCTTATGCCTATATCATATTGAGAGAGCAACACTAGCCATTGTGCTATTCTTCCCGTAAGAAGGGGCTGGTGTAGGAGTGCTTTTATGGGGTGGGACTTGGTTACCAAAAGGATTTGGTGAGCTGAGAAGTACCTCTTTAGCCTTTGGGACACATAAATGATCACTAGGTAGGCTTTCTCTATTCTGGGGTACCTGGTCTCGGTATCCTTGAGTGTTCTGCTTACATAATATACAGGCTGCTCATTCCCTTGGTCGTCTTCTTGTGCCAGCAAAGCTCCTATTGCCTGGGAGTTTGATGCTAAGTATAGCAGTAGAGGTCGCCCACGTACTGGTGCCTGGAGGGTGGGCAAATGATTCATGATGCCCTAAATTCTTTGAAAAGCTTCCTGCTGCTCCGTTCCCCAGGTAAATTCATTCCCCTTTTTCAACAGTTTGGATAGACCTGCTGTAGCTGAGGCCAAACCAGGCACAAATCTCCTAATATAGGAGACTCTTCCCAGGAAGCTTTTGAGTTCCCTAACAGTAGTTGGTCTTCTCATTGTGGCGATAGCTGTGGCCTTGGTTGGATCCACACTTATGCCTTTGTGATGTACCAAAAACCCAAGGAACTTTCCAGCAGACACTCCAAAGGCGCACTTCATGGGGTTCATACGTAACTTGTACTTCCTGCATCTTTCAAAGACTTGCTCAAGTACTTGGAAATGTCCTGTTCTGGTCTTTGACTTGACCACAATGTCATCTACATAATCTTCCATCTCCTCGTGCATCATGTCATGGAAAATGGCTGTCATGGTCCGCTGATATGTAACCCCCGCATTTTTTAGGCCAAAGGGCATTACAGTGTAGTAAAAGTTCCCAATTGGAGTTCTGAATGCCGTCTTCTCTGCATTTTTGGCAGTCATGCGGATTTGGTTGTACCCACTATACCCATCCATAAATGAGAACATTGAGCTTCCTGCAGCTGAATCTACAAGAAGGTCGATATTGGGCAAGGGGAATTCATCTTTAGGACATGCCTTATTCAAGTTGCGAAAGTCCACACAGCAACGGATCTAACCGTTTTTCTTCTTCACAAGTACAATGTTGGAAAGTCATTTTGGGTGTTGGATGGGTTTGATAAAACCAGCTGTTAGCAATTTTTTGACCTCTTGAACTATTTGAGCTTCTACCTCAGTGTGGAAGACCCTAGCCAGTTGAACTACTGGCCTCATCCCTGGGTCCACATTAAGAGAATGGACTACCAACCCTGGGTCTAAACCAGGCATCTTATCATAGGTCCATGCGAACACATCTTTGTATTTTTGAAGTAAGGTTACCAGTTGTTCCCTTTCTTGCGCCACCAATTAACTGCTAATGAAGACAGGCTTTCGGGATTCCGGTTCTGTTCCCAAATCTATTTCCTTTAATTCTTCCTCAGGCTGAATCTGGGCCTCCTTAACTGGTTCTTCTGGAATTTCTTCTTGGGCCATCATGCAGCTTGGTGGTCCGGAACCTTCCTGCATAATGCATTCGGGTCCCACGCACCTTCAAAAATGATAGATTAGCCTTCCCCCGGGTTCCCGCACCATCACACATTCTCGGGATCCTGAAGAGCTGGGCTCCCTTTTTTGTCTTTTTCTTTCTAGAAGGTTCCTCAGGTCACGGGTGCCCCTCCCTCCTTCTTCTTCTTCTAGGATAGGTGCCCCTGGGGTCCCTGGGGCGGGGTTCTCAACATCTGGCTCCAATTCATCATAAAACATCGTTTCTGTAAAGTTCAATTCTCCTTGGCTGAAAGGATTATGGTTGGTAGGGATCCTTATGGGCCTCCCATTCAGTCTCCCTTTAATGCATTGATGGAACGTGGATGGAATAAGGCGATGTTTATGAAGCCACGGGCGTCCCAGCAACACATGATAAGAAACTTCTACATTAATCACATGAAACCTTGTTAGGGCTACTATTGGCCCTACCTTTAAGGCTAGCTGCATGTATCCTTCTGTTGATTCCACCGATCCTCCAAATCCTGTTATTTTCATGGGAGCCCCCAGGATCCTTCTGTCAACTAAGCCCACAACTTCCAGGGTACTCAAGGCTATGAGATTGAGTGATGCCCCCGTGTCCACCAGTGCTCTTCTGACTTAAACGCCGTTTATGGTGGCCATTAGATAAAGGGGTCTACGTGGTCTGGGTGCTCAATCTCCATGTCTTCATCAGTGAAGGTTATGGCATTGGTTGTCTTCAGGAAAGCTCGACTAGCATGTGACTCTGGTGTAAAGCATTCCATCCCTGAATCTACTGCTATACTCATGAGAGACTCTGTGGCCACTCTTCTTGCTTTTGGTCTGAATCCTAATTGATTGAATAGTGACCTGAACTTAGGATTCTTCTGGAGGGTCCTAACTGTGCTCGGGTGGAAGGATCCTTCAGATTCTCCTGCTTCTGCCGGGTTCCCATGTATTACTATTGCTACCACCCCTTTTTCCTTTGTGGTTAGGCAAGGGGTTCCTCTGTACTTCTGGCTCCTTTTGAGTGAGTTCTAGGGTTCCTTCCCTCAACTTTTTGTGGAAGAGTCTGCGAAGGGTCCAGCAATCCTTGGTGGAGTGCTTGACATAATTATGGATTCTGCAAAATAAAGGGTTCTTCCTTTCTTCTTCAGTTGGTGGCCTGGACACAGTGAATGGCCTAACAACCCCATCTTCGATCCATTTGTCTAAGACATGGCTTAACTCCTCAGCTGTACATGGGATCACCGGTGGCTCCTCGAACACCTTCTCATTTGCTCTCTTCCTTTTCTCTCCTACTGATGCTGTCATAGCTTGGGACGCGAGCAGCCTTTTTGTCCTCATGGTTTGCGCCGTCCTTCTGGTTCTCTGTAGCAGGTCAGCAAACTGCGTGATACATAGAATTTCAAGGTTGAGCCTGTAATCAAAAAGCATGTTGGCTACACAGGTTTCCACGAGCTTCTTTTCTTCATGGTCTCCATAGCAGTCTAGGGACACATCTTCAAATCTTTTAATGAATTGGACGGGATCTTCTCCAGGTCTCTGCCTCACCATTTGCAGATTTTGGAAAGTGATCTTGTCTTTACCAGGGTAATATTTGGCATAGAATTTTTCCATCATCTCATCCTAGGTTTTGATGGAGCCGGGTCTCAGCGTGGTGTACCAAGTGTATGCCCTATCCACTAAGGACTTGGCGAATTCCCTTAGACATAATTCTCTGTCTCCTGCATACGGGCCCATAGTGTGGACAAACCTACTCACATGTTCCACGACACTTCCATTTCTTCCATCGAAAGGATGGAACTTTGGGGGTTCGTACCCCTTAGGGTATGGTTTGCCAAGAAGTACTGGAGGAAACGGGAGATCCCGAGAGAATTGCTTGGGGATCCCTGAGAGTTTTTCCCTTTCTTGCTCCAAGAGGGCATTGACATCTGCCAGTGTTAAGTACTGAGGGTTGGCTCTTCCTCCCACTGCTGACCCTCCTTCTGGCTGCGTCCCATCTTGGTGGCCAGTAGGGGGAACGTTGTCTCTGATTTCCTGTGTCCTGCTCTCTTTGAGAAAACGAACTTCTTGCTCCAGATCCTTCAACATTGCTGTCATCCTGGCCATGAGGTCTGGTTCCTGCCTTGCGTGTCTTTGTTTTGACACAACCTCCTGTTCTACCAGGGGTATCTCGCCTCCTTGCCTGGAAGCTACCTCGTTTTCTCCTACGGGTTCAGAGGCCGTAGGTGGCACATTAGTTCCTTTGCTGTTTCTTTGTTTTAGAGGCATACTCTGTGAAGGGATTGCTTCTTCCTTCTTCTTTGCCCAGTCCCCAGTGGAGTCGCCAAAATGTGAGAGTGCTTTTTTGTGACACTCAGGCCCAAGGATCCCGGGCCTAAATAAAAGGTTTGGTGAACTGGGTCTTGACTCACCGCAGCTAACGAGCTGTTTAAGAATCAAGTGGTATACAGGGGATGCTCCTGACAATATAAAAAATGACAAGCAAGGATATTCGTATCGAAGAATGCCAAAAAAAATCAACAAGGTAAATTCAGAAGGAAAGAAATAGGATTAGCAAAGCGATAAACAATTAATACTGAGGGGATCCTGAGAAATATGAAGTATATTTCATTAATACATTGTCTGTTGAATTATAGAAAGCTCACTAGGACGTGATACAAGGTTCAATCAAGCTCAAAAATTACAGTCTTGAGTGGCTATTTCAACCTTCAAAACTTGCAAAGTTTGATTCTCTTTAAATCCGAGTATGTGCAATAGTGGCTTTTACAGGATACCGGGAAGCAATATTTGTTTTTTCCCTTGGTGTTTTTCTTTCTCTTCACCACAGATTTACTGATAGTTTTTCTAGAAAACCTTTTCTTTTTTGTGTTTCTCTCTTTTTTCACTGCCCTTTCTTCGCAACCCATCCCTTCCTTTTATAATGGAGTTTTTGGTCTTTCCGTGGAACCGTTGGTTCCCCTGTTTTACCCTTTTGCAAACAAAGCACATCCTGTACCCATCACTTGGTAAGTCCCATTTCCGTTTTTTTCTCATTCTTTCCTTCTTTCATCTCTGATTCTTTTGAAAGTTCCTGGTTGGCCATCTTCTTTGGGATGTGCTGAGGTATGCCCTTCTCGGCATCCTCGTTTTTGGCATCTTCCACTTTTCCCTTTTCTTTCCCATCTGGGCGGAATCCTGTTCTGCCAACTTGAAAGCCGCTTGTTATCATTCTTTTTTTTGTGCTTCCCTGTTCTGGTTCCCCGAGGCTTTTGCTGTCTGTGCCATGAGAGGTCGCTGGGTTCTACTGGCGCTTGCGTTCTTTTGCTTTTGTTTCTTGTTTTCTTCTTCTGTCTTTTTCTTTCGAGCTGTCCTAGTCTTCCTTTGTCTTTGTGCCTAAAAGGATCCGCGCCTCTTGATGGTTCCTGAGGATCCTTACTTCTTATCCCTTGTCGTGGTTCTCTCTTTTTTTAGATGCTTCTTCGTCTGGGTTTCAAGATCCCCTGAGCCTTTTTATTCCTTTATGGGTCTCCTACATCTGCTACTTTGGGCTTAGCTTGATTTTTTCTTTTGGGCTTGACTCATTCTTTTGGGCTTCCTTCACTATGATCCTTTTTAGACCTCAACACCCCTCAAGTGCTTTTTCCATGCATTGGTCATGTATTACACATAGCCACCTCTTGCACACACCTTTGCTACCCTTGTCATGCATTGGTCTATACCTTACTTCTTCATCCTAGCATGTCATGTTTACCTTATGTTTTGTAGCATTTTACTTTGTTTTAGGTTTGAGCTTTATTTTCTCATTCATCTCGCACCCCTCATGCATCATTATCATTGTTCATACCTTCATCTCTTGCCCTCTTTTCTTCTTGACCCTTTGTCTATTCCTAACAAAAAGGGGGAGAGTATATTTTAGAGAGTATACCGGAGTATTTTTGTCATTTCTATATGACTTTTGTGCACATTCTTAAGGGGAGAAATTCTATTTCTCATGCACATTTGTAGGGGGAGAGATATTCCATAGGGGAGATGCATATACCAAGGGGGAGAAGAGATTAAGTTAGTAAGAAAACTTTGTTTTATTTGTTTCTCTTTATATTTGTTTTCTTGTATTGCATCGTGTTTGTATGTTAGACATACATACATCCTTATGCTATTGTGCTTCATTGAATGCATGTTCGGATGATCATTTGCTTTACTATATGATCATTGTAGTCATTTCTATATGACTGTTTTGGTGTATGATCAAGTTGCTCTCATGTTTCACATCATGTTTACTTGATTACAATTTACTTGTTAAATTATACTTGTCATTTTATTACTTGCTTTACCTGCGGGTCTAATGTGTTTTGTGCAAGTGTTTCAGGTTACAGGCATATATGTTCCAAGTTCATCACAGCTCTTATGACTCATCAAAGGGGGAGTATTGATGTTGAAGAGCAGGAGCTACCTATGTTTAATGTTTTGCTTATTGTTATCATATGTCTTAGTTTATATTCAGTATTTTGTATTTGTACCCATGTTGCTTTTGTAAGTTTTTAGGATTTGTTTCCATGTGGTTTGTAGGCTTTTATGGTTTGTACCATGCTTATGCAGTTTTTTTTTTTTTGCTTTTGTAACTTTTTTTTGCTTTAAGTACTCTCACTCTTGTGCCCTAGTAGGATCTTGTTCTTAGATACATATACTTTTTTGTATTTTGCATTGGTTGAATGTTGGACATGCAAGTGATTTGCATTGAGCTTATTAGCTTGTATGTCTAAATGTTCATTCCAAGTGTGAATGAGTATTGTGGTCACTATTTTATAGTGATTGCTTATATGGTCAAGGTATGGTTTATTACTTAATTTCATTGTGCTTGATCGCATTGTGCTTGCCTCATTTGCATTACAAGTTTTTCTACATACAATGATCATATTGTGTTGTTGTGTTTCAGGTGATTCTTGTCCATATGATTCAAGAGCTTCAAAGACTCTAGAGTTAGGTATGAGTGGGTTTTGTTCAACTGTTCCCAACTCACATGTTAAGTCTAGAGTTTATTTTAGAGTTTTATCACGGAATAGCCAAAGGGGGAGATTGTAAGGTTGAATTTTGTCAACCATCTTGTTGGCTTTATTCCGTACCAAATTTGCTTGTATTTTAGCAATTAGTAACCCTGTATTTAGGTGGGGATCATGTAAGGGTAGTGTATGAGAGAGTGTGAAGAAATGTTCAAGATTGTGCAAAGTAGTAGGAACTCGCGACTGGATCTCGCGGGTGGCTCGCGGCTTGCAAGCCGCCAGAAGTTGCACACGTGCCAAGCATGCCAGAAGTTGAAGTATCATGCCAGCTGGAGCACTACAGGACAAAAAGTATAGACTGGCCATTCAGTTACCTCACGGCTGGAACTCACGGCTCAGTCAAGTCGCAAGGCTAAGCCGCCAGCCAGCTCTGTTTTGAAAAACTGACTTTTCGCATTCGACTCTCACCCTAGTATATATAACCCTTATACCCACAAAATATAGAAAGCTTCCTGAGAGAATTTTGAGAGTGAAACCCTAGAGAAAAACAAGATTGACTCATCCACAATCTTCACATAGAGACTCTTCAAATTCCTCCTCACCCTCTCCATTGTTACATCCTTGAGAGGTATATTACCAAAACATTTTCTCACCATTCTCATATCTGTGAGAAGGCCATTTAATACTTGGGAAGCAGTTAGGAAGGGACCAATTTCATATTGGTTGATGCTATGGGCTATAGCGGAATCTGGTAAGCTAAAGAAGAAATTAATTCGGCGTAACCTCGTTGGAGTAGGAGCTTGGAGGGCTTAGGTACACTGGGTAGATTAGGCTTAGAAGGTTTTCTGCTATTCATGTATCCCAACTACATTCTTTAGTGGATTATTTACTGCTTGGAGGGCGGCAGAGAGGTTTTACGCCAAGGACTTCGGTTTCCTCTTCGATAACACATTGTTGTGTTGTCCTTGTGTTTGCATCTCTCTTCCCTTAATCTTTGTCATTTAATTTCTGCTGTGAATGTGATTTTATTTGGTTGAGATTTTTTATCAATTTTGTTATATGCTTATGTTCATATTCCGCACATTAATTGTTTGATAATAAGCTTGAATTGATAATTTGGATATTGGGGGTCTAAATGTTCATAGTGTTTTATACACTTATTGAACATTCAAAGATGAAGTGAGGCGGAGAAAGAAAGAAGAAAAGAAAAAGAGAGAAGAAAGAGTCATAAATGAAGAGAGAGAAATGGAATAAAAAATTATTTTATTTTTTAGCATAGTTGTCCGTACCATTCCAAAGGTGGAACAGTACTATAGCATGTCTCAAAATTTTGACACATTCAACACACCTCATGATACTCTGTTTTTGGTGTTTGGTGTGTCAAATGCCAAATATTTAGCATTTGACACACCTGATAGTGATGCTCTTAGAAGCTTTATCCCCTTCCTTACAACTTTTTTTAGCTTCATTTTCCTTATTTAGCGTGCATTTGCCTAAGGATTATTAGACATTTTGTATTTTTTTGGCTAGGTTTTATGGTATTATTCACGATCCAATCAAACTTAAAAAAATGTGCATAAGTAGATCAATCATGGGTCCCACGACACTATTCATAGTTTAAAAATTATTTTGCTACAGTGTTTTTAGCAATAAGTTTTCAGTTTTTAGCAAAATAAGTGGTATCCAAATAAATCCTTAGCCACCCAAAAAATCTCTCATCATTTATCATCATCGCTTGGTGCTCTACTCTTGGTCAAAATAGCCAAATACCACTATTTGGCAAAATATATAAGGATCTATCATTGTTTTGAAAATATATATGGATGTACCATTTATTTGGAATTTGAGTTTGTGAAATTCAAGTTTGCCATGTAACTCGAGTTCTTTGAAAAAATAGCCTTCAAGTTATGTAATTCGAGTTCCATAAAAAATAGCATGGCAAACTTGAAGGCTATTTTTTCAAAGAACTCGAGTTACACGGTAAACTTAAGTTTCATAAACTCGAGTTTTAAAAAAGTGGTAGATCCCTAATTATTTTGCAAACAGTGGTAGATCCTTACATATTTTGCCAAATAGTAGTACTTGGCCATTTTGGCCCTCTACTCTTCTCACATTAGTTTAATCTCTTTTCAATATCTACCTTTGGTTATCAATACCCTTTAAAAGAGGCCTGAATAAAAATGGTATTAGTAACATAGTGTTCTCTAACATGATTAACAGGTTGGTCACCATAGATTTTTTATTTTTTTTAAGAGGTATAAAACTCTTCCTCTCATTTTTCATTTCTATTTACTTATCTTATGGATTACGATTTTATTTTCTTTCCTTTAACTTATTTTAGCCAATTGATAGGTTTTATTCACTATTTTGAATTCCATACTATCTTCTACTTAAATTTGCCTTTGTATTTGACATTTGGAAAAAATAAATCTTGAATATTTGTAATACATTTCTATAACAAATTAAAAAACATGTGTATATTCTGTAAAGTTTAGAAAGATGTAAAGTTTCCATATAAGATAATTCTATAGATCAACTTCGGTGTGTGTATATATATAAATAAATTACATTGGAATTAAAAATTTATGACTTAAAAATTAAAAACTAATGTATTAAGACATACATGCATACATATTATTTATGTGATTGGTAGTGTTCGTTTCACAGTTAATATTTTATTATTTTACCACCACGCACCTTTGACGCGATGGTCACTCCACAAGTATAAATGCTTATGAGGTGTGGGAAGTAAGGGTCGGGATTCAAGTCTTCAGGAATGAACTTTATACACATAAACACTTAGATTATTTTAGAATAGAATTTCTAATTTATATATATATATAAAATAATAATAAAAAATAAAAAACTTATTATTTTGGATTTTTTTTTTGATACATTTTGGATTGAACCATGTATAAATGCCACATTGCCACCATGATGATGCTAAACTACTGAACATTAAAAAAGTCTCTTACATTTTCAACCCATTGACCGTATTTACGTGATTGGTAATGTTCGTTTTACGGTTAATATTTTATCATTTTGGATTGAACCATGTACAGAATGCCACCATGATGGTGCTAGTTAAGTTTTTTTTATTTATTTTATTTTTTAACTAGTATTATGCCTATGCAATGCACGGCTTATTCAAGAAGCATATGTAAACTTAAGAATATTTTTATTAATTTAATTAAAAGTAAATAATAAAATAGATAATAAAACTAAAGTTTTTTTTTTTTTTTGAAGAGAAGTAATTTTTCACTTTTAAGTTATATAATGAATGCATGTTGTGTAAGACTGAGTTTTTCTATAAATAATTTAAAAAGAATCATATATAAGTCCAAAATTAATTAAATGGAAGATAGTAGATAATTATGTAACTAATATAAAAGGAGATGCCTAATTGAAAATAACTTCATTAGCATTTAGATATGATGAGAATTAAGAAGTGATATATATATATATATATATATATAAAAGAATGCTTAAAATAATAACAGTAAGTATTTTAACAAGATTTCAATAATAGATTTGAAATAAAACACTTACAGGAAGTAACAGTAGATACAATGATTTGAGCAAGTATTGGAATTTGGAAAGGGTTACAAGCTTAAGACCTTTTGGAGATAACTTAGAAACTATAGGGAATTTGAAATTAGGGAAAAAAAAAAAAGTTCCGCCTTTGTCCTGAAAGGGATAGCCCTTTTATAAACAAGGAAAATAAAACACTATTTAAATAGTAACATTGACTTTTTTACCATTCACAGCAGGTCTTCAGAGAATGGATGTAAGCAATGATGTCAATAATTTTGTTGGCTTGTGTTGTCGGGAGGAGGAATCAACCCTTGTGGGGAACAACCAGAATTTGAGCAGGAGGAATCAAACTTTATTAAAATGAGCGGGAATCAATGCAGCATTGACAGAATGAGTGGAATTGATGTAGTTTTATCAGGTCAATTATTGGCAAAAGGTGTAGCAATTCTGCCAATTTGTGCCGACAGAGTTAATCTTCAGCCAAGTCTAGAGTAGTTATTGCGTCATAGTTAAATAATTCCAGATTATAAGGATAACTAGTCGCAAGTCTGCGCATGCGTGAAAAAATATGATATAATTATTTTTTATTGGATAATTATTGAATTAATATATTAGATTGTATATTATTAAAAATTCAATAGTGTTATTTGAAATTATGTTTTAAATTAGAAATTTTTTGTAGTGTAACAAAATATATTTTGTAGTCAGATATTATATATAGTGAGATATGTATGAAAACACATAGTAATAATTTTATTTTTTTTTTAAAAAAAATTGATATTGTGAAAACTATTAGACCAGGTTGTAACTATGTATAGTTTGTTTATTACTATACATACGTGTGAGATTTAACTCTTATAGATATATTTTTCTAAAAAACATAGATCCACGTCTCTTTCTTCCTCCCAATTGAAACTAAGTGAAAAAGTAAATGAAGATAACTATGCAATAGATCATTATCAATAAATCATATATTATAAAGTGGAAATATAAAATAAAATAAAATGCAAAAAGAAAAAGTTCCTCAAGTATCTATACATAAAAACATTAATAGCATAATGATGCTATAAAGTAAATTATATTTTATCTTATTCTCTTTTTGGCATTTTTAGTAAAGATGATCAACTAAGGGTGCGTTTGGTTCAACAGAAAGTCAATTCCGAGCGTAAAATGATTTCAAGGGAAATTGTTTTCTCGTAAGGAAAATGAAATCTGGGTGTTTGATTCTGTAATGGAAAATAGTCCAGAAAATGATGTTCGATGTTTGGTAACATTCTGAAAATAATATTTTCCTACAAAATTTTCACATTTTCTCAGCCATTTTCTCAGTTCCCAAACCTAGTCGACCATCATCCACCACATAATCAAAATCAAAATCAAAACCCATTAAGGCAGAAATCAATATCAAAACCATTGAAACCCACAAACCACCATAGCCAACGATCCACCACCCCCAATCAACACCATCAATGCTTAAACTCACCCCTAACCCACCACCACTGAAACCCATGAATCACCCCAACCACCAATCCTCCAAAACCCAAGCAAAAATGTTATTTTACAATTAAAAAAAAAAATTAAGGCAGTAACGACGTGGATGGAAGAAGGATGGGTTTGATGAGTGAGAGAGAGGATGAAGGTGAAGTAGATGAGAAACTACCTTCACCGGCAGAGGGGCTTGCAGGCACGACAGTGAGGTCGTGGGTTAGGGATTGGGATGTGGTGAAATCGGGCTAGGTTCATCGGAGATGGGTTTGAGCATGACGGAGAAGCTGAGGTAGCGCGATCAAATCGGCGATGGGTTTGAGCGGTGTGATCAGACTGACGAGGCCGTGGGTCAAGGAATGGATCTGGGCTTCACTGGCGATAGCTCTCTCCGTCCTTCGGCTTGGGCTTGGTGTGAGTGATGAGAGTGAGTGAGGAGATAAATTTTTTGAGGATGAAAATGGTTTGAAGGTAAAATGAAAGTGTAAAATGATTTACACTTATGGGGTGGGTATTTTACAGTCAACGGAAATGATTTTCCGTTTGACCAAATTTTTCATGCGCAATCAAACACACAGTAGAGTGTAAATTATTTTCCTGAATCCATTTTCAGCCGAAACAAACGCACCCTAAGCAAAGTAAAAGCTTACTAAGAAAGTTCAGATTAACTAAAAATTTGATGGTGGAGATGCTAATTATTTGTAATAAAATAACCAAAATAAAAATAACAAATAGATTTGAGAAAAACATATAAGATTTCTAACAGAAGTTTTACCAAACACATGGGATGCAACAATACAAAATTACTATCTTGAATTTTTTTTTTTACTTTTTTGATACTCTACAAATAAAAAAACTTTATTCACTTTTTGTCATAGTATAGACTATAGAGTGATTACAAAATAACAAAAAGTCAAAGAACTTATAACAAAAGGCTTTCTATACAAATTCCAGTAAAAGTGAGACTAATAGGCCCTCCACTTTCTTCAAGACAAAGGGGATTATGAAAGACCATACATCCCTTGCCTACCTTTTTCTCTTTCTCAAATTCACATTACCAAAGAAGTATATGAAGCTAAAAATGTTGTGAATACTTCTATTTCAGTCAAAGTCCATTGGTAGGCACATTCAAATTCGTAGCCATGTATATTTTTGTTTTGATATAAACTCAAATTTCTATTTTTTTTTTTTTTATAAAAAAAAACTACATATTAACCCAAACCAAAATTCAACCAAAACTATAAGAGTGATTTGTGATAGGAAATTTAAAAAATACAACACAAAAAAAATTAAATAAAAAAACCATCAATTCCACAATATAATAATTCTTAAATAATATGTACTTAAATATACACTATTCCATCAATTTTTTTCCTTTTCCCCCCTAAGCGGATATTATTTTCCACTTAAATTATTAATAAGAGGTATATTGTTTTTATTTTTGTAACTGAAAAGGCTTCTTTTTTTTTTTTTGGGAGGAGAGTAACCTAAAAGGAAGAGTTAATACAATTAATTTCTACATACAATTTCCCTTTTGTTCTAATTGGGGAAAAATCCATAAAATTCTCATTTATGAAGGCAATTATTTTCTCCAAGTGAAATTTTAGGGGGGAAAAAAAGAATATGGAAAGTCATTTTTTTTTTTTAAATAAGAAAGAGGAAATGATGAAGAAAGTTTAATGGGAAAGTAAAGAGTAGTAGGGAGATAGAGAGGCAAAGAGGGAAGGTTGGAGGAAGAAAAGAAGAGTTTTTTTTTTTTTAGAATAGCAAGATGAAAATTTTAAATATTCAATTACTTGAAATTAGGAAAAAAAAATGAAAAATAGAAATTTATTTGGATAGCTGAATATAATTAAACATTTCATCTAATGAATAGTAACATTTGTAATGAATAGTAAACATGTGCATATATCCACTAAATGATAATGAATTATTCAATTTTAACAATTACTTGAAATTAGAAAGAAGAAAATGAAAAGTTAAAATCAATTTGGGTAGCTGAATAGTCAAATATTTGCATTTAAAACAAGTGAATAGTAACATATTGAATGGTAATGAAGTGCATTAACAGGTTTGTCCATTAATTATATTTAATTATTTTATATAAAATAAAATATAAAAATCATAAAGGAAATTAAAAAAAAAAAGTATGACATGGCTGATGAGGTGGCTCAACAGGAGTATAGCAAAATTAAATTCTACGTCTCAACTTTTAGATATATATAGATAAAGATTATCATTATTAGCAACATAGGCCTCTAAGAATGCCTCGGATTCTTAGTTATCTTTAGCTTCTTCTTCGTTCTTCCAAGATTGTTTTAACAGAGCAATTATGGAAAATTCATAAAACAATAAATGTTTTAACCAAAGAGGAAGAACAAGAAAAACTACTAATAAATTTAATAAGCCAAATTGATAACCCTAAGCTAAAAGAAGAATATCTTAAAAAGCTCAAGAAAACTATGATTGAAAAAGAAAATGATAAAAGAATAAAGACAAAGATAAGTCTTGATGAAACCTTGGAAAGGTTTAATAAAAAGAAATCCAAAGAAATAACTGTTAATGATTAACAACATAAAATTGCTAATATTAAGAGGAAAATCATTGAATTAAAAAATGACTTAAAAAGCATAAAAAATGATAACCTTGATTTGAAACAAGAATTACTACTTTTAAAGGCCAAAATGGGCATTTGCTCCTTTCGCTCAAAAGATATCGCAAAATACCCCTGTTCTAAAACTATCTAGCAAAATGCCCTTATTTTGAAATTCGATTTTTAGAAAATCAAGTTTCAATGAAAAACTCGATTTGATAAAAATCGAGTAATGTGAGAAATTTTACATGGAACTCGAGTTCCATTTATTTATTTATTTATTTTTAAGTTTGATTTCACAAAACTCGATTCTCTAAAAATTGAGTTTTTCATTGAAACTCGATTTTTAGAAAATCAAGTTTAAAACAAGGGCATTTTGCTAGATAGTTTCAGAATAGGGGCATTTTGCCAAATTGATAACCCTAAGCTAAAAGAAGAATATCTTAAAAAGCTCAAGAAAACTATGATTAAAGAAGAAAATGATAAAAGAATAAAGACAAAGATAAGTCTTGATGAAACCTTGGAAAAGTTTAATAAAAAGAAATCCAAAGAAATAACTGTTAATGATTAACAACATAAAATTGCTAATATTAAGAGGAAAATCATTGAATTAAAAAATGACTTAAAAAGCATAAAAAATGATAACCTTGATTTGAAACAAGAATTACTACTTTTAAAGGCCAAAATGGGCATTTGCTCATTTCACCCAAAAGATATAGCAAAATACCCATATTCTAAAACTATCTAGCAAAATTCCATTGTTTTGAAATTCGATTTTTAGAAAATCAAGTTTCAATGAAAAACTCAATTTGATAAAAATCGAGTAATGTGAGAAATTTTACATGGAACTTGAGTTCCATGTTTTTTTTTTTTTTTTTTTTTTTTTTTTAAGTTTGATTTCACATAACTCGATTCTCTAAAAATCGAGTTTTTCATTGAAACTCGATTTTTAGAAAATCAAGTTTAAAACAATGGCATTTTGCTAGATAATTTCAGAACAAATGCATTTTGCTGGAAAGTTTTGGCAAAAGGGGCAAATGCCCATTTTGGCCACTTTTAAAAATTGATAAATATCTTGATAACTAACATTATGATAGTAGGCATGATGATGAGCATAATGATGAAGACAGTCCTAGTCAACAAGCTGCTCTTTCTGATACTATTCTTACTAATACTAATAGACTTAGTAATCAATAGGCTTATTCCTCCAAAATGGTTTTCAAAGGTAAGAATTGTTGTTTGCCATGAGTATAAATTCAATGTTATTGCCATGATTGATTCAGGAGTTGATATGAATTGCATTCAAGAAGGAATAATTCCTAGTAAATACTATGAAAAATCTACTGAGCAATTGTTTTTTGCTAATGGAACTCAAATGACGATTAAATATAAATTGAATAATGCTCATATCTGCCATGATAATGTCTGCTTCAATATCCCTTCTGTTCTTGTTAAAAACATGACTAATAAAGTAATTCTTGGAATCTCTTTCATTAATTCTTTGTATCCTTTCCTTTCTGAACATGATGGTATCACTACTGACCCCTTTAGGCAAAAGGTAAAATTTTTAAGTTTTTTTCTAGATTTGAAATTGATACTGATGACTGTTTAAACTTGATCCATGCTAAAACTAAACATTTAAATTATTTAAAACAAGAAGTTAAATATAAAAGAATTGTCGAACAACTTTCTGATAAACTATTACAATAAAAAATTGATAATTTTTATAAAAAAATTAATTGATGCAGTATGTTCTGATCTCCCCAATGCTTTTTGGCATAGAAAAAAACATATTTTTGGGTTAGCATATGTTAAGGATTTTAATGAAAAGAACATTCCTACTAAGGCTCATCCTAGTACATAGGTTGAGTGATGCTATCATATTCTCTAAATTCAATATGAAATCTAGGTTTCGGCAAGTCCAAATTAGTGAAATTGATAAGTATAAATCTGCTTTCACCACTCCCTTTGGATATTATGAGTGGAATGTTATGCCTTTTGACCTTAAGAATGCCTCTAGTGAATTCTAGAACATTATTAATGATATTTTTAATTCTTTTAGTCATTTCACCATTGTTTACATTGATGATTTACTTGTTTACTCCAAATCCATTAATGAACACTGGAAACATTTGTATTCACTTTTTGATGTCATCAAACATAATGGTCTTGTTGTCTCTTCTAAAAAAATCAAACTATTTCAAACAAAGGTTCATTTCCTTGGCTATGATATTTTTAAGGGACAAATTCGTCCCATCAACAGAGCTATCCAATTTGTTGACAAATTCGCCAATGTCATTGCCGACAAAACACAATTGCAAAGATTCCTTGGGTCTTTGAATTACAATGCTGAATTTTATAAAGATTTGAAGAAACAATGTAAACCACTCTTTGATTGGTTACAGAACAATCCTCCTCCTTGGTCTAATATTCATATTTCTCTTGTTAAACAAATCAAGTATCATGTTAAAACTTTACCTTGTCCTAGTATTCCTACTATTAGCGCCTTTAAAATTGTTGAAACTGATGCCTCTGACATTGATTATGGAGGTATTCTGAAACAACTTGTTTCCCCAAGCTCATCCGAACAAATAGTTCGCTTCCATTCTAGAGTCTGGAATTCTACACAAATTAATTACAATATTATTAAAAAGGAAATTTTATCTATGGTACTGTGTATTTGTAAATTTCAAATTGATTTATTAAACCAAAAAGTTTTTACTACGTATTGATTGTAAAACTGCTGAGTATGTTATAGAAAAAGATGTTGAAAACATTGCTTCAAAACATATTTTTGCTAGATGGCAGACTATTTTAAGTGTTTTTGATTTTGATATTGAATATATTAAAGGTTCTCAAAACTCTATCCTTGATTTTCTCACCCATGAATTTTTATAGTGCCATAATGGCAAGCCGAAGATCAAAAGATAAACAACCTGCCACAAATGATGATAAACAGCTGGTCAAGCATGAACTTGCTTCACCAGTTGAAGTTGCCAGTCGCTTTACTACCCTTGGTATCGTTGCTAAACTCAATTATTTAACTGTTCTAGCATCCTCATATGATCCATATGCGGTTGCCACTGCTACTCATCCCATTCAAATTGCTTTTCCCAGAAATCCCAATGCTGCTAGTTATGTTGAAAAACAATATTGCCAAAACTTGTTTTCTATTGAACCCAACAGGGCCGTGATTGCAGATCCGCAAAAACTTGCAAAAGATGATTTTCCTCTAAACTTTCATTGGATTCCTGAACATACTTGTAAAGACTTGAAATATTACTCTACTATCCTGTTTCGTGAAAGGCCAATCTTCATCAAACCCATAACTGATAAGTTTGATGTATCCAAAATTATTTATCACAGTGTTTTCATTCTTAACATAATTACTGAAGAAAAATGGGGACTTCGTCCTGCTACTACAAAACCATTACCTAGTTCAACTATTCCCTACTCCTATCATGATTACATCCATACTTGGTTCAAGTTCATGCTCCATAAAGATGCAACTATGACTAGTTCATGGTTTATTAATTTTGATAAGAATTTCAAATCACAGCTTCCCATTTGGTTTATCTGTTGGTGGACATAATTTGGACCTATCACTGATATTTTTCCAGGACCCCTAACTGGTTCATTCAAATACTTTGCATTTGTTTTCAAAACCAATGCACATGGTCCCAAGTTTCCTGCTACCCTACATTTTGTCAGAAAATATAAAGTCCCATGGATCTTGAAATGGCGATATGTGAAGGATGGTGGTGTTCTTGTCAAACAGTGGCTTGTTAAATGGTGGGACGTTCTCCCAGACCCGTTATTGGGATTTCCCTGTTAACCCCACTGCACAAGTCAGAGCTCAAGCCTCGGCTTACCCCCCTATTCAGGCAGCCATGCCTCGCCCTACCCTACTACATCTGTTACGACACTTGATAAGTCTTCTGCTAAGTTATATATATATATATATATATATATATATATATATATATATATAAAGCAAAACCATTAAAATAAAAGGCAACAACCACAAAGAAAAGAAAAATTAATCATGATGAAACTTAACCACTAAATAAGTGGGATTGAATTGCAATGGATTCTAATACGTTTGCCATAAGATGAAATAATAGCTTTTTAGCCTACCTAACCAAACCTAACTTACCATATATAAGTTTATATTATTACCCTTATTTTAATTTTTAGTTTGATTGATTTTGATATTTTGAGAATTAGTTTTGATAAACTTGGGAATTTGAAATATGATTTAAACATATTATATGAACTGTAATAATTTATTGAAAAAAAGTGTTTATAATTAATGAATGCTTAATTTTTACCAGGAATAAAACATGTATGTCCAACTCATCGACTCAACCAACCCAACCCAACCAATGTGATGGGTTGGGAATTTCTTAACCCGACAAGGGTTAGGTTGACAAACCCTCCAACTCGAGCCAAGCCAACCCAACTCTTCACATTGTTTGTAGATGGATTTTGATTAACATTGCTTGTAGATGTAGGCTTATGGTTAGCTAAAACAACGTAAAATTTGTTATTCTACTTTCTAATCAAATTGTGTTTTCTTACATTATAATACTTTGTGACTCTGATTGATAGTGCCTCATCGGACATATTTGGCAATCACAATTGGTTTAAACACCGACTTCATTTTTATTTTCTTGGAAATAGAGAAGTTGAAAAGTACGGAAGCAATTTGTGATAACAAAATAAAAGTAACAAGAAAAATTTAAATTTGGAGGAGACAGTAAATTGCTTGTGAATGGAAAAACATTATGCATCTTGGCCTGAATGTTGCCGTGAATCACAAGAGATTGCAACAACTTGCAACTGTGGCTCTTGTTCCTTGATCCCTTCAGCTTCTTGGGCTAGTTTTGTTAGACAAACCTTCATCTCCTTATTCTTACCCCACAGAAGAATGTACATTCCAATAATTACAATGATTGATCCCAGAATGCTGCTCATTTATAGTGCATATGAAGAAAGTTAGCAATATAATCACTATTGATTAAAAAAAAAAAAAAGTATAGCTAATTATGAAATAATTAGAATAAATCACCTCCCAAGATAAAGTTTCTCGTGCAGGATGGGGATATCAAACATGGCTGCCATTATCTGAACAAGGGGGCTGAATGCTGCTGTGAAAACTGGACCCCTTTTCTTGACACACCACGACATAACAACATAGCACATGCCGGATCCTATTATTCCCTGCATGCATCAAGGATTCATTTACACGTCAACTAAAAGGGGTTTATTTAGGACTAAGGAGCTCTGGTTCAATATTAAAGAATGCTATGAAACAACCTATTGATGGATTTGAAGTTGTACAACATTATTCTGATTTGAGCAAGATAGACTGGGTATATTTATCACAATAAAATGCGTACTTAAAAGTAATCCTTTTTTTATGGCTTAAAAGTCACAATTCATGAATGACTTCCTTGAGACCTAGACTTCATAGGGTGATACTAGGGATAACTACAGATCATACTACATAAGCCTTACAAAATTAACGTGTTACCAATCACAAAAAAAAAGTAATAAACATTCAGATTGAAAATTGATATTAATGCAGCCATCTTTTCATATTTTGAATTAGCAACTTGTATGTTGAATTGAAGTTCAGATCGAAAATTGATATTAATGCAGCCATCTTTTTTCAACTTGCCAGAGAAGTCCATATGTTTAGATAGCCTGATTAATCTTTGCAGAGAATTCATTCAACTTGAAAGGAAGGTCTACTTACAGCATAAAGGACAGTCATGATTTCTATTTTCCCATTCAGAGACCATGCAGAAAGGTTTCTGTTTGTGGAAAAACTTAAGATAGCTGACTGGACGGCACCAAAGAAGGACATGATAGCAGTGCTAGAATACTGGCAGGGATATCTCTTGCCTATAGTTGATTGTAAAAGAAACCATGAAGACCAAAAAAAGGTTCCTACAACTAAAGCTATTGAACCAAGTGTCCATCTCTCTGTCTTCTTGGTAGAGTTGAGCTTGATAGCATGATCCATCATTTGAGTTACAGCATGTGAGTGTGAATGGTCAAATAAAGGCACTCCTCTGTAAAGAGTCAACAGTATTGCACCACCAATGCACACCACAGTACCAAGTACTTTGGCTCTTCCACTCTTGCATTTTATGTCCACAGTCTCTAACCTGTGGTATTAGTAAATAAAGGTGAGAAAAGAAAGAATAAAATCAGTGGAAGTGACTTTATTTTTTAAAAGACAGTATGGCTGAAATCTTGTAAGAGCATCCATCCATACCCAAAAGGTAATGCCATTAGAAATGTGATCACTGGCACCATGTTGACAAAGGCACATGAAAAATAAGCAGATGTGTATTGAATTCCAAGAAGGAAGAAGTATTGTGTCAGCGATGCCCTACAGGAAAGAATTACTAGGCTGAATGATGGTTATGATAATAATAGTAAGGCCAAAATACACTGTTGGTCCTCAAACTTTATCATATGAGCAATTTTAGTCCCTCTGTCAACATGACCAAAAGTGTATTTAAGCGTTAGTAATTATGAACCGATTGAGCAGATGCATGAATCTGTCTAAATACGTTACTAACCCGACGATTGCACTGAAGAAGAGGTAACATAAGATACGAAGTGTGAGCTTTGGTCTGCTATTCCTGCAAGCAAGTATAGTTTATATGATGTATTAGTATTATGCAAATTTTGACAAAAGGAAAGAAGAGGGTAAAGAAAGCATACTTGAGTCAGAGATCTATGACTGAATCCTATATTCAGGATGTCACAGTTCAGCTCAATGAATTAATTTTATTATCTAGCTTGAACATGACTTGGCTTGGGGGCAATAGCTAATATATATATATATATATATATGTATGTATATAAAATTTCCAAAATATCAAAATAGCTGAACTGAGGTTTAAAGATTTCCTACCTTTCTAAAAAGTAGCCGATTGGAGCTAAAAATATGGTAGAGATTGTCAGCCGGTATGTAACAAAGACCAAGTGGTCCATTCCCTCATCAAGGATTTTCTTGAGAAGAATATTCACAACAGCAAAGGCAAAATCGACTGCTATCATTGCAATAAAAGGTTTCCATTCTTCACAACTCTTCATGTCAGCCATTGTATTGAGCACTATCAGAGGCTGAGTGAGGCTTCTCCTATCACTCAGTCACGGTTTCCTTATGCTTAAAAACAGACCAGAGACAGACATTTGTAGGATAAAATAAATGGGCTCTGGAATAAGTGGGCACAAAGCAAGATTAAATTCTTCAAATCACATCAATGCTTTAAGCAACCAACTTTGACATTAGTTTACTACTTATTCCCTTCTTTTGGCTCTCTCTTTTGACTGATACTTTCCAACTGTGGAGATTATTTGAGAATCGTTTTTCCTGGCTTATACAAAATTATGGAGCATAAATGCATGATCTCATCACCAAAAGTTTAGCTAGTTTCAATATAGGCCATGAGTTTTCTGTTTACATTTTCTTCTAGGCTTTATTTGGGCACTGTTCTTCAAGTCATTCTAGCTTTTTTGGTTGTCTATGCTACCATAGGTAATCCATAGGCATCTTTTGAGTGGGGATGTAGGAAAATGGATACTCTTGCCTGGTTGCCTCTCCCTTGTTCATAGCATCTAATACTTAATCTTTGAAACAACATGAATAGCATCCTCATATCCACAAAATGTGAGGCAAGAACAATGTGTCAAATCTTGTATAACATACTGAAAAAGCTGTGAGGAAAGCAATGGACGATTGTTTGGACAACTCAACCAGGATAATTTTATGCAACTGTCACTGCCACGGTCCACTGTCAACAAATGCTAGACCAAATGTTCTTTAAAATGGTACATACCACATGGCTACATCTTTGATAATTTCAGAATCTAGTAGGCAAAGATCTAAATATTTCCCCTGTTAAACTTGAGCAATTTTATTTCATGTAATTGGTTCCATCTTTTGGATGGTACCTAATTTTTTTTTATTTAAATTATTCATGAATGGATGGCGAATGGCGTGTACTAATTATTAGGCCAAATGAAATCTTTTGCACCCATATCACTTCCATCATTGGAATCTATCTTGTGGGAAACTCTAGAGATAATACAATCCGTTAGAGACCACAACTCATGAATGGGAAAATCACATGTATAAATTCTAGATTTCTAGTGCTCCGTCTCTGCATTATTAACTATAGGCAATGTAATCAAAGATATCAACTGTCTGTGTCCTGTGCTTTCTGCTGAAGGTTCCCAAAGGCTTCCTGCTTTTCTCCAATTATGCAGCATGAGTTGGCCACTGCCTATTGGGAACCAGATAATGATTCTATATTCCAAATCACAACTTTAAGGAAAGATCACGACCGTTCATTATCAAGACCTTTTTTGTACCCTGTACTACCTTTCCTTCAATGGCAGGTAACAGGGTCCCACACGCTCCTGTCACGTGATATGAAACCAAATTAGCTTCTAAAGGAGAACTCCCTCGTCCATCCATTAGGATTTAGCCAGGCTTGTGATAATGCTTGCTTTAGTAGTAAAAATAAGGTATTAAACGTGTTGAAATTGTTCATTGGACTAAAATAATAATAATAAATAGACTACTTCAAGAGGAGTTCATACCTCCACCTTTGATTAACTACACTTTGAAAGTTAGAAATTTATTATTATTCTTTATTTATTGTCACCATCTGAACTCAAACAAGACAAACTGGCAAATAGATAATTAATAAATACTAACTTTCTATAATCTATTAATAAAACTAATTATAATCCAAACTAATCTAATCATCTCTACCATTTTTTATCCAATACTAATTCAAATAAATTAGGCACATAACATTCTTCCCCACCAGAAAACACCCTTGTCCTCAAGGTTCTTCCTTCACCTCCACAAAGTATTTTTCCTGTTTCTTGAATGTTGGCATCTAAGCATTTCAAATTTGATTTGATTTCCTTTCCTACATTCTTCAAGCTTCTTATTTTGAAACGAGATGCATTTAGCTTTCCTAAATGAAAGACGTCGAGAAATAAAGGCTGGAACTTTTTTATTGTTTTGTGACCTTACTTGTCCACCCTTTGAGACATTGTTATTGATTTTTAGTTGCACGGACCTGCAATTTTGCCAATATTTTGTGGGCCTCCATTGCCATTGACACACAAAAACTCGAGTTTGCTACCTTTGAAATAATAACAAAACTGAAACTCGTTAGTTCCTGATTGGAGCTCTCTGTTTCACCTCGATTGTGGGAGCTTTATGCATGATTGTGGTTTTGGTTACCCGCAATTTGATCGAGGCGCGCAAGCATCACAACAATCATTTGTTGCATCTCTTTGATCATTTGTTGTTGTCCTGGAGTTAAGGAAACCAAGTCACTAACCTAAGTTTCCAGTCACTCCGTGCGATGTTCCTTCATAACTGGCTGTGATACCAATTGCTGTGTGCCCAATTTTTGTGTTGATTGCTTCAAGGAACCAATACCTCCTAATTTAATAAAGAAATTACTTCAATGGAGTACCCACCTCCACATTAGACTATCTAACAAATTTGTGACTTAGAAATTCATAACAAATCTTTATTCATTGCTAACATTTGATTTTGACCGTAGAACAGACCGCTGTAGCCTTCTTGGAACATCAGGAGCGTTTGAAATCTCACAAGATAAAAAGGCACTAATAGAAATTATTTAGGTGATAGAGCCAAAATTGCATGAACTTTGGTAGGCTAAGGAGAAATGGTCTTCTGATCAATAGGCGTGCTTTGTCACGAGATGTGCCTTGATTTTGGCAAATTTCTTTGTTTAGGCCCCCAAAAAAGTGATTTTGCCGTATTTACTCATTTTTATTTTCTTAATAACTTTTTGTTCAAAAGTTAGAATAAGGTCACACTTGTTTTTGGACAATTCTTAAGGTCAGTGTTTTATGATTTTGCATTTAATTCAATTTTATTATTTTTGGTAAAATTCGGTATTTTGCCACCTAATATCGTAATTAGTGAGGATTAGGGTTTCAGGCGGTTTTCAAATCGTCCTAGGGTTTTACTTCATCAGTATTTATATATTTTGTAGCTTCCAAAGGCAAATTAGATTATTCACAATAAAATAGAAACTTTTGTCAATTGTTTTCTCTAGTGAATTTCATGTTTATCCCCTCATAGATTCAAGAGACCCTTTGTGGATTTGAGGTTTACTACCAGAAACTAATAGTTTAGTCTTTGTTCTATCAAAAAGATTATCGATCGTGTATGTTTTCTTCAAGCTTCTGCAACATCAGATTTTATTCTAACAAATAGATAAAGATAAATACTAAGTTTCGATAATCTATTAATAAAACTATCCTAATTTAATCTAAATTATTTAAATAAATAAAATATATCTCTACCATTATTTATCAAATACTAATTCATATAAATTAGGCACATAATACTAATGGCAAGCTTTTCAATTTAAGTGAAATTGTGTGGTAAGGTGGTGGTAGAACAGTTGCAGTAGCAACAACAAGAGGAAAGACATAATATTGAGAAGAAAAGGAATGGTGGAATACTCAGACATTCATCGATTCTTTTGATGTACATGCATGCATGCAGACAAAGTGTGTATGTATTTCAAAATTATACAAGGTTAGGGGATAATTCATTGCGATCTTACGCAAACTTTGAGAGATTCTTGTTAGTAGTGAAGAATGATGATGATATCTCACAGTTTACTCCATTAGGACTACATCAATGGGATTCCACGGCCCCTTGCAATCATTCATCTTTATATTATATTTTATATATATATATATATATATATTTATACTGCCACTATTGTGTCTGCGTTGGGACAAAAATACCACGTTAAAAACGAAGAGATATTACTTGAAAGCAACATCGTCAGTAAAAGCAGCCGATGGCTTTGTTTATATGCCAAATTTTCCTTTTTAATTCTTCCCCAGACAGTCCAAGTTATATATAATGATCAGCTTATATGCAAAATTACAAATTATGGATAAGCTAATAAAGATATGGGTGCGTTTTTTTTTTTTTTGGATAGTTTTTCCCATCTGGTGAGTCATATGAATTATGATCATATCTCACTTGGCCAATAAAATTAGAATTCAGGACAAACTACATAGGAAAGTGAGACCTCTTAATAAATAAAAAGATACCGGTCACTAGCATGTACACAAGTTAGTATATTTGTGTACATGCAAGTTAAATTTAAACTTATATGGGAGAGTAAATAAGCTATCTAACAGTACATCTCGATGAGAAACCTCATGAGTGACAAAAATGTAAGCTTTGACATCATACTGTCTTGAGAAAAAGAAAGTGATTGTAAGAATGTAAAGTGAACAAAGGATGTACATGGTAAACCCTAAGAAATGGATATAAAATCACTCTCTTGCTCTGTTCAGCTTTGTATTGTGTGAAAAAAGGGGCATCTCTTGTACAATAAGGATGTTCTTCCTCAAAAGAGAGACTATGTTTTCTACCCTACTTTCTTATCAACTTTCTACTCTCTTCTCAAAAGATCTACTTAGGTTTTGTTTGTTCATTTAGACCCCTTAAACCAAATTATTTAACCTAATATATTAACCAAGTGATTAATTAGGTTTATTGTTCAATCTAGGTTAAACAAGCATATATCATATCATGCACAAATGCGGAAAAGTAAAAAAACTCACGATATGATGACCTAGGAAAGCTAATGAAACAAACTATTTCAAGGTAAAAACCTAGAAAGGATTTAACCTAACTATTCTCAAGGTAAAATAAATCCGTTATAAGAGAATTGAAATTTTTACAATCATATTTAACCCTAAATCTATTGTTATCTCATGTAATAACTTATTGACATAACCGCATGTAAGCTTCGAATCCACGGATTTCTTCTCTCCTTGAATTTACACCAACATAAGCCGCCTTGCTTGTGACTTTGAGATCCCACTCAAAGGTTTCAAATCACCATCAGTAATGATCTTGATGCAGCAACTATGTTCTACCTACGCTTGATTGTAGATTTTGCTCCGCTAGATTCTTGTGTAGTTAGAAAGTACAAAACCTCTCAGATCTCATAAATAATAACACAAGTCTTCCAAAAGTTTGAAAAACGTAGTTAGGGTTTCCATTTTATATGTAGAGAAGTTGGAATGAAACCCTAAACGTTTTTGTGGGCTTGGGCCTGATTTAAAAACTCTGCAAAATTATGTTCTTGCGATTTTCAATCGATCGAGCCTAATTCTCGATAGGTCGAGCTTGACAGAAATTTTCTTCCTTTAACTGCAGTTAGTTGAACTTAAAACTTGAAACCAACACTTTTAAGCATTGCCTAATATATGAACTAGACATGTTTTGTTCTCGGTTTGCTAACACAATACAAACATGATTCTAAACATTTAAACCTAAATCTTTAGAACGTAACAAGCTCTTACCCTAATAGTCCAGTTGCATGTTCCTCTTATAGTCTAAGAAATATGGTTCAGTACAAAGACAGGTGTCAAGTCATCATTTTCTTATTTTGGACCTTACTACAGCTAAGGTACTATTTGGTGACTGGAGGCAAGAGAATGCCAACATGAGCACTGTGGCATAAGGGTAGGTGACTTTGCCATTGCATGGGGAACAACTCTTGAGCAATGAGAGGGACATCAGGGGTGCTGAAGATGATACATGTGTCCCTGAAGTGGTCCAACATGCACTCAGCCAATGAGAGGTGTTTTTATAGTTGCTGACCTTAAGAGGTCACTATCTCCCTTTTTGTGAGTGTTTGAATACCCATGTCAGATGCATATATTACTTCCTTCCCAAGGCAGTCACGTCCTCAGCACAGGCTAGGGACAATATCTTATAGCCTACGTTTTCTCTCCCTTGCTCATAGCCACTCCACGTGTAAGGTCTAAATCCAGCCACATCAACACTCTCTCATGTCTTGGTTGGTGTACTATACAATCAGTATACATCATGCATTTTTTCATGTATTAAGAATGCATTTTTAATACATCTTGTCATGCATTTTATTTGTCGGTACTTAAGAATGCACACACTTATAATACTTAACAATAGAGTAGGCCGAGGCTACGGCTGTGAAAGAGGGTGTTTTGTTTGCATGGGAAGTGGGTATTGGGGATGCTATATTTGAATGCGATTCCAAGATTGTATGGGATGCTATTAATAGACTCTCTGAACCTCCGGTCACTATTGCCAACATTGTCCTGGGAATCCAACAAAAGCTATAGGAATTCAGAATGGCATCACTGTGCCACGTTAAGCGACAAGAGAATCAGCCTGCACACTTTCTGGTTTGCTATACCAAAAATGTTGATCATTTTGTAACTTGAATAGAGGAAAGTTTTAATATAATTGAGTCCACCTTGGCTCAAGTTGTATTAAGTTTATCTTTTTCTTAATGAAAGTTGCGGTTTTCTTTAAAAAAAATAAATAAATAATAGAGTGAAACTGTTAAGTATTGAAATCCCCCCGCCCCTAAAAACTTTAGAAATTGAGACCGATTCTTTCACTAATACAACAGAGATTCTAACTTTATTAGATGATGATTTTTTTTAAGAAAAAAAAAAATTATAAACACCTTCCCTTACCTTTCCAAGATATTTTCAGTAATGCTCTTTTTCTCAATGTAATTTTTTATCCATTCATTCTTTAAAAAAATTTGTAGGTGGAGCAAATATTACTAGCGGATTATTGTGGTAAATGAAGGAAGCTCTCACAGAAGAGGGGGTATTTTCGGCTAACACCTGCACATGATAAACATGGGGAGCCTGGGGTAGCAAAGAGCACTCATGCGATCAATTCTCTTAGTTTAATCGTTAAAGTCTTTGAATTTTTTAATAAAATATCTAAAATTCGAAATCCGCTAGTTGGTGTATTGGCATAGAACAATTTTCATAGAATGGATGTTATATAGTTAAAACTTTATCCATCAATAAAAAATAAAATAACAAAAAGTAATTGAAGTGTTGGGAAGTGGGGAACCAGTCAATATAATAAATAAATAAATTATTTTTAAAAAAAACGAACTGTAAAAGGATCTGTGTTATTTCTTGTGAGAAAAGCTATGAAGAGGGCGTTACTTTGAAGCTGCTTTGTGGCTTGAGTTTCAAGCTGTTGTAGTTGAGTCATAAACTCAAATTGTTTTGGTTCCTCTTAACAATGATTGTAAGAGCATTCACATTGAGAATAATATATGTCATATGTTGGTTTAATTTAGCATAAATGCCCAAAACAACCTCTGCATCTGGACTTCTAAATGGCTACTATTGTAAAAATATTTAGAATTGTGCTACAGTGCGATTTTAAATGTAGTTGTGTTACAGTGGAATTTGTAGTGATGACTACAAATTAGGGAATCGAACTCGGTCTCCAATTGGTCTCCAATTTTGTCATAGTTGTTTTATCTCATTGAAAACTTGAATTAAATAAATTATAGTACACGAGCGGAGTACCATGAACAGCTAGTTATACCACTGAAACGAATTTGGTTAGAATCATGAATTTAAATGACACTATTGCACATTAAAGCCTCTTGAATCGTCAATTCATATCAGAGTAATAATTAAGGACCCCTTCCTATTATTAAAAGAAAAGAAAGGGATGGTTGAATGAATCAAAATAAAATTAAAGAAAAAGAAAATATATTTTAAAACCTATTATTCAAGGGCATAACAATTATTCAATTAAACCCTTTTTTTCAAAATTGATATATTAAACTCTATAATTTAAAATAATAATAAATTAAACTTTGAAGTTTCAAAAAGTAACAAATTAACCTCATCACAATTAAGTAGACTTAATTGTAATTGGGGTTAAATATATATATATATATATATATTCAAATTTAATTTGTTACTTTGAAAATTATAGAGTTTAATTTGTTATATTTTGATATTCAAGGGTTTAATTTATTACTTTTAACATTATAAGGTTTAAAATGAAATTTTTTGAGGGCAGGGAAGTTATATTAGGTATAGACATCCCATTTTATAACATGCATTTAACATCATTAGAAGGATAAAAGGACAACTTCACATCACAAGGGTAAATCATAATTTTGACAATTAATTTTCAATTATTCACATTAAATAAATCTTGAAGTCTTAATGATTAAAATGATAAAATGACAAGTCATAGGCTCTCATCAAATCATCTAATTAAAAGATATCTTAAAATCAAGTTTTAATGACTAATATGTATCCACATGATTAATTCCAATCACACGTGATTATGAACAAATAAATTTTCATATGGTTTCTATTTTTTAATAAAATAAGTAGTGATTTCATGTAAAACCATTGATCTATAGGAAAGATATAATCAGCTAAATTACCACCATGAGGAAAACCACACAAGTTTCCACCCACTCGGCTTGGTTTGGCCCAAAAAGGGTGGGGTGGGGCCACGGTCTCTCACATAGAGATATTACAAATTTTAGTATATAATTTTTATAAACCAAGTAAGCCACAACATTTATACACCATATAAAAATAATGATATTAGTGACATTATAAACTTTATCATATAAACTTTACAAATTACTATGTCACTAATCGCAAAAAATTAATTCAACATTTAGTTATTATGTTATTAAAGTGATACCAATCATATTCATTACCAACAAAAAAGCTAGTTGTAAGCTTTTTATAATAAAAGTTTTAGTAATTTTAGCATCATCCATACAAAATAGTAATTAAAGAATTTATTTGTTATGCGGATAACATGTTACTAGTCATAAATCTTATTGGTTTGTAAATTTGTTGTAGTACAATTGGCAGTAGATTCAACTCAAAAGCTAAAAACAAGAAAAATAAAACAAATAATAATTTTTTTAAGCACGTGAATCTCGCATTTCTTCCCTATGGATTGAAGAAATAATGAGCACCTCTCACATAACAGTCTTCTTGTAATTAATGGTGGATAATAATAAAGGTGATTTTATATATCAAACTTGTCTAGAAGCATATTACAATTACATGTACGCAGATGGCCAAAGCATAATCTGTGCTTTCCATAGGGCATGCTGAAAAAGAATGATTAGCCGTTGAAATTTGCTGGTCTACCATACAGGGTGGAGAAAATAATTACACCAACCATGATGGATGGTAGTATCAGACACCCCCCACCCACACCCCCCCCCCCCCTCCAAAGACACACACACACACACACACACAAAAAAAAAAAAAAAAAAAAAAACAAACATGAAAGTAGTAAGTGATCGGATGGATATCATATATCACCTTAGAATAGAAGATGCATAAAAGAGAGCTTGGTCCCAAGGGGGAATTGCACCACCCCAATTGTTGTTCTCATAATGCAAAACCTGTTGCTGATCGTTTAACCAAACACCTTCGGTAATCTTATTTGTTATTGGCAGCTCCATAGCGCCTTGATCTGCATATGCCAAATTGACTGTTGAGTCAGTCCATGCAGATGTAACATTTGTAGTAGTTGCACTAGTAAACAATCCATGCTCATTATTCACGGGGTTCATCTGTGTAGGCAAAGGCACTTCATATGCTGGTTCAATATTAGACCATGCCATGCTTCTTGGCGAAGCTGTTTGATGCCACTGAACCCCAACATGTCCTGCTACTCCCTCATCATATAGGAGAGAATCAGCCTTATTGGAACCCGCTTGCATAGGGTCCAAATTTCCAATCCCATGAGGGACCACAGCAGTAGCTGATAATACCTGATCTCTCTTTGCACTAGTGTTATTATGAGGTGAGTTAGCCTCAACGCAGGATTGTGCACCCAAAAAATTTAGCAGTGGCGAGCACCTGAGGTACCTTGCCATCCTGCAACTTGGCCTTAAGGGCACCAAGAAGGCCATCTGATTCCGCCCCTGTCGCGCACACTTGGTCGAATGAAAAAGGCTCAATAGTATCTGCCCCAACACCATTAGAGCCCAACTGTGGCAACTCAAAGTTGGTACGAGCATTGGCACCACGTAAACCACGAGCAGCATCATCATATGCTCGTGCAGCGTCCTCAGCAGTGTCAAATGTTCCCAGCCAAAGCCTGACTTTGCGCAATGAGTCCTTGATCTCAGCCACCCATCTCCCCGTGGGTCTTTGCCGAACCCCCACAAATCTATGGTGTCCTCTCGATGATGATTTCCTTCTGCCACGCAAGGTGCCATCAGGTGAAGCTCGAAGTCCCATGTTGATTCTTTCCTATTAATCGAACCGTTTAGTACGTAGCTGAGGCAATTCTTGTTTTATAGAGGGTAGTCAGTAAAAAAAAGGTATCTTCAAGTCCCACTGATGGACAAATGAGGAAACGGCATTCTCATTTTTTAATGTGTGTGAAAAGGATCGGATGCATTTTTTTTTTTTTATTATTATAAATAATCAGGGGCGGAGGCACACATAAGCTTTGGGGGGCCATCCCCTCCCCCCCCCCCCCCAAAAAAAAAAGCTTTTGAAACCCCTATATAATACTATATAAAAACAAGTTAGCTCCTGCAAATTTATCTATTGGCCCCTCCAAAAAAATTCACATAACTAGTCTAATACTAGTTTTAGTGGTTTCCCCTTTGAAATATGTTGTGGTTGTATGATCAATCAAAGGGTTGAGACAATTATCTCTCAAAACTACATAGAATGACACACTAGTATGAGTGATAAAAAATATTTTATCTCATAAGTATGTCTCAATTTTATTAGCTGACGATTGGATGTATCTAGAGCATGGAACTATTAGGATTAAAGAAGGTATATGGAAGTAATGAAAATAATTAGCTAAGTGGGGTTGTCTAGCAAATTATGGCATATAAAATGACAAAAACAAAGTAAAAGTATGAGTTACCTTTCAGTCATTAGCCTTTGGTTAAGCAATTGACTGGAGCAATTGTCATATGTGTTTATTTTGTTGTGGGTCTTATGCATCATACAATGTTAATTTCTTTATAGCATTCATTTTGAAATATGACTATTTTTACTATTACAATATTTTAGTTTCTCAAGTGGACTTCATCTAACAAAACACATGTTTACTCAAACCAAAAATAAATAAATAAATACAAAGTTGTCCAATTGCTTTTTTTATTAAGTAAACAAGAGTGCACTATATTTGTGCATATTCAAATGTGATAGTCGCTAAAAGTTTATTGTTTTTCTTAAACTAGTGATTTTTTTTTTTTTGTGTGTGTGTGTGTGGCAATCTTAATCTTTAAGCTTCATTTCTTTATTTCTCTTAACTCTAACTATCTCACACATACATACACATAAATATATGAGTTATGAGTCTTATGACTAATGTACAAGCATGTAATTCGGCCCCCAAGTTAAAAATCCTAGCTACGCCCCTGTAAATAATGATCGGATGTCATTATCAGCAATCAGCAAAGCAGGCCTGTTGTTTGTATCGAACGCAGCATTGAAATATCAACGAAATTTTGTTTAGAATAAGTTATCTGCGAAATGGTCATCGTTTCATTTCATCGTTGCTTAACTGGCACTGATGAAATGATGCTGAAAAAAATATCAAATGACTAATATATAACTACCCAAATGCCAAATGAATCCAAGGGTAGTAGTTATGTGCAAAATTAGTTGTTTCCTATATTAACAATTAAAAACTGTGCACTAATTGATATAGTCCCATTGTCGTGTAGTTTGTGGATAATTAAAGTCTAGTAGCAGGGGCTTCTGGATGCATGAGATCATGCACTTGTGCTAAAAGATGGATGCAGACAAATGTTGTACTTGTATGTTCTGTTCATTTCAAACCGACTATAGGATCGGCTTAGAGCATTAATTAAATTGCTATTTTTAGTATTACCATATACAAAGAGTGTGTAACATTAATGATGGTATAGGTAAAATTCTTACCTACTTAACTACCATGCTTAGTAATAGATAGCTGTGCACTATAACTCAAAGCTGAAAGCAAATAATATTTTTTATTCCCATCTCTCATTAAAATAATATTTCTTTCTTTCGTTTTTCTATTTCTTTTTTTCCTCCACCATTTCACTTATTCTCTCTTTCTCAAAAACAAAACTCTCACCTCTCTCTCATCCTCCTCAAACTCTCACCTCCGATTCATCCATCATCCTCACCATTCCAGTCAAAATGGCCGAAAAATCTTAGTATGTAAACTTGGTTTCCCCCCCCCCCCTTTTTCCTTCTTTCTTTCTTTCAATGATGGAAAAGAGAGAGCGAACTAAGCGAGAGAAAGTGAAAGAACTTTTACAAAATGAAGACTATAGACTCACCTGTTTCTAATCTCTAAAAGTGCTATTGCGTAAGCTTGTAAACTGAAGGAAAGAAAAAGAAGAACGGTGCGAATTGGGAAGAAGCAAATAAACAACTAAAGAAGAAGAATGAAAAGGGAGGGAAGAAGCAAATAAAAAACTGAAGAAGAAGAATGAAAAGGGAGAGAAGAAGTATATTATATTTAGGCTTGTCCACAGGTCGGTCCGGGTCGAGTTTGTGCCCAACCTGGAACCAACCTAATTACTTCGGGTCTACCATTTCTGGACCCGCCGCCGACTGGTAAAAGGGGTCAGTTCGGACGGTCAGACCTCGCTGAAGATCGATCGGTTCTCGGTCAGGGTTGAAATTTGCAAAACTACACCGAATTTTGCTGAAATCCACAGGATCTGTACCAAATCAGGCCGCATATGCTGAGATCTGACCAGATTTCAATGAGATCTCACTGGATCTCGAAGAGATCAGGCTAGACTTAACGAGATTTCGCTGGATCTAGTCAAATCTCAACGAGATCTAGCAGATATCAGGCCATTTCTCGACTAATCGGACTAAAACCATTGGCGAAACGCTCCCATCGACGAAAAACAATGACTTTTTCCGGTGATAATACGGTAGGATCGGTTTTTTCCATTTTTCATGATCAGACCCATCAACCGACCTGCCAGTCTCGGGTTCTGGGGACGACGACCCGTCACCGACCCGTCACTGGCGTCAGGTCGACCGGTTCTCAGATCGAATTGGCCGGGTTGGCCGGGTGGGTCGGTTGGTAGGTTGGTCTAGACACCCCTAATTATATTATTATGGAGTGGAGATTTTTTTTAAGATCTTGGGGTGTAGATTAAACATTGGAAAGTGAAACATTATATTTTAAGGATTTTGCTAATGTGTACCCTTAAGGACACATAATAATTTTCATTTTTGGAAAAAAGATTTCTTGGAAATTGAAAAAGTATTGAAAGTTTTTTCAGTTCCCGAGAAAATATTTCTAAAAATGAATAGCTTAAGGTGTGCTCTTAGGTCACACATTAACTGGACCATATTTTAAAAGTGGATGAGATGAGACATGAGAGTGACTGTTGGCAGGTGAATTAGAGAAAAATTTAAGAAAAGAAAAAGAAAAAAATTTTAAAATTTTTGTTGAGTTAATATTTTATATAATATATGTTTCCTTACAATATTTTACAATAATTTCATAATAAGTTTAGTTCTTAAGTTATTAGAAATTGTTTTATGCCGAAAAAAAAAAATGTATATGTATATGTATATATATGTGTGTGTGTGTGTGTGTGTGTGTGTATAATTTGGGATTAAAAAAATATTATTGTTATATTATACGATTATTTGCTATTATGTGATGGTGGTGATGGTGGTGATGGCAGTGGTTGGGGCAGTTGCAGAGGCAATAGCAGGGGCAGTTATGGTTGCAGTGGTTGTGATTGTTATTTATTGTAGTGGATATATTATTTTATTGTAGTAGATATATTATTTTATTGTAATGAATATGTTATTTTATTGTATTGTTTATATCATTTTATTGTGTTGAAAGCTAAAATTTAACCACTGATGTTGGATGTTTTGTAAAGTGAGAAAGTAAAATAGATAAAGTAGTTTTTTATAATGCCAAATAACTAAAATTATGGCTCCACCAATGAGGATACTCTTATAAACTATCCTGGGTTTCCCTTTAGAAATGGGCCTGAAATGTGTATCGACCTTATCTATGTCACACACACATATTTCGACTTGTCTCATTAACCTATTCTTTTCTTTTCTTTTTCTCCTTCCCAAACTTTTTTTTTTGGGGCTAAACTTTCGTAGGCTTTTATAAGCAATATGGTCCAATAGTGCTTAGCTTTCTTTGTAAGCTAATTGATTAGTATTATTATTATTATTATTAGGCTAAAATGCAAAACTTATCTTCTATGTTACACAATTAATTTCAGTACTCTGAGATTCAAGTTTATTCAATTAAGGTATCTCTATCAACTTTTATTATATGTTGCGGTTAATTGTCCAATTTTTTATTTTTTTTTCTTCAAAATTTTTTAATTAAAAAAATCTAATTAATGATTGAAAACTATTTTTCAGATTTAACAAAATATATATATTTAACAAAAGTTAACAAAGAAACCTTAATTGAATAAACTTGAAACTTTAACAATATTAGAGGATTGAAATGAATTTTAGAAAAACTTAAAGGATGAGTTTTGTACTTTAGTATTATTATTATTATTTAACCAAGTCAATGACTTGTTTAATACATCATCAGACAATTTCCCATTATTTATTTTTGGGAAAGCAGAACTAATCATTTGATTACTTTGTTCTTTGTCTTCTATTCTTACTCTCTCCCACCCAGGTCTCTTTGGCTCTTTGGATATTCATTATCAACTACAAACAAGGAAATGTTTTATAGAAGGTTCTTATTCAACCTTTGTGTAGAAGTGTGTCCAACACAAAAGTCGCCTAATAATTGTTTCGCAATGAATTCTAGATTGGGTGATATAAATCAACCTTAAAAATAACACATTTGTGTTATTCTATAATTCTATGAGATTGTTTCTAAACTTAGTTGAAGTTTCTATTCTTCTTGTTATTTTTTGGATTAAACTTGTTTTTTCCACTAAAGATTTTGTACATTTACTAAGAATATTTCCAACATTAACTCATGGTAGAAAAGAAGTGGCCCTGTTACTACATTTGCATTTTTTAGTATGGATTTGAAAAGTCTCAAAATAACTCAATGTTTCATGACACCCCATTCTCTTTCATTCTTTCTTAAGCTCTTAATCCAACAACGAACAGGGAATAAATCAAGAACAATTAATTTAAGAACCCAAATTTTTTTATTAACTACGTATCTAATTTGTTGTGATTGGTGGTAGATAATAATTTTTTTTTTTTTTTTGGGTTAAAGGAAACTTCATTAAAGAACTAACTAGCCAAAGTGGCAAAAGTAGTGGTTGAAAGCCTACAATAATAAAACCCAGTAGCATCCAAATTAATCAGGGAAGTAACTTCAACAAAGGGGGAAATATCAAAAAATAACAAAATCCTCCTAGAGAGAACATCCAACTTTTGCTAGAGCGTCGACGCATTTATTCGCTTTCCGAAATACATGCTTTACTCTGACTTGACGAAAGCTGCCTAGCAATGACTTGCAATCATTAAGAAGGGGAGAATATGATCTATTAGCATTGATTTTAGATTTAACCAGATCCACAATCACTTTAGCATCAAGCTCCACTTCTAAATTCTGGATACCAATATCAGGAGCTAACCGCAGGCCATCCTAAGAGCCAAGAACTCAGCATAATACTTAAAGCATACCCAATGGACCTTGAGAAACCTTTAACCCAATTGCCAAGGCTATCTCTGATGAGGCCTCCCCCTCCTGCCTTCCCTCAGTTGCCAAAGGAGGCTCCATCTGTGTTTAGTTTAAACCAACCTGAAGGTGGTTTTCCCCATCTCACAGGAATAATCCACCTTGTGTTTCTAGGATCTAACTTTTCCAACAAAAAAGAAATATTCTAAAGCTTGGCATATACAAAGGACATGGAGGTTGAGATTAAGGGGGGTGTTTTCAAATACTACTATGTTCCTATGCTTCCAAAGGTTCCAGATAGCAAAGGAGAATAAGATGTTCCAAGAAATGGTATATCGGTGAACAATGTTACTCTGGCAACTAACCTTTAGCCAATCGCATAAGTTGTCATTAGAGGATAAGGAAACCGAATCTTGCTTCAAAAGTCTCGGGCATAAGCACAATCTCGAAGCAAGTGGACAATAGTTTCGCATTGATAGTGTAAAGTTGTGATTTCCAACTACATTGTGTTGACTTTAATTCCGTGCCAAATTTGATTGTAATTTCTTCAATCATTTTTCCCTATATGTATGTGAGTTTTAATTGTAAGGGATAAATGTGAGAGATCGGTGAAGAATCGAGCTTCAAAAATTGAACAAGTGGATTTCGTGACTAGCTCGCGATTGTCTCACGAGAAGCAACCCGCAAAAAGAGCCACATGTAGAGCACATGACTGGAAGATAAAGAGTCGTGCCAGGTTGGATTTTTTGTGATTGTCTCGTAGGTAAGGCCAACCCATGAAGGACCCATGAAACTTTCTATTTGGCAAAAGTTGTGTTTTGCTTTTCCAAGTCTTTACCCACACTATATATACCCTTATTACCCACAAATTGTAAGGAGTTCTTTTCAGATAGAAAACCCTAAAAAATACACTTGAGGGTTAGAGATTGTTATTCCCATAATTATCTACACATTTCCTTGTGGTTTTCCTTAACTCCTACCTCTCCATCTCTGTACCTTTGAGAGGTTGCTAGTCTAAACACTTACCACACTCATTCTGAGTGTAAAGTGAGATTTTAGTACTGCTGGGAAGCATTAGAAGGAGCTATTCATTGGCAGATGCAATCAGACTAAGTTGCGGGATCCGGAAAGCTAGAGAAGATAAGGCTCCGAGAAGTCAATTGGTAGCAAGAGTTTGGAGGGCTCAAGTACATGGGGTAGACTAGGCTTGGAGGGTCTTTTATTATTCGTGTACTTCAACTTTATTATCTAGTGGATCAACTTCAACTTGGAGGGTCACGGAGAGGTTTTTCGCTGAGTTCTTCAGTTTCCTCTTCAATAACACATCTCAATGTTATCTTGTGTTTGCAACTTTCTTCCCTACTCTTTAAGCATTCATTTTATTATTGATAATGGATTAATATGGCTTAGGTTAGTTTTATCGGTTCTTTTCGCTTATTTACTCTTATTCCGCACTTAGTATAAGTTAGAGTAAAAGTTATCTAGCCGTAATTTTTAATTGGAGGTCTAAACAAGCTTTTGTGTTTTAGCACAAATCTGAGCTTTTAATTGGTATCAAAATGGGTACACTTATCAGATTTCATTATCCTAGTGTGATCCTAGACCCCAAGTGAGATGGATAGATCTCAATCCTTTAATGCTCCTCCCTACTTTGATGGGAGTAACTATGATTTTTGGAAAGTACATATGCGTGCTTTTCTTTGTGCCATTAATGAGACAGTATGGGGTTTTGTTGAGAATGGGTATGTAAGATTCACTATTGCCAAATCTGAATGGGATAAGGCTGCTCTTGCTTTGGCAAATGCCAATAGCAAAGCGATTAACGCTATTTTCTGTGGTGTTTCTACTTATGAGTTTCACAGTATTTTGCATGTGAAGACCACCAAAGAGGCGTGGACTATTCTTGAGACAACCTACGAAGGTACCAAGAAAGTTAAGGACACCAAGTTTCAAATACTCACTACTTGGTTTGAAGAAGTAAAGATGAGCGATGACGAGTCGTTTGATTCCTTTATGGGAGACTCAACGAGATGGTGATTGCCAAGCTTAATCTTGGGGAGAAGATTGAAGAAGCCAAGGTGATGAGGAAGATCTTGAGATCCTTACCCGAAAGCTTCCAAGCTAAGGTCACAGCCATAGAGGAGAGCAAAGATTTGGATTAGATAAAGATTCAAGAACTCATTGGATCTCTCCAAACATATGAGCTCGAACTGCCTTTTCACAAATCCAGCAAATCCCTTGCTCTTAAAACTATAAATAAGCAAATGGGTGATTCCTTCGATGAAGACGATGTAGAGAAGGAGGTGGCATTTCTTGCAAAGAATTTCTGAAAATTTCTCAAAATGCAGAACAATGGGAAGTTGTTTAGCAAAGGAAAGTTCTCATCCTCCAAGAATGACAAGAGGGAGTTCAAGAAGAAGGATGGGAAAGACTCATCATCAACTCAAGGAATTGTGTGCTATAAATATAATGGACATGGACATCTCAAGAAAGAATGTCCAAACTACTTGCAAGGAAAGGGTAAAGTGTTTGCAACTACCCTTAGTGATTCTGAAAACTCAAATTCCAATGCGGAAGAAGAATGTGATAGTGAGGGAAACTATTCAGCTTTCATGGCAATTATTGCAATTGACTCTAGAGATGAATTGAACGAGTTGGTTGATGAGCTAGGTGTACATTCCGAAGATGAAGAAGTTGATGATTCGGAAGATGAAGATGTGTATCTTAATGAAGGTGAGAAAAACCTTCAAGAAGTGTATGATACATTGCTTGAAGATTGTGACAAATATGTCAAAGTTGCAAAGAACGCAATTAAAAAGATGAAGATAATTGAAGAAGAGCATAAGTCCACACTAGTGCAACTCAAGGACACAAAATGTGATGTTGAAGGGCTAAATGAAGAATTGTTGAATGCCTACTTGAAAATCAAGTTCCTTGAACTTGAAATCATTTAAGCAAATGTCAAAGTGGAGCGCATTTCCACTAAGAAACTTGACAGTGTGCTCTCTTTTCAAAAACCTTCAAATGACAAGACCGGTCTAGACTATACCGGTGAAGGAAGCTTAAGCAGTTAACCCAAGAAGGAAGTGAGGTTTGTGTTGGCCAAAAGTATAGAGAAGCCCAAGGTTGAGACCCTTGTTGTTGCAAAGAGAACCATTGGTGCAAAACCAATGGAAAAAGGGAAGTCATTACCCAAAAGTCAAAAGGAATCTCAAGTGAAGCATTTTTGTCACCATTATGGCATACGAGGACACACAAGACCAAAGGAAAAATGCTGAAGAAGAATGCTTCAAACTTCAAGCTCTTAAGAGGGCAGACTTTCTACGTCGCCAAGATAGCTCAAGAAGAATGCTGAAGGGAAACCAAACCAAATGAGAAAATGAGGGACAACTCATTGGAGATGTTGAAGAAAATTTTATCACGCCTTGCTAGCTTTACTTTGAGGTTTGAGAATTATGTCAGTCGTACCCCTCCATCCAAAGATCTCATCTAAAACACTTGTATAGTATGGGTGAAGAAAGGTACTCATGCATGATCATTCACTATGCCCATGCATTAATACTTCCAACGTATTCAGGTTATAGTTTCATGCATCATAACATATGCAATCTTCTTGTTAGAGATAATTACCAATAAAACGATATATTAATTACAATATAAATATAAATATAAACGAACAATGCCAGACTAAGGTATGGAAATCTCGCTCTCTTTAAGGAGATTCAAGCCCTCTACAGTTGGCAAAGCCTAGAAACCGATGCAACAGAAATTCACTTCTGACTTGTCCCCTCCAAGATACAATAACCCAACAGTTCGTTGTGTAAATCGAACCAACTCTGCACAAGTGGTTGAGCTAAAAGCTCCACCAAAAGAAACACCTTTCTTCGACCCAAAATCTCTCAAGTATTTAGGAGTATTATTGAATTCACTATCTCACACAATACTCTATGCTTTAACTATTTATCTTTATTCACTATTGATATGAAATTAGTCCATAGCATAGCCATATATATAGTCTTCCAATCCTTCTCATAACCTACATGTTATTTATTATTTTAGATAACTCTTCTAAATTTATTTAATTTAACTTACATACAACTCTTTCCTTAACAAATTTCACAATAACTCATCCCTTTATTAATCTTCAGTTGGTTTAAGTTTTAACGTAATTTTAATTTAAAATGCACTAACACTTCTTGTGTCATTGCTTCCGTTTTAAGCATGTTTCTTTTACAAGTCTTTTTTTTTTTTGTTTTTCCTTATTTTTGTTGATCTTACTTTATTGTTTTGTTTTTAAGGTGTGTTGAAAAATTCAAAAACTCATAAAAAGTGAAAAATCTCAAAAAGTTTGATTGCTTGTGTTATGTATATCACATGTGAGTTTGATCGCTAATGGCGTAATGCATTTACGAGCTTAGCTTGTTATATATGCACATTTTTTTAAGTGTGAGCGACATCTAGAAATCTATGTTTGATTGTTGTAAATAGATCTTCAAACTTGTCATAAATGATTGGTCAATGGTGTTGCTTGATCTTGATACATGCGTAGACTTGTGCCTATATATCTCCTCACATTTTTTTTTTCAAAAGAGCTCTTCAAATGTCTATCTCTAAAAATGAGAAAAGAGCTGAAAAAGCCTTGCATTGAAAACTAGTTAGACTAGGAAAAGGTGGAGCAAATATGTATTGAAATGTATGGTGCCAAAGCCAAATGCTTATTTGTCAAAGATACATAAAAAGTTCATAGGTGGTTTCTCAAAAATATGAGTTGTATTTGATCAAAAGTATGAAACATGAAAGCCAAATGAAAAACTTTCAATCATATGTAAACACATTGGTGATGGGTCATATATGTTTATTTCAAAAAGTGAGATAGGTCACTTGACCTTGTACTAGTTGTGTATGACTTGATTGAATTGATCATTGAAGTTTCATACTAGACTATAAACTAGTTTATAATTGATCCACAGACACAACACACAAGTCTAATGTTCAATGAATACCTATTTCATTTGTGTGATTGTACATGTTCAAATGTAATATGTGTATACTCAATTACTTAATGATCAAATTCAAAAAAAATTTTGAGTATTTTATATGTTTTTTAAAGTGTTTTTATGAATTTTTGTGTGTTAAGAGTTTTCCCAAACATTCCATTTTTTTTTTTTTTTTTGTTGAAAAACTCATTCAGAGGAATTTTCGCGAGTAAGTCGCAAGTAAGAACCTACCAGCAAAAATGAGGAAGCCAATTTCAATTACTCCCTTGCGACTCTTTCACGAGAAGAAGCTTCCTGTGAAACATGTTCTATGCATGAGAGACCATTTCGTGAGTAACTTCGCAAGTAGTTTACCCGCAAAATGAGTGGATTTTCAGTTTTTAAAGGGCAAATAGTGATAGTTTTTCAAATCAATATTTTTGCCTCCTCCGTGCCTCTCTCAACCCAAAACACTCTTTCACTCAAAATCTCATCCAAATCTCAAGAACTTTCATCCCTAAGATTCATCTAAGTTATGCTTTAACACTTTTTCACTCTTGTTTCCTTAGATTAAGTCTTAGATTCTAGGATTTCTAGGGTTGGGTTATTTTTTTGAAAGGGGTTGGAAAAACTTATGTTCATGAAAATTTTTTTATTTTTTCTTGATTGAGATGTGTCCCATTGTGTTTGTTTTAGCCCTAAGTGACATTTTTAACATGTATTTAGGCAAGATTTCAACATGTTCGTGCATTGTTTTACATGTTAGTAGTTTGTATGCACTTTAAGTATTTGATAAAATGCCCAAATGGCATTTTCTCATTATTTTGAACTCCGATGAGTACCAAATTTTAGGGATTCCTATATTTTTACATTCTTAACATGTTTTAAATATTGGTTATGTGTTTCACACACTTTGATCCTTGAGTTTCTTGTCATGCATTGCTCATGCATCTCACATGCACACTTGATGCACACACTTGATCAATTTATATGTTTTGCATTTCATTCATGCTATGTAACTCTTGTTAGACTTTTAGCTCTTAAAACATGATCTTGTGACTTTGTTTGTTTGTATTTGTGCTTTGTAGGACTTTTTGTTCGTTTTTATGGACTAACTTGTATCTAATCAAGTTTGTTTCCATGTTTTTGTTTGTTGTTTATTTGTGTGGTTATTCTTTTTGCAGATGTTTCCTTGTTCCTCCTGCGGTAAAGATCAAGTGATTGACCTCACTTCATCTCCTGTATCAAATAGGACCTGTCATTTTTCCGGTGATTTTGACAACAAGAGATTCAAGACTTTCTTAGATTTTCAATCTTTCGCCAACAACTTCGAGGGTGCACCTACTGTGGTGGAAAGGGTTGTAAGGTTTGACACCCTAGGATCCACCTTCATCCTTAAGAAATTTATGGATAAGGATTGGGCAAACTTGTTTGGAAACTTTGAGGATCCCTTTGACAAATTGGTCAAAGAATTCTACTCAAACGCTTGGTTCACCGGAGTTGAATTGAAGTGCTGGGTTCGAGGAAATGATTTTATCATCACTTCGGATTATCTAGTGAAGATTCTTCACATTAATCATCCGGAGAATGTGAACATTTCAACATATGATGACAAACTAACTTCAGTGACAGAGATTCTTGACATTCTAGGAGCTAATCATGAAGTCTCCTCCAAAGGCACTTACATTGGGACTGCAAAATTTGGACCGGAATTGAAGACTCTCACACTGATCATGTTCTTCAACCTATTCCCTCTATCCAACACCGGTTTCATCAATCTCAGAAGAGCACAGTTTTTGTGTGATTTGATCAAAGGAGCTGAAATTGACATTTGTGCTCACATATTTTAGACCATGGGGAAAACGGTGGGACGATCAGTTGCAAAAATGTGTCTTCCCTTCTATAGTCTTGTTATGAAGATCATGGTTCTTAAAGGTGTTTGTCCACCAAAAGAAGGAACTATCTTGTTTTGTCAACGATGAATATCATTTATTTCCCTTCAAATGAGCAAGAGTCATTCCTCTGCTGAAAGGGCAAAGCAAAGTCCCTTCAAAAATCCAAAGAGCGACTCCTCCCAACATGCCACTCCTTCTAGACAATGATCAACTGCTCCCACTATCCCCGGGGATTCCGAGACTGCATTTCCTCACAATCTTGAGCCGCAGTCTACTAGCACTCAGTGGGGACCATCTAGTTCTCATTCCGATAGGTTGACAACCTTGGTTGAGGGATTGCATGAGCGTATTTCTAGTCTTGCTAATGTCATATATTCTACCAACAACCAGGTTTAGATTCGTCTAACTACCATTGAGACACAATTGGATGAGATTCAGCACAAGCTAGAAGAAAGCCTTTAGCTATCCATGCCAAAAAAGGGGAGAGCAACTCATTGTATATCTTTGACTATAGCATATAGAAAGGGGGAGATTTGTAGTCTCAAAATGAGGAAGCTAACCTACAGCCACACACACTTTTGGATAGCCTAACCATTGTTTGGCTAGTCTAGTTTACTTTAAGTTTTTTTTTAACTTTTGGATATTTACAATGCTTTCATTTAAAGCTTCCAAGTACTTTAGTTTAAAACTTAGTTTTCTTTAGTACTTTTTGTATTTTGGTTTTATAGTTGTTTTGATGCTTATTTCTTTCTAATGCTCTTAGCTTTAGTTTCTTTAATGCATCATGTTTGTTGGACATGCAATTGATTTTAGCATTGGTCTTAATTGCATTGCGTGCCCGAATGATCATTTACTTGATAAATGTTCATTGTAGTCATTTCCTAATGACTGTTCATGTTTGATCAAGTTATGCTTTATTGCTTACATTTGATTTGGTATCTTGATTGCATTTTACTTTTTCTTTATACATGCCTTGAGTTCTACTTATCACATATTTAATGAAGTTTATTTGTTATGTGCAAGTGTTTTAGGATACAGGTGTATATGGTTCAAGTGCTTCACAGCCTTTAGATTTAGGTGTGAGTGAGTTTTACCTGTGTTCCCAAACTCACGTTTAAGTCTAGAGTCTGTTTAGGGGTTTTGTTATGGAATAGCCAAAGGGGAAGATTGTAAAGTTGTGATTCCTAACTATATTGTGTTGGCTTTAATTTTGTGTCAAATTTTATTATAATTTCTTCAATCATTTTTCCCTGTATGTATGTGGGTTTTAATTGTAAGGGATGAGTGTGAGAGATCAGTGAAGAATCAAGTTTCAAAAGTTGAACAAGTGGATTTCGGGACTAGCTCGCGAGAAGCAACCCATGAAAAGAGCCACATGTAGAGCACATGATTGGAAGATGAAGAGTCGTGCCAAGCTAGATTTTTCGCAACTATCTCGCAGGTAAGGCCAACTCGCGAAGGACCCACAAAACTTTCTATTTGGCAAAAAGTTGTGTTTTGCTTTACCAAGTCTTTACGTACACTATATATAGCCTCATTATCCACAAATTGTAAGGAGTGCTTTTCAGAGAGAAAATCCTGGAAAATACACTTGAGAGTTAGAGATTGTTATATCCATAATCATCTACACATTTCCTTATAGTTTTTCTCAACTCCTACCTCTCCATCTCTATACCTTTGAGAGGTTGCTAGCTCAAACACTTACCACACTCATTCTGAGTGTAAAATGAGATTTTGATGCTGCTAGGAGGCATTGGAAGGAGTCATTCATTGGCGAAGGCAATCGAGCTGAATTGTGGGATCCGAAAAGTTAGAGAAGACAAGACTCCAAGAAGTCAGTTGGTAGCAAGAACTTGAAGGGCTCAAGTACATAGAGTAGACTAGGTTTGAAAGGTCTTTTGTTATTTGTGTACTCCAACTTTATTCTCTAATGGATCAATTTCGACTTGGAGGGTCGCAAAGAGGTTTTTCGCCGAGTTCTTCGGTTTCCTCTTCGATAGCATGTTTCGATGTTATCTTGTGTTTGTATCTCTCTTTCCTACTCTTTAATCTTTCATTTTATTGTTAATAATGGATGAATATGGCTTAAGGTAGTGTTATTGGTTCTTTGCGTTTATTTACTTTTGTTCCGCACTTAGTATAAGTTAGAGTAAAAGTTATTTAGTCGTAATTTTTAATTGAGAGTCTGAACAAACTCTTGTGTTTTAGCACAAATCTGAGCTTTTAGATAGTTACCAGAGGGCAAGTATTTCCACAATTAATGCCTCTAGAAGCCAGTACATCTCTAATAGGAATGCTGTTGTGGTGGAATAGTCGGAGGAAGTTTATGATTCTTGACAGCATGTCAAGTTTCCAAATCCAATGTCCTTGGAAAGGAGGTTCAGGTTCATGGGCAGTTCTGGCCAAGAGATAAGCAGAGTTGATGGTAAACTCCACATCTTTTGAATGCTTCCACATAATTGTATATTCTCCATTACCATATTCTTGAAAAGGAATGGCTTTAATCCTATCCTTAATAGCCAGGCCGGGGAAGGTCAAAAGAAATGGAGTCCTAATTCCATTCATGCTCATGTCGCAAGTCAGAAACAGCAAGGTTCATTTCATCCCGGGTCAAAAGGCCTTCAATGAGCTCTCTTAGGGAATGTCCTCATAATCCAACTATCAGTCCACAAATTTTTCCTCGAACCATTCCCTACTCCCCAACAGATTCCCTTGGAGAATATTGGGAATCCCAGCTTGATGGCTGTCCAGTTGGGAGATGAGGGAAGTTTATCTGGGTCTTCAAATCTTCTCCTAGAAGGTGAACGGTACTTGTTGAGAATCATTTTTTTCCCAAATAGCATTTTTTTTTCCTGATACATCCTCATGTGAATGATGTGTTGAAAAATACACATATATACATATATAAGTATTATTTGTGATTTTGTAAACTTTTGATGAACTTCGCGATTTTGTAAACAAATTATATATCAAACTGAAATTTTATAAACTATGTTATTGCGTAAAAGAAATATAAGTAACAAGTAGACTTACAAACCAGAGGAAAAAGAATACAAAACATTATTTGATTAAGGCCAGTGTTTTACACTATGTTATTGGGACAATTTTTTTGCCTCCCATAACAGAATAATTATCTTCAACACACCGAAGCATTGCTATCTATGTGCTCAGTGCACTAGAATTGTGTTTTTTTTTTCCTTTTTTGCCTCTCTCTCTAAATGGGTTCTTTATAGATCAAAACAAAAACTCTTTGAATGCAATTTGGGACCAAATATTTATAGAAAAACTGTAATTTTCAAAACAATTGCCACCGTTCATGATGAACAGACACTATTTTGAATGAATAAATATTGATGAACAGACACACTATTCAGACTATTATTTTTTAAATATTTAATTAGATCCATGACCAACCCATCGCAATCCAACCCGGTTTGGTTCGGGGCAAAGTGAGGCAAGGCATGAGTGGTCGTTGTTCCCAGGGAGCTAGAAATGTTTTTTTTTTTTCTCTATCTTCGGGGACTCTTTATGGAAAATTAAATAAATGAAATAAAGGCTAACATATTATTTTTGTTCTTAAAGTTTGTATGAAATTTTATTTTTCATCCAAAAAGTTTTAAAGAAATTTTTCAATAGTTTAGAGATACGAAGATATAACTTTTTACAATAACTTAGGAAAAGAAAGCAAACTTTTTAAATTGAAAATTAATAATTAGAACATTTTCAATAGTTTAGAGACAGAAAAGTAATATTTTTAAATTTATGGATGAAAATAATACTTCAGCTAGAAATAAATTTCTCTATCTGAGTGGATTTTTTATGGAAAAAAAAAAAAAAAAAAAACTTTTGAATGCATGAGGAGATGTAAAAACTTTTGTGGGGGTTCAGAATGAATTGTAAATGTTCGTGGTGAACGAACACACTGTTGTGAATGCGATGCACCTTGGGGCCCAGGTATGTGTTTAAGAAAAGAGTATATATTCCCACTAAAACTCTTATAAACTTTCCAACGTGAAACCATGTGTTTCATTGCCTTCAACTAATGTTCAAGTAAATCACCCATTTATTTTGGCTTAAAGTTAGCCAAAAAAGTCCATTCTCAAAATCAATTAACTCACATGATGGGTGTGTCTATATATATATTGTAGGGTCACGATTCGTGGCGGACCGTAACAGTGTCGGGTTCGCACGTAAAACGGCCCTAACAATATCATTTGTAGAGCGTGGGTTTGAAAGGTTAGGCCTTAATCGATAGGCGATGGGTTTTTCATGGCGTTCATACAAGGTTAAACGATCGTCACCCCTAGAGTACTTTTCCTGGAGGTGGGCTGGGAGGCTCTCGTTTTTGGCCATTTTTCCCCAGCCTCCTCCATAGATTACTTACTTTTCCTTTTATACTAGCTCGCGTCCACTGTCCTTCGTCCACGCGTAGGGTTTAAACTTTCCAAAATTGATACTTGTCCCATCAGTCCATACTCAAAGTCGTTAGGGATGGTTGTAAAAGCCAAAGAATGCGGCTCTGTCAGGTTCAGAGCATTAAATGGCAGTAACAGCAGCTTTCCCAGGATATTTTAGATCTTTCTTCCCAGTTTCAGTCCTATACCGTCTTTACCCCTCTTTCAGGGGGGGAACTTTGGGTCTGCCGAGGACTGAGCTGTCCTCGGCGGTATCCATAGGCTATCTTGTCGAGCTTGGGCCATAGCCCTCCTTGGCTTGGGCCTTCGGATTCTCCCCGGGTAGATGGGCCTGGCCCATAAATCATTTGGGCCCCACAATAGCCCCTCAAAACCCGGCTGTCCAACCTCTTGGTTGGAAAGGGGGGTTTTGGTGATGCCAAACCTCTTCCTACGGCCCAATCAATTTTGGCCCATTAATAATGCTGGCGGCTCCTCATCTGTCCAGGAAATGCGCCGGTCTATGAGACGGTTTTTGACTTCGCGCTTGATGCGCTCTTATCGTTTGGGTTTCCCAAAACGTGCTTTTAATGACCACTATTTACGAGACTACTTTAATTTGGCGGTTTGTTTTGATGGGGTGGAGAAACGAAACCGGCATGTTGGTGTTGGCAGATTCCTTTGGAGATCTGAACCTATTAAATGTCTCCCGCTCCACCCTCTGTATAAGAAGGAAAGGAGGAGGTTATTGTTTTCGTAAAGAATTCCTTTTCATCCTTCTAAGATTTGAAATACTTGGCCTCCCCTAGGGTTCGTTTTACCCACTGGTTCACAAACTAAATCGTGGTATACTTTATCATAACAACGAGTGATGCAGAAGCCAAACCCCTCCCATAAACGCCATGTTCCAATAAAACTCATTATGGCTCGATCGGGACAGGGATGGCGAAGACTCAAAATCAACCTCACCCTTCTCTCAGTCAAAATCCGAAGCAGGGACTTGTTACGTCCAACTTTCGGCGTGACTGAGTCGAGAACACCTATCATCAGTACCAACCGCTCTCCTATGAGCATACCTAGTATGGCTCCAGTGTGTTGGGAGTCAGGATCGAGGCAGAGACTAAGTGTCTCTACTTCTTCCTCTCTTCCTTCACTGGGGTTATCCTCCGTCTCCCTTTCTTAGTCTTCCCAGCACCAGATCCATCCTGGTGCTTTCACTTCTCCCTCTTTTGCTCCTTTTTTTTTCTTTTCATCTCTTCTCTCTTCTTCTCCTCCTTCTTTACTCATGTCCTCCATTTTCTTCATTCATCTCTTCCATCTTCTTCATTGATTTCTTCCTTACTATTTCCTTCTCCGCCATTTTTTCTTCTTCTTTTTTTTTTAAAGCAGGTTCTTATCGTAATATGAGCAGTATTGAGACAGAGATTGGAGGGACTTTGAAGACGAGTTTAAAAGACGCCTGATAGTTTACTTATATGTACTACGGATGTAATTGTTGCTTAGGCAGTTCTCATTTTGTATAGGCTCGTCTGAGCCCCTCTTTGTACGTTGTAATAATTTTTCGTATTAATAAAAATTGCTGTTATTTTATCTCGCATGTTTTGTCTCTATGCCTTTTCTTTTTTTTTTATTGACAAACGCTACTCGGCACAATAATATGACATCCAAATCAATGACGACTAAGACCAAAATACTTGATAATAAAAAGATGTCGCCATAACTTTAACAGAAACGCTTGGCACAATAAGGCCGATCAGTGAAAAGTAATACTTACCCCATACTAGCCGAGGAGTAAAACGAAGGTTTGATGCCATGTGAGGAATAACCATTTGAAGATATATTACCCACCAAATGAGCAACCTTCTTATACGACTAAATGCTGGGGCGTTTCATCACCTTCCTCACAACTTTATTGGTCTTAACCTTTTTATGGTGTTTAAGCCGTGGATGAAGTGACCTGACATTTTTATCAAGTAACCCATCTTACAAAATTCAAACCTTTCCTTGCCCAAGTATTTGGTTTCCCCATTGGCCTGAGTCCAAGGACCATACAAGGCCTTGGTTCTGTCCAAAACTTGTGATTTTTTCTTTTTTGTACTTGGTTTCCCCATAGGCTTGAGTCCGAGGACCATGCAATGCATTGGTTCTGTCCAAGACTTGTGATTTTTTCTTTTTTGTACTTGGTTTCCCCATAGGCTTGAGTCCGAGGACCATGCAATGCCTTGATTCTGTCCAAAACTTGTGATTTTTCCTTTTTTGTACTTGGTTTCCCCATAGGCTTGAGTCCGAGGACCATGCAATGCCTTGGTTCTGTCCCTGGGCCCATATGCTGAACGGGCCTGGGCCGCGAATTTACTGGGCCCACGAATTGAGAGGTATTTCCGTAGTCTTAGATCACGCGGTACTTTTTGACGTCCCAGTGTTCGAGGTGCGCCTTCTCGAGACTCCTTTAACCTTAGGGTTGCAGACGACGTGGGAAATCGAGTCAGAGACGTTTTGTCTGTAGCGTTCCTTGGGACGCTGCGTGAATTAAATGCCACCGGTTTACTTCTGGGTATAAATGGGATAGAGGATCACTTCTCTTGCACATGACCTCTCCTGTTCCCTTCAGAAACATATTTCTTCCATATCCGCGATCTCTCTTTCTAGTGCCACTGCCTCAAAGCAAGAGGTTTGAGGCGCGGATGGGGATGAAAGGTCTTCGCACGCTCCAAAGGCACCGAATCCTCAAGGTGATATGGTACGGACAAGGATGGCACAGATTTAAGCCAGTCCTCCGTCTTGACAGGAGGAAGATGATATTCCTCTTTTTTTTAGTCAAAATCCGAAGCAGGTTCTGGTCACGCCAGATTTTTGGTAGGTCAGAAAAAGGAATTTCCACGATCAGCGCCGTCTGCCCCGTGGCAGGCAAACTTTTGCGGGGGCTTCCCAACTTCCGGCTCCCTGCACCCTTTCTGTAGATGGTGTTAACCTGAGGTCAGGTTCCCTGCACCTTTTCTCCACCGGTGCAGGCCCCGCGTTGGGTTCTTTTGCTGCCTGAGTTATGGGCATGCAAAGGCATTGAGGAGGAATAAGGTCTCGAGGCAGTAGCCAACTTCTCCTCTGTGCTACCTCATCGGCTTTATCTTCACTCTCTTGTATTCTTCGTTACATACGTAGTTAGCTTCAATATAGGCTTTGTTTCAGCTTTTCATTGTACACTGTACTTGTTCCTTTGTCTTAATAAAATATGTGTCTATTTCTCTATACATATCTTTCTTCTCCTTAACAACTACTTTATGCATGAATATTAAATATAAGCTTGCCCTTAATGATACTCCGGGCAGAAAAATGTTTTAACACAGATTCCTATTGGTTTAAACTCACAAGTATTATCAAGTATAGCAATGGTAATCCTCAGTAAATTAAACTCTTAGAACTAACCGGGATAACTGCTGAGTGCTGCGCGATGCACGCTAGACCAATGTCCAAAACTTAGCTTTCCTCCTCCAAGTAGTTGGTTTCCCCATAGGCTTGAGTCCGTGGACCATACAATGCCCTGGTTCTGTCCAAAACCTAGTTTTCCATCATCCAAGTAGTTGGTTTCCCCATAGGCTTGAGTCCGTGGACCATACAATGTCCTGGTTCTGTCCAAAACCTAGTTTTCCATCATCCAAGTAGTTGCTTTCCCCATAGGCTTGAGTCCGTGGACCATACAATGCCCTGGTTCTGTCCAAAACCTAGTTTTCCATCATCCAGGTAGTTGGTTTCCCCATAGGCTTGAGTCCGAGGACCATACAATGCCCTGGTTCTGTCCAAAACCTAGTTTTCCATATTCCAGTTAGTTGGTTTCCCATAGGCTTTGAGTCCGAGGACATACAATGCCCTGGTTCTGTCCAAAACCTAGTTTTCCATCATCCAAGTAGTTGGTTTCCCCATAGGCTTGAGTCCGAGGACCATACAATGCCCTGGTTTTTCATCATCCAGGTCCCCATAGGCTTGAGCCGTTTGTCCAAAACCTGTTTTCCATTATCCAGTATTGGTTTCAATGTGGACCATACAATGCCTGGTTCTGTCCAAAACCTAGTTTTCCATCATCCAGTAGTTGGTTTCTTGAGTCCGAGGACCATACAATGCCCTGGTTCTGTCCAAAACCTAGTTTTCCCTCATCCAGGTAGTTGGTTTCCCATAGGCTTGAGTCCGAGGACCATACATGCCCTGGTTGTCCAAAACCTTTTCCATCATCCAGGTAGTTTTCCCCATAAGTCGAGACCATACAATGCCCTTTTCTGTCAAAACCTAGTTTTCCATCTCCAGGTAGTTGGTTTCCCCATAGGCTTGAGTCCGAGGACCATACAATGCCCTGGTTCTGTCCAAAACCTAGTTTTCCATCATCCAAGTAGTTGGTTTCCCCATAGGCTTGAGTCCGTGGACCATACAATGCCCTGGTTCTGTCCAAAACCTAGTTTTCTCTTTGTGTGGGATCTTGGCTTTAGGGGAGTTAGCTCCTCAACCAAGCCCCTAGAGTTTATCCATACGATTAACGCTATCAAGTGCCTAGTTTGCTCTTTACGGGAGACCTTGGCTTTAAGGGAGTTAGCTCCTCAGCCAAGCCCCTAGTCAAGAAACGTAGCCCCTAGCAGAACTTTATACTAGAACTCTATAACCAACGGTTAGAAATAACGAAGAAACTCTATCGACCCACATCCTATACCAACACACAAGCCTTTCCCACAGACGGCGCCAATTGTAGGGTCACGATTCGTGGCGGACCGTAACAGTGTCGGGTTCGCACGTAAAACGGCCCTAACAATATCATTTGTAGAGCGTGGGTTTGAAAGGCTAGGCCTTGATCGATAGGCGATGGGTTTTTCATGGCGTTCATACAAGGTTAAACGATTGTCACCCCTAGAGTACTTTTCCTGGAGGTGGGCTGGGAGGCTCTCGTTTTTGGCCATTTTTCCCCAGCCTCCTCCATAGATTACTTACTTTTCCTTTTATACTAGCTCGCGTCCACTGTCATTCGTCCACGCGTAGGGTTTAAACTTTCCAAAATTGATACTTGTCCCATCAGTCCATACTCAAAGTCGTTAGGGATGGTTGTAAAAGCCAAAGAATGCGGCTCTGTCAGGTTCAGAGCATTAAATGGCAGTAACAGCAGCTTTCCCAGGATATTTTAGATCTTTCTTCCCAGTTTCAGTCCTATACCGTCTTTACCCCTCTTTCAGGGGGGGAACTTTGGGTCTGCCGAGGACTGAGCTGTCCTCGGCGGTATCCATAGGCTATCTTGTCGAGTTTGGGCCATAGCCCTCCTCGGCTTGGGCCTTCGGATTCTCCCCGGGTAGATGGGCCTGGCCCATAAATCATTTGGGCCCCACATATATATATATATATATATATATAAAGTAGTGATTTTGCTTCAATAGCACTTATCATCTCAATTAAATTTTAATGCTATTTTTATTTTTGGATAAATTACAAATTACATCCATAAAATTTTGAAGTGTTTGAATTTTACACCCTAAAATTTCAAATTTTGGATTTTATCTTCTAAAATTTAGGGTATTTGGATTTTATACCTTGACATTTCAGAATTTAGGTTTTACCCCCTAAAGTTTGGGAGTGTTAGGAGCCTAAATTTTGAAACTTTAGGATGTAAAATCTAAATATTCCCAAACTTTAGAGACTAAAATTCAAACACCTTTAAAATTTATGAGGTAAATTCCAAATTTTAAAACGTTAGAGTGTAAAATCCAAATACTATTAAACTTTGGGAGGTAAAATCTAAATTCTAAAATTTCAAAGTGTAAAATTCAAACACTCTCAAACTTTAGGGGTGTAATTTGTAATTTACCCTTTATTTTTATATAACTTGGGCCAAATTTTTGTCTTTCTTTGTTAAATATATTATTTCTTTCAAGAACTTTGTGTAATTTCAGCCGAAAAGCTTGGGATATGACAAGGTTTTTTATAGGTATGTGATTGGGGACATAAAACAACACAAAAGGATGTATTATCATTTACAACAGCCCAATAAAACAAAAGGTTTGGTTAATGTATATCCTCAAGGTATATAATATATATTAATTATTCATTATTGGAAAAAAAAAATCAAATTGAAAAACTGTATAAAAAAAATTAATAAATTTTTCATTTTTTCTTAAAAGGTTACATAAATTGGTTTACTAATATCTTTACCAGGTAGACGTCAGTAAAACCCATAACACAATAATGATAGTGGCCCAAAAAGCATGGAAAATGAGTCCAGTCTGTACTCTGTAATACTTAACCCCAAGCCTTAACTCATAAGTCTCAAGAAAAGCTAATCCAAAAAAAAAAAAGTCTCAAGAAAAGAACATTTTTAGTACCGACACCAAACACTTCCCTGTTCCCTCCACTCCAGTCCACCATCTTCTTCGCTGCTTTACTTTCTTCTCTCAATTCAATAATGTCTGCACTGGAAGCGTCTTCTTCTACTCCTGCTTTTGCTACTTCATCGTCATCATAGTCATTCGGTGGTAAGAGAAGTACTTCTTCTTCTTCTTCTTCTTCTTCTTCTTCTTAGACATTTTCACAATCATAAACCCAAATCAAATGCATGCCAAGAGTTATCACTTTTCTTCTTTATTTATTATTAACTTTCTAGCTGATTATATCTTATACTTTACTCAATAATTGTTGTTCTGCAAGCAAAACTTAATAGATGTCATTACGTCAAGTTGACAGATGACAAGGAAAAAAGCTAATCAAATTGACTTTATAGACTAAGCTTGTTATTATAAGAAACTAAATATTTTTTTTTGTTGATTTTTCTCTTGATATCACATTAAACCACAACCAAATATTCCATGTCTCATCCGGTAAGGTTTATTACTCTCCCATCTTCAGAAAACTTTCATCTTTATTTTCCATGATATACAAATTTCATAATTATTCTGTGGGAAAGCACTCCTCTTTTACCATGTTCATATGATCTTAAATCATCATATGCTATCTCCCGTGGAAAATCGATCCATTGTAATAGCTTTGCTGCCCTCTTCTGAGCTAGAGAGCAACCCAATAATGCCACCTCAAAAAGTACTATAACAGTTCCTGACTTGGCCTCCTTTTTTTTGTACAATTGGGCTGAGCTTTGATGGAACTAAAATCATTAATATGTAACCTAATAATTCTTGGCATTTGGGTTTATCTTCCCATGCTATGAAGTTGTTATAGAGTTGAAAAAACGTGGATTTTGTTATTCATCTTGAGACACTCTGATTCGATGTTCAGTGGCAGTTGATGCAATGCACAAAAGCTTTTGGATGATTGTTTAAAATCAGTATGTCTTTGGTGGAAAATTTTAAGTTTCGCTGGATCATATCTCTTGTACAACCTTCTTGCTGGACAAGTTTTTTGTCAGATTTATGGTGTCTGTTGTATATTTCGTGGTTGTGTTTATATATTGGCATTATGTTGGAAGTCAATTATAGAGGACAGCGGTATGAAGTTATGAGGGAAGGGAATATCATAAATGAGGTAATAGAACTTAATAATTAGAAGAGGTAGCATTTATTCTAGATACAGCTTCTCTTATTTATCATTTTGGTGATGTGGTTGGTTTGTCCTTTACAGTTTGAAGTTTGAAAAACTTGTCAAATATGAACTAGAGCATTAAATTAGTTTATTTTCAGCTCATATTTATTGACTTTTGAGTAAATGGAAGCTTGCATTCTTTTTTAATGTGAATGAGTTTATCTTGAATGATCATCCTCCACAATTTGCTATATAGACAGGATTACAGTAGAGTAACTACTTATATGACCTGAGCATATGGACATCTTATTTGCAAAAATAGTTTTTTATCTTCTAAACATGTGTTCTTTTCTCTTTTTAAGTTTTTATTTGAACTGATAGCTCTCATCTTTCTTTGGTTAGAAGACTTCTGTTGGAGGATTTGGGTCAACTCTTACTTAAACAAGACCCTTTAGAAGCACAAATTAATAATCACATCTGGAATTTGGAACTAGGATATTTGGTTCCTCCACACCTCTTGGTGCAAAAAGTCAGAATGCATCTGGTGCAAGTAGCACCCCTGCCTTTAGTGTTATAACCATGAATTCATTTAGTGCTACAAGTACACCTGCCATTGGTGCTATGACCACCCCTGCCTTTGCCGTAATGAGCACCCCTGCCTTTACCATTATGAGCAACCCAACCTTTAGTTCAACAAGTCCTGCAAAGATTGAAGTCATTGTGTTGAGTGTCCCTGTATTTAGATCTGATGGAGCATTTGGAGCTACAAGCAGTCCTATGTTTGGTTCATCCAGTACTTCTATATTGGGTTCTTCAAGCACACCAACATGTGGTGCCTTAAGTACTCCTGCTTTTGTGTCTTCTAGTGTCCCTTCCTTCAGTGTTGGGTCCACTTTAGATTTTGGCCAATCAACTCCTGCAATTAGTGCTGCAAGCATACCTACATTTGGTGTTATGAGCACCCTTGCCTTTAGTGTTACAAGCACCCCAACCTTTAGTTCAACAGCAAGTCCTGCATTCTTTGTGTCAATTACTCCTGTATTTGGTTCTAGTGGAGCAATTGAAGCTTCAAGCAGCCCTATATTTGGTTCATCTAGTACTTCTATGTTTGGTTCGTCAACCACTCCTGCATTTGGTGCCTCGAGCATGCCAACACTTGGTGTCCCAACTACTCCTGCATTTGGTTCCTTTAGTGCTTCTGCTTTTGGGGCTTCTAGTAACCCATCTTTCAGTGTTGGTTCCACTTCAGCTGTTGGCCAATCGACTTCTGCATTTGGTAGCAGCCCATTTGGTACCACTGCCACTCCTTTTGGAGCTCAGAATTCTCCTTTTGGTAAGTTATTTTGTGACAAGCTTCCTTATTTGTATGGCGGACTTTTGTAGGATTATACATCTTTATTTTTGTATCTTAATCAATAATTATTGAAATTTGTCTCCATATGAGCTGTTGTACAGGAGCACAATCTACAGCACCAGCATTTGGTGGCACTGGCATTGAGCAGTCACCTTTTGGGAGTCAACGTGGGGGAAGTAGAGTAGCTGCTTACACTCCAACAACTGAAGCAGACAGTAGTGCTGGTGCACAGGCTGGTGGGAAATTAGAGTCAATATCAGCTATGCCTGTATACAAAGATAAAAGCCATGAGGAGCTGAGATGGGAGGACTATCAATTGGGAGATAAACGTACATTTTTTAAAATGTGTCAAAATTCTAAAATTTTTATGGTGCTTACAGCCAACTATAATAAGACTTTATATTATAATTTGAAATTTCAGGTGGACTTGCTATGACCACCTCTGCCTTTAGTGCTACGTGCACCCCAAGGTCCCCAACCTTTATTTCAACAGAAACTCCTACATTGTGTAGCATAGGGATTGCATTTGGTGTGTCAAGTGCCCCTGTATTTGGATCTGGCAGAGCATTGGGAGGTTCAAGCACACCTGTATTTGGTGCTACGAGCACCCCAGCCTTTGGTACAAGAGCAACGCCTGCATTTGTTAGCAAAGGGACAACATTCGGTGTGTCAAGTGCCCCTGCATTTGGATCTGGTGGAGCATTTGGAGCTTCAAGCAGTCCTATATCTAGTTCTTCAAGCACCCCTGTATTTGGTGCATCAAGCATGACTGCATTTAGTGTCTCAAGCACGCCTCCGCTTGGTACCTTAACTACTCCTGCATTTGGTGCCTCAACTGCACCTGCTTTTGGGGCTTTGAGCATGCCTGCATTTGGTGCTACGAGCACCCCAGCCTTTGGGACAACAGCAACTCCTGCATTTGGCAGCAAAGGGGCAACATTTGGTTTGTCAAGTGCCCCTGCATTTGGATCTGGTGGAGCATTTGGAGCTTCAAGCAGTCCTATATCTAGTTCTTCAAGCACCCCTGCATTTGGTGCGTCGAGCATGACTGCATTTAGTGTCTCAAGCACGCCTGCGCTTGGTACCTTAACTACTCCTGCATTTGGTGCCTCAACTACGACTGCTTTTGGGGCTTCGAGCATGCCTGCATTTGGTTTTATGAGCACCCCAGCCTTTGGTACAACAGTAACTCCTGCATCTGGTAGCAAAGGGACGACATTCGGTGTGTCAAGTGCCCCTGTATTTGGATCTGGTGGAGCATTTGGAGCTTCAAGCAGTCCTATATCTAGTTCTTCAAGCACACCTGCATTTGGTGCATCGAGCATGACTGCATTTAGTGTCTCAAGCACGCCTGCACTGGGTACCCTAACTACTTCTGCATTTGGTGCCTCAACTACACCTGCTTTTGGGGCTTCAAATGCACCATCCTTCAGCTTTGGGTCCACTTCAGCATTTGGTAGCAGCCCATTTGGTACCACCACTACTCCGTTTGGAGCCCAGAGTTCTCCCTTTGGTGAGTTATTTTGTGCCAAGTTTCTTTGTTCTTGTGAGGAATTTTGTTAGGTTATACATCTTTAATTTGGTATCTTATTCAATGTCATTTTGTGTCCAGCTTTTTTGATAACTCTTAACTTTTATGTACAGTATTTTAAAACCTCAATTTTTCAAAGTACAAGCATACTTTAACATATTTTCAGCAAAAACAATCAGCAAAAAGTTAAATAAGCTGATGCCAAATACACACTAATAAATATTGAACTTGGTCTCCTCTCCTTATGAGCTACTGTACAGGAGCTCAACCTACAACAACATTTTGTAGCACTGGCTTTGGGCTTGGGAGTAAACGTGAGGGAAGTAGAGTAGCTGCGTACACTCCAACATCCGAAGCAGATGGCTGTGCACAGGCAGAATTAGAATCAATATCAGCCATGCCTGAATACAAAGATAAAAGTCATGAGGAGCTGAGATGGGAGGACCATCAATTGGGAGATAAAAGTACATTTTTTTAAATGGGTCAAAATTTAACAATTCTTATGGTACTTACTGCCAGTGATAATAACTAACACTTTACATTATAATTTAAAATTCAGGTAGACCACTTCATCTTCCTGCTGGTGGGATTTGCTTTGGTTTGTCTCCCTCACCAACATATGGCCAATCAGCTGCAAGTCCTAGCCTTGGTGGTTTAACTTTTGCAGGGTCAGCTACTCCTACGTTCGGTTCTTCACCTTTTAGCACGTCAACTTCATCCAGCCTTTTTGGATCAACATCATTATCAACAACAAATGTATTTGGATTTAGTTCATCTCCATCTATTTTTGGTTCACCATCATCTCTCTTCAACTCTGGTCCATCTCAGGCAACAAATCCAGCATTTGGTAGGTACACTCAGTCATCCCCACTATTCCAATCATCTACGCCTGCAATCGGGCAGACAGGCTCTACTTCTGGACAGACAACTTCCCTTGGGCAGAGTACAAGTTCACCCATTGGTCAAGGAATCTAGTGCTTCCTCTACTGGATTTAGAGTAAGTACTTCTTTGAGCACATAGCCCCTTATTAATTCTAGCAACTCATTAGGTTTCAATCAATGAAATGCAAATAGCTCTATAATTGATTGAAGTTTCTCTCATTATGTCATTTTTAGAGCTTTTTGTTTCATTTGTTTAATGTAGGTTTTGAAAGAAAATAGGAAAATAATTAATAATATGATTTCTAGTATGAGTTTCTTCAATTTTGGTTCGATGATGCCTATATGCTATTTCCAATACTCATCTGTGCTATGCTGCGTTGATTGGAGCAAGAGGAAAAGATTCCTTCCCATTTTTCTCTCTTTGTTAGGTTCTAATATTGGTCATCACCAACTTATTATCTCAAATGGGTCTTGATTTAATGCACAATGTATGATCGGATGGGAACGGGACGTAAGAGGCAAGAAATGTTGTCGATACTATAGGAGTTAGCTCATACTTGTTTTAAGGCCACTAGCCAAAGGGCCTTATGGGCTGAACGGAGCATAACAAGAGAAACAGAGTGGTTATTTTGGGAATTTGCACCGGGTAGGGTTATGGTATATATAAACACTGTTGTAACCCTAATTTCTCATTTAGTGGATTATTAGTTGCCCGCTCCCATGGACAAAGGCACATTGCCAAACCACTTAAGTTCTTTGTGTTGATTTCTATCTTCTCTCTTCTTTAATCTTGTGTAACCTGATTTTCACAACAAATACAAATAAATTTAGTGTGAAGTACTACTTTGGCAAATTTGGCTTTCATAAAATTCTTCTTTTTGTTATATAATTTACACTTGAGCAAAGATTGAAGAAACTTAATAATGCTATTCATTTGTGTCTATTTATTACGGCTTATTAGCTAGCCATCATTTTTTTCCCAAATTATTGGGTATAGCTTCTTAAAGTCTCATGTTTGTTGGAATTTTTCCTCTCGGACCTTTATGGCCATTATTGTACCAGGCTCTGTCCTGACCAAGCTGTTACTGCTTCCTTATCTTAGTTAATGAAATTATCCAGTTTACCAATATACATATATATATATATATATATTAACAAGTAGACACTTATGGCATAGTCTTTATGAGCCACAATTAAAATATTGTAGTTTCTTTGTGACAATTCATTGGTTGGTGTAGAACTACTCTTGTTGTCTTATTTAGTGAATGCGAGTATTATTTGATTTTGTAAATGTAAGTTGCTTCTTGTTATAGTGCCTGCAATTTCATGCTCATGTTGTCTAATTCTGGGTCACAAGACCAATGTTGAATAAATTTGTTGCTTTAAGGTATATATAATTCTTGACAGTTTCTTTACTCGGTTTCTACTGCTCCAGAAGAGGCGCCTATCCCTCTGCCCAACCAAGCCACCAACACCATAGTAGATGCACCTGCACAAGAGGAAGTTAAGGGTGACTAGTCTTTTTAGTCTTCTCAATAGGTGTAGTTGGAGGCAACTGCAAGAGCCATTCCAGTGGAAGCATCGCTGAACATCTTGATGCCAACTTTTTTTTAAGTCAATTTATAATTTTCTCTTCACTTCTTGCAGCTAGAGTTAAGGTACAGGAACCTCTTGGCAAGCTGAAGTCAGATATCATATACTGAGAAGCTAATACTTCAGAAGTGCTGATGTGCTGGCACTAGAAGAGGCTGTGCAGCTGACCTAAGTTCAGAGAAGTGTGTTTTTTATCCTCTTCCATATGTGAATCCGCATCTTTTGTGGGATTCCCATGAACTTGACATTTGACAACCCTCTATGTATATAATCGAAGGGCACTTGTACTTGTTTAATATATAATCAATAAAACCTTCTGGTGTAGGGAATGTGTGTAGGCTGAACTGTTTTTAGTTTTGTTTAGCAATGGAAGTTGCTTAGAACATTTAGTAGGTGGTTAGGCACCTCTACAAGAACACTAAGTTCCAATGAAAAGCACACAAAGGCTTAAAATCACTAATTCTCAAAAATTCATCACTAAAATGAGAGTACAAGAGTACTTATACAATTTGTCCTACAACTAACAGCCATTAGTTTCTTGCCAAGTGTCAAACTAACACTAGTTACATCTAATACAAGTAACTAATTCATCACTTCCTGTCTCAAAAAAAGAATAAAGGTGCTTCAAAAAAAGAATAAAGGCTTAAAATCACTAATTCTCTAAAATTCATCACTAAAATGATCACAAAAATGAGAGTACAAGAGTACTTATATAGTCTGTCCTACAACTAACAGCCATTAGTTTCTTACCAAGTGTCAAAATAACACTGGTTACATCTAATACAAGTAACTAATTCATCACTTCCTGTCTCAAAAAAAGGATAAAGGTGCTTCAAATATAACTAAGTTAATAATAAAGTGCGTTAACAACTATTTTTCATTTGTTGATCCTGCTTTGAAGCGCATGGCCATGCGTACTCGATAAATTTGTCTGCCAAAAATTCTAATCAAAGGTGTTCTAGGATCTTTTGATGGGTCAAAAGAAGTTTTCTATAGTCATGTACAATTAATAGTTAAACACATTAGGGCATTCAGGTGGCAAATTGGCTGTTGTGTTGCTAAGCTTTCTATCTTTTGGTAGAGATTTCTGGATTCTACAGTGGTATCCTTCCCCGTTCCTGAAAGCTACTTTTATATTTTGTTTGCATAGAGGGGGAGTAGAGGGAAATAAAGCAGAGGAAGGAAGAGTAAGTTAAATTATCATGTTTTGTTGAAATGGCTTGAATTTTAATGACGGTGGATTAACATTTCGGCTAAGCATTAAATGCTATGTTGTATGAATAGTCAAAGAAAATGGCAAGGAAACAAAACCGACTTGAACAATATTCATGCATGCTGAAATTTTAGACTTCTTGGTTGATAGAAGTCTTGCATTCCTATTGGTCTAGAACACTTGAAATGCAGCCGAAATATGTGACTTCATTGAATTCATGAATTGTCAAGGAGTGTAATGAATTCTTAAGCAATAAATTGCTTAGCCACTATTGTTGACTTCCTTAGTAATAGAAGTCTCTAGTGTACTGAAATTTGGTATTTCGGCTAGAGCTTGGCTATAAATAGAGATGGAGCAATTGAGAGCAAAGAAGGCTGTGTGAGAAAAAAAAGAGTTCCTACGTGAGCCTAGGGAGATAGATAATTTCTTCTGTGTGTGTGCACCAGAGCTAGGAAGTTGTGTCTTGCAAATTGTCTAAATACAATAGGGTGTTCTCTACTTATTTGTGAGAGAACCAAGGGTGTATTTGGGGTTTGGGTTTGTGTGAGAGTGTCTTCAAGTCATTGTTGTAATCTCCACATTTATAGTAAAATTTATTCTGTCGCCTCTCGTGGACGTAGGCATATTGCCAAACCACGTAAATTCCATGTGTCATATTATCTTCTCTCTCTCTTCTTTAATCTTGTGTAAACAAATTAATTTCACCCAATTTTTACAACAACTGGTATCAGAGCTCCAGGTTGATTTATTCAATGGAGATCAACGCTTCTATTGCCAAGTTAGATGTAGTTAAGTTCGACGGAACTGGTAACTTCGGGCTATGGCAAAGAAGGGTGAAAGATCTGTTGGTACAACAAGGTTTGGTGAAGTGCTATAAATGCCAAAAGAAGGGGCATATTAAGCGAGATTGTCCAGAGTGGAAAAGATACAAGGACAAATACAAGGAAGGGTCATCAAGATCTGCAAACATTGTGGTAGCAGATTCAGATTCAGATGGAGATATGCTTTCTGTTTCATCTAGTACCAGTAGGCTAAACGATTCTTGGGTTCTGGATTCAGCATGTTCTTTCCACATAACTCCTCATAGAGATTGGTTTGACACTTACAAGTCGGTTAATTGTGGTTCTGTTCTAATGGGAAACGATGCTACTTGCAAAGTTGTTGGAATAGGAACAATTAAGATAAAGATGTTCGATAATGTGGTGAGGACATTAGGAGAGGCACGACATGTTCCAGAGGTGAAAAAGAATTTGATTTCATTGGGAACCCTAGACTCTAATGGCTATTGCTATAAGTCTGAGAATGGGTCAATGAAGGTGTCAAAAGGCGCTATGGTTGTGATGAAGGGGCAGAAAGTAGAAGGTAATATCTACAAGCTACTCGGCAATACCATTGTAGGTGGAGCTGCTGCAGTGACTAAATCTGAGAAGGATGATACACTCTTGTGGCATATGCGACTAGGGCATATGAGTGAGCGTGGTATGAGGGAATTGCAGAAGAGAAATCTGTTGGCTAGAGTTAAGTCATGTAAGTTAGATTTCTGCAAATACTGTGTCATGGGAAAGCAGTGTAGGATGCGATTCAAAATAGCCATGCATAAGACAGAGGGTATATTGAATTATGTACACTTTGATATTTGGGGGCCGGTGCAAGTGGTCTCTAAAGGTGGAGCTCGGTATTTTATGAGTTTCATTGATGATTATTCCAGAAAGGTTTGGGTCTACTTCTTGAAAAACAAGTCTGAGGCATTTGCAAAGTTCAAGAAGTGGAAAGTCGAAGTGGAGAACTAGACTGGAAGGAAGATCAAGTGCCTAAGATCTGATAATGGCACTGAATACAAGGATGGGGAGTTATTGAAGTTTTGTGAAGAGTATGGTATCAAGAGGCACTTTACAATACGAAGAACACCTCAACAGAATGGAATGGTTGAGAGACTTAACCAAACAATCGGTGAGATAGCTAGATGCATAAGACTGAATGCTGGGTTTCCTAAAGTCTTCTGGGCTGAAGCAGTGAACATGGCTTGTTACATTTTTAACCGATCACCTAGAGCTGCACTTGATGGGAAAGTTGTTGAAGAGGTATGGACAGGGAAAGAAGTTGATTACTCGTTGATGAGGATATTCGGGTGTCCAGCCTATGTTCATATTCCTATCGAAAAAAGGTCAAAACTTAATTCAAAATCCAAGAAGTGTATTTTTCTCGAGTTCGAGAAAGGAGTAAAAGAGTACAAGAATTGGGATCCAGTGGCGCAAAAGGTGGTGATTAGCAGGGATGTGGTGTTTGACTAGAAGTCCATGGTGAAAGATTTCAGAAAGGAAGAAGAGTCTCAAGAAAAGGGAAGCAGTAGTGACAGCAATAGATCAATGGTGTAGGTGGAGCTAAATGAAGTGGAGTCTCAGCCAGAGAAGGAACCTCACAATAGTGATCAAGAATATCACAACATGATATCAAAATGGCCCAAACGCAACATAAGACCACCGGTCAGGTATGGTTTCGAGGATCTTGCTTCTTATTGTTTAGTAATCAGTAGTGGGGATCCTTTCACTTTTCAGGAAGCAATTGATAGCTCTGAAAGGGACAAGTGGATGGAAGCTATGGTGGAGGAGATGGAGTTCTTGAATAAGAACAAGACTTGGGAGTTGTCAGAACTTCCAAAGGGAAAGAAACCGATAGGTTGCAAGTGGGTGTTCAGAAAGAAGGAAGCAGTATCAGAAAAGGAAGGAGAATGGTTCAAAGCACGATTGGTAGCAAAGGGATATTCACAAAGATATGGGATTGACTACGATGAGGTTTTCTCACCTATGGTCAGGCATACTTCTATCAGGGTAGTGCTGGCCTTGGTAGCACATCAGGATCTAGAATTGGAACAACTGGATGTGAAGACAGCATTCCTTCATGGGAATTTGGAGAAAGAAATCTTCATGGAACAACCAGAGGGGTTCAAGAAACCTGGTACGGAGAATCCTGTCTGCAGATTGAAGAAGTCACTCTATGGGCTTAAACAATCTCCCAGACAATGGTACAAGAGGTTTGATTCCTATATGATCCAGATCGATTATACCCGTTGTGAGTATGATTGCTGCGTATATGTTAAGATTCTTGATGATGGTTCTTATATTTTCTTGTTACTGTATGTTGACAACATGTTAATTGCTACAAAGAGCATGTGTGAGGTTGACAGGTTAAAAGCTTTGTTGCGCAAAGAGTTTGACATGAAAGACTTGGGTACTGCTAAGAAAATTTTGGGTATGGAGATTTGTAGGGATAGAGATTCAAGAAAGCTGTGGATATCTTAGAAGAACTATATCAGAAAAGTTTTTGAAAAATTCAACATGCAAGATGCTAATCCTGTAAGCACTCCATTGGTGAATCACTTCAAATTATCTAGTAGCCAATGCCCGAAGAATGAAAAAGAAATTGAAGACATGTCAAAGGTTTCATATGCAAGTGTAGTTGGGTGTTTAATGTACGCGATGGTTTGCACCAGGCCAGATTTGGCTCATGCAGTAAGCACTGTCAATAAGTACATGGCAAACCTAGGTAGAGAGCACTGGAATGCAGTGAAGTGGATATTCAGATATCTGAATGGAACCGCGGGATATGAGATCCTATTTGCGAGGCAACATGGTGATAATTCAGTGGTAGGATATGTGGATTCAGACTATGCAGGCAATATAGATGATAAAAGGTCTACAATAGGTTATGTGTTCACACTGCTAGGAGGGCTTGTTTGTTGGAGATCCACACTACAATCCCTAGTAGCCGTGTCTACTACAGAAGCTGAGTACATGGCGGTAGCTGAAGCTACAAAGGAAGCACTGTGGTTGAAAGGGCTAGTCAAAGAGCTTGGTTTGAACCAAGGAGGAGTTCAGTTGCATTGTGACAGTTAAAGTGCCATTTACTTGGCAAAACATCAGGTTTATCATGCTAGGACAAAGCATATTGATGTGAGATTCCATAAGATAAGGGAGTTGACTGCTACAAGAGAAATTATTTTTGAGAAGATTGACACTTCAGAAAATGCAGCTGATATGTTTACGAAGCCGGTACCTACAAGCAAGTTCAAGCACTGCTTGGACTTGATCAGTGTTTGTGGTTTGTGATAGCCCGTAAGGGCTAAGGTGGAGGCGATTGAAAATTTTAGTTTGTGAAGCTTGATACAATTCAAGCCAAGGTGGAGATTTGTTGAAATAGCTTGAATTTTAATGACGGTGGATTAACATTTCGACTAAGCATTAAATGCTATGTTGTATGAATAGTCAAAGAAAATGGCAAGGAAACAAAACCGACTTGAACAATATTCATGCATGGCTGAAATTTTAGACTTCTTGGTTGATAGAAGTCTTGCATTCCCATTGGTCTAGAACACTTGACATGCAGCTGAAATATGTGACTTCATTGAATTCATGAATTGTCAAGGAGTGTGCTAGCCGAATTGAATGAATTCTTAAGCAATAAATTGCTTAGCTACTATTGTTGACTTCCTTAGCAATAGAAGTCTCTAGTGTGTTGAAATTTGGTATTTCAGCTAGAGCTTGGCTATAAATAGAGATGGAGCAATTGAGAGCAAAGAAGGCTGTGTGAGAAAAAAAAGAGTTCCTACGTGAGCCTAGGGAGATAGATAACTTCTTCTGTGTGTGTGCACTAGAGCTAGGAAGTTGTGTCTTGCAAATTGTCTAAATACAATAGGGTGTTTTCTACTTATTTGTGAGAGAACCAAGGGTGTATTTGGGGTTTGGGTTTGTGTGAGAGTGTCTTCAAGTCATTGTTGTAATCTCCACAGTTATAGTAAAATTTATTTTGTCGCCTCCCGTGGACGTAGGCATATTGCCGAACCACGTAAATTCCCTATGTCATAATATCTTCTCTCTCTCTCTCTTCTTTAATCTTGTGTAAACAGATTAATTTCACCCAATTTTTACAACGTGTTTTAATTTTTTTAAGGGTGGAGGGGGAGGGGTTTGGAATGATTTGGAGGGGTTCTAATTACTTCTAACCCCTTATTTTTAATTCTCCCAAATTGGAGAGATTTGAAGGGAAAGTGGAGTATAGAAATGCTTGACCAAATAAATTACTCAATTTACCCTTATTATATTAACAAAATTACAAATTATGAAAAGGCTAATTATTCCTCTCCCCCTTACTTAATTTTAAAAAATCCAAATAAGGTAGAGAATAACCATTCCCTTCTACTTTCCTCCCCTCTACTCTCCTCTCCCTCCAAACTTCCAAATATAGCATTAGAGAGGAGAGAATATCAGCTATATATTCTTGAGATCAATAATTTCCTTGCATCAAACATTGATAATACATAGAGGGCTTACTACAGGGAGGCTCATAATTCTTGAAAATGTTTCCAAGTCTTGGTTGGGTGGGTTCTTCAATATGAACTTCCCCTATGTTTGGTTTGCCATCGTCTATTCCTTTATGTGAAGTCCTTAAGCTCATGATATTTACCATGACCAAGGATTATTCTAAGAAGGTGAAAGGAAGGTTTGTACACGCGTAAAATTTGAACTGAAATCATGACTCAAGTCACCATTTCAATTCCGATCTCGCTTATGTACAGTCGTGTAAAAGTGTGTATAATAACTAATAAACATTAATTATAAATGGAAAAAGTTAACGACTATCCTAAGAACATTGTTTTAAGAAATATTTTTAGAAATATTTTATAGGTAAATAAAAAAATAACTTTTTTATTTTTTATTTTCCATAAAAGTGTTACTAAAATTTTCTTAAAATTATGCATTAACAAATGCCTAAAGGCATCCATTAACCGAACCAATCATAAAATAATAATCCCCATGGCTAGCTTCTAGAATCCAATTTTTATTATATTCTTTTGTATGAAACTTTTGTGCAATTTGTTTTTGATTTTGTGTGTGTGTGAGTATATATACACACGATTTTAGATTAAGTCTTGTGGGGGGCACGAGGATCCAAGACAGTCAATAAAGGGGGTAAGGGCATTTCCAAGGAGCTAGACCTCGAGGAGTGTAAGGACTAAGGCCCAAAATAGTGTATTGGGCCTTAGGCCTTGTTCGAGGACATAAACAAGTTCAAGGAGGAACGAATAGTTACTAAGGAATTCCCAATTGAAATCTCACAAGTGGGGTATGAATAGAAGGATATCCAAAGAGGAATACCTCCTCGGATACGACAAATGTAGTCCAAGTATGTACTAAATTGCCCCGTGAACATATGAGAAGGAAGGAAACTCAAAATATCTAAGGAAAAGTTGCTACCATCGCATTAAATGCATTGCAACTACTTTTCTAGCCACATTTATGTGGAGAAGACCTCTGAACAATGCTTCCTTGGCTACCACAACTCACAGAAGGCTGAAAGGAGTGTCTGATGGGACGAGTACTCAAGTAGAGACTCAGATGATCAACAAGTGTAGGATTAAGATGATCCAAGAGCAGCTATATAATGTGAAAGACCCTCCGTGAGAAGGGGATCGAAAAAGAAAGAGAAAAAAGACGAAGCAATCTAAATCATTCTGAGTGAACATTATATCTAGATTTAACCTTCTCGGACTGGAAGTTTATTGGTATCAGCATCCTTGGTTTGTGTTTGAATGTCATGCAATTCAATACTAACTGTTGTCCAATTTATAAGGACCTAGTTCTTTGACCCATTCTCTACAAATTCATTGTATTGGGCTCACTGGACCAAAATTCTATACATTTTGGGCTTAGGCCTCAAACTATGACCTTACAGGGAGTATTGGCGGGATGTCCTCAGAAAGTACTCCCTTAACTCATATAGAGGTTGAATGGCCACAATTGGTGAAGGCACCGAGGACACCCACCTAACCTCAGAAAGTCAAGAGGCAGAGTTAAAAGGAGCATAGCACAACCCAAAAGTGGAAAAGGGTAACTAAGCATTGAAGAAGGAAGAGAAGAAAAAGGAATGACAAAGCAACCATCCCCTCTACATTAAATACACTGCAACCACTTAGCTGGCCGCATTAATGGGGAAATAACCAAGAACAGTACCCACACAGCTCACATCTTAGTGTAAAACCTTCTAGCAAGGTCTTGATAGGACAAGTATCAAGGAAGTCTGATCCTAGCCCTCCAAATGTAGAGTCTAGATGCATTTTGACTAATTATATAATGCCAAGAAGCACCTGGATCAGGGACAGATTTGGGAGAGAAAAAGAGAGATTATCCAATTGTAACCTCTTCCTCGGACTGAACCTAAGGACGAACACTTATCCATTTCTAGACTTTTTCTAATTGAATACATTCAATCACACCTGAGATTAACTTGGCTATCATTATTTATCTTGCCACGGGTATTTATAGATTGACCTTGCATCCCATCTCTAAAATTAATTGTGTGAGCAGAAGGTAACACGTTAAAATCTGTTTAATCCATTAGTTCCACTTTTTGCCCGCCACAAGTCTCATGTTCTTAACTTTGTCAATTAAAGTCCCAAGCTTATGAAATTATTTCAACGTGAGACCACGCCTATCTCCATGATTCATTTATGTTATTTTGGATAGTAATGTAATAGAGAAAACGGTGAACTATTGATAAAATCTTATGTTTCACTTAGGTTAATTTATTTTGATTTCTTAATACTCCTTTTCACTATAAGAGAAGCTTTTTCTTTCTACCATCTCTATTCATTTATGAACAAGTTTTAGGTGAAATGCGAAGTTTAATCAATAGTTTCCCACTTATTTATGCTTTGCTACTACTTAGTAATATAGATGAGCAAAGGCTTCAAATTGAAATGATTTCATAAATTGGGAAGTTTAATTGACAAAATTAAAAACCTAAGACTTAATCTAAAATATGGTATAAACTTTGGGTCTTTTATGTAATTTTACCTAAATTTATTTAGTGGGAAAATAACATTGACACATGAGAGAAAAGTTGTATTTGACTTTCTTTTTCTTTTCTTTTCTTTTCCAGCCTTTGGTTTGTTTATTTGCCATGTGTCTTTCATCTAATTAAAAATTGGAGGAAATGAGAGGATTTTGAATGGAAGGGGAGATAGACCATATATTTTTATATAAGTATTGTGGGGGGACATGGATCAAAGGTAGTTAATGAGGCCACAAGAGTAATTCCGAGGAGGGGAATTATACAGAGAGGACTTGTTTAACTAGTAAGGAGTTCGGGATGATGCTACTGATGAAGATATCAAGGATTCCTACTTAACCTCAGGAAGGTTGAGAATCCGGAATGAAGGAAGCATGGTGCGATCCCCAAGGAGACAAAGGTAACTTGGTTCTGAACAAGGAAGAAAAGAAAAAGAAAGGACAAGGCAGTCATCCCCATATCAAATGCATTGCAACCACTTATCTGGCTGCATTAATGGAAAAATGACCATGAATAGTGTCCTTCACAACTCATATTTTGTTGTAGAAATCTTCTAGCAAGGTCTTGATGGGACAAGTATCAAGAAAATCTTATCTCAACCCACCAAGTGTAAGATCCAGATGCATCCTTTCTAATTTATATAAAACCAAGGAGCACCTGGATCAAAGTGGGCGGGAGATTGAAGGGAGAAAAACAAAAGAAAGAGAGAAACCATTCAGCTATACTTTCATCCTCAGATTGAACCTGAGGACGAACACTTAACTAATTTCTACGCTATTTCTAATTGAATATTTCCATTTTGCATAAGAAAATTCAACTCTGATCTTTGTTTCATGTTGCACAACAGGTATTTCATGGTTGACCTTGCATCCTATCTCTATAAATTCATTGTGTGAGTGAACTGTAGTTTAATTAAAACCAATATTAATTAACCGATTTACTTTTCGCCCTCCACAAGTATCATTTAAAATGTATCATTTTACTTATCTTTCTGTTAAATTTATGAAAGAGCACGTTAGTACTCATTGAAACATTTGCATTTTATTTTAAAGCATATGAAAGAAAATTTGAAATTAACTCAAATAAAGAAAAGCCTATTTTAATCTAGAAAAAGAGAGAGTAAATTTTAAGCCCAATAATTTAAGAATGTAACGAATAGCACATGTAATTTTGCAAGTAATAGGTTAAACCCTAACGTTTCCAAAAAGTATGGTACTAAACTCTGCGATTTCAAAGATTACAAATTATACCCTCAACATATATGAAACTCCAAACATAATGCATTTCTACTTAAATGGGTTAAAGTTTAAATTGTTACTTATTGAAATTTCAAGGTTTAATTTTTAGTTTTTGAAATTATAATAGGGATGACAAAATTCCCTACTTTGTCTAACTTGTCCTATCTCGCACTGATTTTCCAGCTCTTTAGAACTGATAGGGTGAGGGACATGATTTGCTTGCTCCACCTTATCTTGCCTAGTCCTAGATTTGTGTGTTTCTATAGACAAAAGAGATTAAATTATATTTAGATAAACACACACACACACACACATATATATATATATATATATATATATATATATATATCCAACTTATAAATAATTTCATTTTTTATACATATTCTATTATCAAAAAAAAAAAAATTTATTTTTGTCTCTCTTAGCATATTCATGACACCCCTCCTATTTTGCTTCCATTTTTGTCTTGTTGATGTTTAAGTAACTTCATTAGGAATGGTAGAATATCTCCAACCGTCATGCCCCAAACTTGCCATGCTTTTACCTCAAAAAGGGAATGGGGCACCTTGATCCAATCCCCCTCCCCTACACTCTGCCTCATTGCCATCCAAATTATAAGATTTATTTATTTTTTTTTAATTTTGAAATAAAGTGTTAAATTTATTAGATAAGGTTTTGGTCCAGTGCTCATGTAATGGACTTGACACAATGCTGATATGTGACAAATTTTGGATAAGTATCCACATTGTTTTGAATCCATTACATAGGAGCATTGAGTGATAGGCGTGTAAAAATAGAATTTGTAAGGCATAATTACTACTGCTCTTCCACCAAATTTAAGTTCTACAAGAACACTAGACTCAATGGCAAAGCTAGAAAAATTTTCTAAGAGGGGTTAAGCTAAATACTATAACAAAATTCTTTATAAAAAAAGTATTAATATATAATTAACTTTAACTTAACAAAGTTTCCTACTTTCTTTCACGGTTATATTGAGCTTGAACTAAATTTTTTTTAGCCAATTTTTTTTTTCTACTATAAAGCTAAGCAATCACTCAAAAACTCATTCTCATATCTATAATGGTAATCTATGATCATGTTCAAAGAAACAATATCTATTAAGTTCACATCTTTGTGCAATTTTCAGTATTTTGGATAAAGAATTGAGCAATGGCATCCAAATTTTGAACACTTTTTCTTTTAAAATATGCATCAATTGTGAATGATTTCCTTCCTTAAATTACTAACACTTTTTCTATTACTCTTTTTTTTTGTCACACATACTACTTTATCAAATAAAACTATGTAAATAAAAAATAAAAAAACAAAAAAAAAACCATAAGACAATAACAAACTTTAGGGTATGTTTGGTAAATATGTTTAAACACATATTTTTAGTTTTCAAGCAATATTATATGTATTTTCACACATTTTTTCACCCACACGTATTTTTAAAAACTACAAACAACATTATCAAATGGGCCCTTAATTACTTAAACCATTTTCAAATAAACTAACTATCAAAGATATGAAGTTTCCCAAAAAAAAAAAAAAAAAAATCAAAGATATGACATAAAGAAGAAAACGCCAACAAGAAGACTCCACTACTAGAGATTCGTTTGGTACATGTATTTAAACAATAATTTTTAATTTTTTTGGTACATGTATTAAACAACCAGTTTTTTTAAAATACATGCGTTTAAAATAATATACCAAACGGCTCCTAAACTTCAAAATATTCAAAACGGAGAGAGAATGACAGAAATAAATAATAGAGAGAGATACAGATACTACTGCTCCACTACCACTGGTCTGGAGGAAGGTGATCGCCGATCATCAGAGCAGAGCAGACGAAAGGGAAGATTTCTTTATATTTGCGAGGGATCATTGATTTTTTTTTCCCTTACTTGGCTGATTTGGGTATTTGCTATAGATTTTTTTTTTTTTGGTTTGGATTTGAAAATTTGTTATTGAATTGAATTTGGGCCAGACGCTTTTTTTTTTTTTTTTTGGGTCTTTGTATCAATTGAATTTTTTTTTTTTTTTATATATATCTGGGCTTTTCTATGGAAATTCAAGATTAAGGAGACCAAAGCAACCAATAAATTTTAAAAACGTTTCTGGTATTGACGTACTTTTCACGCAGAGTAAGTGAAACTGTGAAAACGTGAGTGGCTTAATTTAAACGCAGCCCAAATATTATATATACGCAGTGAGAGGCAGTTCACAACCTTAAAAATAAAATTCTAGTGTGTTACTACTGTTTATGCTTTGATACCAAATATCTACGATTCACCACGGTATGTACCTTCCTTCAAAACATGTGATTTTTTTGACATAAAACTGTTTTACAGTAACTTTTTTTTTGAGAGATGCGATGACCTTTTTAGTTCCATACAAGTACAACATAATTCAACCACGCACAACCAAACATGCCAATGTCTCACCCGTAGAGGTTTATTATTTTCCAATCTCTTTCATCTTTATTTTCTATAATATACAAACTTGGAGTTATTTGTTTCCCATTAGATGAAGTTGTGCTGGAGTTTGAATTAAACATGGATTTTGTTTTTCATATCAAATGGGTTTATTCTTGAGACACTCTGGTTTGACATGCACTGGCAGTTGATGCAATGCACAAAAGCTTTTGGGCTGATTGTTAAAATCAGTTTGTCTTGTGTGGAAATTTTTTAAGTTCTTCACTAGTTTCATAGAATCATGTCTCTTGTATTTCTCTTCTTGCCAGACAAGTCATTTGTCAGAATTATGGTATTTTTTTTTTTTTTTTTTGGTATTGTTTCGTTGTTGTGTATTTATTGGAATTGCTTTGGGAAAGCCAATTATAGAGGACAGGGTTATGAAGTTATGAGGGAAAGGATTATCATAAATGAAGTAATAGAACTTAATAGTGCTTATTCTAGCTACAGTTTTTTTATTTTATTTTTTTTTTATTTTATTTTTATCATTTTGGCAATGGGGTTGGTTTCCTCTTGACAGTTTGAACAGCTAGTCAAATATTAACTAAAGTATTAAATTGGTTTGTTTTAAGTTCATATTTATTTACTTTTGAGTAAATGGATGCTTGCATTCTTTTTCCATATGAATGAGTTTATCTTGAATGAACATCCTCTACAATTGGCTATAAAGACAAGATTACTGGAGAGTAACTACTTCTATATATGATCTCTTAAGCATATGGACATCTTAGTACTCTTTGCAAAAATAGTTTTTAATCTACTGAACATGTGTTCTTTACTCTTTTTAAGTTGTTTTTTTGAACTGATAGCTCTCATCTGTCTTTGGTTAGAAGACTTCTCTTGGAGGCTTTGGGTCCACTCTTACCCGAACAAGACCCTATAGATGCATAATTTAACAATCACATCTGGAATTAGAAGTAGCATATTTGGTTCCTCCACACCTTTTGGTGCAACAAGTCAGTCTGCATCTGGTGCAAGCAGCACCCCTGCCTTTAGTGTTACAACCATGCTTTCATTTAGTGCTACAAGCACACCTGCAATAGGTGCCATGCCCACCCCTACCTTTGAGGTTAGCATCCCTGCCTCTGGTGCTATAAGCAACCTTGCCATTAGTGTTACAAGCACCCCAACCTCTAGTTCAACATCAAGTCCTGCATTCTCTGTTTCAATTACCCCTGTATTTGGATCGGGTGGAGCAATTGGAGCTTCAGGCAGTCCTGTATTTGGTTCTTCAAGCACTCCTGCATTTGGTGTCTCAACTACTCCTATATTTGGTTCCTTTTCTATTACCCTGTCTCTCAGTGTTGAGTCCACTTCAGCTTTTGGCCAATCAACTTCTGCATTTGGTAGCAGCCCATTTGGTACCACTGCTACTCCTTTTGGAGTTCAGAATTCTCCTTTTGGTGCTCAGAATTCTCCTTTTGGTAAGTTATTTTGTGACAAGCTTCCTTATTTGTATGACGGACTTTTGTAGGATTATACATCTTTATATTTGTATCTTGTTCATTAATTACTGAACTTTGTCTCGTTATGAACTGTCGTATAGGAGCCCAGTCGACAACGCTAAGATTTGGTGGCACTAGCATTCAGCAGTCGCCTTTTGGGAGTCAAAGTTGGGGAAGTAGAGTAGCTGCATACACTCCAACAACTGAGTTTCAGAATGGGGCACCAACTGCTGGGAATTTACAGTCATTATCAGCCATGCCTGTCTACAAAGATAAAAGTCATGAGGAGCTGAGATGGGTGGACTATCAAGTGGGAGATAAAGGTAAATTATTGAAAACATGTCAAAATTCTGAAATTCTTATGCTGCTTACAGCCAACAATAATAAGTAAGACTTTATATTATAATTTGAAATCTCAGGTAAACCAGCTATGACCGCCTTTAATGTTTCAAACACCCCTGCCTTTAATTCTATGTGGACCCCAAATTCAACAGCAACTCCTAGAATTGGTAGCATGGGGACTGCATTTGGTTTGTCGGGTGCCCCTGTATTTGGATCCGGCAGAGTATTTGGAGGTTCAAGCAGTCCTGTAATTTGTTCTTCAAGCACACCTGCATTTGATGCCTATGCGCCTGCATTTGGTGCCTTTTGCAGGCGTGCATTTGGTGCCTCAATTTCTCCTGCATCTGGTGCCACAAGCACACCTGCATTTGGTGCTGTGAGCACCCCAGCCTTTGGTTCAACAACAACTCCTGCATTTGGTAGCACAGGGATTGCAATTGGTGGGTCAAGTGTCCCTGTGTTTGGATCTGGTGGTGCATTTGGAGCTTCAAGTAGGCCTATATTTTCTTCAAGCACCCCTAAATTTGGTGTGTCAAGCTCACCTGCATTTGGTGCCTCACCTACTGCTGCCTTTGAGGCTTTTAATGCCCCATCCTTCAGCCAATCAACTTCTGCATTTAGTAGCAGCCCGTTTAGTAATACCACTACTCCATTTGGAGCCCAGAGTTCTCTTGGTGAGTTATTTTGTGACAAGCTTCCATCTTTTTGTGAGGAATCTTGTTAGCTTCTACATGTTTAATTTTGTATCTTATTTAATAATCATTGACCTTGGTCTCCTCTCCTTATGAACTGCTGTACAGGAGCTCAACCTACAACAGCATTTGGCAGCACTGGCTATTGGCAATCACCTTTTGGGAATCAAGCTGGTGGAACTGCGTACACTCCAAAATCTGAAGCTGACTGCAGTGCACAGGCTGCTGGGGAATTAGAGTCAATATCAGCCCTGCATGAATACAAAGATAAAAGTCATGAGGAGCTGAAATCGGAGGACAATCAATTAAGAGATACAGGTATATTTTTTGAAAATGTGTCAAAATTTTAAAATTCTTATGGTGCTTACTGCTCACTGCCTACTGCCAGGGATCATAACTAACATGTTACATTATAATTTGAAATTATAGGTGGACCACTTTGCGTTCCTGTTGGTGGGATATTCTTTAGTTCGTCTCACTCACCAACATTTGGCCAATCAGCTGCGAGTCCTTTCTCTTTCTCAATGCCTTCCAATCAATTTGCACCAAAAACTTCCAGCCTTGGTGGTTTAACTTTTGCCGGCTCAGCTACTCCTGCATTCAGTTCTTCACCTTTTAGCAAGTCAACTTCACCCAGCCTTTTTGGATTAGCATCATTATCAACAACAACAAATACATTTGGTCTTAATTCATCTCCATCTATATTTGGTTCAGCACCATCTTTCTTCAACTCTGGTCCATCTCAGGCAACAAATCCAGCATTTGGTAGTTACACTCAGCCATCCCCAGTATTGCAATCATCTACGCCCACAATCAGGCAGATTGGCTCTACTTTTGGACAGACAACTTCCCTTGGACAGAGTACAGGTTCACACTTTGGTCATGAAATATGTGGTGCTTCCTCTACTGGATTTAGGGTAAGTACTTTATCAAGCAGGTTATCCTTGATTAATTCTAGCAATACATTTGGGTTATGATCAATCAAATGTGAATAACTCTTAAAATTATTGAAGTTTCTCTCATTATGTCATTTTTTGAGCTTTTTGTTACATATGTTTAATATAGGCTTTGAAAGAAAAAAGCAAAATAATTAATAGTATGATTTCTAGGCTGTTTTGATTGGACCAAGAGGGAAAGATTCCTCCCCATTTCTCTCTTTGCTAGGCTCTAATATTGGCCATCACCCATTTGTGATCTCAAATGGGTCTCAATTCAATATTCAATGCACAATGTGTGATTGGATGGGAAGGGAATGGTAGCGGTAAGAAATGTAGGGGATACTGTTGTAGTTGGCTCATATTGTTTATAGGTCACTGGCCAAAGGGCCTTATGGCTGAACAGAGTGGAGTGTAACAAATGGAACAAAGTGGGTATTTTGGGAATTTGCATTGGGTAGGGTTATGTTATATAAACACCATTGCAACCCTAATTTCTCATACTATGGATTATTAGCCGCTCACTCCCACGGATGAAGGCACATTACAGATCTGCACTAGAATAAGCCATGGGCATGTAAATAAATTAGAAAAAAAATTATGTTATTATCTTGGAATAATTATAAGAGTAATGTTTTTACACATCATCAACATTTATTAGTTATCTTTGACTAGAACGATTTTTTATTTTTGAAGCCATATTTCTGAATTGATTGTTAAAGTAGTTGCATTATATCAATTTATTATTTATGTATGTTGATTGGATGAATTCAGCTAGCCCTTTCTCATTTTTGCACCTAATGGTGGTAGTAAGTCAGCAAGTCTCTTGGATCTTGAAGAGTCCATATTGTAGCCTTTAACTAGTCTTATTGTGGTACTTCTGACCTTTGGAGGATTGTATACCCTCTCTTCTCACCTTGCTTTGAACCAATTTCTTATAGTAGGCAATTTGTTACTTTCTAGGTTTGTTCTCTATATTTCTGAACTCATGTGCATTGAAAAGAAGAAACTTGATTTCTTCTATTTTGATGATATATTTGTTCTTAGTAGTGTTTTTGTCCTATTTTCCAAGTTTGTTCTGTATATATCTGAACTCAAGTGTATTGAAAAGAAAAAACTTTTTTTTTTCTATTTTGATTATAATGTTTGTTCTTAGCAGTGTTTTTGTCCTGTGTCTAGGCTTGTTATGTATATTTCTAGGTTTGTTATGCATATTCCTGAACTTGGTTGTATATTTCTAGGCTTGTTTTGTATATTTTTTAATTTGTTAGTCATTGTCTTTTTGTTTGTATAAAATTTAAGCTCACCTATTTGTTTTGATGTTATTTTAACAGGATGACAAAAATTCCTCTCAGGGCACGAATACTGTGGTTGGTTGGGTACCTTTCGGTTGGCATGGAGTTTGAGACTAAGTAGCATGGATACTTCCACAATGTGGTTGTTTTTGAAACTTAGTAGCATGGATAGTGAGGAATTTGGTTATGTGACTTATAAATTTTTTGTATTCTACATTGGCTCTAATATGACACAAGCTTGTCCGAAATTGCAAGGAGTGCATGTTGCTAATGCTGATGGAGTGCATATTGATAATGCTGATAAGGGTGCAGAGATAAGTGATGGCTGATAAGGCTTGCCTGCTAAGGACAGAATGCTTGTTGGTTGCCCAGCTTTTTTTTTATATATAGGAATTGTTAGTTGATCAGGTTGTTAGCTATTGTTTAAATAAGGATTGCTAATACTTCAATTAGGATTGCTAGTGGTAAGGTTTACCAGGTAGAATTGCCAAATTTCCTAGCATTATCACTTGTTATTTTGAATTTCCAAGCATTGAATTCGCATTTAAGCAAAGAATGAAATAGAGAAGGCAAGCAAATTAATTCCAGAAAATTTTCTACTCTTTTGTCACGTTCTTGGAGGCTAGTCTATTTTGACTGCAATTTCTATTACCAAACCTGGGTTGTACCACCTCAAATTTAATTGTGCTTTATATTACACATATATGGCATAATGCCACGTTCTATCTCTTGATCCAAGGGTTGAAATCATCTTAGGAGTGCAAAATTTCACTAAAGCAACACTACTAGTGTTTCAAAAATCAAAATTTCACTAATATCATGCTTATTGCAAGGCTTATGAACTTAAAAGCAACATCTAACCATAATTGTGCCCTTTAAAGTTTAAACATAAAAGTGCCAAAATAGGGCATGTACAATTTCCTGCTGTAGTATCCTGCTTCACCGGAAATAAACATATGGAATTTAGTATAATTTTTCACAAAAATTGTGGTTACAAATCCCTCCTCTCTAATAAATTCCACAAAGGCAAAACATCTTACAACAGTGAGATCCCCAATTGAAAATTATAAAAAATAAAAAATAAAAAAGTTGAAAGTAAAAGAAAGGTTATTGCAAGCCCTCTTTTCATGTTCATTAAATGATCACTATTTAGTGACTGGCAATATAAACACAACCGATTGTTCCTATTTTTAACCACATTTAGATGGTCTTGGTTCTCCAATCCTTGGACTACATGGCCCTCTTACACTAAGCACAGGAGATTGTATACATTATCTAACAATAGTGGCCTCTGAAAGACTTCTAGATTCTTTGGATGATGTTACATTGTGGATTGTTACCTTGGGACTGTACATCCTTAAAAATCTCACCCCTTCTAGCTGTAATTAATAAGTCCTCAAAAAAGAAAGGGATTTGATCACTTCCTACAAGATTTTAGTACAAACGCCAAAAAAAAAGTTTGCGCAATCCAACAGGGAAACTTCCTACATGAAGTAGTGAACCTAAAAAAAGGCCTCATTGGTCTCAGTAAAGACTATCTCATTTGCTTTTTTTTGGGGATTAGTAATAATAAAGAGTGTCTCAAATTTTCAACCGAAGTCCAAATTCATCCTTGAAAAAAAAAACATGAAATGCCAATATTAGATGATAATTTGACCAAGACAAGTAAAGCAGTTTAAAAATTAGTATGCAAGCCATGAAAAAAAAACACGAAATTCCAATATGAGATTATAATCTGACCAAGACAAGCAAAGCAGTTTAAAATTTAGTATGCAAGCCTAAGATGAGCTCAAGTAATCGATATCATAATTTTACGTCAAAAGCCTACTGCAATGATCTAAAATTCATTACAATCATCTCTGTCATTCCTTTACCCTAGGGATTACTCTAATTCCAGCACAGGCATATGCATATTCTAGAGGTGAATAGCGTAAAAGTTTAAACTACCTCGAATCATATATACTGTTGGGGTTGGGGCTTTGTTTTGTTACCAAAAGGAAACTCTATAAATGATATCACAAATTGCATAACAATTGGGCCTAAGATTATACAAATTTTACCAAACAAATAAGTAATTAGAAAGAAAGATCAGAAAACAAAGTGCACTGAACCACACTAACCCCTAATTTGTTTAAAACTTTCATACAATCTGCTTTGGTTTTGTGCATGTATATGGATTGAGATCCAGTGCATCTTGCAATTACAATACTCATATGAGATGTAAAAGTTAATGAAAAAAAAGGGTAAAAAAATATTTTTAAACTTTTACATCTCACATGTGTGGTAATTACCAATTACATGATGCAATTGCACCATATCCAAATCCGTACGTGTATGTATACATACACGCTTCAAAATAAGGTATGAAGGTTTTAATTTTGTTGATTAAAGTTTCAAATTTATGAAATTATTTCAATGTGAGACCATGTCTATCTCCATAGTTCATTTATGTTACTTCTGGGAAGTATGAATCAGTAAAAAGAATTTTAATTGTTGATAAAACCTTGTTTTTCGTTAGATAATTTATTTTGATTTCTTGATACTTTTTTTTTTGATAAACATTTCTTGATACTTTTTGTTTCGCTATAAGCGAAGTTCTTTTGTCTCTAACATCTTTGTAAAATGGTTTAAAATAATGATATTTGAAAAAGTTTTAGGTGGTTCCTATTATTCTATGCTTTCTTACTACTCCTTAATGCATAAGGACAGAGACTTCAATTTGAAACGAGTTCATAAATTAGGGACTTTAATTGATAAAATTAGATACTTGAGACTTAATTTGAACTATGGTATAAAGTTTGGGTCTTTAATGTAATTTTCCCTAAAATTTATTTATTTATTTATTCATTTTTGAGTAAATCCCTAAAATTTTTTTAATCTAACGTTAAGATTGCTAAAAGCTTATTTTGGCAAGTCTTTAAATCCAAATGACTTCAACTTTAGCACCTTTCACAATTTTTTTAAAAATAACAAATAAAATGGGTCTTCCTACATATCTTATTGTAGGATAATTTATTTATTTATTCTCTCTATTACCTAGTCCATACAAATTCTAGGTTGATTTGATATGAAATGGTTGTATTGACATGCAAAAAAGTTGATAAGATTAATATGAAAAATATACTTCAGATTTACAAACTCATTCTTGAATTTTTTTTTTCTCCTTTTTTTTTATTATTTATATATATCATTTTTGTCATTTCATTTTACCTTTCTTCTATTAAATTTATGCAAGAGCATGTTAGTATTCTGTTGAAAAGTATGCATTTTTTTGATAGCATATAAAAGAAAGTATGAAATTAAGATCTCTTAAATTTCATAGAGATTAAATTGTAACATTTTTTAATTTCAAGGACAAGAACAAAATTAAATCAAGAAAACCCTATTTTAATTTAGAAAATTGTACATTTAAACCTTATAATGTAGGAATGTAACAAATGAAACATGAAATATCCAAAAATAATGTAAGGACTCAATTTGTAACGATCCCAAATTAATATTGGGTTCGCACGTTAAAGGCCCAAACAATAAAATTTGTAGAGAGTGGGCTGAAAGGCTAGGTCTTGGTCACCGGACAGTGGTTGGTCATTGCGTTCATGGTAATCGCACAAGGGTGAACCGTGCTTGTCCAAGAAGTCTTTCTCCTCGGCACAAACTGGGAGGCTTTGCTTCTTGGCCTTTTTTCTCCCCTCTTCTTTTGGCTTGCTTATTTCTCCTTTTATATTGGCCTTTAGCCTCCCTCTAACGTCCACGTGTAGGTTTAGCTTTCCAAAGCTGATACTTGTCCTATCAGCCTATACTCAAAGTGGTTGGGGGTGGTTGTAAAAGCTGAAAAGTATTACTCTGTCAAGCGCAGAATACTTAATCGCAGTAATGGTAGCCCTTCACTTGTCCTTTGTTGCCACACTATTTAGGGGTCTTTTCCCCATCAATGCAAAAGTGTTTAGCTTTTCCATGAACTGTTCCTATACCGTACTTCCTCTTTCTTTCAGGAGCGCTTTGGGATGCTGAGGACATCATTGTCCTCGGCTTTATCTCTAGGCCATTTGGACTTTCGTTGCATATCCTCGGCAATATCTTTCCTCGGCTCGGGCCTTAGGTCTTAATGTAAAGTGGGCTGGGGTCACAAATTCTCTGGCCCCACAATAACCCCTTAAAATCCTGATGTCCGACATCTCGGTCGGAGATGATGGTTTTGGTGATGTCAGGCCTATGTCACGGCTTACCCAGCCTTGTCCTTCATCAATGTCGGTGCCTCTTCATTTGCCTAGGACACGCTTCTGGTTATGAGACATTCCTTTAATTTTACTCACACCGCGTTCCTGTTGTTTCGGTGCACGAGGTGCGTCTTTAATAAGTTCCCTTTGCGAGGTGACGCAAATCCAACGGTCGAAGACGGTGTTGGGAGTTGAGTGGAATTTATCTCGTTTGTAGCTTTTCTTTGGAAATTTGTACAGATTAAATGCCACTATGCTTGTCCCCCATATAAGAAGCGCAGTGGGAGGTTATTTTCTTTATTCATAGACTCTTTAAGCCTTCCAAATCCCTAACCTCCCAGTTGTGCCCATAGCCCCCGTTACTAGTGTGACTAAGCCCTAGGGAGTGATATGGTCAAATCTAGGATGAGGGCAAAGGGACCACACCTTATCCAAAAGCATTGGATTTCCCTGAGGCTCAAGATGGCCTGGTCAGGGTAAGGGAGACAAAGACTCAGGACATTTCTTCCCCTTGATAAGGCGAGAAAGGAGCCCTTTCTTCCTTCAGCCAAAATCCGAAGCAGGTAGAGGTTGCATCAAATCTTTGGTGCGACAGAACTAAGGTTTCTCATCGTCAGTACCATCCGCTCTCTCTCGAGCGCTGCTAATATGACACCTGCCTGATGGGAGTCAGAGCTGGTACAGGGATCTGGCGTCCCCGCTTCTTCCTCCCTTCCTTCCCTGGTGCCACCTTTTGCCTCCGCTTCTTCTTCTCTTCCATCATTGGGGCCATCCTGACATGCTTAGCCGCTGCTAGAGTAGAATTTTAAAGGATTTAACGTTCCCCTGTATCTTTTTCTTTTTGCTTTTCTTTTTTACTTCTGTAGTTAGCTTTCGATATAGGCTTGTTTAAGCCCCTTATTGTACGCTGTACCACTTCTTTGTCTAATAAAAGATGACTTTATCTCATTTTGCGTGTTCTTTCATTTCTTCTGTAATTATTTTGTGAATGGATGTGTTGGTACCCTTTTCTTTTGAACAATACTTAGGGCCGAAACTCTTGTTAACAAAAAGCTATCACTTTGAACTTATTAAAACTGACAGGCACAATAATGCCGACTTGAAGTAGGTTAGCCATATGAGACTGACCGAAATAACCGTTGAATGCTCTGTATTGCATATGAGGTGATCACCCGAGGATGGGTAACCTAAAATGAACCATCTGAGAGGGTCGTCAAGCACTAGGATGCTTTGCCACCTTTCTGTCTGACAATATTCATAGCCCCTATAGGTTTGAGTCCGAAGACCATGCAATACCTTGGTTCTGTCCAAAACTTAGATTTTCTTTAAATAGTTGGTTTCCCCATAGATTTGAGTCCGAGGACCATGCAATACTTTATTTCTGTCCAAAACTTAGATTTTCTTTAAGTAGTTGGTTTCCCCATAGGTTTGAGTCCGAGGACCATGCAATACCTTAGTTCTGTCCAAAACTTAGATTTTCTTTAAGTAGTTGGTTTCCCCATAGGTTTGAGTCCGAAGACCATGCAATACCTTGGTTCTGTCAAAAACTTAGATTTTCTTTAAGTAGTTGGTTTCTCCATAGGTTTGAGTCCGAGGACCATGCAATACCTTGATTTTGTCCAAAACTTAGATTTTCTTTAAGTTTCGAGGATTAGCCCCTCGACCAAGGGGTGAGGCGTTGACATGATGTTGGAAGCCCCTAGAACTGCCCGTGCCACTGGTGCTTCGAAGTGTAGCCCCTAGTGGAACTTCATATTAGGGCAACAATAGCGTGCTGCTGGAAATGACGGAGGGGCTTTCTCAGTCCCTTGTTTGACAGGAGCTCGATCCTACCACCGCCTGTGCCAATGCATAAGCCTTCCCACAGATGGCGCCAATTGTAAGGACTCAATTTGTAACGATCCCAAATTAATATTGGGTTCGCACGTTAAAGACCCAAATAATAAAATTTGTAAAGAGTGGGCTGAAAGGCTAGGCCTTGGACACCGGACAGTGGTTGGTCATGGCGTTCATGGTAATCGCACAAGGGTGAACCATGCTTGTCCAAGAAGTCTTTTTCCTCGGCACGGATTGGGAGGCTCTGCTTCTTGGCCTTTTTTCCCCCCTCTTCTTTTGGCTTGCTTTTTTCTCCTTTTATATTGGCCTTTAGCCTCCCTCCAACGTCCACGTGTAGGTTCAGCTTTCCAGGGCTGATACTTGTCCCATCAGCCCATACTCAAAGTGGTTGGGGTGGTTGTAAAAGTTGAAAAGCATTACTCTGTCAGGCGCAGAGTACTTAATCGCAGTAATGGTAGCCCTTCCTTTGTCCTTTGTTGCCACATTGTTCAGGGGTCTTTTCCTTATCAATGCAGAGGTGTTTAGCTTTTCCATGAACTGTTCCTATATCGTACTTCTCCTTTCTTCCAAGAGCGCTTTGGGATGCCGAGGACAGCATCGTCCTCGGCTTTATCCCTAGGCCATTTGGACTTTTGTTGCATGTCTTCGGCAATATCTTTTCTCGGCTCGGGCCTTGGGCCCTAATGTAAAGTGGGTCGGGGTCACAAATTCTCTGACCCCACAAATAATATACTAATTCCATAGTTTCAAAAATTACAAATTATACCCTCAACATATATTAAACCCAAAGACAATTATTTATTGTTAAATAGTTTAAGGTTTAATTTGTTTATTATCGAAACTTTAAGGTTTAAATTGTTATTTTTTAGATTATAATAGGGATGCGAAAATTCCCCACTTTGCCTAATCCGCCTTACCTAGTGTTGATTTTTCCTAATCCAAAGGGGTGATGGGCTTTTGAAAGGGGGGGGGGGGAGGTTTGCTTGCCCCACCCATCTCATCTTGCCCTTGTGTGCATGTGGGTGTCTATATATATATATATATATATATATATATATCAAACTTATAATTTATTTATTTTTATTAACATTCTATTATTATTCCCAAAGTATTTGCCTTTTGTATCTCTTAGTATTGATGTTGAATTCACTTCATTAAAAATGACAAATATCTCCAATTTGCCCCGTTCCGAAACTTGTGAAACTCCCTCATTAAAGAGGGGATAGGGCACACTTGATCCAACCCTCTCCCCGCATTCTACCTCATTGCCATTCTTAAATTATAAGATCTAATTTGCTAATTTTGAAATTTAATTTGTTGGGCAAATCTTGGTTCCAAAACTCTTATGCCATTGGACTCGACACAATGCTAACATGTGGCAAGTTTTGGACGTGTATTCATGTTGTATTGGGTTATAAGCTATCGGAAACTACAGGATATTGAAAGAAAACTATATTCCTAAACTAGGGGAATGCACTTCATATTGGGCTTATCGAAAATTACCAAAATATTTGTAAGAATGATCATATTATTTGTTTTGTCTAATGTATCTTGATCTTGTACAGTAATGAATCAATGGGTAATATTGAAAGTTAAAAAAAAAAAAACTTTTAATCCAAACCCTTTAATTATTTTTTTGTTTAAAAACTTTCAACTTTTTATTTTTTAACTTTCCATATCACAACTTGATGGTAATTGCATCAACCTCATTCTCTCTGTTTGTTTTTAAAAAATGAAAAATAAATAAATACAACCACTTAAAGAACTATAAATTGAATTTTTTTAAAAGGAAAAAAGAAAAAAGCTGAGGTACGGACGTTGTTTTCACGCAGACAAAGAGACTATAGTGGTAAAAGATTAGTTAAAACGCTACGCGGATTTACCCTGAAGCAGTGCCATATAAAAGGAACGAAAAAAAACCAATATTTTACATCTACGATAAATAAAAATTCTGAAGTTTTGTTTATGCAACTCCTCCAAACCCTTGTAATCATATATTCTTCCCCAATCTCCCACACTGCTCTGAGCCTCTGAGATCGACGCTTTCAGTTTCGGTATGTTCTTTCAAAACCCTAACACACACACACACACACACACACACACACACACACACACTCTCTCTCTCTCTCTTTCTCGCTGTTTTCGCTTTCACTTTCTACGACTACTTTTATACTTAGGTTTATTTCAATTTTTCTCATCAGATTAATCACAATATACTCTAATTTATTCAATTCGAAACCTAATCCGCTTTCTGATTTTGAATCTTTTCCACAAATTTATACGCCTCGATTCATTACGATTCGATATTTATAGTAACACTACGAGTAGTCTGTGTAATTTATGGAATAATGGAGTTTGGATCCGAATTTGCACATCATTCATATACCTAGCCTCAATGCTCGTGAACCAATCGCCGTGGAACCAATAACATTGTGGAATGTTGATTTTGGTTTTTGGCGTTGTTGGTTTATTAAGTATTCTGATTTGTGTTATGCTTTTCTCTATTTCAGTTTTCGGACACGTCTTCGTCTTCATCTTATTGGCCAAGAGAGTTAAACTGAAGGATGTTCAGTTCGAACCGTAAGTGTTGTTCAACTAAGTTTTTATGTCATCCTTGAATCAATGTGTTTTTGTTATCCTAAATTTCATGTTCTAGGATCTTATGTTTTCTCTTCTGTTATCTTATGTTTACTTTTGGCTTGTGGGAAATCAACTCTTACTGGGGAGCTTGTATTTGATTGGATTAAATTTCATTTCAATGTTATTGATATGTTAGTGCACGTGTTTTGTACACGATGCTAATTTGCTTAAAGCTTTTCCTTTTCTCTTTGTCACTTATTATTATTATTTTGTTTTATGCCTCAGTGTTTGGTTAATATATGTATTTACTTATCTGTTTAATTAGATTTTTCTGGAGGCTCTTACAGCTGATCCTAATTTTTTTTTTTTTTTTTACATTTTTTATGCTTTTGTGCCATTATGAGTAGGTCTTTGATATTCCTAGAAAAATTATACTTGCAGATATTAGAGGCTTTTCTTGATTCTGTCATTTTGGTGGTGTATCTAGAGTGTCATTTAAGTAGGATGCATGGACATTTCATTTGGGGTGCCGTACCCGTGTCGTAACGGTATCCTATCTGCTGTATCATGTTATAATTTTTAAAAAATTGCTTGTGTCGCTGTATTGTACCCGTACCCCGTGTACTAGTTTAAATTTCAACTACAATTATACAAATGGAAAAATTTGTTTGCTTCCATCAAAATTATATCTCATCTTTACTTCTTTAATAATTTTGTTGAGCTCTTTTGATCATCAAATGTTCATATTCTTTTATTAAGGTGAGTATGACTTGCATTTACTCAAGTTAGTTATTTTGCTATGATTATGTTTGTCATTTGGTTTTCTTTTTCCATCTGCTCATCTTCAGAATTGTATGTAATGATCTATAGGTTTTGTTCTCTGGGCTTCCTTTTGAAAGGAAATTAATTAGTGCTTATTTATAAAACAGCTTTTGGGCAGTCTTCTAGTAGCCCATTTGGGTCCCCATCAGTCTTTGGGCAGACCAGCAATGCAAATAACAATCCATTTGCTCCAAAGCCCTTTGGTACTTCAACACCTTTTGGTTCACAAACTGGGGGTTCTTTATTTGGGGGTACATCAACTGGAGTTTTTGGTGTAACAACCCAACCGTCTTCACCATTCTCTTCCACTGCGACCTTTGGTGCTTCATCATCACCGGCATTTGGAAGTACAATGTCTGCTTTTGGAGCATCTTCTACTCCTTCTTTCGGTACTTCATCATCATCATTTGGTGGTATGTCTTAACAGTTTTTTTTTTTTACTTGTCCAATTAGTTGCTTATTCCTTCTCATACAGTTTAACTGATTGTTTGGTTTTGATTTAATTGCTGAGAAAGATGGCTTTTGCTGATTATTTCCTGATGTATCATGTCTCTCAGCATCCTATGATCATTTATTTGTAGTGTGTGAATTGTGTGATAACTGGTTTCCTGTTCATATTTAGACTTTCTTTTTGTTATATTCAAATGCTATTTCAGAGTCTTGAGTATCCATGGAAGAGAAAGCTGTGCTTCAGCTGAAGTATGGATATTGTTTTCTGTATGAAGTGGATGTATTCTTTATAAAATTTTTTTTTTTTGGATAATCTGATTACAAAATGGAAAACTAAGCATTATTCTTGATACACTCTGATTTGATATGCATTGGTGGTTGATGCAATGGACAACAGCTTTTGGTTGATTTTTTAAATGAGTTTGTCTAGATAATTTTTTTTTAAAAAAAAAGTGTGTTGGATAGAAAATTGTAAGTTCCTCACTTGCTTCATTGGATATCATGTCTCTTGTACTTCTCTCCTTGCTAGACAAGTTATTTGTCAGCTTTATGGATTTTATTGTATTATTTGGTCATTTTTTCTATCTGGAATATATGTAATTACTTTTTTTTTGATAAGTAAATATAATGGAATTACTTTGGAAGGCAATTATAGGGGATAAGGGTATGAAGTGATGAGGGACAGGAATTTTTTATTATTGGTAAGTTATAGGTGCACCTTGTGGATCTTAAACCCATGGCCTCATCCTCCACCTTGCTCTTATAGGGGTTGGAGCTGCCATTTGAGCTAGAGCTCATTGGTAAGTGATGAGGGAAAGGAATATCATAAAAAATATAATAAAAATTTATTTTTCGAAGAGGTAGCTTTTACTACTTTATTGCAGCTGCCCTTTCTATCATTTTGGCGTTGGTTGGTTTCACCTTTACAATTTGAACAGATCACTAAATAATAACTAAGACATTAATTGAATTTGCTTTTAGTTTATATTTATCGACTTTTGAGTAAATGGATGCTTGCTTTTTTTGTTTTTCTTTTTTCTCCCTGCACTCATATTTCTCCCTTCTTGACCACAAGAAGTACTTTAAATGATCATTCTCTGCAATTGACTATATAGGTTAGATTATAGAGAAGGTAATAATATTTCTCTTAAGTAGGTGGATGTCTTATCTACAAAAGTACTTTTTATGTACTCAACTTGTTCACTTTTTTTCTTTCAAGATTTTATCTGAACTGAAAGCTCTCTCCTATCACTATAGGGTCATCTGTTTTTGGTCAGAAGCCTGCTTTTGGTGGCTTTGGGTCCACTCCTACTCCAACAAGTCCCTTTGGAAGCACAAATCAACAATCACAGCCAGCATTTGGAAGTAGTATGTTTGGTTCCACTGCACCTTTTGGTGCAACAAGTCAATCTGCATTTAGTGCAAGTAGTACTCCAGCTTTTGGGTCAACCGGCACTCCTGCATTTGGTGCTGCAAGCACCCCAGCCTTTGGTGCTACAAGCTCTCCAGCCTTTGGTTCAGCAACAACTCCTACATTTGGCAGCACAGGGACTGCATTCGGTGTGTCAAATGCCCCTGTATTTGGATCTGGCGGAGCATTTGGAGCTTCAAGCAGCCCTATGTTTGGTTCCTCAAGCACACCTGCATTCGGTGCCTCGAGCACTCCTGCATTTGGTGCCTCGAGTGCTCCTGCATTTGGTGCCTCAACTACTCCAGCTTTTGGTGCCACAACATCTGCATTTGGTGCTGCAAGTACTCCTGCTTTTGGGGCTTCTACTTCCCCGTCCTTTAGCTTTGGGTCCACTCCAGCTTTTGGTCAATCAAGTTCTACATTTGGTAGCAGCCCATTTGGAAGCACAACTCCTTTTGGAGCCCAAAGTTCTCCATTTGGTGAGTTACTTGTGACAAGCTTCTGTATTTCTGTGAAGAACTTTTGTTAATCTTTATTTCGGTATTTTAATCAATACTTATTGAACTTTCTCCATATGAGCTGTTGTACAGGAGCACAATCTACAGCACCAGCATTTGGTGGCACTGGCATTGGGCAGTCACCTTTTGGGAGTCAACGTGGGGGAAGTAGAGTAGCTGCTTACACTCCAACAACTGAAGCGGACAATAGTGCTGGTGCACAGGCTGGTGGGAAATTAGAGTCAATATCAGCTATGCCTGTATACAAAGATAAAAGCCATGAGGAGCTGAGATGGGAGGACTATCAATTGGGAGATAAAGGTACATTTTTGAAATTGTGTCAAAATTTTAAATTTCCTATGGTGCTTACTGCCAGCGATGATAACTCACATGTTAACTTTGAAATTTCAGGTGGACCACTCCCTGCTGGTCAGCCTTCTGGTGGGATAAGCTTTAATTCATCTCCCTCCCCATCATTTGGCCAGTCAGCTGCAAATCCTTTCTCTTCCTCAATGCCTTCCAATCCATTTGCACCAAAAAATTCCAGCATTGGTGCTTTAAATTTTACAAGCACAGCTACTCCTCAGTTCAGTTCTTCACCTTTTAGTGCATCAACTTCATCCAGCCTTTTTGGATCAGCATCATTATCAACAACGACAAATACATTTGGTCTTAATTCATCTCCATCTATATTTGGTCAACCATCTATCTTTAATTCTGGTTCAGCTCAGACAACAAATCCAGCATTTACTAGTAACACTCAGTCATCCCCTTTATTCCAATCCTCTCCACCAATCGGGCAGACGAGCTCCACATTTGGACAATCTTCATTTGGACCGACTACAAATTCACCCTTTGGTCAAGGACTCGGTCCTTCCTCCACTGGATTTAACACTTTTTCAAGCACTCCATCACTTAGTTTCAGTCAAACAAATGTGAGTAATTCTTCAAATTATTTGAATGCCTTTTTATTATGTCATTATTTAAGCTTCTTGTTCCAAATGTTTTATTTAGGAATTTGTGTGAAGTACTTATTTTTCAAAATTTGCCCTCAAACTTTTTAATTTGTTATGTAAAATATGCCTGAGTAGGAGCTGAAGAAGCTAATAATATTTTTTTTCTTTGAAACTTATAAGTTATACCATAGTCTTTATAGACCATGATTACGACCTTGTTTTTTTTTTTTTTTTTAATAATAATAAATAAAGGTAGCCGGTGACAATTCATTGATCTGTATCTGACTACTCTTGCTGTCTTATGTAATATGTTGCATATGCAATTATTTTATGAATTTGCTAGTCTAAGTTCTTATTTATACAGCCTCCTGTCTCTGTGAACGTGTAATTTTGTGCTCCTGTTGTCAGTGTTGAATTTTGATGCTTTAGGTAATATTGCTTCTTGAGCAATATAGTTTTTTAACTGTGTCTTCACCTGTAGCCCTCTTTTTCAATGCCTTTTCAACCGGCTCAGCCTGCTCAGACAGCTAGCACTTTTAACCTTAGTAATTATGGTCAGACACAACCAGGTAACTTCAGTTTGTACTGTTTTTCTACGTTAATTTTTTCTAAATAATAGACCTTGAGGTTTTCATTTGATGGTATGCTAACTTAATTGCTTTTCGGCCTTTGTAGCTGGTGGAAGTATCTTTGCTGGATCATCAGGCACTTTGGGTCAAAGTAACATTGGACAATTGTATGCCACTTCTGTAGTTACTGCTTTATGCATTTACTATCATTTAAAATCCATGCATACAAAGCCCATGTATTTGTGTCATACATGCATCCACACCCAATAACACTCGTGTTTCCATTCAGATTAGAGAGAAGTGTTTGATTGATACAACTCAAATTCAGCTTACATGAATTTTAAAGTGGCAGAGATTTTAGGATGAAGAAAACTGTATTTGGTGAAGATGCTTTAAAAAAAATAAAAAATTTGTAGTCTCATATGTCACCTAAATACTGATATGACTGGTTTGGGTTATTATTTATTTGGTCTGTTTAATGGCTGCCCCTAGGGCATTTGTTAATGGACTATTTTAGGAAAGTTTTGATTCCACTTTTATGGGAAATATAAAAATCTGTAAAAAAAACAAATCAGCTTCTTTTTTCTTTTCCCATTAAAAGTTTCTAAAAATATTTTCTAAACCAATGCTCTTAGGGCATCTATTAATTTTTCCCTATTTATAAAAGAAGTGGTTTGTTTCGGTTATTACCTACACCACATTGCCTGAATTGCTGCATCTGGTTTGTCACTTCTTGTGTGGGTGTCTTTACTCTGTTTTATTATGTCCATCTCTTGGTTAACATCTATGGATTGTTTTTTCTATTTTATATCCATATCTTGGATTAACATATTTTATAACTTTATGGACACAAAATTGACATTTTCCCCCATCAATTAATGATTTGCATTGTATGCTCATCTTAACAGGTCTGCTACCCAGAGCTCTGCAGTTTTACAACCAGTACCTGCTACAAATCCATTTGGAACACTCCCTGCATTGCCTCAAATGTCAATTGGTCGAGTTGGAACCACACCTTCAATTCAATACGGAATTTCCTCCTTGCCAGTAATATGACACTCCTTACTTTGCTTTTTTGAATTTGAATTGGTATAATTTTGAGATGAGTATGAACATGGTATTGATAACGCTTTCTATCAGGTTGTTGATAAACCTGCTCCTGTCCGAATATCATCCTTATTGACTTCTCGACACCTGTCACAAAGGCGGATTAGGTTGCCTGCAAGGAAATATCATACTAAGCATGATGGGCCGAAGGTGAGAATGATGCTTCTGTTAAAACTTAATCTTTGTTTTAAAATGATTATAACGTAGCTATGCAGTATGTTATGTTAATTGCTACTTTTTGTATACAGGTTCCATTCTTTAGTGATGATGAAGAAACACCCAGCAGCACACCAAAGGCAGATGCTCTTTTCATTCCTAGGGAAAATCCAAGATCACTGGTCATTCGTCCCATAGAGCAGTGGCCTATGAGAGCTAGTGTTGAGAAAGCATCTCCATTGAAGGAATCCACTTTGGTGCATGAGAATGGTAACTTGTTAATAGCATTTAATCTCTTTATTCTGCTTTATGCTTGTCCCATAGTGTTAATCCTCATCCTTGGCCCCCCTCTGTCTGTCTGTCTGTCTGTCTGTCTCGTATGCTTTACTTTACACTGGTGGAATCAAAGTTGAGAACAATTTATGGGTGTGTATAATGACTTTATGACAGCAATGCCAGGAATCATTGGGCATTATTCTCTCTCCCCTGTTAAGATTTTTGTCTTAGCAGGAGTATACGGATTTTTTTTTTTTTTTTTTTTTGGTAATTGTAATCCTCTCCTTTCAGATTCTGGGATTTTTTTTGTTCACTGAATAAGTCAAGGCTAAATAGTTTTTGGCTGACTCTTTTAAATACAATGTTGATTCAGGGAAAGTTTCTGAAGAGGCAGGCACTCCTTTTCAAGGTGGCTCCATCTCTGAGTATAAGGATAGTAAGTAGATGTTTCTTTATGACTTGTTTCAACTAGTAATTCCTTATAACTTCATTTTGTATGCAATTCTCTCTTTCTATGTCAATAATGCTTTTTTTTTTTTTTTAATTTATGATATGGAAAATTATGTGAATGGTAGAAAAGAATACATATGGCTAACCCTGACTAATCTATTGAGAATTCATAGCCAGCCCCCAAAATATTTTGGACTAAGATTGGTTGTTTAGCTTGTTTTGGTGCTGTGAAATTATGTGATTGATATTATGTGATTGAAATTATGTGGCAAATTTGTTATTAGTTCTGGGATCAGCTGATGTTTCCACTTAATTGTTGCTTTTTACTGACCATTTGCTGTAAGTCCAGCAGTAGGGTAGTTTGGAAGGTGAATTACTGATTTCTGGACATAAGGAATCCTGCTCTTTAGATTAGAATAGCTGCCATAGGACTTCATAATATCATTTTCTCTAAGAGTATTCAGTTGGGGAAATTTAAGATCTCAGTGGTCAATATGGAAGTCCTGTTTAAGAAAGATATAACATTGTATGAATTACTGATCTGCGAATTTAAAGATAGTTTGTGTAAAGGTGATGAATAATTTGTTGGGTTATAACTTGAGTTGAGACATGTAATTAATGTGTTTTTGGTTGAATACTATCTTTATTTTGGACACTAATTTGTCTTAATCTCTGAAATTATTGCAGAAAGTTCAGTTGAAAATGGTCTTGCCAAGGAACGTGTTCATAATCTCAAAGTCAATCAGAAACCAAATGGGGTTCATGAAGATCATTCTGTTCAAAAAGGGGATTCTTATATGACACTCAGTGGACACAGAGCTGGTGAGGCTGCCATTGTGTATGAGCATGGGGCTGACATTGAGGCACTAATGCCAAAGCTCCGACGTTCTGATTACTACACTGAGCCGCGAATCCAAGAACTAGCAGCGAAGGAAAGGGCTGAGCCAGGGTTCTGCCGTCATGTCAGTGATTTTGTGGTTGGACGTCATGGCTATGGCAGCATCAAATTCCTAGGCCAGACAGATGTGCGGCGGCTTGATCTTGAGGCTCTTGTTCAGTTTAACAATCGCGAAGTGATCGTATACATGGATGACAGCAAGAAACCTCCCATTGGACAAGGCCTAAATAAGCCTGCTGAGGTAACACTTCTTAATGTAAAATGCTTTGACAAGAAAACTGGACAGCAGTATACAGAAGGGCCAAAGATTGAAAAGTACAAGGAGATGCTGAAGAGGAAGGCTGAGGACCAAGGTGCTGAGTTTGTGTCTTATGACCCCATCAAAGGAGAGTGGAAGTTCAGAGTCAATCACTTCTGATTGCATACTGGGAGATGAAGATGATTGGGATATTTGTTCGCTGACAAGAAAGTGCCAGCATCAATGTGTTTCATATCTGATTTTGGGAGAAGACGATTGTATTAATGCATTATGGGTTTTGTCCTGAAAGAGGATTGATTTAGTTTTTTCTTTTCCTGTATAGAATTCACCAAATTGTGGTATATCAATGCGTCACGTGCCCTTTTTTGTGTTGTGGGTTTTACAATTTTTGTTCACTTTTTTCTAGGCTCGAATGGGCTTTGTATTTGATGTTCAGTCATTTTGATATGTTATTTTTAGTTTTCTTTCAATCAGCTTTTTATTGTGGTGAAATATATTCATTCGATGGGCAGAATTTGCATCTGAAATTTGGTCATTGGAGTCCGAAATTTCCTGTAAAAGCTTTTACTTATGAACTTAAAAAAAGTACGTGCTATGTTAGAATGTACAGAGAATAAATGAGTCCGCAAGGTTACCCCTTGTACGTGGAATTGTTTTGATTCTCGAAGTTGCTTAAGGAGCCAAGCTCTGCATTGAACATCCACAACCAAGGCTAAGGGTATGTTCTTTTTATTCTTTTAAAAGTCCGGGGCTATTGCTGCACCAATATGGTAAATCAGGGTATGATTCATGCGTGTCAATTTTATGATTTACGAATGAGATTCTTCATGTGGATCAGAAAGCAAATTTTTGGGTAGACGTGTTGGCAGTGAGTCCAAAGGAGAACGCCTGGAGCTGAAACGCCCTTAAGATCAGCTTCCATCATTTTGTACATTTCCCTTCTGTGGGGTGTCATGCTTATGGCATCAATGAGATGAGATAGAGATGTACATAAACTAGTGACTGCTAGTAAATATCAGTGTGGTAACAATGTGATGAGTTGTGTGTATTAATTAGTGACTACTTGTAAATATCAGCATGGTAACGGAATAGCTACCCTTAATTTTCCCCCCCTTCTTGTAATGGAAGGAAAAACCACATGTGATGCGATTGTGCAGGCCTACGAGGAAGTAAACTGAAAGTAAAGACCCATTGATGTATTAGGATTTGGATTTGTTAGCTATTGCACCGCACCGTGCAATACCTCCTTTAATGGGAGACAAAGGTTAAAAATATAGAGGTTAAAAGATTTAAAAAATGTGAAAGATGAAGGTTAAAAAAAGTAGAAGTTAAAAAGATTAAAAAGAAAAAAATTAGTCCAAGGGTTGAGATTCAAAAGTGCTTTTGATATCAACCCTTTAATGTGGTATTGCATTGTACCGAATCTCAATCCGATGTATTAGGCTATGTTTGGAAACTCTAAAAACTAATGCATTCTCACGATTTTTTAGGTGCAAAATGTGTTTGGGTGATGGATAACAATTGAGAAAAAAACTTTATCTCTCAAGACATTAATTTTTAGGTCTATGATCACATTTGAGTAAAGTTTTCACTTTCTATTGTATTTGATTGAAAAATGGGGAAATTAATATATATATATATAAATATATATATATATATATATATATTTGAGGGAATCATTTCTCGCGGGAAACAGACAGAGTAAGAGCCATCTATCAAGGAATCCAAACAGCTTTAGTAACTTTAGCAGAAAATCAATGCAGATTAATAGCTTTAACATGAAATTCTTTATCTGTGGACTTAGCAATTTTGGACCTTATGCTAATAGAGTTAATCCTCTCCTAAGCCTGGAGTGGAGGCTTCATCATGGTCAAATAATTCATGATTATAAGAGTAATAAGGATCGTTATTAGTAACAAAGACTTCTGAGGATGCCTTGGAATCTTGGTCATCTTCTTCCTTCTCTAAGTTAGCATTTGCTGCTTCTTTATATATATAAGATTTACACTCCCTAACCTTGAAGAGAATCGATTTTGATCACATAAATTTCATATTTTTGTCAACTTACATACACACTAAAATTATTATCAATTACACATGCACACAAGACAAACAAGAATGATAATCAATTCTGCCAATATTTAAAAAAAAAATGATTTATGTCTTGATTTGGGGATAAATAGACATTATTATGGAACCGATGCAATAAAATTATAAATATTTAAAACCTATAAAATTAAAATGTATAAGAAAATAAAAAGTGTTAAGAGGCTAGCCATGGGCCTGAAGTTTGGAAAATAGAGTCTGGGATTGGGAAAGCCCATAGGTGGGCCTGTTCGAAGACAAAATGAAGATCAGAAAATCCAAAGTCACACACATATATATAAGGGCTTCAACCAATTCTTCAGTTGTATCAGTTGCTAGGGTTAGGGTTAGGGTTGTGAGGAGGCGTTGAGAGTTGAGACCTAAGAAGAAGAAGAAGAAGAAAAGAGATGAAGACGATTGTATCTTCAGATACAATGGAGATCCCCGATGGGGTGAAGATAAAGGTGCACGCGAAGGTGATAGAGGTGGAGGGCCCACGCGGAAAGCTCACCCGCAATTTCAAGCACCTCAACCTCGATTTCCAGCTTCTGAAGGACGAGACCACAGGGAAGAGGACGCTGAAGATCGAGGCGTGGTTCGGGTCTAGGAAAACCTCGGCCGCGATTCGGACCGCACTGAGCCATGTGGAGAACCTGATCACTGGTGTGACCAAAGGGTACCGATACAAAATGAGATTTGTGTACGCCCATTTCCCCATTAACGCCTCCATCACCAACTCCAATCGCTCCATCGAGATCCGAAACTTTCTCGGCGAGAAAAAGGTCCCTTTTTCTTTCACACAAACACTCTCTGTCTTTGATTTGCTTTGCTTTGTTTTGCCTTTCATGGTGTTGATTTTAGACCATTATCATGTATGTATAAATGGTGCGTCAGGTTCGGAAAGTGGATATGCTTGAGGGTGTGACAATTCTTCGATCTGAGAAGGTGAAGGATGAGCTCGTTTTGGATGGAAATGATATCGAGCTTGTTTCACGCTCAGCTGCTCTTATCAACCAAGTATGTTACTATGGACTCTAATTACTATTAATGTATGTTTGTGTTTGTGTTTAGTCATATGATATCACTCTCAAATATTGTCTTTGTCTTGTTTTGTTTTGTTTTGATGAACAGAAATGCCACGTCAAGAACAAAGATATCCGCAAGTTTCTTGATGGCATCTATGTGAGTGAGAAAGACACAATTGCTTTGGAAGATTGATTATTACAACCTAGTTATTTTGTTTTTCAATAAGCAATGGATGTAGTGCTACATGGTTTTTGGATTATCAAATTTTGGATTTTTACCTTCTTTGATTATGTCATTCTGCTTTGCTGGATTTTTAATTTTTTGCCTTATTAATATGAGTTAGTATTGGTTGAATGGCTTTTCATCTTATACAACTCTACAATTGTGTCTATGCCTCTTAGTATTTATGTTGCATACTTTTGAGTAAAAATTCTTATTTTGGAGCAGAGTTTGGTCTTCTAAAACAAACTCTGTGGATGGTGGACCTGAATTAGACCTACCATGCTAAGTAATGGGCTAATATTGGCCAGACTTATTGTTCACATAGTTATCATTTTGTTCACGTGTGAGTAGAATAGTTGATTAAGTGATCAAGTCCCACATGCCAACAGCTATTGTGATTCTGTGGTATTGTCTGGTTGTCCTAGAACTTGGTTTGAATCCCCCTTATCCACTTATTTTAGGCAAAACATAGTGGACAAATCCTACATCAATAGGTAGCGGGTTAACCTGCTTACTACTATCTTGTTGTGTCAAGATTTCATAATAAGACTCCTTTAGTCCTTAAAGGTGTGTGCTAACTCTCTACTCTCAGTAATTCAAGATCCCTACAATAGTAATCATAAGATACACATTTAGAATTGTATTTTGAATTTGATGACTTTGAGGAAAAAAGTTCAAACTATTATTAGTTTGAAGCTCGCACTCTGAATGTTCATTTTCTTTGGTTGGATCCCCAATGGGGTAGTTGAATTCTGTGATTGGGTAGATAAATGCCAACTTTTAGTTATTGAATTTATTGTCATTGGATGTCTAGTATCAGTTAAATTACCATTGGAGTAGGTTATCAAACTAGGCATGGGTGTGTTTGAATTTTTCAAGACGCGTTATGTGATAGCTTCAGATGCTGATATTGCCTATAACTTTAATGATTTTTGTGTGTGATATGTGCTTGATCTTGATCCATGTAGAGTCCATGCTAAGTCATTCTGATTCGACCCTTAATTCTAAAGAGGATGGTTCAAGAAGTCATCCATGTATGATAAAACCTGAATCTATCTCCCTTACTCCGAATCATGAAGATTCTTTACTTTTTGTGCATTGATGGTGTGGAACTTACCAGTTATCATCCATTCAGGATGACCCAAATTTATTGGTTTTTTTACTTAACAAATAATTTGGAGGTACGAGACAAGGTTTCTTTTTCTTTTTAAAACTATTACGTGGTATGAGACAAGTTAAAGTTTTGGTGTCAGAATATACACATGCAAATCTTGTGTCATTGCAAAATTGTAGAACTGTCTCTTTGCTTACAAGTGAGGGACGAGGATATGAACCCAAGTTCTACTCTACATATAGAGGAGAAAACCTGGGTAATGTCTTTGAATCATAAGGTTCTTCGTGAATCAGATTTAATACTTTATCAATGAGTTTTGACTTTAAAGTGAGGGAGAAAGAAATGTTTAAATCAATAATCTCGACTCCAATACATGCTATCCCCTTTTGATTGTGTAAATCATGATTGTATAAACATGATTTACAATCATTTATAATGAATATTTATTGATTGAATATATGTTCAAAAATAAAAGTTGACAATTCTGACTCATCTCACACTAGATTAGTAAAGGGTTCCAGTAAATGCAATTGGCAGTTTTTAAGAGTTCATTGATTAGGGATGATAATTTTTGCCCGACCTGTGGGTATTTGGCCCAGCTCGATCCTAATGGGTTGGGTTTTACTCGGTCTGATAAGGAATAGGGTCGGGTTTGGGTTTAAAAAAGAAAACCCGAATCGGGTCCGGGTTTTTACAAAAATCTGACCCAAACTTGGACCCGACCTGACTCGGTTATATATAATTTATAATTCCTCAAATACCCTCACATATATATATATATATATAGTTTTATAAACCCTAAAATTTCTATCACTCATCCTCATTTCATTTTAGCTCACACAACCCGCCTCTCTCATCTCTATTCTCTTCAGTCTCACTCACACAATCTCACTCTCTCACTCACAATCTCACTCACTCTCAATCTCACCTTCGGCCAACTCTCTTATCGTCAATCCAACTCTAACCGCCGTTCCAAGCCATCGTCGCTGTCCCAAGCTCTGTTAGTGTCATTGGTCCCAAGCTCTCTACTCTCTCAACTCCGTTTCGTCCTTGTAGTCGTTGATCTTGCACACTGTCGCACAGTCCTCTGCCCCTCTCATCTTCCTCGCCCATGGCCACAAGCGTGACACGGCCTCACTCCACCTCGTTCTCCATTTTTTTTTTGGGTTCAGTTCGCCTCAATCATGTGAGTTTGTGTTTGTGTTTATGATTTCTGAAAGGGGAAAATGAAAATCATAGATTTGATATTTGTGTTTGGTTTGTGATTTTGAAAGGGAAAATCATAGATCTGATTAGGCCAAAGAGTATTCCTTTTAAAATGAGTTTAAAACTATCATCTATAAGTTTTATTACCTACTCATCTCCATAATTTATATTTTATATACTAAAAAGAAAAAAAAGGCGTGGAGAAATGGGCAATGGCCATTCAATTCTTTATTTTTTGGTTGGGCCACGATTTGGGCCCCAAATTGGGCCCAAATCTGGCAGGGCTTAACAAGGCTTGCGGGGGCGAGTTCGGGCTCAGGGAAAAAAACCCGGTTAGTAAACGGGTTGGGTTCGGGCTGTGAGCTAAGACCCGCAGGTCGGGTCCGGGTATGAGAAAACCCGACCCGAACCCGACTCGTTGCCATTCTTATTATTGATGCCTTAATGCTAAAAAGTGTGTAAAACAAACGCTACCCAAAGCAAAAATAGCTTCGAGTCACTTCATGCTACTAAAAAAAAGCTAAGTTAGTGTGTAATCAACTAAAGCAAAATAACAGGAACACATCCAAAGCAAAATAGCTTTGAGTCACTTCGGACTCTGGAGGTTTGCCTCTCAATATAAACAACTAAATTTAAGTCCATTTTTCAGGTCCGCTTAAATAATAATCGACTAGCAATCCTTTTTTTCATCTTAGAGTTTTTAAAACCCAATCTTCTATAATAAAATAAGTAAATTGATTCGTCAATATATTAAAATAGATAATAAAATGCCTAGTGCCTTCTAGTTTAACTGATTTCCTTCTTATGTTGTTTTCAATTCAACGGAGATATTTAGGGATCAAATCTCTTTACTTTGAAATAGGGAATTATCATAAAAAAAAAAAAAAAACCAAAATAATACCAGTAATTAATGTTTGTTTGAATTATTGTTAATATATGTTAAAATTTTAATTTACTCATTTCACAATAGACAAATAATTAAATTACTCTTTGAGAATGCCGTTCTTGGAAACAATAAGAAGATATGTCGAAAGACCTTAATTTAAGCTTACGTCGAATGTCCAAAGATACAAGGTGCCATGAACTTTCCACCATTCATAAAGCATCGAACTTTTTGAGCAACACATTATAAAAGAAGAGAATGACGCTTCAGAAAAATAATAACCAAATTGACCGTTGTGTATATTCCACTTAACAGAGTACAAAACAAAAGGATGAATAAAAAAAAATCTGACATTCCTTTGCATTGTAATGTTGTAGAGTCGATCGCTACAGCGACCAAACCTTTTTTTTATTTTAGAAGAAGAATACAGCAACCAAACCTTGTTGTTTATTTTAGGAAAGTCTATCTAGTCTGCCTACCCACCCCAACATAGCACGTCATTAGCGCTTAAATATAATTCACTGCTTTTTTTTTTTTTTGATGAAAAAGATAAATTCACTGCTAGCTAAGATGACTCACCTTTTGTGCACGATTAGTTTAATTTACTTTCTACCATTAATAAAGTGTGTCAAGTCTCATATCGGAGAATGTTGATTTAGACCATATAACCAATTACAAGGAGTTCTAATTGTGATTGCTGATTAGAGTTTTCGTGCAAATATAACCAATACTTCTATCATGTCCTAATGAAATGATATTGGTTATGGGGTAGCACACCATGTTGATCTTATACTATGTATGTCTTTTCTAAGCAAAAGTAGTGAACTCTGTTTGCTGGTATTTGCCATAGTGCATTTTATTTTCAATGCAAAGAGGGACTCCCACTAAAAATTTAAAAGGAAAAAACGCCATTCCATCTATTGCAGTTGTTTATGTAGATTTCCCTTTTAAGGTTTAATTCTCTTCCATTTTGCTTAATAATTGCCATATCTCTCAGTTTTATTTTTAAGGCTGCACCATGAACCTTTACAAAGCTATAAAAGTAGCAGTAGTTAACCACCAAACCCTGCTGGCAATGATTTTGATACAGTTGTCATATGCAGGCATGGCCTTAATAAGCAAGGCTGCCTTCAATGAGGGAATGAGTCCTCTGGTGCTCAATGCTTATAGGCAAGCTATTGCTACAATCGTTTTGGCACCCTTTGCATTTCTATTGGAAAGGTTGGTATTCCTTTCTGTACATGGTTTTAGCTGTCAATCTTTTCCTGCCATTATTGGTCTCAACTTCCAGAAGTATAGTAACTTTAACTTTTCCCAAATAAAAATTGTAAATGTAACTCATGCTGAGTATAGGTTCTAATATGCTTCCTCATCAGGTTATCAAAAAAAAAAAAATGCTTCCTCATCATGTTATTCTATAGGATGACACATTGTTTGCTGTCATTTTGTCTATTCTGCAAGATCTCCCTTGCTGCTTTATGTGGGTGAGTACACAAAGAACTTGCAATAAGCAGCAAAAGTGTGTATCATAATGTTGGCTTAGTATTCTGAAAGAACTTCCGAGGCCTCTAGGAGTTTTTTTTTTTAATTAAAAAAAATTGCAATTTGGATTTTTATTTTGGGGTGATTTGGAAGCAACTTCATAAATCTAGCTAGCCACATCACCAAAAAGAAAAAAAGTCAAGACCTTTTGAAGGAAATTAAGACATGTAGCCCATTAATCATCCTTAAGACTGTAGTTTGCAAGCCAATCTAGACCTGGTGATAGGTAACCAAATGCCTCTGATGATTAAAAGAATTATGCACATCTTGCTCAACTACCTTAATCAGCTTGTTTACTTTTTCCCTTTTTCTTTTTGGTCTGAAACTTTTCCAACTTGTTGATTATTGAAATGTAGACCTGCAGCAAGACTGGATTTCTACTATATGGCCCTCCGTTATACCTCAGCCACATATGGCACTGCAATGCTTAATACCATTCCAGTAGTCACATTTATCCTCTCTGTTCTGCTGAGGTGAGGCAAAAATTTTGCTTTCCACCTACATTGAATTTCATTTATATGCAAGTATACAGCTAGTATTCAAGAGAGAAGAATACTATTTATTTATAAATGAATCTACAAGTTACATTTGCTTTGCCTTGCAAGTTTTAACTGATCTTCGCAGAAGCTTGGTTGAATATTACATAGCACGTGAACTCCCTCTCCTAATAACACATATATAAGTTATGACATACTTTTCTGACCATATTAAACTGTGTTATAAAGTCAAATGGGTACTACTGCATAAATCAACCAATGGGCAAAGATATTGATTAAGAAACCATGTGGTTATCTGGTACACCATTTTGTACTTTCGTCATTGCTAGTAATAGTTAATTGGTTATGTCTATCTTTTAGCTATCTTATTCTTTCCAGCATTTATCACAAAATTATTGAAAAACACAAAATGGTAGGATGGAGACTGTAGGTTGGAGCTCATTTTATGGTATATTAAAGATTGTCGGTATGTTCATAACTGTTGGAGGAGCCATGCTACTTAGCTTCTACCGGGGTCCTCCTTTGAAAAACCCCCATGCTCTAAGCCCTGTGGGAAGCAGCACTGAAACATCTCACGTTGGGGGTCATAAGAACTTGATTGTCGGCCCTGTGCTTATGTTTCTCTCTTCTGTAGCTTGGTCATTATGGCTCATCATGCAACCAAAGCTTCTTACGCAATATCCTGCCAAGCTAAAGCTGTCCACTCTGCAGTGTCTCCTCAGTTCTGTGCAATCCACTGTCATAGCAGCTGCCTTGCAGCAGAACTTTAACTCATGGAAGATAGGATGGGATATTCAACTTGCTTTCCTAGCGTATTGTGTATGTCTCGGCTTTCTTTGCTTCATTATATTTTTATTGCTTTGTCAAAATATTTTTTTCCTCCTTATTTTCTTTATGGTTGTTGGATTAATGCATGTCTTGCTTGTATAATATGAAGGGTATTCTAGTAACTGGATTCACATACGGGCTGCAAATTTGGTGTATAGAGAAGAAAGGGCCATTTTATGTGGCCATATTTTCTCCACTTTCATTGCTTTTAACTGTTAGATTTATGGTTAAGTGATTAAATTCACCATTTCTTAATAGCTTAAGCTTTTGGGACAGTCAGTAATTTAACATAGTATCAGAGCAGGAGATTCTGAGTTCGATCCCTGATTTTACTCTACCTCCCATTTAAAATGTTAAATTCCCACTTGTTGGGCCCCCACTTATTAAGGGGAAGTTTATGCCCACAAGTGAGGGGGAGTGTTAGACTTATGGTTAAGTGATTAAATTCACCATTTCCTAATAGCTTAAGCTTTTGGGACAGTCAGTAATTTAACAATAACAATTATCTTCTCTGCTCTAGTATGGTCTGAGCAGTTAAGTTGGGGAAGGTTCGTTGCCTCCAGTTAATTTGAACGTAGCTTTACAAGAACAATTAAAAAAGCAGTACTTTAATTTTTCTTCTTTTGTGTTATTTCTAGGCTAATTTCTTGCCATTCATGTTCTTATTAACAGTCTATTGGGTGGCATTATGGTGGTTGGAGGTCTTTATTCTGTCCTGTGGGGAAGGAGCAAGGAGTACAATCAACTAATGCTCAAAAGTGAACCTCCCAGTGAGAAGGCCAAGATATTGAAAGAGACTGACCAATTTAGGCTGATCACATTGTTTTCCATCCACACACATGCGTGTATGTTAAATATTGGTTTTCCATGTTATGTAGAGTACTGATTCTACTGAACTAGTGATTGAAGATATGATTGTTTTTCTTTTCTTATAATTCATTTTAAAATTCCTGTCCCTGTTTTGCATGCTCATCCTACTTCGTATTTTTCAAAATATTATTCATTGCTTAGTTCAAGTTTCTCTGACCCTCTAAAATCTTTTTACAAGTTAATGGTCTTGCAGCAGTATTACTGTGGCACATGATTTTCAGGGATATTGCCATGTTGGTTTATCTTTTGAAAAACATGAGAGTGGATTTCCTGGTAGCATTTTGACCTTGGAATGAAATAACACACTGTATTAGCAATTTGTAAGGCAAGTTGAAACAAAAAATTTTACCTGCCAATGTCTCCTTCAGTAAAATGCTTGAATTTTAATTAATTAATTTATTTTTTAGAGTAAAAAATATATTGAATGAAAAAGGAAGAACGAACTCCATCTATTCCTTGAGCTATCAGGACTGAGCTTAAAATCAAAGAGATTGTGATCCTTCCTGTCATATTACAACTGGAAGCCCTATGGGCGATGGATTAAGGCTCTGTGATTCTTCTGAAGAGATGTTAAGAATGCTATTTGCATTGAGCAACAGTGTGATCTATCCACTTGCTGAAGTTGCATTCATTCTTGAGAAACTGATGGGCCACGATGAGTTGGATCAGGCAATCTGAGCAATGGGGCATTCATTACAAACGTGTTCAAAAGTGCTACAGCAACAACTCAAGTCTTCGATAGATAGTCTAGTGCTCAAAACTGTACAAGTTGGTAGCACATTCAATGTCAATCATGCCATCTTCCATTAAAGCTAAGGTTTACATGTTCCACTCATTACCATGTTGATACTTAATGGGACAGTTTTGTAGATTAAATTAAGAGAGAAGGTACTATTAGAATAAACCTGCAGTCAGACTAACTGAAGAACACATTGTTCACTTCACAATTAGAAACTCCTTCCTTTTATCTAAAACACAGCACAAACGTATCAACACTGCAAGCAGTCTGTTAGACAGTCAGGATTGAATTTATAGGTATTGGACATATTTCTTAAATGATTTATCCGATCAAATCGCTATAAACAACACTAACTGTTAATAAATTATCAATTTTCTCAAAATGTTAAATTATTAGGAAATGGTAAATTTAATCATTTAACCATAATTCTAACAGTCCCTCTTATGTGTGAGCTAAAACTCCGCCTTAACAAGTGAGGCTCAACACATGGGTTTTTAAGATTTTATCTGGGAGGAATAAAAGCTTAAGCTATTAGGAAAACAAACTTAAGCTTAATAGTTAAAATGATTAATTTAAAAGTTTAAGCTATTAGGAACTGGTAAATTTAATCATTTAACCATAGTTCAAACAAATATAAATTGAGGTAAAATTACAAAAAAGCAAGCTAAATTACCTACGTTTCAATCTTTTATGAGGGTTTTCCAAGATCAATAAGTGCTGAAGTACTGTTCCTTCTGCAAGGAATAAATAGTGCTAAAGGTGTGTTGAACTGTTCCTTCTGTAAGGAAGTTTACTCAAAAGCAGTACAGCTCCTGTAACTAGACATTCCATAATAAAATTTCTTTATAGAAATCACAGAATTAATGGAAAATAAGAAATATTAAATGGGAAAAGAGACAGTGTCTGATAGGTTGGCTTCTGTTTCAAGTGTGGTACTATGCTTTTCAAGCATACTGGTAGTGTGATAATGCATTCCACTTGCTATTATTCAAATGTCATTCTTCCCATATGAGGCTTAAAAAAATGATTCTTTGAAGAGGTGGATGAGGTTGCCTGTCCACTACTACTTAAACCAGATGAACATCAAGAGGAAATGCATTATGAAGCCATGAAGTCCAATGCTTCTTATGGGGCAATGGCAATAGTCCAGTTAGCATACGGTGGAGCAAATATCCTAATGAAAATTGCCCTTGAAAAGGGACTCAATCAACTTGTCTTTGTGGTTTACAGGCATATAATTGCCATGCTTTTGTTAGGTCCCTTTGCTTATGTACTTGAAAGGTTAGTTATCCTTCTTATGGTCAGTATTCAGTGATGTGCGTGCGTGCGTGCACCATTTTTTCCCCTACTGAGATGTAAGCTAATCACTAGAAAGGCATATGGTCAGTGATCATATGCCTTTCAGGTTCATGACTAGTTGCCGGAGCATTTGAGAAAAAAAAAAATTATTTTCTTCTTGCAAAGCAGGAAAAATCGACCTCCACTCTCATTCTCTGTGATTGCAAAGATTTTTTTGCTTTCGTCACTTGGGACAACCATCCATCTTAATGTTTACTATGCTGGTTTAGCATACACTTCTCCAACAGTTGCAAGTGCCTTAAGTAATGTTATCCCTAGTTTGACCTTCCTCATAGCAGTAATACTCAGGTATTATCTCGGCTTCCCTCATATAAAATGCTGTTACCTTCTTTACTAGTTCACCTGATGCCCTTCATTTGATTTTATATCTCTGATTTAGGATGGAGACATTGAACATAGCAAGTGTTAGAGGTCAAGCTAAGGTGCTGGGTACACTGATTTGCATTGGTGGGGCACTTACTTTTACCTTCTGGAAAGGAAGATATCTTTTCAAAGGCTTTGTGCACAGGCCTCTGATAATCATCTGTAGCACCAACAGTTGTGAGTTGAAACATGGCAAGGATAACTGGATTAAGGGTGCTGCACTTATTCTGACAAGTCACATAGCATGGAGTGCATGGCTGATTCTCCAGGTGATGCACTATATATTTTCAAATGATAGCAATATATATTGCATGAAGAAATTCCTTTCTTTTTTCATTTTTTTCCCCAAATTTGGTCTATTTATTCTCAGGCTGTGGTCTACAAAGTCTACCCCGCTAGATTATCGCTGAACACTTTGATTTGCTTCTTTGCATCATTGCAATCTTTTTTTCTTGCACTGTTTTTTGCAAGAAATCTAGACTTATGGAAGCTGGAGTGGAACATGCAGCTATTAACCATCCTCTACAGTGTGAGTGTTTACTCTTTCAAATGCATGTCTTTCATGGAATTTGATACCTTTGAAAGTAAAACACTATATTCTTCATCTCTTCCTGCTTACTTTTGTAATAGGGAGTGGTGATCTCAGCTTTAGTCTACTACTTGCAAACATGGTGTATCAGTAATAAGGGACCAGTTTTTGCAGCAATGTTTAGTCCACTACTCTTAATTATTGTGGGAATATTCTCGGCAATTGCTTTTGCAGAGAGACTACACTTGGGCAGGTGGGCTATAGATAGAACACAAATTCTTTCCGCCACTTGAAAGTCATTGGTTTCTGATTCTCCTATCATAAAAATTTGCTTAAAACAATCCAGTTGTGGCTTTCTATCACAATTTTCTGTTTTCTGCTACATGTCACAATTGTTAGTAAATAATAAAACCTAATAAGCAATCTGGCATTGTGTGTGTTGTCCATATTGCTAGGGAGGAAATGAGAAACTAAACTACTTTCTTTTGTATATTTGGTGTTACACAGCTTGGTAGGAGCGTCTCTCATCATTGCAGGCCTTTACTGTGTACTTTGGGCGAAAAGGAGAGACAATCTTGTCATTGGACAGCCAGACGATGAAAAAGGATTTGATGATCACAAAATGCAAGAGATTTCGATCAATGAGACCGAGATGAATTCTGTCACAAATGAAACAAAATGAAATACACCTTTATTGGAAAATAAATACAAAAATAAAGGTGTTTTTCATTTCCCTTGTAAAACAGATTAGTTGTTTTTACTTTCGTTTGATTGTCAAAGCAACCATTCTTATCATTTCGTTGCAAGTAAAGGTTGTAAACCTGAAACATCACTCTATGAAGTACTTCAGGAATTTGCAACTGGATTGGAACTTTCATCATTAGTAATCCTGGATGCCACTAGTTCTATGAACCGAACAGAATGATATGTACAAAAGAGAGAGAGCACATTGTTGCTATTTCAAGTTTAGAAGCAGGGAGTGCAACATGTGAAGTAAATTTATACTTTGAAGGATAAAGAGATGCAAAGTGATTATAATCACAAAACATACAACATTTCATTTGGTAGAGAAGGGACCTGACACACGTTGAGACATGAATATTACGTACCCCAATCAATTAATGCAATTTTCTGCTTCTCTACTGTGGCATGAATTAAAGTCTTTTAAGATTTTCAAACCATTAGCAAAAATCTCCAAGATTTGTCCCATTTTCCACAGTATAGAGGTCACATTGTTCATAAGATTCCTCCCTACCAAATTGACATCCTGAATTTGACAAATTAGCAAGCATAATTTCTTCATTAAGATATCAATTACCGAAAAAAATCAAAATACCAGTGTCCACTTTTTAAGCATCAAGAACATATGTGTGCTTATACAATTACTAGCCTCATCACATGCGATTTGCGCGTGCGATGAGGTTTTTGTGTGTGTGTGTGTGTGTGTGTGTGTCTAGTGTCATAATTTCCTCCCTTATTTTTTATTTTTTACTTGGATAAGTTTGTTTTGAAGACATGGATTAGTAGGAGAGTATCCTATTTTGTAGGCATTTTAGGTGGAGTTGGAGATATATTTTTACCGGATTGTCCTCAAATTTTTTCCCTGTTAAACTAAGGTTTAGGGGTGTTTCTGAATCACATTAAAGTCCTGTCCAAAGAGGGAAATCCTCTTATAAATAGTATAGATATTAAAAGTTAAAACTAGTTGCATAACAACGCGATGCGTGAGAATATATAATTTTTTAGATGAATTGCAAATGATACCCCTAAAGATTAGGGGTGTTTGAATTTTACACTCTAAAATTTTAGAGTTTGGATTTTACAACCTAAAGTTTGGGAGTGTTTAGACAGAAGTGGATTGAAATGGACTGGAATGACCAAACTAGACTGAATGCCGAAACTTAATTATTAAAAATAACTCAAAAAATTAATAATAATAATAATTATTATTATTATTATTATTGTAGGGTCCCGATTTGCGGCCCAAATCCAAAATGTATGGAATCTCGGCCCAATGAGCCCAATATAATAAATTTGTAGAGAGTGGGTCAAAGAACTAGGCCCTAATGAGTTGAACAACGACTAGTACTGAATTGAATGACAATCAAACACAAATAAGAGATTTAGATATCAATGGATTTTCAGTTCGAGGAGGTCACACTTGTATATAATGATCATAGTTGGGTACAAAGACAATTTAGATTGCTACAATGTTCTCTCTCTATTTTTTCGATCTTTTTCTCATGAAGGGTCTCTCACATTATATAGCTCCCTTTGGAACATCTTGATTCTACACTTGTTGATCATCTGAGCCTCCACTTGAGTACCTATCCCATCAAACACCCTCTCTAACTTTCTGTGAGTTGTGGTAGCCAAGGTAACACTGTTCAGAGGTTTTCTCCACATAAATGTGGTCAGAAAAGTAGCTGCAATGCATGTAATGCGGTGGCAGCAGCTTTCCTCTATATATTTTTGGGTTTCCTTCTTTCTGGTATGTTCATGAAGCATGTTCCTATCATTGTAGCTTCTTGGAGGGTTATTCTAATGCTAGAATACATATTTGAGATGCATAAACCACATTCGAGGAGGAATTCCTCCTCGGACCACCTTCCATTCGTTCCTTATTCATGAGACTTTAAATTGGGACTCTTAATAACTATTTGCCCCTCCTCGGACCATTCAACGTCCTCGGACAAAATCCCAAGGCCCAACATATTATTCTGGGTCTTTATCCCTACAATAGCCCTTCAAAATTCCGGTTTTTCCCTCTCATCCGAGGAGAAAAAGTGGGGTTTTGATTTCTAAGAGATGAGACCAACTGATTCCTTGATTCACACATGTGGGAGTATGGTTTTACGCACCTTATAATTGCTATTGTTGCTTCGTAGTCCACGAGGCATCATTAATTGCTCCAGGCAGTGCTATGTTCCTCGCATCCAATGGTGAGGCGCCAATCCAACGGTTGATATCTTTCCTAGAATTCTGAGTGGGAGTATTCCCACTCATTTCCTCCCTTTATATAAAGCATCGAAGGAAATCACTTTCTCCTTATTTCATAAGTTTTCAAATTCTCCAGAGATTCCAAGCACTCAAACTCATAGAACTCTCTAAGTTACTAGATCTCCCACACCTTTTCTTCGAGAAATCCTTGAAATTTTTTTTTAAAGTTTTTAGAGATTTAAGCACATCTTAGTTCTTGTAAGTTTCTATCTCTTTGAATTTTTCATTCTCTCCTCAGTCTATCTTCTCGGCCTACCAGTTCTTAGTTAGCCCTTTAATTTGTCTGAATGGGTAGATTCAAGCATTTAGTAAACTTCCCTGCCAAAATAGAGGCCTTTAAGAAAAGATACCACATTCCACAGGAGGTTGCTCAACAATACTATTCCCCGGAACAGATAGTGTCTCATAGAGAAAAGGGGGAAGTCGTCATCCCTATGATAGCTTTCATAGAAGGGGGGATGACTCTCTCCATGGGTAGGATAACACGGGATTACCTCCTCAATCATAGGATATGTCCCCATCAATGTGCACCCAACCACTTTAGGGTCCTAGGTAGTGTTGATGCTCTCAACAAGCATCTAAACTTGGGGCTCACCTGGCACGATGTGGTCCACATGTACGAGTGTCACTCCCTAAAAAATGCTAGATATTATCTAAAGTCCCAATCGGACATTGTCAGATTAGTATCAGGTCTGCCTAAATCTAACAAGGGTATGAAAGACGACTATCTGATAGCTTTGGGAGCATGGCATGATGGCCTTCCCTGCCTCGTCCAAAAGGGAGAGACAGGTGGGATACCTTAGAGTTAGGTTCTATAGTAAGAGATCTAGATTTTTTTTTTGACCCCAACCATGTCGTTATTTCTCTTTCAACCTGTTTTCTTTTGATAATGAATTTTAGCTTTCTAACCATATTTTGTTTCTCAGCTACCTTTGCAGACAAGAGGCACATGGCACCTAGGCTTAGCTTCACCAATGTCGCCACTCTCAATTATCTGCTGAGATTTGAGATTTTTGTAAGTGAAGACAGGCAGCTATAAGTCGTCCACTTAATTTTGGACTTCCAGCCAATCTCGGAGATATATCAAGATTTCGGCAACGCTATAAGATTGGGTGACCCCAGATTGGCTCAGATCGACGTTTCATGGCCAAATTTCTTAGCCCGGAACGATCTTCCACCAGTCGCACTGCCACTTCCACAAATTCTACCTAAAGTAGAAGTAGTACCCGAGGAGGAGATTGCCTCATCGCGTCTATCATTAGAAGAGGAGATAGACAAGTTCCACTTTGGAAAAGAAGAAGATCCAGGGGTTCCATTAGTCACCATCTCGGACGCCGAGGGCGAAGCAGATAGGCACTCTGGTGTTCGTACCCCTGTTTTAGTGATTGCCTGCCCAGATAGCTCTTCCGAAGAAGAGGAAGACAATATGGCATTGAACAAGGGCAACAAGAGTTTAAGAGAGCTCATGGCTTCCAGGGGCAAAGTTTCAACTTCGAAAGAAGCCACCAAGTCCCAAGTTCCCTCCAATCTTCCCCCTCCTCCTCCTTAGATCCCCACCGACCTTGGACTAAAGCCAATTGTTGACTTGAAGAAGAAAATGCCAATCGAGGTGGGTCCTTAGAAAGGGACAAAATAACAAAAAGTTGTCCAAGATGCTCGTGACAAGAGGTCTAAATCCGTGGACAACCGGGAAGAACTAAATAGGGCTAATGTGCGCATGACACAATGCACATGGAGTCCTCGGCTGGAAGTGGATGGGACTCCCATCCCTTGGAACACCTCAGTCTGAGAATTCCAAAGGGGTCGAGCGGGGTACATAGCTAAAGCCTTGGAGCAGCCTTTACTCCTTCCGAAGGATATGAAAGCTTACAAGCACTTCAAGCAGAACGACCTCTTTTTGTCACTGAAGAGGGACCTTGCTATGGTAGGCAATCCGCATACTCATGAATTTAGATACTAAATTGTACTTTCGTTCTTTCTTTACTTCTTGACTCATATTATTTTTCTGTGATCTTTGGGCAAATTACTCAACAAGTTTTCATGGCCGAGAAGTGGAATCGTGACACTCATAAACAGGCCAAGGCCGAGGCCCTCTCTCGTGTTGAAGTTGAGAAATCGTTGGGGGCCCTTAAACAGAAGCAGGTTGAGATGTTCGAGATGCTAAAAGAGGTGAATCAAGCTCGTTCAAGTGCCGAGGCCGGTTTGAAAACTGTAGAAAGGCAAGCTGAGGATCAGCGCCAAAAGCTGCACTTGACTGAGATAAATCTAGCCACTGAGAGACAGTTGGTCCTAGATCTTAAGGCCGAGTTGCAGAGGGCCAATGAGGCAATTCAGCTATCCAAGGAGGCAACCGAGGCTGAGAAGCGGGCTTCTTATCAACTTGGCGTGGAGGAGACGCAGATAAGGCTTGCTGAGGAGCTTTCAGAGGTATGCAAGGATTGCTACAATGTGACATGGGATAGGGCCCTTAGCGTTACAGGAGTCCCTGTGGACTCTGTTTGGAGGCAGCCCGGGAGTGTTTATTATCATCTGGATATCTGTGAAGTCCCTGGTGCTGTTTCCTTTCCCTCTGCCCCTGCTCCAGAAAATTTCGAGCAACCGCCTGCTATCCAAGATGCTCTCCCTCCCCTTAAGGCTTTGAAGGGACCTAACCAAGCTGGTGATCAAGGCCAAGGGGCCGAGGTAGAGAAAGAAAAGGGTAAGGGCGGGAAAAAGACCTCCGCAGAAGCCAAGGACGCTGCCAAGGACAAGGAAGTTGTAGGCAAGACGAAGGAAGCAAAAGCCAAGAACTAAGAAGTTGATCCTAAGGCCAAGGATGCTCCTACCTCCTAGCCGAGCTAGAAAGAATATCCTCCTGCTCCTGGTGCCAGAGTTTAGTACTTAGGCTTCTTTTTGTAATTTCCTTTGCAGTAATTTGTTTTTTTAAATGACATTATGTCAATGTGTATAATGTATTTTCTTTTTCACTTAATGAGAATGTTTTTCTCTTCATCTTTTGCTTTTTGGTTTTGTGTGCTCCAAGTACCACTATCATAAATAGTATTGAACCTTTGTTATTTTACCTTTAGTAAAAACTGATAACAATATACCGTTAACAACTTAAGGAGTTGGCTATAATACTGGATTTGTCATGATAGTTAGTGAGAGACAAAAAAAGATATCATAATGTGTTAATCTCTCACATGTATGTGGTCCGAGAGCCCATACATAATTTAGGATATGTCTAACACTAATAAAAGAATGAATAAATGTCATTGAGCGTTAATTTTACCCAAATATGTGGTCCAAGAGACCTAACATAACTTAGGATCTGTTTAACACTTATAAAGAATGAATAAAAGGAAGTACGATGCCTTCATGCAACAAGTGAACATATTGACAAAGGAAAACTTTCATTAATAATAATTCATTTTCAAGTTGTTTACATTCTAAGGGCATAGTATTACACGCTCATCTAAGTCTTCAAGAAAATATGCTCCTATACTAGCCATCGAGGTGATGCGATATGGTCCTTCCCAATTAGGCCCCAGCTTTCCCCACGCTGGGTTTTTTGCAGTGCCCAGAACTTTTCTCAACACCAAGTCACCAGGCACTAATGGCCTTAGTTTTACATTGGCATCATAACCCTACTTGAGTTTGTGTTGGTAGTATGCCAACTGAACCCTTGCACTTTCTCTTCTTTCTTCTAACAACTTATTATTACTACTTAGATTAAACGAGGTGGTTCTTAATGTTGGGAAGCCAGTTTCTAAAGGAATAACAGTCTTGGCCCCGTAAGTCATTGAAAAGAGAGTCTCCCCGGTTGATCTGTGAGATGTGGTTCGATATGTCCACAAGACATGTGGCATTTCTTCCACCCACTTTCCCTTAGCATTGTCTAACCTCTTCTTAAGCCCATTCACTATAACCTTGTTAACCACTTCGGCTTGCCCATTCCCCTGGGGATAAGCTGGGGTAGAATATCTATTCGTAATTCCCAATTCCCAGCAGTATCTTTTGAAGGACTTGCTATCAAACTGAAGGCCATTGTCCGAGACGAGGGTGTAAGGGACCCTGAACTGGGTGACAATGTTTTTCTAGACAAACTTCTTGGCATCTACATCTCGGATGTTCGCCAAGGGCTCGGCTTCAACCCACTTAGTAAAATAGCCAATGCCGACCAGTAAATATCGCTTATTCCCTGCTGCTTTGGGGAAAGGGCCCACTATATCTAAACCCCATTGAGCGAATGGCCAAGGGCTAGATAGTGGGTTAAGGACTCCTCCCGGCTGATGTATATTTGGTGCAAATCTTTAGCATTGATCACATTTCTTCACATATTCTTGCGCTTTTTTCTGCATATTTGGCCACCAGTAGCCCTGAGTGACGGCTCTGTAAGATAAAGATTTGTCTCCTGTGTGGCTTCCAAAAATTCCTCCATGTAATTCCTCCAGGAGTAGTTCTGACGCCTCAGGGTAAATGCAAAGTAGATATGGCCCAGAAAAAGAGCGCTTGTACAATCTTTGGTCCTCGAATAGCCAGAAACGAGGCGCCTTTCTCCTTACCTTATTTGCTTCTGATTTGTCTTTCAGAAGGATATCTTCTCTAAGGAGTAGTACTATGGGATCTATCCAGCAAGGCCCTACTCTGACTTGGTGAACATGGTCCACTTTTTCCTTTACCTCTGTAGGTTTGCACAAGTCCTCTATAAGGATAACCCGAGGTAAGTTCTGCGCCAAGGAGGTTGCAAGCGTGGCTAGGGAATCGGCATGTGTGTTTCCACTTCTAGGGACGTGCAATAGGCTAAAGGATTTAAATCCTAATTGCAAATGCCTGACTTGACTTAAATACCCTTGCATTCTTTCATCTCTTGCTTCTAGTTCGCCCTTTACTTGGCCGACAACTAGTCTTGAGTATGAAAACATCTTCACTACCTTTCCTCCCATTCTTTGAACCATGGACATTCCCTCCAGCAAAGCTTCATATTCAACCTCATTATTTGTGGCCGAGAAGCCCAATCTAATTGATTTTTCAATGGTGAGCTTCTCGAATGAGATCAGAACTAGCCCCACTCCAGAACCCCTTTGATTTGCCGCACCATCGATGTAAACCTTCCAGAATAAAGGTTCTTGTAGGGAGATTGTACTAATCGATTTTCCATCCATGTTCTGTGTCGGTGCTGCTTCTTCTAATAGGGGTTCAGTGAACTCGACCATGAGGTCTGCCAGTACCTGACCCTTGACAAAGGTACGAGGCATGTATTTGATGTCAAAAGCCCCTAGAACTGTATCTCACTTTGCAATCCTCCCCGTGTAATCAACACTTCAAAGTATGGCCCTAAGTGGAAGTTGAGTTAGGACGACGACTAGATGTGCTTGGAAGTAATGGGGAAGCTTTCGTGTACCATGCACCACTGCTAGGATGGCCTTCTCCAGCGGTAGATAGCGAATCTCGACCTCATGTAGTGACTTACTCACATATTAGACTGGCCGCTGTATGCCACTGTCAACTCGTATCAACACCAAACTTACAGCATGAAAGGTCACTACAATATAAGCAAACAGGACCTCATCCATCTCAGGACTGGACATGATAGGTGGTCGAGATAGGTATTCTTTAAGTTGTTAAAATGCCAAAGCACACTCCTTAGTCCACTTAAATCCCTTCCATTTATTTATCAATAGGAAGAAAAGTCTGCATCTATCTGTGGACCGAGAGATAAATCGATTTAGAGTAGCAGTCATTCCGGTTAGATTCTAAACTTCTTTGGGATTCCGAGGTAGTTGCAAACTATTTATCGCCTTAACCTGGTCGGGATTAACTTCGATTCCCCTGTGGATCACCATATAGCCCAGAAACTTGCCTGATCCCACGCCAAAAGAACACTTGGAGGCGTTAAGGCACAGCTTGTGTTTTCTCAGTATTTCAAAATTATCTCCGAGGTCTCCCACATGCTCGGACACCACCTTGCTCTTCATCACCATGTCATCTCTATAGACTTCAATATTCTTGCCCAACTAAGGTTCAAACATCTTAGTCATCATCCTTTGATAGGTGGATCCCACATTTTTCAAACTGAAGGGCATCACCTTTTAATGGTAGTTTCTAGTGGGAGTAACAAAAACTGTCTTCTCTTGATCATCTAGAGCTAGTGGTATTTGATGGTATCCTTGAAAGACATCTAAAAAGCTCATCCGAGGATGGCCTACGGTAGCAACTACTAGCTGGTCTATTCGAGGCATAGGGAAGGGATCTTTTGGGCAAGCCTTGTGGTGTCAAAGATCTAGGGTGTTGTGGCTAAGTAAAGGTGACAATAATACAACTTTCTTTCACAGTAATGCTACAAAGAGATTTAGGAAGAATCGGATTAGAGGAATAAGAGACAAGAATGGAGCTTGGCTGACCGAACAAGATGAAATTGGGCATGTGATGGAGAGTTACTACAAAGAACTTTTTTCCATATCCAACCCGAATCTAGAAGTTGATTCTCTTGAGAAAATCCCATGCATGGTGACCAATGAGATGAATGCTAATTTGATGAAGGAATTTACAAAAGTGGAAGTAAAGGAAGCCTTGAATCAGATGGCACCTCTAAAAGCGCCAAGTCCTGATGGTATGCCACCGTTGTTCTATCAACATTTTTGGTCGACGATGTAGCATGATGTTACTTTAGCCATTCTCTCATGGCTGAATTCAGGTATCCTACCCGAACCCATCAACCATACACTCATTACTCTTGTCCCTAAAATAGCTAATCCTAAACTTGTGTTTGAATTCCACCCTATTAGTCTTTGCAATGTCCTATATAAGATTTACTCTAAGGTCTTAGCAAATAGGTTGAAGAAATTTTTACCTTCCCTAATTACTAAACATCAATCTGCTTTTGCTAAGGAAAGACTTATTTCAGACAATATTATGGTTGCATTTGAGACCCTTCATCATATGAAGTACCATAATTTAGGAAAACATAGTTTTATGTCTATCAAATTAGACATGAATAAAGCCTACAATCGGGTGGAATAGGTATATTTGGAGAGGCTTATGGAGAAAATGGGTTTTTGTGCTAGATGGGTCGCTCTTATGATGAGTTGTGTGAAAACGGTGTCATACTCTATCATGGTGAATGGGGAGCCCATTGGAATCATCCATCCTAAAAGAGGAATTAGACAAGGAGATCCCCTATCTCCTTTCCTTTTCCTTTTATGTATGGAAGGCCTTCATGCTCTCATTAAACACTCGGTGAGGAATGGGGATATTAAGGGCTTTTCCTTGTGCAAACGAGGCCCTAAACTAACCCACTTGTTTTTTTGCAGATGATAGCTTGCTTTTCTGCAGGTCAATCTTTGAGGATTGCAATAATGTGTTGAAGTTGTTGGGTGAATATGAATCTTGGTCAGGGCAAAAAATCAACAAAGATAAGACCGCAATCTTCTTTAGCAAGTCCACCACGGACGAAGCAAAATCAAGCATAAAGAATCTCTTCCAAGTTCAAGAAGTAAAGTCTTATGAGAAATATTTGGGTCTTCCCTCTTTTGTGGGTAGGGGGAAAAAGGCTAGTTTCAATTATATAAAAGAGAGGGGTTGGAGAAAACTCCAAGGGTGGGAGGGTTAATTGCTCTCACAAGCCAGGAGAGAGGTCCTAATCAAATCTGTGATCCAAGCTATCCCTACTTATGCTATGGGGTGCTTTAAATTACCATTGGGGTTTTGTGATGACATTGAGGTAATGATAAAGAAATTTTGGTGGGGGCAAAGGGGTAATAGAAGGAAAATTCATTGGATCCAATGGAGTGAATTGACCAAGTCCAAAATGGTAGGTGGTATGGGTTTTCACGACTTGGCTCACTTTAATGACGCCCTTTTGACGAAACAAGCTGGGCGGCTCTTGCATAAGAAGGAAACTCTCTTCTACAAAGTCTTCAAGGCAAAGTTCTTCCCTAATCACTCTCTTCTAGAAGCTAAGGAATTAAGTTCGGGGTCCTATGCTTGGAAGAGTATATTACAGGGTCATGAAGTTATCCTAGATGGTGCTTGCTAGAGGGTGGGGAATGGAAAATCAATAAAAATCTGGCAACACCATTGGCTGCCCCAAAAACATCCAACTAAGGTACTCTCCCCAATGGTGGAAACAATGGAAGAAGCTACAGTGGATTGCTTAATTGATGAGGGAATTAGAACGTGAAATGCTGTGATGGTGGATGGGATCTTTGCACCACAAGAAGCTGAAGAAATAAAAAAATATTCCGTTGGCTAGAAAAAGATACGGAAGACACTCTGTATTGGCCATGGGAGTATGATGGGAGGTATAGTTGCAAAGCGGGCTATCGATTCTTGAAGGAAGATGAAGTTGGTTTTCAGGTGGCAGAGCATTAAGACCATGAGAAAGAGCTTTGGAAGAAGATTTAGGCTCTTGAATGCCCAAATAAAGTAATAAATCTAATTTGGAGGGCTTGCCGTAATTCACTCCCTTCGAAGTGCAACCTATTGCGTTGAACAATTATTACAGAGTAGAGTTGTGATCACTGCAAGGAAGAAAATGAAGACATGGTGCATGCGGTGTGGAGCTGCAAAGAGTTGGACGAATTTTGGGGAGTGAATAATATCTAGAGCTTTTGGAACCAACAGAGCTTCTCTAGTTTCAACGAGCTCTTGGCCTGGGTATTCGAACATCAAAGGAACTCGGTCCTATTTGCCTTCACCATTTGGTCCATTTGGCACCAAAGAAACCAGGTGAGAACCCAACAAGCCCATCGCCCTTTAAACCAACTCTCTCAATGGGCTCATGATAGTTATGCGGAATACAAAGCATTGAAAATAGTGCCAATTCCCAGTAGGCCGAAGAGGAGAGTTCAGTGGAAACCACCTGATCAGGGTATGTTTAAAATTAATTTCGACGGAGCCATTTTCACCAAAGACAAATGCTTAGGTCTGGGAGTTATCGTTCGAGACAAGGAGGGACTTGTGATTGCTTCCATGGCTACTTAGGTTCCTCAACAACTCCAACCAATAGAGATTGAAGCATTGGCTGCCAACAAAGCCCTCGAGTTTGCTAGAGAAATGGACATATCGGATGCTATACTGGAGGGCGACTCTTTACTGGTGATGACAGCATTGAAATCTAAGAATCCTGGGCTAACCCCTTCTGGCTTACTGATATAGGACTCTTTAACTCTATCTTCAGGTTTTTCCAAATTGTCCTACTCTCATACTAAGAGAGAGGGCAACATAATTGCACACAACTTGGCTCAGTTAGTGGTTAATTTTCCAAATTGTGTAATTTGAATGGAAGATGTTCCATCTGATGTACTGTCTTCTTACCATGTTGATTTAGCTGGTATTTTATAATTAAATGCATCACAATGCCGTTTCTTAAAAAAAAAAAAAAAAATGACCGTTGTGTATATTCCACTTAACAGAGTACAAAACGAAAGGATGAATAAAAATAATATCTGACATTCCTTTGCATTGTAATGTTGTAGAGTCGATCGCTACAACGACCAAACCCTTTTTTATTTTACAAGAAGAATACAGCAACCAAACCTTGTTGTTTATTTTAGGAAAGTCTATCTAGTCTGCCTACCCACCCCAACATAGCAGGTCATTAGCGCTTAAATATAATTCACTGCTTTTTTTTTCTTTTTCTTTTTTTTTGATGAAAAAGATAAATTCACTGCTAGCTAAGACGACTCACCTTTTGTGCATGATTAGTTTAATTTACTTTCTACCATTAATAAAGTGTGTCAAGTCTTATATCGGAGAATGTTGATTTAGACCGTATAACCAATTACAAGGAGTTCTAATTGTGATTACTGATTAGAGTTTTCGTGCAAATATAACCAATACTTTTATCTTGTCCTAATGAAATGATATTGGTTATGGGGTTGCACACCATGTTGATCTTATACTATGCATGTCTTTTCCAAGCAAAAGTAGTGAACTCTGTTTGCTGGTATTTGCCATAGTGCATTTTATTTTCAGTGCAAAGAGGGACTCCCACTAAAAATTTGAAAGGAAAAAACGCCATTCCATCTATTGCAGTTCTTTATGTAGATTTCCCTTTTAAGGTTTAATTCTCTTCCATTTTGCTTAATAATTGCCATATCTCTCAGTTTTATTTTTAAGGCTGCACCATGAACCTTTACAAAGCTATAAAAGTAGCAGTGGTTAACCACCAAACCTTGCTGGCAATGATTTTGATACAGTTGTCATATGCAGGCATGGCCTTAATAAGCAAGGCTGCCTTCAATGAGGGAATGAGTCCCTCTGGTTCTCAATGCTTATATGCAAGCTATTGCTACAATCGTTTTAGCACCCTTTGCATTTCTATTGGAAAGGTTGGTATTCCTTTCTGTACATGGTTTTAGCTGTCAATCTTTTCCTGCCATTATTGTTCTCAACTTCCAAAAGTATAGTAACTTATCCCAAATAAAAATTGTAAATGTAACTCATGCTGAGTATAGGTTCTAATTTGCTTCCTCATCATGTTATTCTATAGGACGACACATTGTTCGCTGTCATTTGGCCTCTTCTGCAAGATCTTCCGCAAGGTCTTCCTTGCTGCTTTATGTGGGTGAGTACACAAAGAACGTTGCAATATAAGCAGCAAAAGTGTGTATCATAATGTTGGCTCAGTATTCTGAAAGAACTTCTGAGACCTTTAGGAGGTTTTTTTTTTTTTTTTTTTTTTTTTTTTTTTTTTTTTAAATTAAAAAAAAATGCAATTTAGATTTTTATTTTGGGGTGATTTGGAAGCAACTTCATAAATCTAGCTAGCCACATCACCAAAAAGAAAAAAAGTCAAGTTATCCTTAAGACTGTAGTTTGCAAGCCAATCTAGACCTAGTGATAGGTAACCAAATGCCTCTGATGATTAAGAAGAATTATGCACTATTAGAAATACTGAATGCAATAGTATTGTATTTATCAAATGAAAGAATATACATGACTGCCTTTATATAGGAGGCATATGAGTGCAGTACAAGAATTTGTGCTATACAATTAATCTAGTTGGGCCTAAACCCCACAATACTATATACATTAACAGCTCCCCTCAAACTCAAGATGGATGTGAGACTAACTTGAGGTTGTCAACCAAAGTACGAAGGCATCCTTTAGGATGTGACTTGGTGAAAATATCTGCAAGTTGATCTTTAGAAGAGACTGAGATCAGCTTGAGAGTACCATGGACAAGATGATAACGGATAAAATGATAATCGATTTTGATGTGTTTAGTTTGTTCATGGAAGACATTATTGTGAGCAATATGAATGGCACTTTGGTTGTCACAATAAAGAGGAGTAGCAAAGGATGTAGACACACCTAAGTTTTTGAGAAGCCATCGTAGCCAAAGGAGCTCAGATATGGTATCAATAAGGCACGATATTCTGCTTCAATATTGAAGCGGGCCATATGAGTTTGTTTCTTACTTCGCCAAGAAATTAAAAAAGAACCAAGAAGAAAGCAATGACTAGTGGTGGACCTGCGATTAGTAGGATCTCCTGCCCAATCAACATCAGAAAATGCACGGAGAATAAGAGGAGATTGAGCAAAGTAGAAAAGACCATGGAAGAGAGTGCCCTTTAGGTATCGAAGAATGCATAGAACAGTAGCATAGTGAATCAATCATGGAGCAGACAGATACTGGCTCACCTGGTGAATATCATAAGAAATGTCTAGATGAATGACAGTGAGATAAACTAGGCTGCCAACCGAGCGTCTGTAAAAAGAGGGATTGGACAATGGTTTCCCCCCTAAGGGAGTCAGATGAGCTTTAAGCTCAACTAGAGTGTCAATAGTCTTACTATTAGTGAGTCTAGCTCGAGACAAGAGTTCAGAGGCATACTTGACTTGAGTAATATAAAGTTCATCTGTAAAATGAATGATTTCAAGACCCAAGAAGTAGCTGAGATGTCCAAGATCTTTCATCTCAAATTACTGATTGAGAAAATCCTTGAGTTCTTGAATGCCGCTGAGGTCATCACTAGTTATGATCATATCATCCACATACAGGAGAAGTAAAATAGTGCCTGTAAGGTTGAATTTATTCAACCATCTAATTGGCTTTATTCCGTGCCAAATTTGCTTGTAATTCAGCATTTAGTAACCCTGTATTTAGGTGGGTTTGATGTAAGGGTAGTGAGTGAGATAGAGTGAAGATTGCTCAAGAGTGTGCAAGAAAACAGAGACTCGCAGCTGGGCCTCGCGGGTGACTCGCGGCTTCAAGCCGCCAGACGCAGCACACGTGCCAAGCATGCTGGAAGGTGAACAGTCACGCAAGCTGGAGCACTACGGGACAAAACAGGACAACTGGCCATACGGTTATCTCGCGACTAGATCTCGCGACTTAGTCAAGCCGCGAGGTCAAGCCGCGAGCCACCCCTGTTTTGTAAAACCTGACGTTTCACATTCCTCTCCCACTCCAGTATAAATACCCCTTTTACCCACGATTGTAAGAGAGCTTCCAGAGAGAATTTTGAGAGAGAAACCCTAAAGAAAAACAAGATTGATTCACCCACAATCTATACATTAGAGTCTCTTCAAATTCCTCAACTCTCTTCCTCTCCATTGTCAAATCCTTGAGAGGCATTATACCAAACTTGATTCTCACCATTATCATTACTGTGAGAGAGCTGTTTGGATTTCTAGGAAACAGTTAGGAAGGAACCAATCTTCATTGGTTGATGCTACGGTCTAGTAGCGGAATCCGGGAAGCTAGAAAAGAAAAAGGTTCGGCGCAACCTCGTTAGAGCAAGAAGCTTGGAGGGCTTAGGTGCACTGGGTAGATTAGGCTTGGAGGGTCTATTGCTGTCCATGTATCCCAACTGTATTTTCTAGTGGATTGTTTTCCGCTTGGAGGGCGGCGGAGAGGTTTTACGCCGAGGGAGGGCTTCGGTTTCCTCTTCGATAACACATCGCGTGTTGTCTTTGTGTTAGCATCTTCCTTCCTCTCTATCTTTGCCTTTTTATTATCTGCTGTGGATTGTGTTTTGTTTCGGCTTCGATAGTTTTTACCAATTTCATATTATAGCGTATGTTAAGTTTCCGCACACTAGTTGTTTGAAATATTGCTTGAATTTGTTAAGTTGTAATTTGGGGGTCTAAACGTTCAAAGGTGTTTATACACGTTTTTGAACTTTCAATTGGTATCAGAGCGGGTACGCTTGTTGTGGTTTTACTACCTAAGTGTGATCCTAGACCCCTGTGTTGTGGTAGTTTTTATGGAAAATACCATGCTGAATTGTAGCTTAAGTATTTGTGAAAATGACTCTATGCATATGTCTGAAGGGTGTTTTACTAATGATCTCGTAGAGTTGTTAGAAACTAAGAAACATGCTAGAGTATTTGTTCACATGCTGGAATATCTTGAAAATCAGAATCATGTCTTACACAGTAGCATATCTGAATCTAAATCATTGATTAAGAAATATAAAAGAAAGAATAGAATGTTGTGTGAGATGATTGAGAGTCTGAAAATGAAAAGTCAATCTGAAAGAAGCATGAAAACTGATGATGAGTTTGTGTTTGAAGGTCAAGAATGTTTGTCACATGTGAACCTATTTGTGCATACCTCATTGAAAGTGTTTAATGCATGTTTGTGGTATCTTGACAGTGGGTGTTCTCGCCATATGACAGGGGATAAGTCACTGTTTAAGACACTCAAAGAAAAGGTTGGTGACTATGTGACCTTTGGTGATGGAAGTCATGCTCAAGTCCTAGGCAAAGGAACCATTGAGATACCTGGTTTGCCGCTGTTGAAAGATGTGCTGTACATAAAAGGGCTGAAGGCGAATCTGCTGAGCATCACTCAAATTTGTGATGATGATTTCCTGGTACAATTCTTTAAGAAGGGATGCTTGATCATCAATGAAGAGGGGATTCAGGTTTTGGAGGGAAATCGGACTACAGATAACTGTTATGGAATAGTTCCCACGGCACCCATATCGTGTAGAAGTGCTCGTGTGGATATGTTGGAGCTGTGGCATCACAGATTTGGGCATGCCAACTTCAAACAAGTAGCAAAAGTCTCCAAACTTGAAGCAGTCGAGGGACTTCCTAAGTTTGGAAAAGTGAAGAAGACCGTTTGTGGTGCATGTCAAATGGGGAAGCAAACTAAGGCAAGTCATCACAAGGTGAATGTGATTGCCACTTCTCGGTGCTTGGAGTTACTTCATGTTGATCTAATGGGGCCTACCAGAACTGAAAGCCTAGGGGGGAAGAGATACATTATGGTCATTGTGGATGACTACTCAAGATACACTTGGGTTGAATTCCTTAGAGAAAAATCAGAAGCATGTGAGAGGTTGGAGATTCTGTGCAAGAAACTACAAAACGAAAAAGGGGTCCCCATTGCCAAAATTAGAAGTGATCATGGGAGGGAATTTGAGAATGCAAGATTCGAGTCCTTCTGTGAGAAGAATGGAATCAAAAGAGAATTTTCAGCCCCCAAAACTCCACAACAAAATGGAGTGGTAGAGAGAAAAAATCGTGTGATTCAGGAGATGGCAAGAGTCATGTTGCTTAACAAGCAAATACCTCAAAAATTTTGGGGAGAAGCTATCAACACCTCGTGTCACATTGGCAATAGGATTTTTTTTCGTATTGGTACAAAGAAGACCGCCTATGAGATATGGAATGGGAAGAAGCCTAGAGTGAAGTATTTCCGGGTGTTTGGAAGTAAATGCTATATCCTAAATGATCGGGAGAATCTTGGGAAGTTTGATGCGAGAAGTGATGAGGGTATTTTTCTTGGGTACTCTACTACGAGTCGAGCGTATAGAGTGTTTAACAAGAGAACAAAGACTGTGATGGAGTCCATAAATGTCAAGATTGATGATGCCTTATCTAAGGTGGAGATGATTAATGATGTAGAAGGGCCGAGCACCAAAGAGCCCGATGTTGAGGTAGAAGCTTTGGATATAGAAGTTGAAGAACCTATACCAGACGTAGAATCGACTCCCATCAACCCAAGAATGGAAACGAGATCGATGTCTAGAACATCAAGTCCTCTTACTCCTCCGGAAGTTCATCCTCCTATCTCTCGAAGTGATGAAGTCTCTACATCAAAAAGGCCATCTTCAAGAGTTATTAAGAACCATCTGGAAAGCAATATCATAGGATCTCTTGATGAAGGTCTTCGCCTCAGAAAAGGAAACATTCTGTTAGCCAATCATGTAACATATCACTGCTATCTTGCACAGTTTGAACCAAAAAGGGTTGAAGAGGCTCTTCAAGATGAGAATTGGGTTGAGTCAATGCATGAAGAGCTGAATCAGTTTGTGAGGAATGATGTGTGGGAACTTGCTCCAAGGCCTGAGAACGTTCATGTTATAGGCACAAAATGGATTTTTAAAAACAAAACTGATGAAGATGGAGAGATAATTCAAAACAAATCTCGGTTAGTAGCTCAAGGATACACTCAAGTAGAAGGAGTAGATTTTAATGAATCTTTCGCTCCTATGGCAAGACTCGAATCCATTCGAATCCTCATGTCCATTGCATGCACTTTGAATTTCAAACTCTATCAAATGGATGTAAAGTGCGCATTTCTGAATGGATATCTAAATTTGTAAGGTTGAATTTATTCAACCATCTAATTGGCTTTATTCCGTGCCAAATTTGCTTGTAATTCAGCATTTAGTAACCCTGTATTTAGGTGGGTTTGATGTAAGGGTAATGAGTGAGATAGAGTGAAGATTGCTCAAGAGTGTGCAAGAAAACAGAGACTCGCGGCTGGGACTCGCGGGTAACTCGCGGCTGCAAGCCGCCAGACGCAGCACACGTGCCAAGCATGCTGGAAGGTGAACAGTCATGCAAGCTGGAGCACTACAGGACAAAACAGGACAACTGGCCATATGGTTATCTTGCGATTGGATCTCGCGACTTAGTCAAGCCGCGAGGTCAAGCCGTGAGCCACCCCTGTTTTGTAAAAACCTGACGTTTCACATTCCTCTCCCACTCCAGTATAAATACCCCTTTTACCCATGATTGTGAGGGAGCTTTCAGAGAGAATTTTGAGAGAGAAACCCTAAAGAAAAACAAGATTGATTCACCCACAATCTATACCTTAGAGTCTCTTGAAATTCCTCAACTCTCTTCCTCTCCATTGTCAAATCCTTGAGAGGCATTATACCAAACCTGGTTCTCACCATCATCATCACTATGAGACAGCTATTTGGATTTCTGGGAAGCAGTTAGGAAGGAACCAATCTTTATTGGTTGATGCTACGGTCTAGTAGCGGAATCCGGGAAGCTAGAAAAGAAAAAGGTTCGGCGCAACCTCGTTGGAGCAAGAAGCTTGGAGGGCTTAGGTGCACTGGGTAGATTAGGCTTGGAGGGTCTATTGCTGTCCATGTATCCCAACTGTATTTTCTAGTGGATTGTTTACCGCTTGGAGGGCGGCGGAGAGGTTTTACGCCGAGAGCTTCGGTTTCCTCTTCGATAACACATCGCGTGTTGTCTTTGTGTTTGCATCTTCCTTCCTCTCTATCTTTGCCTTTTTATTATCTGCTGTGGATTGTGTTTTGTTTTGGCTTAGATAGTTTTTAACCAATTCCATATTATAGCTTATGTTAAGTTTCTGCACACTTGTTGTTTGACATATTGCTTGAATTGGTTAAGTTGTAATTTGGGGGTCTAAACGTTCAAGGGTGTTTATACACGTTTTTGAACTTTCAATTGGTATCAGAGCAGGTACACTGCTATTGGTTTCATTACCATTGTGTGATCCTTGACTCCCTTTTGAGATGGATAAGTCTCAATCCCTAAATGCACCTCCATATTTTGATGGTAGTAATTATGCTTTTTGGAAGGTTCGCATGAGAGCTTTTCTGTGTTCTATTGATGAATCTGTTTGGGATGCTGTTGAGATTGGTTGGACTAGACCTGAGGCAACCAAATCCACATGGGATAAGGCAACACTTGCTGCATCTAATGCTAACAGTAAAGCAATCAATGCTATTTTCTGTGGTGTGTCTCCAGATGAATTTCACAGGATTTCTCATATTACCGTTGCCAAAGAAGCATGGGAGATCTTGGAAACCACCTTTGAAGGCACGAAGAAAGTGAAAGACACCAAGTTGCAAATGCTAACCACTCGGTTTGAGGAGCTCAAAATGAGTGAGGATGAGTCTTTTGACTCTTTCTATGGGAAGCTAAATGAGGTGGTTGTCAGTAAGTTCAACTTGGGGGAGAAAACGGAGGATTCAAAAATTGTAAGGAAGATCCTTCGATCATTGCCGGAAAGTTTTCGTGCTAAAGTGACAGCGATTGAAGAGAGCAAGGACCTTGATGACATCAAAGTACAGGAGCTGGTTGGTTCTCTGCAGACTTATGAGATGTCACTGCCCAATCAACGGAAGGGTAAATCTCTTGCTCTAAAGACCATTAATGAGAAGGTGGAAGATCAAGACTCATCGGGAGAAGATGTGGTTGACAAAGATGTTGCATACCTTGTCAAAAATTTCAGAAAATTCTTGAAATTCAAAAATAATGGCAAATTTGATGATAAAAAAAAATTCCAAAGTTATGGAAGGGTGAAAAGGGAATTCAAAAAGAAAGATGGAAAAGAATCCCAACCCACACAAGGTGTCACTTGCTTCGAATGCAACGGGCATGGACACTTTAAGAAGGAATGTCCGAATTATTTGAAATTGAAAGGCAAAGTGTATGCCACGACATTGAGTGACTCGGATTCATCTGACTCAGAATCAGAAGAAAGCTGTGATGGAGAGGGGAACTATTCAGCTTTTATGACTATTGCTCATGTTGAGTCTTTGGATGAGTTGAATCTGCTTGTACGAGACCTTGGAGAACATAGTGATGATGAATCACTAGGAATTGTTGAAGAATCAGATGCTGAAGAAGATGAAAGCACAGCAAATCTTCAAGAGAATTATAACTCACTCTTGGAGAAGTCGGGTGAGTACACAAGGGTGGCCAAGGCTGCTGTGAGAAAAATGAAGAAGGCTGAGGAGGACTACAAAAGTCTCCTAATCCGATATAGGGAGGCCAAATGTGAGATAGAAACACTGAATGGTGAGCTGTCCGAAACTTACACAAAAGTGAGATTTCTTGAGAATGAGGTTGTGCAAGCAAATGCTAAAATAGAGAGGGTCACCACCAAGAAGCTAGATGATGTTATCTCATCTCAAAAGAGCTTTTCAGACAAATCCGGATTGGGATATACCGGAGGAAGTAGTTCATCTGGAAATGTCACTAAAGAAGTGAAGTTTGTAAAGGCCAAAGATCCAGTTGTAGCTGACCTTACTGATGAGAAGCTCAAGGTGGAGGAGAAGAAGAATGTGGTGAACCAACGGATGTTGAATCCCCGTAATCAATCTGTGGGCAGGTCTGAATCTCGTGCCAAGTCACGCCCACGACCACAAAGAGGTCCTAGAGCAACTTATGTGTGTCATTATTGCGGACTTCAAGGGCATACTCGACCAAATTGCCAAAAGCTGAGAGCAAAGAATAGTGCAACTCCTCAAAGGTCAGGAGGACCTAGAAATGATAGAAGAAATTGGGCAGGTGATCAATCTAGAGATCAGAATGGTGATCCCGGAATGATGAACGTGATGAAGATGATTGGTGCATTCACCAACTGCTTGGAAAGCTTCTCACGAAGGTTTGAAAGCCCTAACTCCCGTACCCAATCCTATAAGGAAATCACCCCAAACGCAAGTGACGTGTGGGTGAAAAAGGGTACTCATGCATAAGCATTACAACATGTCCATGCATTAATACTTCCTATGCTTTGTGACGATGTTTGTTTGTTTGTTTGCTTGCTGTTTTTGCTGTTGGTTGTTTGCTTGTCTACTTGTGCATATTTTTAATTTTGTCTTATCAATCTTTTTGTTTTTAGTGTCAAAAATCCAAAAATCACATAAAAATTAGAAAATCAAAAAGCTTGATTGACTTTGTTGAGTTTTTGTCTCAAAACTTGTTTTGCCTTGTACCTTTGTGCTAATGGCTTTGTGCATTTTCGAGCATTGCTTGTTTTCAAGCACTCATATCACTGTGGGAAAAATCTTGAAATCTATGTGATTGTTGTAAATAGATCTTCAAACTTGTCATGAATGATTAGTGAATGGTTATGTTGATCTTGAGATATGCATAGACTTGTGTCTATATATCTTCCCACTATTTTTTTTTTTGTTTTTGCTAAAAAGAGCTCACCAAATGTAAATCTCCAAATGAAAAGAGATATTGAGCTGCAAAAGCCTGTCGCACATTCTAGTATTCGACTAGGAAAAAGGGTAAGCGACTTTATATTAAAGAAAATGTTTATTCAAAAAGCCAAAGGCTTGTTCATTAAAGTGAAATGTCAAATATCACTCTCACAATGAGAGGTAATTGCCTCAAAAGATCGAAAAGATCAAATGTTATGATTAAAAGTGGAGTCAAATGTAAAGCTCCAAGTTATGTTATCAAGTTTTGTGGGAGGTCATATATACATATTTCTATAATTGAGATTGGTCACATGATCTAGTGCTAATTGTGTATGTCTTGGTTGAATTGATCATTGAAGTTTCACATTAGACAAAGGACTATCTCATTGTTGATATCCACACACAACACACAAGTTTATGTTCAATAAATGCCATATTCATTTGTGTGATTGTACTTGATGAAAAGTGTTTTCACATGCTCAATCTTTGTTAATTCAAGTACAAAAAGATTTTTGAGTGTTTTAGGTGTTTTTGGAAAGTATTTTGTTTGAAAAATATGAAAATTTCAAAAATCCAGTTTTACCCTGTTTTGGCGCCTCAGTCGCGAGTATGTCAAGTCGCGAGTCTCAGTCGTGTCTTCGCGGGTCATTTTTGGCTACTTGTTCGCGAGTGGAAGGTCCAATCGCGAGGGTTACTCAGAGATTTTCGCGGCTGAGCTCGCGACTCACTCGCGGGTAGACCTTCCAGTCGCGAAAAACACTTAGAAAAATTTTTCAAATTTTTGTCCTTGAGTGTTTTGGCGGCTTGAACTGGCGACTGTGTGGCGACTTAATCAAGTCGCGAAAAACGCGTGTTTGGCAGAAATTGGAGCAGTTTTTAAATTTTTTTTTCAGTTTTCCCTCGAACATTTGTGACTGTTCATCTTCTCTCTAAACTATCTCCCTCACAACCACTCCGTGCTCCCATTTCCAATCTCCATTGTTGCATATTTTCTTCTCAAATTCTTCAAGTCACAGGTATGGGTTTTCAGTTTTGAACTCATTTCTAATTGATTTTGTGTTTTTCCCCTTGATTTTCCGTATATGTTTATGATTTAGAAATGGGTTTGTGTTTCAGCTATTGCTCTTCGTTCATGCTTATCTTGCGGATGCTGTTGCTAAAGTTTGTTTTGATCTTGGTTGTTTCCTTTTTGGTCTTCATCCTATGCTTAGCTAAGTGTTTCTTTTATTTTATCTGATCTTGAGCTGTTGAGTTGTTTCAAAATGTTCCGTTTAATGATGTGCGTTTTACTGTGCTGAATGTGCATGTTCTATTGTGTTAATCTGTTGGGAGCATCTGTTAGTTTCAAAATACTGATTGTGAGTCATATCATTTTTCCATTATATGTCTCAATGACATATATCTGCCTTTAGGATAGTTTCTATATCTACTGATTTTATTCTCCCCTGCATTCTCCATGTTGTTCTTGTGTTTCCCATTTTAGGCTTGTTTATCCATGTGGTTGATCTAAGTAGCTTATTGTTTAAGTGTTCAAGTTCATCTGTGTGGCTGTAATCTCTTTGTTAATTACATGTTACTGACTAGTTCTATACATATACTGTTCTATGCTGTTATGGCCTCTTCTGACTGTTCACAGATGGCTCCCTCACCTCCGAAAAAGAAAACTCCTACAAAGAAGGCTGACAAAAGATTGAAAATGGATTCTAAACTGTTTAGGTCAGTTCATCACTTTGAGAGATACAAGGATATCTTCTTGAAAGCAGGAATTATTCAAGAAAGATTTGTAGATTTGGAGGACTTAAGACAATCCTTTATCCCCAGCTGTTTTGAAGGAAGAGGATGGGAAAAACTTCTGAGTGATTTCCCTGTAGTGTGTGAACCCCTGATTAGGGAATTTTATTCAAATGTTGTGATAAAGGAGAATGAGTTAAGCTGCTGGGTTAGAGGTAAAGAATTCATTTTGGATGCACATGTCATAGATGATGTGCTAGGGCTTGAAGGTTTAGAAGATCAGGAATTTATCAATTACAAGGATAGGAGTGTTTTTATTGAAACAGTTCAACAAAGGATAGGTGGGCAGAAAGAAGGGAAATGTTTGAATACCACTGCCTTTCCAGTGGACATGAGGTGTCTAACAATAATAATGATGATTAACCTCTATCCCATAAAGAAGTTGACTACAATCAACTGTGCAAGAGCAATTTTTCTGATGGATCTCAAAGAAAAGAATTTCATTGACATAAGTTCCCACATATATGACACCATTGTGGATGAGACAAGAACAACCTCTAGGCCAAAATTGATCTTTCCCAGTTTGCTAATGAGGATTTTTAGAAGGAAGGGTGTTCCAATCCCTCAAGACATCAGTCCCATGTCCACACCTTCTGCAATTAACAAGCTTACCTGCAAAAGGATAAGTGTTAGGCTTCCAGGAGAAGATGATGAAGGTGATGAAGGAGAGGGTGTCCCAATGGAAACTGAAGCAGAGGCAGCAGGGCATGCATCAACCTCAACACCCAGGAGGAGTGGCAAAAGGTCTAGAGCATCAACTTCTTCAGATACACCTCCAGATGCTTTCCAAATCATTCTGGAACGACTTGATGGGATCAGAGAAGTCCAGACTGAGCACTCTGAGAGGATGAGAGCCATGCAGGACCAGATTGATGTTTTGTTTGCAAAACTTGACAGCTTCACCACTCAGCATGAACAGTGACCCTTTGGCCATTCCGGTCAAAAAGGGGGAGATGACATTGATGATGAGAAGCAGAAAAGCAACTCTTAAGGGGGAGTAATGTGTTGAGGGGGAGTTGTCAAAGTTGTCAAAATCAGAGACTTTGTTTTTATATGCTTATGTTTTGGGTATTTAATGTTTATATGGGTTTGATACACTGTATTTTTGGTGTATAGTTGTTTCTAACTCATAACATATACTCTTGGTTTAATCTTTTATATATTTTGATGATGTTATTCAGGATGTTTTGTGTTTGTACCCATGTGCTTTTGTAAGCTTTTAGGGTTAATGTTTTATGCATATTTTGTAGGCTTTATGATATGTACCTTGCTTAATGCAGCCTTTATGCTATGTTGAAATCAGTACTTTAATCTAAATGTCTTGCATTTTGATTTATGTACTGTCACTCTTGTGCCCTTGTAGGATTGTTCCTAGATGCATATACCTTGTGTACTATGCATTGGTTGAGTGTTGAACATACAAGTGTCCTGCCTTGGGCTTGTTAACTTGTATGTCCTTGTGTTCATTCCAAGTGTGAATGAGCACTGTGATCACTACCTTGTGGTGTTCACTTGGTTGATCAAGCCATGGTTTGTTTCTTAACTCCATCTTTGCTTGATCACATATTGCCTGTTTCATATGCATTTTATGATTTTCTGCTTACAATGATCATGGTGTATTGTTGTGTTTCAGGAGTATTATGTTCATATGATTCAAGTGCTTCACAGCTTCTAGAGTTAGGTGTGAGTGAGTTTTGTTCAGCTGTTCCCAACTCATATGTTAAGTCTAGAGTCTGTTTTAGGGTTTTGTCACGAAATAGCCAAAGGGGGAGATTGTAAGGTTGAATTTATTCAACCATGTAATTGGCTTTATTCCGTTTCAAATTTGCTTGTAATTCAGCATTTACTAACCCTGTATTTAGGTGGGTTTGATGTAAGGGTAGTGAGTGAGATAGAGTGAAGATTGCTCAAGAGTGTGCAAGAAAACAGAGACTCGCGGCTGGAACTCGCGGCTAACTCGCGGCTGCAAACCGCCAGACGCAGCACACGTGCCAAGCATGCTGGAAGGTGAACAGTCATGCATGCTGGAAGGTGAACAGTCATGCAAGCTGGAGCACTACAGGACAAAACAGGACAACTGGCCATACGGTTATCTCGCGACTGGATCTCGCGACTTAGTCAAGCCGCGAGGTCAAGCCGCGAGCCACCCCTGTTTTGTAAAAACCTGACATTTCACATTCCTCTCCCACTCCAGTATAAATACCCATTTTACCCACGATTGTGAGTGTCACGCCCCGAACCCAACTATAAAGATAGGCACGTGACAACCGCCACACGCTTATAAAGTAAGCTCTTTACAAGTGTGCAAGGCTCTCTTAGTAACTAAAATTTATCCTCAAAATTAAATAAATTAAATAAATCCAAAGTACCTCAACAATTTCATTATGAATAGATCTCCAATATTTAATAGGAACAAAATCCAAACCTTATGTACATAATGCCAATTGGCCAATAAATATAAAACTATTCGAAGACCATTCAATCCCAAAATCACTAAACTTCTTTTCCCGCTCACTTCACAACATCAGAACTCCTAAAACTTATTATTCTTCATAATCTGAAATTGGAGGGGAAAAAAAAAGGGTGAGTTGACAACTCAATAAGTAACCAAAATCCTCATAAGTTCTATCAAGCTATAAATCTGTAAAGTAATAAGATGAAATAAGAGTTTTCAAAAGTTATAATATACTATGGCTTTCCAAGAATAACTAAGAAGTTTCATAGTCTTAAAATAATAAGTTGCAAATAGATAACATACTTTAACCTTACAATATATATCATAGATGGTTTAGAAATTAGTTAATTTTCCATATATCAGAAGCTATAGCTTACAATAGTTTCCAAAGATACATGAGCAGTTTAAGTGACTCAAATAGTTAAATACTCAAACATTTCCAAATTCACATATGTAGTTTTAAGGAGTCAAGCGGTTCAAATACTCAAACGTAATTTATATTCTTAAAAATCTTATGACTATGGTCACGCTATATCCCCGTAACTGGGCATCAGAGTACCAATGAATAACCCCCACTGGCTGGGTATCAGAGTACCAATGAATAATCCCCATTGGTTTGGGTATCAAAATACCAATAAATAACCCCTATTGGCTGGGTATCAGAGTACCAATGAATAACCCCCATTGGCTGGGTATCAGAGTACCAATGAATAACCCCCATTGGTTTGGGTATTAAAATCAATTCATAGTCAAATTGTCCATAATCATATGTATAAAATCATAGCTTCTAACAAAAATATATCTTATTTAAATACGTATATATAATCATATATTCAATAATCAAATATATTTGTGATATTTCTATATTCTTATTTTAAATCAATATAGCTAACAAATATCAATTAAATAAAATAAATCTTATATTCACTGCTCATAGGTATTTGTGAAAATTCTTTATTCGTTACTTTGAATCAGTATAGCTTAAAACAATTAAATAAAATATATCATATATTCAGTAATCAAATCTATTTGTGATAATTCTTTACTTGAAATCAGTAATACAATAGAAATAAAATTGTAATAACTGTATACAAATTTCAGGAGTTAAAATACGTAAAATAAAACTAATTAGGATAAGGTTACTTACCTCCAAAAGCCATACCAAAAGAAACTTCACCTTAACACTTCTTCAAAAAATCCTTAGATATCATCACCTAAAACAATTTTGCAGGTATCCTTTACTCAATAATCAAATAATTTAAGAATGACTTATAACAGTATTTGGCCAAAAGAACGACTGCTAGAAATATCTAATAATTTCTTTTTATTATCTCAAAGTAAAAGTCCTTGTATGTATCCTCTACTGCCTCTAAGAAAACCTAGGATACATATTGTCATATAGGGTCAAAAGCATGGCCTAGCCCATGTTCCATGATCACTTGCTGACTTCACCATACGCCTCAGTTACCAAACCAATGAACTAATAATAATAATAATAATATAATATTAATAATAATAATAACAATAATATTAGAAGGAAGCTGGCGTTGCTATGACATGGGGATTATTCTATGGAGTTATATATATATATATATGCTACTGCCGCCTCTAGCTTTCTTTTTCTTCTTTCTTTTTTTTTTTTTTTTTTTTTTTCAAACTCCATCAATCCGGTACTATTCCCTTAAGAACATTATGCAGAATAGACCCACACGGCCATGTCTAAAGAAAGTCACACTGTTGGCCGAAATACTCACATTAAAAAAAAAAAAAAAAACTTTAATTCTAAATAATACTTAGATTTGACAAGAAAGAGAGTCTTAAGCTCTTACCTCAAAGGCATAGTCAATCATTCTCTACTTCAGTCTTCTGGGTAGTCTCCTCTCTCAAAATATCTCTCCATATACATTGACTTAATAAACTTATATTTATAGCTAGAGTTTCAACCTTATTTTCTAAAAAACCCCTTAGCAATGTTAATTATAACAATTGACCCCATAAACAAATTTACTTAAATACCCTTCCTTTTAAATCCTTTTTTTTTTTTCCGGGTATTACAGTGAGAGAGCTTCCAGAGAGAATTTTGAGAGAGAAACCCTAAAGAAAAATAAGATTGATTCACCCACAATCTATACCTTAGAGTCTCTTCAAATTCCTCAACTCTCTTCCTCTCCATTGTCAAATCCTTGAGAGGCATTATACCAAACCTAGTTCTCACCATCATCATCACTGTGAGACAGCTGTTTGGATTTCTGGGAAGCAGTTAGGAAGGAACCAATCTTTATTGGTTGATGCTACGGTCTAGTAGCGGAATCCGGGAAGCTAGAAAAGAAAAAGGTTCAGCGCAACCTCGTTGGAGCAAGAAGCTTGGAGGGCTTAGGTGCACTGGGTAGATTAGGCTTGGAGGGTCTATTGCTGTCTATGTATCCCAACTGTATTTTCTAGTGGATTGTTTACTGCTTGGAGGGCGGCGGAGAGGTTTTACGCCGAGGGCTTCGGTTTCCTCTTCGATAACACATCGCGTGTTGTCTTTGTGTTTGCATCTTCCTTCCTCTCTATCTTTGCCTTTTTATTATCTGCTGTGGATTGTGTTTTGTTTTGGCTTAGATAGTTTTTAACCAATTCCATATTATAGCTTATGTTAAGTTTCCGCACACTTGTTGTTTGACATATTGCTTGAATTGGTTAAGTTGTAATTTGGAGGTCTAAACGTTCAAGGGTGTTTATACACGTTTTTGAACTTTCAATCTAAATGAAGAAGTGTTTGTTGAGCAACCAAAAGGATTTGAGGATCCTCATTTTCCAGATCATGTATTAAGATTGAAGAAAGCCCTTTATGGCTTAAAACAAGCGCCTAGAGCCTGGTACGATCGTCTTACACATTACCTTCTAGATAGAGGTTTCAAAAAAGGGTATGTCGACCGAACTCTGTTTGTCAAAAATGATGAAGATTATCTCCTTGTGGCACAAGTCTATGTTGATGACATAGTGTTTGGGGCAACCATCGAAGATCATGCTACTGAATTTTCTGAGGAGATGAAGAAGGAGTTTGAGATGAGTATGGTGGGGGAACTCACATTTTTCTTGGGTCTTCAAGTCAAACAACAGAAGGAGGGTATATTTGTATCTCAAGAGAAGTATGCCAGAAACATTGTCAAGAAGTTTGGACTAGACTCCAAAAAACATGCCTCCACTCCCATGAGCTCATCCACTAAATTGAATGTTGATTCGTCTGGAGTCGAAGTAAGTCCTACATTATATAGGAGCATCATAGGGAGTTTGCTCTATCTTACAGCCAGTAGACCGGACATTGCTTTCAGTGTTGGCGTTTGTGCCAGGTACCAAGCTAATCCGAAGGAATCTCACTTGACTGCTGCTAAGCGAATCATTCGATATGTGAATGGTACTTCAAACTATGGTCTGTGGTATTCAAAAGACTCAAATGCTTGTCTTGCTGGGTATTCAGATGCTGACTGGGCTGGCAGTGTAGACGATCGGAAAAGTACTTCAGGCGGCTGTTTCTACCTTGGTAACAATCTTGTCTCGTGGATAAGCAAGAAGCAGAATTTCGTGTCTCTATCTACTGCTGAAGCAGAATACATCGCTACTGGAAGTTGCTGCACTCAGCTTCTTTAGATGAAGAAATTACTTCATGACTATGGAATTCCTCAAGAAACGATGTGTGTCTTCTGTGACAACACCAGTGCCATCAATCTTTCCAAGAATCCTGTCCAGCATTCAAAATCTAAACACATAGAGATACATTACCATTTCATTCGGGATCTGGTAGAGGAAAGAGTTATGTGTCTTGAGTTCATACACACCGACAATCAAAAGGCGAACATCTTCACCAAGCCTCTCGATGGTCCACGGTTTGAATCACTCCGTAAGACCATTGGTGTTGGTACAATTCATTGACTCTCTTGTGTGTTGTGTGCTTCACATATTTATAATATGATAAGTTTGTTTGTGTTGGAGCACACACTTCTTTGTTAGCTCTCTGTGCAACATGTTTATTGTTTGTTTGTTCATTTGTGAATACTGTTGCTTCTTTCTATGTTTGTTCAATCTTTTTCTTCTTTTATGTAAAAAATCCAAAAATCACATAAAAATTAGAAAATCAAAAAGTTTGATTGACATTGTTGAGTTTTTGTCTCAAAACTTGTTTTGCCTTGTACCTTTGTGCTAATGACTTTGTGCATTTTCGAGCATTGCTTGTTTCTTTGCACTCTTATCTCTGTGGGAGAAATCTTGAAATCTATGTGACTGTTGTAAATAGATCTTCAAACTTGTCATGAATGATTAGTGAATGGTTTTATTGATCTTAAGACATGCATAGACTTGTGTCTATATATCTTCCCACTCTTTATTTTTGTTTTGCTAAAAAGAGCTCACCAAATGTAAATCTCCAAATGAAAAGAGATATTGAGCTGCAAAAGCCTGTCGCACATTCTAGTATTCGACTAGGAAAAAGGGTAAGCGACCTTATATTAAAGTGAATGTTTATTCAAAAAGCCAAATGCTTGTTCTTTAAAGTGAAATGTCATATATCACTCTCACAATGAGAGATGATTGTCTCAAAAGATCAAAATGATCAAATGTTATGTTTGAAAGTGGAGTCAAATGGTAAGCTCCAAGTTATGTTATCAAGTTGTGTGGGAGGTCATATATACATATTTCTATAATTGAGATGGGTCACATGATCTAGTGCTAATTGTGTATGTCTTGGTTGAATTGATCATTGAAGTTTCACATTAGACTAAGGACTATCCCATTGTTGATATCCACACACAACACACAAGTTTATGTTCAATAAATGTCATATTCATTTGTGTGATTGTACTTGATGAAATGTGTTTTCACATGCTCAATCCTTGTTAATTCAAGCACAAAAATATTTTTGAGTGTTTTAGGTGTTTTTGGAAAGTATTTTGTTTGAAAAATCTGAATATTTCAAAAATCCAGTTCTGCCCTATTTTGGCGGCTCAGTCGCGGGTATGTCAAGTCGCGAGCCTCAGTCGCGTCTTCGCAGGTCATTTTTGGCGACTTGTTCGCGAGTGGAAGGTCCAGTTACTCAGAGATTTTCGCGGCTCAGCTCGCAACTCACTCGCGGGTAGACCTTCCAGTCGCGAAAAATACTTAGAAAAATTTTTCAAATTTTTGTCCTTGAGTGTTTTGGCGGCTTGATCTGGCGATTTTTTGGCGACTTATTTAAGTCGCGAAAAACGCGTGTTTTAGAAATATAGGGGCAGTTTTTAAACTTTTTTTTTTCCCTCGATCTTTTTGTGACTGTTCATTGTCTTTCTCATCTGCTCTTACCCATTCACACCATGCCTCCATTTTCGATCTCCATTTTTGCCTCTTTTCAGCTCAAAATCATCGAGTAACAGGTATGGTTTTTCTGTCTTGAACTCTTTTCTACTTGTTGTTATGGTTTTCCCTCTGGATTATTCGCATTTGATTGTGATTTTGAGATGGGTTTTTAGCTCAGTTATTACTCTTTGTCCATGCTTAGCTTATGGAAGCTTTTGTTTCTGTTTTGAGCTATTTTAAATTGTTGGTTTTGTTCTTCATCATGTGCTTAGATAGGGTTTGCTATTTTTGGTTTATCATCTTGTCTGATCTGCTGTTGATGTGTTGTTTCAAAATGATCCTGTATTGAATGTGGGTTCTTTTTCAGCTGATTGTGTGGTTTTATTTTGACCCCCTCTACTGTGTAGTTCAATTTGGGCCATTTGTGTCCCTCATTGCTATTTTCTAGACATTTTCATCCAGCTGTTAGGGTTTCTTCATTATCCCTATATTACCACTAACTCACTGCTAATAAAGTCTGTTGGATTGTGTTTTGTCATTTCCTTGTTCATAATACAGACTAGACATGTCACCATTCAAGAAAGCAACTGTGAAAGGAGGTAGTTCCAAAGGGAAGGAACCCGTAATTGATGTTGATGATTACCCACCTCAAACAAAAGAGACTCGCTCTTCATCAAAGAGATTTGATCCCAACAAGTTCAGATCCTATGCAGCCTATCAGTCTCATGAGAATTATTTTCAAAATGCTACACCATTACTAGAAAGAACTGTGGATCAGTCCTTACTTCATGACACTGACATTCCGAAATGGTTTGCTCACAAGGACTGGAATTACCTTCTCTCTGATCTGGATGACGCATATGAAGATTTGGTAAAAGAATTTTATGCCAACGCAATTGTGGAAGAAGATGAACTTAAGTGCTGGGTTCGGAAAAAGAGCTTTTCTGTCTCCCCTGCATATCTAGCAGAAATCCTTCACATCAACAGACCAATATTCCGACATTCACCAGTTTATGATGATCTCTGTCCTGATGAGGAGCTTCTCAAAGAAAGTCTTGGTCAAGACTTGGAGTTCTCACCCAATGGAAAATCCATCAGTGTTTCCTCTCTTTCTCCAAAACTGAGAGTGCTTACAATTGTGATGTTTCACAATTTGTACCCTTTGTCAAGCACTGGGTATATGAACCTCGGACGTGCTTTGTTTCTTCATGATCTAATCTCTGATGTGGAAATAGACATCTGTGCTCATATCTTTCATGTTCTGCGCAAAACGGTTCTTCGAACTGAGTCTCGGATATGCATTCCTTTCTACAGTCTCATTTCACGGATCTTGAAGCTCAAGGGAATTTATCCAACGGCAGATGAATCTCCTATCTCAAAACCAAGTCCAATCAACATGCGTACATTCAATGCATGCATTGGACATAGTCGGAAGAGAGCCAAAACAGAAACTTCTACATCTCACAGCGGCTCTCATTTCAGCACTCTCTCCCTTGATGAGAAACTTGATCGCATTGTGTCCTCTGTCCACGAGTTGAATACAAAGATGTCTGGACTCACAGCTTCTCTACACCATCACAGTACTCGATGGGATATGAAGTTTACCTCTCTTCAAACTCAATTGGATCAAATTCAGAGAAAGATAGAAGAGGATGAATAGCCTATTCCATGACAAAAAGGGGGAGTGATAGGCATGATCAGAAGGGGAGGATATTACCTAAGGGGGAGTGTCTTTACATTCTTCTTCAGTTTAAGTTTTCAGTTTAAGTTGTTATATTGTGTTTTGTAAACTGTTATATGGTGGTTTGTACCCATGTGCTTTTGTAAGCTTTTAGGGTTAATGTTTTATGCATAGTTTGTAGGCTTTATGGTATGTACCTTGCTTAATGCAGCCTTTATGCTATGTTGAAATCAGTACTTTAATCTAAATGTCTTGCATTTTGATTTATGTACTGTCACTCTTGTGCCCTTGTAGGATTGTTCCTAGATGCATATACCTTGTGTACTATGCATTGGTTGAGTGTTGAACATACAAGTATCTTGCCTTGTGCTTGTTAACTTGTATGTCCTTGTGTTCATTCCAAGTGTGAATGAGCACTGTGATCACTACCTTGTGGTGTTCACTTGGTTGATCAAGCCATGGTTTGTTTCTTAACTCCATCTTTGCTTGATCACATATTGCTTGTTTCATATGCATTTTATGATTTTCTGCTTACAATGATCATGGTGTATTGTTGTGTTTCAGGAGTATTATGTTCATATGATTCAAGTGCTTCACAGCTTCTAGAGTTAGGTGTGAGTGAGTTTTGTTCAACTGTTCCCAACTCACATGTTAAGTCTAGAGTCTGTTTTAGGGTTTTGTCACGGAATAGCCAAAGGGGGAGATTGTAAGGTTGAATTTATTCAACCATCTAATTGGCTTTATTCCGTGCCAAATTTGCTTATAATTCAGCATTTAATAACCCTGTATTTAGGTGGGTTTGATGTAAGGGTAGTGAGTGAGATAGAGTGAAGATTGCTCAAGAGTGTGCAAGAAAACAGAGACTCGCGGCTGGGCCTCGCGGGTGACTCGCGGCTTCAAGCCGCCAGACGCAGCACACGTGCCAAGCATGCTGGAAGGTGAATAGTCATGCAAGCTGGAGCACTACGGGACAAAACAGGACAATTGGCCATACGGTTATCTCGTGACTAGATCTCGCGACTTAGTCAAGCCGCGAGGTCAAGCCGCGAGCCACCCCTGTTTTGTAAAACCTGATGTTTCACATTCCTCTCCCACTCCAGTATAAATACCCCTTTTACCCACGATTGTAAGAGAGTTTCCAGAGAGAATTTTGAGAGAGAAACCCTAAAGAAAAACAAGATTGATTCACCCACAATCTATACATTAGAGTCTCTTCAAATTCCTCAACTCTCTTCCTCTCCATTGTCAAATCCTTGAGAGGCATTATACCAAACCTGATTCTCACTATTATCATTACTGTGAGAGAGCTGTTTGGATTTCTGGGAAGCAGTTAGGAAGGAACCAATCTTCATTGGTTGATGCTATGGTCTAGTAGCGGAATCCGGGAAGCTAGAAAAGAAAAAGGTTCGGCGCAACCTCGTTGGAGCAAGAAGCTTGGAGGGCTTAGGTGCACTGGGTAGATTAGGCTTGGAGGGTCTATTGCTGTCCATGTATCCTAACTGTATTTTCTAGTGGATTGTTTACTGCTTGGAGGGCGGCGGAGAGGTTTTACGCCGAGGGCTTTGGTTTCCTCTTCGATAACACATCGCGTGTTGTCTTTGTGTTTGCATCTTCCTTCCTCTCTATCTTTGCCTTTTTATTATCTGCTGTGGATTGTGTTTTGTTTCGGCTTAGATAGTTTTTACCAATTTCATATTATAGCGTATGTTAAGTTTCCGCACACTAGTTGTTTGACATATTGCTTGAATTAGTTAAGTTGTAATTTGGGGGTCTAAACGTTCAAAGGTGTTTATACACGTTTTTGAACTTTTAGTACCTTTGTCAGTGCGATGAAGAAATAAGGCAGAATCATAATGACTGGCCATGTAACCCAAGCGAGAGATGGTAAAACTGAATTTGGCAAACCAAGCTTATGGAGTTTGTTTAAGGTCATAAAGTGTACATCGAAGGTGACAAACCTTGTTAGAGTCAACAGAGAGACCAAGAGGAGGTTGCATATAAACTTTTTCACTTAAATCCCCATTAAGGAATGCATTTTTGACATCCATCAAAAAAATGTCTCATTTATTGGCAACAGCAACAGCTAAGAGGGCACGAATAGATAAAATACGAGCAACCGGAGTAAAGGTCTCTTCATAATTAATCTCATACTCTTGTGTAAAACATTTTGCAACGAGACGAGTTTTGTAGCGCTCAATGGACCCATCAAAGCGAGTCTTAATCTTGTAGATCCACTTTCAACCAACCACATATTTCCTAGGGGGGGTGTCACCAAATCCGAAGTATGGTTTTTAGATAATACATCAAGTTCCTCTTTCATTGCAATCTGTCATAAAGTGTAAGGTTGAATTTATTCAACCATCTTATTGGCTTTATTCCGTGCCAAATTTGCTTGTAATTCAGCATTTAGTAACCCTGTATTTAGGTGGGTTTGATGTAAGGGTAGTGAGTGAGATAGAGTGAAGTTTGCTCAAGAGTGTGCAAGAAAACAGAGTGTCGCGGCTGGGTCTCGCGGGTGACTCGCGGCTTCAAGCCGCCAGAAGCAACCTCACGTGCCAAGCATGCTGGAAGGTGAACAGTCTGCTAGCTGGAGCACTACAGGACAAAACAGGACAACTGGCCATACGGTTATCTCGCGACTGGATCTCGCGACTTAGTCAAGCCGCGAGGTCAAGCCGAGAGCTTCCAGAGAGAATTTTGAGAGAGAAACCCTAAAGAAAAACCAGATTGTTTCACCCACAATCTCTACCTTAGAATCTCTTCAAATTCCTCAACTCTCTTCCTCTCCATTGTCAAATCCTTGAGAGGCTTTATACCAAACCAGGTTCTCACCATCATCATCTTTGTGAGTCTGCTGTTTGGATTTCTGGGAAGCAGTTAGGAAGGAACCAATCTTCATTGGTTGATGCTACGGTCTAGTAGCGGAATCCGGAAAGCTAGAAAAGAAAAAGGTTCGGCGCAACCTCGTTGGAGCAAGAAGCTTGGAGGGCTTAGGTGCACTGGGTAGATTAGGCTTGGAGGGTCTATTGCTGTCCTTGTATCCCAACTATATTTTCTAGTGGATTGATTACCGCTTGGAGGGCGGCGGAGAGGTTTTTCGTCGAGGACTTCGGTTTCCTCTTCGATAACACATCGCGTGTTGTCTTTGTGTTTGCATCTTCCTTCCTCTATCTTTGCCTTTAAATTATCTGCTGTGGATTTTATTTTGTTATGGCTTAGATAGTATTTAATCAATTTCGTATGATAGCATATGTTAAGTTTCCGCACACTAGTTGTTTGACATATTACTTGAATTGATTAAGTTGTTATTTGGGGGTCTAAACGTTCAAAGGTGTTTTTACACGTTTTTGAACTTTCAATTGGTATCAGAGCGGGTACACTTGTTGTGGTTTAAATACCTAAGTGTGATCCTTGACCCCTTGTGTTTATTTGCCATGGATTGTGCTTTGTATGACTCTTTGCATGATTTGGTTGGTGATGAATGTAACATGCCACGTGTTTGTGAAAATGCCTCTATGAGTGTTAATCCTCATAAGTGTGATGACATGTTATTTGAATCTATGGGTGTTGTTGACAAACTCTTCAAGAAAAATGCTAAGAAGTTTCAAAAGAATTTGAGCAAGTTATTATGTGAAAAGGATGATTTGATTGCTAAGCTCAATGAATCCTACAAATTGGTTGAGAAATATGAAAAACTTGCTGAAATTTCTCTTGAAAAGCTGAAAGAGTTTGAATGTTTGAATATGGACTTGGATGCTAAACTTGTTTTGTCTAACAAACTTGTTGATGATCTTAAATGTGAAAATGAATCTCTTAAGATGCATGCCAAGTGTTTGATTGCTGAACCCATTGATAAAATGGATGATAATATTTGTTGCAATCATATTGTGGTACCCGATTTTGTGCCTAGTGTGTGTTCTACCTTAAAGGACAAATCGGTGTACATTCCTCCACATAAGAGAAATCAAAAGGTGGAGAGAAAGGCTGTTAAGTCAAAGCCTTCATTTAGGTCTCAACCTAAGGTTTTGAATGGATCTAAATTTGTTCCAACTTGCCACCATTGCGGTGTGATCGGTCATATAAGACCTCAATGCTCCAAGTTGAAAAGGGAACAAAACAATGTTGCTAGATCTTTTCCCAAGAAGCCTAGTAGACCGAAACACATTGTGTGTCACCATTGTGGTGCCTTAGGTCATCTAAGACCTCATTGCTCTAAGTTTCAAGCTCTTAAGAGAATCAAAAGAAAAGAGAAACTTGAGCTTTTTGGAAGTTGTGCTTTGAAAGCTAAACCGGATTGGATGGAAAATGGTAAGTTGTTGAAGAAAGTGGTTAATGCTCTTACCTCTTTGTCTATGTGCATCTCTGGTTCTCATTCTTCCAACCCTCGTCTCACTTCTCTTGAGACACTCATTCCAAACAATCGTTCCGTTTGGATGAGGAAGGGTTCCTATGGTTGAGCCTTTGCTCTTTTGGTCCTTGATCTAATTCTTTCGATCTTTGTTGGACCCTTCATGCATTAAATGTCATATCATCATGCATTTTGTGCATCTTGCATTTATTTGTATGCATTGTTTCGTTTTTGATCTTACTTTTATGTTTCTATTTTGTGTGAGTAAAAATCCAAAACCACATAAAAAGTGAAAAATTCAAAAAGTTTGATCGTATTTGTTTGAGCACATATCACATGTGAGTTTGGCCTTGTACCTTTGTACAAATGGCTTTGTGCATTTACGAGCTTAGCTTGTTATTTTTGCACCTATATCTTTGTGGGAAAAATCTTGACATCTTTGTGTGATTGTTGTAAATCGATCTTCAAGCTTGTCATGAATGATTTGTCAATAGTCATGTTGGTTTTGATACATGCGTAGACTTGTGCTTATATCTCTTCCCACTCTTTTATTTTTATTGCTGAAAGAGCTCAATAAATGTAAATCTCAAAATGAAAAGAGATAATGAGCTGCAAAAGCCGTCGCATATACTAGTATTTGACTAGGAAAAAGGGAAAGCGACTTATATGAAATTGTATGATGCCCAAAAAGCCAAAGGCTTGTTCATCAAATTGAAATATCACAAATTTCAGGCATCAATCTCAAAATGAGATGTTTTGATTCAAAATGATCAAATGTTATGAATTGTAAAAAATCCAAATGAAAAGCTTCAATCTTATGTAATCATTTTCTTGTGGGAGGTCATATATGTTCATTTCTATAATTGAGATAGACCACTTGACTTAGTACTAGTTGTGTATGACTTGATTGAATTGATCATTGAAGCTTCACTCTAGACTAAGGACTATTCCACATTTGATACACACACACAACACACATGCCTAATGTTCAATGAATGTCTTATTCATTTGTTAGATTGTACTTGTCTAAATGTGATGTGTGTTGCTCAATCTTATATGGATTAATCCAAAAAGATTTTTGATCATTTTATATGTTTTTGGAAGTGATTTTTATCATTTTTTGTGTTTATGTTTAGTGCTTACTTTGTTTTTCAATGTTTAAACATGTTCTGTTTTGAAAAACAAGTATCAGAATTTTTGGCCACTCATTTTGGCTACTTGCGCGAGCTGCCAGTTTTGGCTACTCGGTTTGGCGGCTTGCAAGCCGCGAGTCTAAGCCGCGAGTTCAGATAGAGAGGTTTCGCGGCTCACTCGCGACTTGGCTCGCGACTCGCCAGTCGCGAGTCGCCCAGAATCAGCTTTTTAAAGAGCTTTTTCGTGGGAAACTTGTTTTAAACCTCTCCCATTCTCTCTAAAACCCCTCTTTCAATATTTTTACATCAAAACCCAACCAACTTGAATGGTTTTTCATTCCATTAACATTTCTATGGTAATTATAAATTCTTTTCATTATTTTTGATCCTTGGATTATGTTTTGGAGAGTTTTGTGCTCTTGGTTGGGATTTTTATCATTGGGGTTGGGAAAACTTAATTTTTGTCAAATTTCTTCATGGGATTGGTTTCTTTTGTTGATATGCATTGGATGTTGGCCCCTTGTGGCAGAAAGAACATGTATTAAGGGTGGATTTCATGATGTTCATGCATTGTTTCACATTTTTGTTCATAGTGTGCATGCTAGGTGTTTGATAAAATGCCTCTTAGACATTTTCTCGCTTGTTTGGACTCGATGAGTACCAAACTTTGGGGTTTCTCATGTTTCCTCATTAGGAACATGTTTGGTTCATTAGTTGTGTATTTTGCACACTTTGCCCCACATGTGCATTTTTCATGCATTGGTCATGCATTGCACTTAGCCACCTCTTGCACACACTTTTGTTACCCTTGTCATGCATTGGTCTTTACCTTATTTTTTCATCCTAACATGTCATTTCTGTCTTATGCTTTGTAGCATTTTACTTTGTCATGGGTTTGAGCTTCATTTTCTCATTCATCTTGCACCCCTCATGCATCATTAGCATTGTTCATATCTTCATCTCTTGCCCTCGTTTCTTCTTGACCCTTTGTCTATTCCTGACAAAAAGGGGGAGAGTATACTCTAGAGTATGTTTCGGAGTATTTTGTCATTTCTATATGACTCTTGTGCACATCCTTAGGGGGAGAAATTTTATTTCTCATGCACATTCGTAGGGGGAGAGATATTCCATAGGGGAGATGCATATACCAAGGGGGAGAAGACATTGTGTTAACTAGAAAACCTTGTTTTGTTTGTTTTCTTGTTGGCTTTATGGTGCTTTGTGTTATGCTTTGGTGTTCTCATTGCATCATGTTTGTGCTTTGGACATGCATATATCCCTATGTTATTATGCTTCATTAAATGCATGTTCAGATGATCATTTGCTTTGCTATGTGATCATTGTAGTCATTTCTATACTTGTTATATTATACTTGTCTTTTATTACTTGCTTTACCTTGAGGGTCTAATGTGTTTTGTGCAAGTGTTTCAGGGTACAAGTATATATATGTTCCAAGTGCATCACAGCTTCTCATCACTTTGAAGGGGAGAAATTTTAAGCACTTTTAGTTTATATTGTTTAAATTTTTATTCAATATAATGTCATTTGTACCCATGTGCTTATGTAAGCTTTTAGGGTTTATGTCTTTTGCATAGTTTGTAGGCTTTATGGTTTGTACCTTGCCTAGTGCAGCCTTTATACTATGTTGAAATCAGTACTTTAATCTAAATGTTATGCATTTTGGTTTATGTACTGTCACTCTTGTGCCCTTGTAGGATTGTTCCTAGATGCATATGCCTTGTGTGATATGCATTGGTTGAGTGTTGTGCATACAAGTGTCTTGGCTTGTGCTTGTTAACTTGTATGTTCTTGTGTTCATTCCAAGTGTGAATGAGCACTGTGATCACTACCTTGTGGTGTTCACTTGGTTGATCAAGCCATGGTTTGTTTCATAACTCCATCTTTGCTTGATCACTTATTGCCTGTTTCATATGCATTTTATAATTTTCTGCTTACAATGATCATGGTGTATTGTTGTGTTTCAGGAGTATTATGTTCATATGATTCAAGTGCTTCACAGCTTCTAGAGTTAGGTGTGAGTGAGTTTTGTTCAACTGTTCCCAACTCACATGTTATGTCTAGAGTCTGTTTTAGGGTTTTGTCACGGAATAGCCAAAGGGGGAGATTGTAAGGTTGAATTTATTCAACCATCTTATTGGCTTTATTCCGTGCCAAATTTGCTTGTAATTCAGCATTTAGTAACCCTGTATTTAGGTGGGTTTGATGTAAGGGTAGTGAGTGAGATAGAGTGAAGTTTGCTCAAGAGTGTGCAAGAAAACAGAGTGTCGCGGCTGGGTCTCGCGGGTGACTCGCGGCTTCAAGCCGCCAGAAGCAACCTCACGTGCCAAGCATGCTGGAAGGTGAACAGTCTGCTAGCTGGAGCACTACAGGACAAAACAGGACAACTGGCCATACGGTTATCTCGCGACTGGATCTCGCGACTTAGTCAAGCCGCGAGGTCAAGCCGCGAGCCACCCCTGTTTTGTAGAATTCTGACGTTTCACATTCCTCTCCACTCCAGTATAAATACCCCTATTACCCACGATTGAAAGAGAGCTTCCAGAGAGAATTTTGAGAGAGAAACCCTAAAGAAAAACCAGATTGTTTCACCCACAATCTCTACCTTAGAATCTCTTCAAATTCCTCAACTCTCTTCCTCTCCATTGTCAAATCCTTGAGAGGCTTTATACCAAACCAGGTTCTCACCATCATCATCTTTGTGAGTCTGCTGTTTGGATTTCTGGGAAGCAGTTAGGAAGGAACCAATCTTCATTGGTTGATGCTACGGTCTAGTAGCGGAATCCGGAAAGCTAGAAAAGAAAAAGGTTCGGCTCAACCTCGTTGGAGCAAGAAGCTTGGAGGGCTTAGGTGCACTGGGTAGATTAGGCTTGGAGGGTCTATTGCTGTCCTTGTATCCCAACTATATTTTCTAGTGGATTGATTACCGCTTGGAGGGCGGCGAAGAGGTTTTTCGCCGAGGACTTCGGTTTCCTCTTCGATAACACATCGCGTGTTGTCTTTGTGTTTGCATCTTCCTTCCTCTATCTTTGCCTTTAAATTATCTGCTGTGGATTTTATTTTGTTATGGCTTAGATAGTATTTAATCAATTTCGTATGATAGCATATGTTAAGTTTCCGCACACTAGTTGTTTGACATATTGCTTGAATTGATTAAGTTGTTATTTGGGGGTCTAAACGTTCAAAGGTGTTTTTACACGTTTTTGAACTTTCATAAAGGTCAGTGGAAGCCTCACAATAGGTGTGAGGCTCGTGCAGTGTAGCAAGGGTAGTGTAACAATGATAATCAAGTAAATGTGTAGGAATAGATCTTACCCGAGTTGAGTGACGAGGTGGAATGTTTTGTGCAAGATCTTCAGGCGAAGCAAGAGCAGGGGACCTAAGCTCAAGGTTGGGGTTAGGTAGCTCGTCTTTGACCTGTTCATCTTCCACCTGTTCATTAAAGGGTAAATTAGGAAAAGGATCAATGATATCTAGTGGTTGGACAGAGAAATCTACAAGAGAATCAGGAGTAACTATAGAAGGATTAAGAGTAGCTACAAAAGGAATACGTGCCTCATCTGGAAAAAGATCTAAGATAGAGGAGGAAAATAGGGAGGCATGGAAGTGAGAGAGCTCGACAAAGAGGTGATGTTCCCAAAAGACAACATTGTAGGAGATACGAAGACGATGAGAGACAGGATCATAACACTGATACCCCTTTTGAGTTTCGCCATAGTCAAGAAAACAACAAAGCCTTGACCGAGACTTAAGTTTGTTATGCTCATGTGGCTGAAGAAGAACGAAATAAGCAGAACCGAAGGAGCGTAGGTGGTGATAGTCTGGAGGTGACCCAAAAAGGCACTCATATGGAGTTTGATTTTGGATAACAGGAGTTGGAATGCGATTAATAGCATGAACATCATGAAAAGCAGCTTCGCCCCAAAAAGGAGCAGGAACTTTGGCAAAAAGAAGAAGAGCATGAACAGTGTCAAGAATATGACGAAGTTTTCGTTCGGCTCTACCATTTTGCTGAGAAGTACTTGGACAAGTTAGTACATGAATAGTGCCATAGGAATGCAAAACAGCTTGGAAAGCATATTGAGTGTACTTAAGAGCATTATCAAATCGAAAAATTTTGATGTGTTTGGAAAATTGAGTTTCAACCATTTTTGCAAAATTAGAATATACTTGCAATAATTCAAAACGATGTTTCATATTAAAAATCTAGCTATAGCGAGAGTAATCATCAACAAAGACAACAAAATATCGATACCCACCAATATTAGAGATAGAGGAAGGCCCCCAAATATCAGAATGAATAAGGTTGATAGGCCACAAACTGAATGACCCCTTGTGATAGAAATTAATTAATTAATTAGCCAAGTTATTAATTAATCAATTTATCATGCAAACGCGTGGTAGCACAAAAAAATCACCAACAAATTAAATATGTAGTGAAAAATAAATAACACGGTGATTTGTTTACGAATGGGGAAAACCTAACAGCAAAAACCCCACTGTGTGATTTTCAGGTCACCACTCCCGAAACTCCACTATTATCACAACAAGCGGTTACAAGTAAAGAAATCCAAGTACCTTACCACCTACAGTTGAACCCTTACCCCAATACCCAATTGGACTTATTCTGTAGCGACAGTTCCCCTTTCTGATGCACGACTCCCAGTACGTGACTAACCAATTGCGCGGATCCCAGTACGCGACTTCAATCACCAACTAAGAAGGTTGTTGGTTGCAAAGTTTTTCAGTTCATCCAAACGATGAAGATCAAGAAGATGCTTGGTCACAAAACTCTACGGTGCACATACACAGCAACTTCTTCAAGAGAAAGAGATGAACTAGGGCAAGAACTTCATCTCTGGTCACAATTTGCTTAAACAGAGTTTGCTCAATGCTTGTGCAACTTGTGAACACTTTGACGGCTCTTAAATTGATCCTTTTATATGTCTAGGGTTAGGAGAAAAGAAGGCCTAAAGACACATTCACGGATCCCAAGAAAATCATATTGAAATTCTGAAAATCTTAAATCTCGATAGATAGCAGATGTCGAGCAGGTGTCGAGCACACCGAATGAAGAACCGCTTCCTAAGCTCGATAGATGTAGTTGTCGACCAGCTATCGAGCTTTAATGATTTTGCACTCTGAACTTGTTTTCTTGAACAGACTTAAAAGCTTCAATACGTGATCTTGAAACAAGGTTTCTTGAAGTATTTAAAACATCATAAATCTACCCAAATATAAGTAAAGTACGTTTTGTCAAAAGATAAGCCAATTACATAAAATCAAGACATATGTTCTTAACATGTGAAATACATATGTCCTAACAAAGGTCAAAGATATCAGTGAATATTGATTCACTAGTATTGAAAGGCAAAGTTGGTTGTTTTCCTAACTGACATAAGACACAATTAGAATTTTCTGTAGACACTGAACCTACAAACCTCTAGAAGCCAATTGTTGTACTTAAGAGGAAGATGCGTGACCAAGTCAAGCATGGCAAAGTGCAAGGGAAGGAACAGAAGAAACTGCAGTAGCTGCAGCAACAGAAACATGAGCAACAAGTGGAAGACGAAGGTTGTCCATGGGAAACATATGCCCAACTCTGGGATCGGTCCCAAGCTCTTGTCTTGTCCTTGGATCCTACACAATACACCATGTTGAATATGCTAATATGGATGCGGAAGAGAAAGTATAAAGTATAGAACACAATAACATACGAGGGTTACGTGGTTCAATCTAACGGCCTACATCCAAGGAGGAAACCCTAAAGGGCTACATCAATAATAGATTAGAATGTAGTACAAATCCTGTGTTACAATGAATCATAACATGTGTATGTATAGTAAACTAAACCCTAAACTAATAGACTTCTAGTACAAGTAGAAGACTTGGCTTGCACACAAAATAGAATTAGGCTTGGGCCTATGCTAATGAGCTAATATATCTCTAACACCCCCTCTCAAACTCAAGATGGAAGCTTGATGGAATCTTGAGATTTGATAAGGTTGAAAAGATCCCTTAAATGAAGTTTGGCTCTGTGACGGTAGTTTGAGGAAGGCAATGGTCTTGCAGTGTTGATGTGACTTCTAACGATGGCATGACTATACTGGAGAATTTTAACGGCAGTAATGGGAAGCCAAAGAATATGAACGTAGTGAAAAAACACCGAGGAAGAAAAAGATTGCTCTTAAATACATCGTAAGGATAGAAAACCATGGCCACAAGAAGGTAGCTCTGATACCATGTTAGAAATACTAAATGCAATAGTATTGTATTTCTCAAATGAAAGAATATACATAAGTGCCTTTATATAGGAGACATATAAGTGCAATACAAGAATGTGTGCTACACAAGTAATCTAGTTGGGTTTAAAGCCCACAACACTATAGACGTTAACATGCACATCTTGCTCAACTACCTTAATCAGCTTGTTTACTGTTTCCCTTTTTCTTTTTGATCTGAAACTTTTCCAACTTGTTGATTATTGAAATGTAGACCTGCAGCGAGCTTGGATTTCTACTATATGGCCCTCCGTTATACCTCGGCCACATAATGCACTGCAATGCTTAATACCATTCCAGTAGTCACATTTATCCTCTCTGTTCTGCTGAGGTGAGGCAAAAATTTTGCTTTCCATCTATATTGAATTTCATTTATATGCAAGTATACGGCTAGTATTCAAGAGAGAAGAATACTATTTATTTATAAATCAATCTACAAGTTACATTTGCTTTGCCTTGCAAGTTTTAATTGATCTTCGCAGAAGCTTAGTTGAAAATTATATAGCATGTGAACTACCCCTCCTAATAACATATGTATAAGTTATGACATACTTTTCTAACCATTTTAAACTGTGTTATAAAGTCATATGGGTACTACTGCATAAATCAACCAATGGGCAAAGATATTGATTAAGAAATCATGTGGTTATCTGGTACACCATTTTGTACTTTCACCATAGCTAGTAATAGTTAACTGGTTACGTCTATCTTTTAGCTATCTTATTATTGCCAGGATTTATCACAAAATTATTGAAAAACACAAAATGGTAGGATGGAGACTGTAGGTTGGAGCTCATTTTATGGTATACTGAAGATTGTCGGTATGTTCATAACTGTTGGAGGAGCCATGCTACTTAGCTTCTACCAGGGTCCTCCTTTGAAAAACCCCCATGCTCCAAGCCCTGTGGGAAGCAGCACTGAAACATCTCACGTTGGGGGTCATAAGAACTTGATTGTAGGCCCTGTGCTTATGTTTCTCTGTTCTGTAGCTTGGTCATTATGGCTCATCATGCAACCAAAGCTTCTTACGCAATATCCTGCCAAGCTAAAGCTGTCCACTCTGCAGTGTCTCCTCAGTTCTGTGCAATCCACTGTCATAGCAGCTGCCTTGCGGCGGAACTTTAACTCATGGAAGATAGGGTGGGATATTCAACTTGCTTCCGTAGTGTATTGTGTATGTCTCGGCTTTCTTTGCTTCATTATATTTTTATTGCTTTGTCAAAATATCTTTTTCCTCATAATTTTCTTTATGGTTGTTGGATTAATGCATGTCTTGCTTGTATAATATGAAGGGTATTCTAGTAACTGGATTCACATACGGGTTGCAAGTTCGGTGTATAGAGAAGAAAGGGCCACTTTATGTGGCCATATTTTCTCCACTTTCATTGCTTATAACTGCTATCTTCTCCGCTCTAGTATGGTCTGAGCAGTTAAGTTGGGGAAGGTTCGTTGCCTCCAGTTAATTTGAACGTAGCTTTACAAGAACAATTAAAAAAGCAGTACTTCAATTTTTCTTCTTTTGTGTTATTTCTAGGCTAATTTCTTGCCATTCATGTTTTTATTAACAGTCTATTGGGTGGCATTATGGTGGTTGGAGGTCTTTATTCTGTCCTGTGGGGAAGGAGCAAGGAGTACAAACAACTAATGCTCAAAAGCGAACCTCCCAGTGAGAAGGGCCAAGATATTGAAAGAGACTGACCAGTTTAGGCTGATCACATTGTTTTCCATCCACACACATGCGTGTATGTTAAATATTGGTTTTCCATGTTATGTAGAGTACTGATTCTACTGAACTAGTGATTGAAGATATGATTGTTATTCTTTTCTTATAATTTATTCTAAAATTCCCGTCCCTGTTTTGCATGCTCATCCTACTTTGTATTTTTCAAAAAAATTATTCATTGCTTAGTTCAGGTTTCTCTGACCCTCTAAAATCTTTCCACAAGTTAATGGTCTTGCAGCAGTATTACTGTGGCACATGATTTTCAGGGATATTGCCATGTTGGTTTATCTTTTGAAAAGCATGAGAGTGGATTTCCCGGTAGCATTTTGACCTTGAAATGAAATAACACACTGCATTAGCAATTTGTAAGGCAAGTTGAAACAAAAAATTTTACCTACCAATGTCTCCTTCAGTAAAATGCTTGATTATTTATTTATTTATTTATTTTTTAGAGTAGAAAATATGTTGAATGAAAGAGGAAGAACAAACTCCATCTATTCCTTGAGCTATCAGGACCGAGCTTAGAATCAAAGAGATTGTGATCCTTCTGTCATATTACAACTGGAAGCCCTATGGGCGATGGATTAAGGCTCTCTGATTCTTCTGAAGAGATGTTGAGAACGCTATTTGCATTGAGCAACAGTGTGATCTATCCACTTGCTGAAGTTGCATTCATTCTTGAGAAACTGATGGGCCACGATGAGTTGGATCAGGCAATCTGAGCAATAGGGCATTCATTAAAAACGTGTTCAAAAGTGCTACAGCAACAACCCGAGTCTTCGATAGATAGTCTAGTGCTCAAAACTGTACAAGTTGGTAGCACATTCAATGTCAATCATGCCATCTTCCACTAAAGCTAAAGTTTACATGTTCAACTTTGAAGAGGGTAAAAATCTAGGTTGACGGATCTCCATGAAGTGGGCTTGAAGGATCCACGTCCAAGGGTTGGTAGAGGGCAAGCCCAATTGTGCAAAGGTCTGTTATGGACAGATCCTGCATAAACAGATGCGACAGAAGCCCTAGATGGAAATACTTGCGACACACACTTAACCACCACAAGATCCCAAGGCAAATAGGAATTCTAGCACAAAGAGGATTCTGGAAGATGCGCGCATTAATGAATATCTTCTCTATAAGGAAATGTCTTGTCCATCACGTTTGAGACTATTCAAGAGGATTCCTATAATGAAAAAATTTCTACACCAAGGAGGAGAGGTCAACCTTCTATTACTATAAATACCCCAATACCCTCACAAATCTAGGAACGCATAATTTACCCTTCTTTAGCACTCTAAAATTGTGAAAATAATTTTAACTTAACCTTTGGAGGGTATTCAGCCGGCACCACACCGGTGCTCTCTATTAGGTCTTCTCTCTTTTCTGTGTAGGTATCGTTACGAGCGTGCGAAGATCGTGTAGCTCACTGGTAATATTTACGGCATCATCACACTTATTACCATGTTGATACTTAATGGGACAATTTGTAGATTAAATTAAGAGAGAAGGTACTATTAGAATAAACCTGCAGTCAGACTAACTGAAGAACACATTGTCCACTTCACAATCAGAAACTCCTTCCTTATATCTAAAACACAGCACAAACGTATCAACACTGCAAGCAGTTTGTTAGACAATCAGGATTGAAGTTATAGGTATTGGACATATTTCTTAAATGATTTAACTGATCAAATCAAACTATAAACAACACTAACTATTGATAAATTATCGATTTTCTCAGAAGTTTAAATTATTAAGAAATTGTAAATTTAATCCTTTAATTATAATTCTAACACTCCCTCTCATGCTGAAACTCCCCCTCAATGAGTGAGGTTCAACACGTGGGTTTTTAACATTCTAAATGGGAGGAATAAAACTTAGGACTCTGATACTATGATAAATTACTGATCAATATATATATATATATATATATCTATATTCTATATATTACTAAAAACTGAAGCGTAGCGTTTAATGCTGTTGCTTTCACGTTGCGCCACATCAGCTGCCACGTCATTCTTTTTTTCTTTTCTTTTTTAAAATATAATTTGTCCTACAATTTTAAAATGGTTTTTACAATTTTTAGCCCTAAAAATGCAGTCCACTACTTATTTATTTACTTCCACTATCACCTTATAATAAATTCAGCCCACTACTTATTTATTTACTTTCACTATCATCCTATAATAAATCTGTATAATTAATCCAGCGCACCTCTTATTTATTTAGTTCCACTATCAAGCCCAATCCAAAACTTTTTCAGTTTAGCTTTAAGGTTTTGTGTGAGCCTTTTCAGTTCAATGTTTTTTTTTCAAATTTTCTTATAATTGTTTTTAATATTTATTTATTTTTAATATTTACACTTCTCCAACCTTTCTCTCTCCCTTACCATTTCATCTCCCCACTACTTCTTCAATCTTTCTCTCTCCCTTACCTTTTCATTTCCCCACTACCTTCTACATTAATATCATTTTTCATCTTTCACTTCATCTTCCTTTATTTTTGTCTCTTCTTATTCACATCATCTTACTATAAATTTGTCACTATTTCTTCTATTCTATGCATAGTTTTCCCTTACCAAAAAAAAAAAAAAGGTTCCCTTTCTCTCTCTAAATTTTTTGGTGGATTTTTTTTTTTTCTTGCATCTCTACTTTAGGTTGATAATTTTTTATATTCTTTAAAACTCTATTTTGGGTTAATGCGATTTAGTTTTGTTTTTTAAATTGTTTTTTTTTTTAATTCCCTTTGATTGTTAAATGTTATCCTATTGCGTTCTAAAGAATTAAATAATAGCATATAAAAATATAATATTATTCTATTACATGGCATGATTTGGATAATTTGGTATTTATTCTGTTACATAGCATGATTTTTTATAGTGCTCAATTTAGATGTTAAACTATGAGACTTTACTAATTTTTGTTTATTTTCTAATCTTTTGTGGTGGACAAAGTACTCTTAATAGTTATATTAGAAGTACTCTGTAATACCATTTATTTAAAGAAAAGCAAAGGTTAGCCAAACGAAAATAATCGAATAGGTGAAAAATTTTAACTTTTGCAATTTTATTTTTATTATTATTATTTTATAACAATGCATGTATAGAAATTTAATTCTTAGATTTTTCTAATAATTGTTTATTTGATAATATGTTTTGGGCGGCTGAAATTATAATTTCTACAAAGAAAATAACCTTAATAGTTTATTGTAGGGGCCTTTTTTGTGTATGGTATATTGGGTTGCCTCCTGCGGTGATGGGCTGGGCTGCCTCCGGCGGTGATGGGCCCGAATATTTCTGAGTAAGGGAGTTAGGGCCGGTCCAATTGTAACTCAACTTGGGCCGGTTTGTGCACAAAATTATGTCTTGTCTGCCAGGAGTAAACTTACGGCAAGTAGAACTGTTGCAGACGAATTACGGCAGACAGATATAATAATGACCAAAACAGAGTACTCTGACTATTTAAATAAATGGCTATATAATCCCTACTTATGAAGCATGATTACAATTATGATAATGTCATTGCACAAAGAAAAGTAAAGGAGAAAGAAAATAACATAAACTAATCCAGAATGAGCATAAATCAAGTTTTAAGTCTAGTTTGCTGGAATAAAGTCAAAGAGGGGAGAACACCTCTTCTTAATGCAAATAATCCCCCAGGAAAGAGATCCTGCCGTGGGGATTAATGATTTTGAGGGAGTCGGACCTGAATGGTTATTGCCCAAAAAGAAAGAGTCCTTATTTACGTTTGTGGAAGAAAGTAAGATTTGAAAGGGGAGAAAGGGAAATTGATCTACCGATGCATGCCTACTGTATTACCTCTCCTTCTTCCTTAATTTTCTCTCTTTTCTTCTCTGTTTTCTTTCTTATCTTTTTTCTCTTCTCTTTTACTCTGTTTTTCTTTCTACCACGTAAAAAATGCTCTGTTTCGATCCCCTTTTCAGGGCACGGCAAGGACCCTTTTATAGTGCCTGTCGTGACCAATATTTTACTGTTTTGCCCCTTAACCGCCTTTGTTTGGTCTGGGCGTACTTGCCGACCACCAGGTCTGTGCGACATCTACCCTTGCCAGACAGAAGCAGGTTTGTTTCATTCCTCTGTATATCGTAACACTTCTTCCTGCCACGGTATTAATTCTTTCTCTCTCTACTCTCAAGGCATGCACCCAACGGTTCCCCCTCAAACTTGCCTCTTTTGGGTGGTCTATCATCCCAGCAGGACGTACCTCCCAAAAGGGCTTGGGCAGGAACCGCAAAATAGATATTTTCCCCTCTCCCCACCACCAAACCATACCCCCTTTACCTATTACCTCTGGCCCATGGCCCCACCATGTCCTATATTGGCTGGGTACAGGCTGGTGGTGTCTGGGCCTTGCGCGTACTTTCCTTTCAGATATGTCTAAGAGTCTGCCTGCTGCTCATGCGTCTGCCGTGATCTGGAGACTCTCCATCTGCGTTTCCTGACCCTTCATGTGGGCTTTTCTTTGGTTTCCCGCTTCATTCAGGAGCTGGGCTTCGTATGATGATGGGCCTTACATTTCTTTGGCCCACTTTTGATTTTCTTTATTGCCTGCTACGTTGAACTGTTATTCCTGCCGTAATAATTTAATCCTGCTAGACCTCTCTTTGGGCCAGCCATTTATTCCTTTCCTCAGTGGCCTGTTATGGGCACTGTTTTGCTTTTACTCATGGGCTCCTATGTCCCTTTGGGCTTTCCTTTAGGCATCCATGGCCTGATTGCTTTCTTTGGGCTTCCTCGGCCCGTTTGCTAATTCCACACTCCCATGGGCTTTTTTACTAACTTCATTGGGCTTCCCTGGCCCAATAACCTTATTCTTATCTTTGGGATTCATGGGTCTGCCATAAACTCCTTACTCTCTTAGTTTGCATTGCCTTGGGCTTGCGGTGGCCCTTTCTCACTTTTCTACCTCATACTCTGCCCATGGGATGCTATTCCTTTCTTTCCTAGCTTCTTTGAGCCCGCTTGTCTCTTCAAGACCCATTTATTTATTTGTTGGACCTGTGATCCATTATTCCTGTCGCTTGGGCCTAATGGGTTTTTTGCTATTTATCTTGTCAATTCTTTGTAGCCCTCATTATTAGGCTTTTCTGTCTGCTTGGGCTTCCACAAATGGCCCTCAACATTTAGCCTGCTAAACATATGAAACGTTCCTGCGATTCATATGTGAATGAAAAAGCGTTTCTGCCCTTCTCTCATCTTTTTTCTTTTTCTCTTTTTCGTGGGTCTTTTTTAAGCTGTGGACCCCTTCTTATACATATATATATATATTTTCCTTCCTGCCGCGAACAGGGTTGTCTCTTCGAATTTCCCAGTTTGGCAATTATTTTCGAAACAGAGCTGCCGCTTCATTAATTTCATCCCATTCTGATGGCTGACCCGTCACCTTCTTTCGTGCTGTTATTAATGACCTGGGTATTTAAGGAAGAATCCTTCTGCACTTTAAGCACAAACTCTTTCCTTTCCCAGAATGCACAACCTCTGTCTCTTACTCTCCTTTTTCTTTTCAAGCACTCATACCCGTTTTCTCTGACTAAGCCTCCTCACCATGTCATCGGTGAAAAGCCAAGGCTTTTCCCGCCGTAAGGGGAAGGCGATTGCTTTCGATTCTCCCGCCGTTCCTGATGTGGGTGAGGAGATGGAACGTTCCGATTTGGAGCGATCCACTGAGGAAGAGACGCAACGCGACCCTAATAGTGAGTGCGCTCCTTTAATCGACTTGTGGTATGAAGTCAATCCTTACTTCCCAAAAATCCCTGGTGACTATGTACCGCCGCCGCCGGGTCGTGTATTGATTGCCCTTGTCCGGCGAAACCCCGACGTTTCTTGGGCTCCTTTAGCATCTTCAATCCCCAATCTGTCCATTCGCCAAGGTATCTTGCTTCCTGTACCCCTTCATTTTGAATTTGGGTCTGACACAGCCTCAGGTTGGAAGGAATGGGTTGACAGTGAGCTTTACGACACGGGTTTTATGGGTTTGTTGCAACGAGCCGGCGTCTTGAAGGCTATAGTCTCGTCTCGCTACTTGTCAAATTTCCGAGACCTCTATAACCTCCGTCATTTGGTCCGGCGATGGTGTACTACCACCCACACCTTCTTTTTTTCGTGCGGCGAACTCACCGTGACCCTCGAGGATGTGGCTAACCGGTTACTCTTGCCCATTCTTAGCGATGCTGATCCTGCCGCCCTAGAGCTTTCTCTAGAGGAAGAGGCCATTGAGGATGAACTGAGGAAAAGGATCGCCGGAAACGCCAAGTTGTCCTACTGGGTGAGTTCTTGCTCTAAGTTTTCTGTTGCTGCCCGCCATGCGGCTTTTATTGCATTTTGGCTTTGCAAGTTTGTTTTTGGGTCCCACCCCCACTATGCCATAAAGTTTTTGTACTTTCGTTTGGCTATCAAAATATCTGCTGGGGTGAGCCTGCCCCTGGCTCCTATGTTCCTGGGGCACTTGTATGTTCAATTGGATATTCTCCGTAGTGATGAGAGTCAGGCTGGGTCCTGCCACATTGTTACCTCTTCCGTTCACTATACCATACTTCAACAGCTGTTGTTTGAGCGTTGTGCTCAGTACTTGACAAAATGTAGACCCGTTCGGTTTGCCAGAGAGAAGTACCAGACATGTCCGAGGGTGATTACCGACTTTTGTGGCAGGTTTGAATCCGATTTTTCGCTTGCTTTTCGTTGGTCTGGTTTGAAGCCGATTGGCTATTCTGTGGTTGAATCTTTTGATGAGGACGTGGGTTTCTCTTGGAGAGCCTATAGAAATTTGGGCACAGATTATACTTGTGCGGATTCTGCCATAGGTTCGTTTGTTGACACCATTGGGACCACTACCCCATTGGTTAGCTTTGATGAAACTGGGATTACCTATCTTGCTGCTACCAATGCCGGATGGCTGCCTTACCTAGCCGAGGAAAGCATTATGTTTGTTCACTATCCTGCCAACCGGGTGAGAAGGCAGTTTGGGTTGGATCAAGACATCCCTGATGATATTTCTTTCCTTATGGAATCTCCTACGTCAGCCCGTCCTTTCCTGCGACACACTGCCTTTGAATTTTGGAAGAAGCGTTTCAATGCCATTACAGTTCCCGGTTCACTAAGGGAGGGTGTCTGTACTTTTCCCATGCACGGTTACTGGCACACAGTGATGGATACATTTGTGACTGAGTTAGCGGGCAGCCGTGGCTTCTCCCATATTCCTCCTAAAGGGCTAGGTATGGTTGTCTCAATTAACCCTCGCCTGCTGCTTCCTTCTAAATCTGTTTTGGCATATGCTAGAAAATAAAGTCGGTCAGCCATCTTTGAATGGGATGCAGAAAAGAAAGGATGGTTCTGGCATGCTGGTGACTATCCCCCTGGTTGGGAGAAAAGAGTTAGAGTAATAAACATCTCTGCACCAATCAAGAAAGCACCTGCCAAACCCAAGTCTGCCAGCAAAACCAAGCCTGCCATACTATTGCCTCCTGCAGGTGCTCTTTTGGCTAGCAGAACTCGTGGTAGCAAAAGAAAAACTACTCCTCATCCGTATCTGCCGCTGAACGGAGGGTAAGTTACTTCTCCCCTTTTTCTTCTTTAGCAAAACTTCTTAACTTTCTTGCGGCTAACTCGCTAATTTCCTCTGCTTCTTTTCTTTTAGTCCAAGCATAAGGAACATTCATCCGTTACCTGCCCCATTTTGCTTGATGAGCCTGAATCTAGGGGTGTGCAAAATATCCGCTTAACCCACCGACCCGTCCGACCCGCAACCGACCCACTCGCCATGTGCGGGTCATTAAGTTAGGCGGTTTGGGTTGGGCGGGTTAGACCCCAAAAATTGCGGATTGGATTGGGTTATGGATTGAAAAATTGCCAACCCGCTACAACCCAACCCGCCCGCTTAATTAATAATTTTACATAGATAAAAAAAATATATTAGTTGAAATTGTTAAGTATTTAAAATTAATCAATTCACCTAATAAATTTTTATAGCTAATTAATCATCAATTCCCTAAACAGAACCAGCCTTCAAAAAATTCCTTAAACAAAATCTAAAAAGTCAATATTGAAACCCTAAACACTCTTACCTACCACCCACCCCATTTACTTCAGCCGTATATACATTATATTTATACTATTGGTATTTATATGCTCTAAGTCTTACTTTTTCTTCTCACTGCCTACACCTTCAGTTCAGCCACTGTTTTGCCCTTTTTCTTCTTTAACTTTTTTGAAACTTATTTTATATCCTTTCAACTCTTCATCGGTAGCACAAAGGTAATTGCTTATTTGCTTTCTTGTCTTTTATTGTTTAGTTTTTGTGTCTTTCTTATTTCAGTTTCCATCATTTGAAATATATATAATATAAAAAGTGATAATAGAAACCTATTTTATATCCTTTCAACTCTTCACTGACAGCACACTTGATATTGCCAATTTGCTTTCTTGTCTTGTATTGTTTAGTTTTTGTGTCTTTCTTATTTCAGTTTCCATCATTTGATTAATTTATATAATATAAAAAGTGTTAATATATTACATGCAAAGCCATTCTATTTCTGGTAGAGGCAATTCATTGTATATTCAAGTATTTATTGTTCATTGTATATTCAAGTTAATATGTTATATTGTTATATATTACATATTCGTACGGTTCATCTTATTCTTTGTCTTTGTCTAATTTTTTTAATAGGTGCAAAGCCATTCTATTTCTGGTAGAGGCAATTCATTGTATATTCAAGTATTTATTGTTCATTGTATATTCAAGTTAATATGTTATATTGTTATATATTACATATTCGTACGGTTCATCTTATTCTTTGTCTTTGTCTAATTTTTTTAATAGGTGATGGAGGGTGAAACATCTAGTGCCCACAATGAAAAACCCAATGACAAAACTGAGTCTCCGACCATAGGTAATACCAATGCACTTCCTCCTAAGCGTCCTAAAAAGAAAAAATCTGAAGTTTGGGATCACTTTTCAATGATGGGTGATTGTGATCCTAATAACCCTAGAGCAGCATGTAATTACTGTGGTAAAGACTATGGATGTCGTGGGAAAAGGGATGGGACTAGTAATTTACGGAATCATCTTTATAATCAATGCCCCACAACCCCTTATAAGGTCATAGACAAAAAACAAAAGACACTTTGTTTTCTTAAAAAAGAAGAAGGGCAATCTACTCTTAAAGCAGTGGGGTTTAGTGAAAAAATTGCTAGGAATGCCCTAGCAAAGATGATAATTGTTGATGAGTTACCTTTTAGGCATGTAGAGAAGGAAGGCTTTAAGTTTTTTGTTGAGGTTTTGGAACCTAGGTTCACTATCCCTTGTCGCACCACTGTTGCTCGTGATTGCATGCATCTTTATTATGAAGAGAAGAAAAAATTGAAAAAAGCATTTCAAAAGCAACGAGTATGCCTAACCACTGACACTTGGACATCAATTCAAAATCTTAACTATATGTGTCTTACTGCTCATTGGATTGATAATGATTGGAACTTGCATAAAAGAATCTTAAATTTTTGTATTGTTCCTAATCACAAGGGTGTCACAATTGGCAAGCATATTGAGAAGTGCTTGCAAGAGTAGGGGATAGATAGGATATTTACAATCACACTTGATAATGCAAGTTCAAATGATATTGCCATACAATATCTGAAAAGAAAAACTAAGGATTGGAAGACCATCATTTTGGATAATGAGTTTTTGCATATGAGGTGTTGTGCACATATTGTTAATCTTATTGTGTGTGAGGGCTTAAAAGATCAAAATGAATCAGTTGTTAAGATTAGAAATGCAGTGAGATATGTTAGGTCTTCTCCATCTAGGCTTCAAACTTTTAAGAATTGTGTAGAGCGTGAAGAAATTCCTAGTAAAAGTCTAGTATGCCTAGATCTTCCAACTAGGTGGAATTCGACCTATATGATGTTGGAGGCAGCTGTAAAGTTCCAAAATGCTTTTGAGCGGCTACAAGAGGAAGACTCACAATTTGACTCATATTTCAATGATGATGATAATGATGAGAATGAGGTTGGGGTTGAGGATGATAATGGGAGAGGAAAAGGGAGGGGGAGAAAGAATATTGGGCCTCCTAATGTGCTTGATTGGGGAAAGGCTAGAATCTTTGTGCAATTTCTAAAACTTTTTTATAAGGTGACTTTGCGATTTTCAGGCTATTTATATGTCACATCTAATGAATTTTTCCATGAACTTGTGTTAGTGCAATCTAAATTGTTGACTTTAAGTAGAAGTGAGGATAATATGTTAAAGAATATGGCTGCTAGCATGAGAAAGAAATATGACAAATATTGGGAGAATATTAAAAATATCAATTTTTTGTTGTATGTTGCTGTTGTGCTAGACCCTCGTTATAAATTGAGATATATCATGTTTTCCTTTAAACAAGTTTATGAGAAATCCAAGGCAGAAGAACTAACGGCAATGGTGGAGGCAAAATTAAAAAAATTATATGAGCACTATCTTCAAAAGGATACTAGTGCTAATATTGCAAAACCTAGTGTAAGTCAAACTTTTGAAGAGATGGATGTTGATGATGAGGAGGAAGATGATAGCAAGTCATTTTCCTTTCAATATAAGAAACACTTGGAGGAGGCAGAAAGTTTGGAGAATAAATCTGAAGTGGATAGGTTTTTGACAGAAAATTGTGAGGGTCTAGGCAATGCCGAATTTGATATTTTGGCATGGTGGAAGCTTAATAGCCACAAGTATCAAATTCTCTCTCAAATAGCACGAGATGTCTTGGCTGTTCCAGTCTCCACAGTGGCCTCTGAGTCAGCTTTTAGTACTGGTGGACGTGTACTTGATCCATTTCGAAGTTCTCTAACTCCAAAGATGGTGGAGGCTCTTATTTGTGGACAAAATTGGTTGCGGTCTTCACCAATTCCAATCAACCTTCGAGAGGCTATGGATGACATAGAAAAATATGAAGAAATTAAGTCAGGTAACATTTTTTTTTAATTATTTGTTGAAGTTGGTTCATGGATACTTTAATTTAGTTCGTTTTGATTAATTGCAGTAACATGTTTATTATATGTAATATTTTTATTTCAAAATTTGCGGCTTTAAATATAAAAGATGTGGAGAATTGATTTAGTTGATTTTGAGGAACTTGGCTTAGGCAGGTAACATCCATTCTCTATCTTCATTTGCTTAAACTTGATTAGATTGATTACATTATAAATTATAACATTAACAATATAATAACAGAGTAAAATCAAGTGTTCAAATGCTTGTTGCCAGTGTAGCTCATAGGGATTTACCATTGCATCATTATATTTGGCATTGTTGTACTTAAAGCAACTTAGGATTATGTGCAATTTTCATTATCTTATATAGATAACAGTAACATTCCTAATTTTATCTTATGTTGTGGATGATTGATTAGGTTGCTACTTGCTTTGGAAGAGTTCAACTTAACTTTTGGAGTGGTACCAAGCTTGAAGTTGATTGATGAAGTCTATTTTGTGAAGAACTTTTGTTAGAATTGAGTTTATTTTCAGTGGGTTTAATTTGATTACATTATGGCTTTTGAGACCATACCATTTTGAAGTTTATTTGTTATGTTGGTATGTTATTATTTTGAATCCTTGATGTGACTTTGGGAATGTTAAGACTTTGAGTTTGTTGATTTAATTCTACTATTTTTAAATTTCCTAAGTTGTAAGGCAGAGCCTACTTTTGTTAGAGATGATATATCTCTTTTTCATTGACTCTATGTTTGTGTTGGAATTGAGATTATTCAATGAAATCTACCTTTAGTTTTTTGTGTGCATTAGTTATATTTTGAGATTATCAATAACAAATTGTAGTTTGTGATAATTAAAAAAAAAAAAAAAAACATTGTTAATGCCAACCCGCCTAACCCGCCTAACTGAGTTGAAACTGCCAAAATTTGTAACCAATCCGCCGGATTTAGAATTTGGTGGGTTGGTGGCGGATTGGAATTTTCCCAACCCGCTAGTAGCGGATTGGATAGAAATATTAGCCTTTACCCGCCCAATCCGACCCGCGCACACCCCTACCTGAATCTGAGGTGAGTCCCTTTTCTTCACTTCTCTACTCTTTCTTTTTCGCACGCCTCTGCCACGGGTCTTTTGTTTTTTACTTAACAAAAATTTTTTTTTTAGGAGGAGCCTGAGCCTCTATCTATATATCGCCCCACTGCCGAGGAGATTTCCGCCTCCATGGGTGTACCTATGGAAGGCTTTTTTGATGGGGCTGAGGTAGTATTAGCAACGCCTGCCCCTTCTACTGCTGCACACAAGACTCCTGCCAAAACTCCCACTCCTTCTGTCGAGCCGGTACCTAGAGAGGGTATTCATGTCGAAGGGGTTGGTGAGACTATACCTTTACTTGCCGAGAGACCCACTCCTTCAAAGGGAGCCATTCCTCCTGCTGCTGTTCAAACTAAGGTCACTTCTCCCGTTCTGCCGCTTGTGGTTTCGACTAGTGACCCTTTTACAGCTATCTCCCAGGCTGCAAAGGGTGGTGCCTCGCTTGTTGTTACTCCTTCCTCCATTCCCGGCTCCGCTACTTGTGGCCCTGATCCGGACTTATCCTCGGAAGGATCCGATGACATTCTTGAGGATCCTGATGATGCACCTATGTTGAAAAAGAGAATTTCCGATTTTGATGAAGAGGGGAGTGCTTCGCTCGAGCCTGACTTCATGGGTACGTATCTCTCTTCCCCTTCTCCTTTTTTTGCTGTATTTGCGTTTCATTTGCATACTTATCTCCCCGCTTGCAGAGACTTCTGAGGGGCCAGAAATTGCAGCAGGCGTGGGAATGACTGCTCTTGCCACACCCGTAGCACCTATTCCTGCTGCACCTTCAGTACCTGTTTCAGCCATACCTACTACCCCTGTTTCTTCTGTGCCCGCAGTACTTGTTTCTGCTACACCCGTAGCCCCCATTCCTGGTAACTTTGGCAATTTTCCTTCTCTTCTTATTTCATCTTCTTTTTCTGCAAGTCTTCTCTTCCTGTGCCATTTTTTTTCATTTTGCCTTGCATTTCCTTTTTTTTTTATAGGTCCACTCCTTACTATCCCTTCTCAGTTTGAGGCGGGTAGTAGTTCTGCCGCCATCCCGGATGATGCTGCGTCCTTCCTTGTCCACTTTGACTAGCCAGAGGTTAACGACCTTGGTTCGGCAGACTTCTGGGCTTCCGGTCCTCCTTATGTAGACTTTTATGGCTTCTGAGTCCCTGAGGACTGCGTCTCACACTTAGTGATGATCTATAGCCGTCACAGCAATTTTATGCAGGAGTTTCGCCTTGGTCGTTCTGCTAAGGAGCATTTTTGAAAATGCTAGGGTGTGTGCTGAATGACATCGAGCATAACTTCATTGACTCTGTTTCTGCCAGGAGGATCCTGCAGTGAAGGGCCGTGATTCAAGAGCTCATCAGTGTGGGTTTCGCCATGGAGTTTGTTCTTGAACATCTACGTGAGGTTGCCCGGGCCTTTTTCATGAGGAAAGTTCAGCCGGCCGTTGATGCCATAGATGCCCATATCGAGCTTTTGAAGAAAGAGGTGGCAGATTTGGAGGGTCGCCGTGAGCGTCTTCTTTCCGGCATTAGTGGTCCTAGTCGCTTTGGAGATCAGAGTCTCATTTCCAGACTTCATTGATGATGGCACCGTTTCCTTTCCTTTTCTTTGTTTTCTCTGTTTTTGTTATGTCACACAGAACACTTATATGTTTCCTGCCGTAGTTACTTGGCTTGTGTTTGCCACAATTTGGGTTTGTAATAATGCTACACTTTGCTACTTTTTCTTTACTATTGCTATGACATGATGCTAATATTTCATACTTTTTCATTGCATACTCATGAAAGCACGTTACAATTTCTTCTGCTACATAGTTACTTGGAGGAATAAAAGAAAAAGTAAAGGAAACATAAACAAAACTAAGGAAAGGGGCAACCACATAACTTTCTTCTTTAAGGAAAATAACACTTCAGCCATTTTCCATTGATGGGATCCATCAAGTCCCTGCCATCCATTTGAGTTAGGCGATAATACCCACTTTGATGCGCTTCCCTTATTACAAGGGGTCCCTCCTACTTTGGTGAAAACTTGGATGGTCCTGCCAGACCTCGCCTGACGTAGTATGCCACTTTTAACAGTAGTTGTCCTTCCGCAAACACTCTTTCCTTGGTCATCCTGCTGTAGGCTTCAGTCATCTTCTGCCTATATCTCCGGCTGCGTTCCTGGGCTTCTTCCCTCTTTTCATCAAGTTCTTCCAGGTCCTCAAACCTTTCTGCCGCGAAGACTTCTCCCTCTTTTTCTTTTTCTCGCATCTGTGGCTGATTTTGGTGATTTTCTGTAGGCCCAGAGAGCATCTAGCAGGTGCATCGCCCATCCTCCCACATACTCTTGGCTCATCTTGCTGATGATCTTTATGAGAATTTTGTTTGTTGCCTCTGCCTACCCATTCCCTTAAGGGTAATAGGGTGATGACCTGTGGTGCTTGACTTGGTAGAACTCTAGCATTCTCCTTACATCACTGTTGACAAATGGTGTGCCATTGTCACTGATGATCCTGTGGGGCACCCCAAACCTCACAATTATATTTTCTTTGATGAAGTTTGCCACTGCTCCTCTTGTGGCCTTGCGGAGTGGTACTGCTTCCGCCCACTTAGTAAAATATTCTGTAACTACCAATATCCATATGTACCCACATGATGGTGGGTTGACTAGCCCTACCAAATCTAGCCCCTAAGTGTGGAAGAGCCGTGGGGTGACCATGCTGTGCAAGCCTTGTGGATGGGTATGAATCAGGTTGGCTTGTACCTAGCAACTGTAACACTTTTTTACAAATTCTACCACATCTTTCTTCATGGTTGGCCAGTAGTAGTCCATCTACAGCAGGCATCTGTAAAGCTTTTTCTTCCCCTGATGTTCACCACATTCCCCTGAATGTACTTCTTTTATCATTTCTTTAGCCTCTTCAGGACCCAAACACCTCAAAGGGTCTCCATCATATCCTTTTTTGAAAAGGACCGTGTTATGCAAGAAGTAACGTGTTGCCAACCTCTTAAGCTTGTACCTTTCACTGTGCCTTTGTGGCAGGACGCCTTCTGTTAAGTACTGCATGAAAGGGCTTCTCCAATCCTCGCTGATGAACACAGCGTAACTCTCCTCCCTGTCTGCCATAAGCTGGCAGGTCCCACACTGGGTTTGGACTTGATCTGCGTCTTTACCCATGCTTGGCCAATAGAAGCCAGCCCTCTGGAGTCTGCGGTAATGGCTGACTTCCCCGCAAGACCCGCAAGTCTTGTCGTGTATTTTTTTCAATTTTCTCAAGGCTACCTCCTAGCCCACGCATCTGGATAAAACCTTACCTGGCATCTTGCGGTACAACTCTTCTTTTACCAAGGCATAGTCTTTTAATATCTTCAATTCTGCTGCGTCGTCTCCCTTCACCAAGGTTTCCTTTATGGGGATTCGCCAATCCCCTTTGCCCTGTTCCTCCCGGAACTTTTCCTTCAACACCTCAATGATGGATTCTTCCCTCTTGCTGACTTCTATATTAGTGCTATTCCCTTTGAAGATTATTTGCGAACCCAGTGCAGCTAACGCGTCTGCAAACCGATTTTCATTTCTCGGAGCATGTTCTATCTCAAAGGTTGAGAATTTCTCTTCCATTCTCTGGGCCATCACTCTGTACGGGGCTAGGCTGGGCTCCTTTAAGGAAAAACTTCCTTTGGCCTGGCAGACGACCAAGTTTGAATTTCCCAGTACCTTCAAATGTTTGACTCCCATTTCGAGCTCCGTGGCAAGCCCAGTTAGATAGGCCTCATACTCTGCCGTGTTGTTTGAACAGGGGAATTCCAACTTAAATGACAGTGCCACTGCCTTGTCTTCTTCATGATACAGAACTACTCCCACCCCTTCGGAATGGGTAGTAGAAGACCCATCAAATTTCATTACCCACTGTACCCTGACTTCTTTTGCCATAACTACTTCCCCTAGAACTTCATCATCTAGTGGGAATTCTTCCTCTCCTGGAAACTGCGCCAATAAATCTGCTATAGCCTGACTTTTCACTGCCCTAGGTGTCCCCATTCTCAAGTCGTATTGTGATAACTGTAGCAACCATTGGGATATCCTGCCGAAGAGAATCGGCAGTTGTAACAGAGCTTCAATGGCATGTGACTTAGTCATCAGCCACACTTCATAGGCCAAGAAATAGTAACGCAACCTCTATGAAGCGTATACAATGGCTAGGCATGCTCTCTCTGCCTTTGGGAAACGAGTTTCTGCATCTTTTAAGGCGCGGCTGATATAGTATATTGGCTGCTTGATACCACCTCCATCTTCCTGAGCGATTAGTGCGCCGATGGCGTACGAGTTGGTGGCCAGATAGAGTAGCAGTGGTCTTTTATGAATAGCGGCCTACACCGTGGGGAGGTTCATCATTATCTGCTGTAGCCTTTTGAAGGCCGTCTGCTACGCTTCCCCCCATTCAAAACTTTGCCCCTTCTTAAGCAACTTGGTGAAGGCAGAGGTGATTGATGCCAACCCAAGGATGAATCTCCGGATATATGAGACTTTTCCTAAGAAGCTCTTCAATTCTTTTACTGTGGCAGGAAGTCTCATAGTTGTTATAGCCGTGGCTTTGGCCGAATCCACGTCTATGCCTCTGCTGTGAACCAGGAAACCCAAAAATTTCCCAGAGGATACTCCAAATGTGCACTTGAGGGGATTCATTCTTAACTTAAAAGTTTTGCATCTTTCAAATACTCTTTTTAACACCCGAAAGTGTTCTTCTCTCCTCCTTGACTTAACCGCTATGTCATCCATATAGTCTTCTAGCTCCTGGTGCATCATGTCGTGAAATATGACCGTCATTGCTCGTTGATAAGTTGCACCCGTATTTTTTAACCCGAAGGGTATCACAGTATAGTAGAAATTGCCCATGGGTATTCTAAAGGCAGTTTTTTCTGCATCCTTTGGCGTCATCTTGATCTGATTGTACCCGCTGAAACCATCCATGAATGAGAACATGGCGCTTCTTGCCGCGGAATCTATCAGTAAATCCATGTTCGGCAATGGGAATTCGTCCTTTGGATAAGCTTTGTTAAGATTTCTGAAATCTACACAGCATCTTATCTGGCCGTTCTTCTTCTTTACTAGTACTATGTTGGATAGCCAGCGAGGATGCTAGATAGGCTTGATGAATCCTACGGCTAGCAACTTCTGCACTTCTTTGACTATCTGTCCTTCTATGACTATCTACCTTTCTATTTCTGTGTGAAATATCCTGGCAGGCTGGGCCACCGGCTTGGCCTCTGGGTCCACATTCAATGTATGCGCAACAAGCCCGGGATCGAGCCCTGGCATTTCATTGTAATCCCAAGAAAAAATGTCTTTGAATTCTTTTAGAAACAGTATGAGTTCTGACTTCTCCTTTTCTGTCAGGCTTGCACTAATTGAGATGGGCCTTGGTTCTTGCGAGTCAGACCCTAAGTCAACCTCTTCCAATTCTTCCTCTGCCATAACCTAGATGTCCTTTTCTGCCATAACTGCCTCACCCTTCTCTTCTTCTTTTCCCAAACTTCCTTCAGCAACGCAACACGCCAAACTCTTGTGTTGCCCTTTTTAAGTGGGACCCACTTGCATCTCACCTGTGGGCCCCACACACCTTCATAATTTATAGACAATCTTGCTATCAAGGCCTCGGACCCTGATGCACTGAGGTATTTCGTCTGGCTCTACGGCAGACACTTCTTTCCTTTTCTTCTTTCACGCCAGTAGCTCTCTTAAATCAGGTTCTGGGTCATCTTGAACATCCTCCCACCTAGGCACAAAGGTGCCTCGTGGCTTTGCAACCGAATTTTCTCCAGATGGAGCCCATTGGTCATAAAACATGGTTTCCACCAAGTGGGCTTCTGCCTGCTCGAACGGCGAGGGGTTCGCCGCAATGCGTACCATCCTGCCATTCAATCTTCCCTTCACACATTGGTGGTAGGTGGACGGGACTAGTCGATGTTTGTGTAAGCAGGGTCTTCCCAAAAGCACATGATAAGATACTTCCGTTCTGACCACGTGGAAGCAAGCTAAAGAGGCTATAGGGCCTACTTTCAACCATAACTGAATGTGGCCTGCGGTGTACTCACCTCTTCCACCGAACCCCGTTACTTCCATCGGGCATCCTTGGATCTTTTTCTTTGAAATTCCTGCCGCTTGCAAGGTGCTCAACGGAATGAGGTTTACGGAAGCACCCGTATCCACCAGGGCCCTTTTAATGGGGATTTGATTTATAGATGCTGCTAAATAGAGAGGCCTCCTATGGTCTGGGTGCCCCACTTCCATATCCTCACTGCTAAACTTGATTTCTGTTGATTCCTGCAGGAGGGCCCCGTCTTCTGGCATTTCTGTTGACAGGCATTCCACCTCTGCCCCGGAGGCGATGCTTACCAAAGCCTCCGTGGCTATTTTTCTTTCTTTTGCTGTGAGTCCTAACTGGTCAAATAGATTTTTGAACTTGGCACTCTGCTGAAGAGTGGTAATCGCCGCGGCAGGCGGGGCCAAGTTTTCTTCCTCGTCTTCTCCCGGGTCTGCACATATCACCACTACTGCTACACCCTTTCCTTTGTGGTTTGGGAGTGGGTTTCTTTGGACTTCCTGCTGGGTCAGCTCTAATGTGCCTTCTTTGATCCTACGGTGCACCAGCCTGCGGAGCGCCCAGCATTCTGTGGTGGGATGTTGTACATAGTTGTGCAAGTGGCAAAAGCGAGGATCCCTCCTTTCTTCTTCCATAGGCTCTCTAGAAACCTGGTTGGATTTAAAGATCCCGTCTACTATCCATTTGTCAAGTAACGCATCCAGCTCCTTAGCAGTACATGGTAAGGGTGGGGGCGTATCATACTCCCTCCCCTTTGTTTTCCTTCTCTGGTTTCCAGTGGACACCGCCATAGCCTGCGGTGCGTTTCTCTTGTCTGAACTGGGTTTCACGGACTGAGCCGTCTTTCTAACTTTCTGCAATAGCTGTGCGAACTAGGAAATCTCCAGATTCTCCAGGACAGCTCTGAACTCCCGAATCATATTGGTCATGCACATTTCTACCAACGTCCTTTCTTCACAGTGGTCATAGCAATCAAGTGCTATGTCCCTGAACCGTTTGATGTACTCCATCAGATCCTCTCCATTCCTTTGCTTGGTTGCTTGCAAAATTGCAAGCGTCACCGTTTCTTCCCCGTGAAAGTATTTAGTGTAAAATACATCCACCATGTCATCCCAGGTTGGGATTGATCCTTGTTTTAAGCCAATGTACCAGGTGTATACCCAGTTGCACAGTGACTTTGAAAACTCCTGTAGACATAAGTCTTCGTCTACTGCATAAGGGCTAAGGGTGTCAATAAATTTCATGTGCTCTACTGCACTTCCCTTCCTGCCATCGTACTGGGTAAAGGCCCTTGGTTCATACCTCTCGGAGTACGGCTTACTGAGTACTTTTAGAGGATAGGGAGGTCTTCGTGCGTAAAACCTCTCCTTTGGTGTTCTGGCTCTCTCTTGCTCCAAGAGAACCGCTACCTCAGCCATGGTAATGAAACGCTGTCCTACGTTTCGAGGGACACCTCCTGCCAGTGTCTCTTCTCTGTCTGCCACATGATCCGGATCATGCTGGCTGCCTTTCTCTTTTTTTTTGTCCGCCTTCAATTGACGGATCTCTTCTATCATTTGTTGCTGCGAGTGCTGCAATGATTGCAATACTTCAACAAAGGTGTTGACATTGTCTGTGGGGACTCTTGTCTGAGGCTGAGGATCAGCCCCTGTTCTGTTGGCACCTTCTGTTTGGTTAAGTTGCTCTTGGTGAGGCGTTGTTGGCCTAGATTCTGCTTGTGAGGGTACGGCACTCATATTCCGTGTCGTCCTGGACTTTGGTGGCATTGTTTGCGAGGGGCTCTGTTTTCTTTTCCTTTGCCCCTGTTTGCTTCCCAATTCCCCAAAGAAGTCGCCAATTTAATGTAGGGGCCTTTTTTGTGTATGGTATATTGGGCTGCCTCTTGCGGTGATGGGCTGGGCTGCCTCCTGCGGTGATGGGTCCGAATATTTCTGAATAAGGGAGTTGGAGCTGGTCCAATTGTAACTCAACTTGGGTCAGTTTGTGCACAAACTTATACCTTGTTTGCCATGAGTAAACTTACGGCAAGCAGAACTGTTGCAGACGAATTACGGCAGGCAGATATAATAATGACCAAAACAGAGTACTTTGACTATTTAAATAAATGGCTATGTAATACCTACTTATGAAGCACGATTACAATTATGATAATGTCATTGCACAAAGAAAAGTAAAGGAGAAAGCAAATAATATAAACTAATCCAGAATGAGCATAAATCAAGTTTTAAGTCTAATCTGCCGAAACAAAGCCAAAGAGGGAAAACGCCTCTTCTCAATGCAAATAATCCCCTTGGAAAGAGATCCTGCCATGGGGATTAATGGCTTTGAGGGAGTCGGACTTGAATGATTATTTCCCAAAAAGAAAGAGTCCTTGTTTATGTTTTTGGAAGAAAGTAAGATTTGAAAGGGGAGAGAGGGAAATTGATCTACCGGTGCATGCCTACTGTATTACCTCTCCTTCTTCCTTAATTTTCTCTCTTTTCTTCTCTGTTTTTTTTTCTTATCTTTTTTCTCTTCTCTTTTACTTTGTTTTTCTTTCTACCACGTAAAAAATGCTCTGTTTTCGATCCCCTTTTCAGGGCATGGCAAGGGCCCTTTTATAGTGTCTGCTGTGACCAATGTTTTACTGTTTTGCCCCTTAACCGTCTTTGTCTGGTCTGGGTGTACTTGCCGACCACCAGGTCTGTGCGACATCCACCCTTGCCAGACAGAGGCAGGTTTGTTTCGTTCCTATATATATCGTAACACTTCTTCCTGCCACGGTATTAATGCTTTCTCTCTCTACTCTCAAGGCATGCACCCAACGGTTCCCCCTCAAACTTGCCTCTTTTGGGTGGTCTATCATCCCAGCAGGACGTACCTCCCAAAAGGGCTTGGGCAGGAACCGCAAAATAGATCTTTTCCCCTCTCCCCACCACCAAACCATACCCCCTTTACCTCTTACCTCTGACCCATGGCCCCACCATGTCCTATATTGGATGGGTACAGACTGGTGGTGTCTGGGCCTTGTGTGTGCTTTCCTTTCAGATATGTCCAAGAGTCTGCCTGCTGCCCATGCGTCTGCCGTGATCTGGAGACTCTCCGTCTGCGTTTCCTGACCCTTCATGTGGGCTTTTCTTTGGTTTCCCGCTCCATTCAGGAGTTGGGCTTCGTATGATGATGGGCCTTACATTTCTTTGGCCCACTTTTGATTTTCTTTATTTCCTGCTACGTTGAACTATTATTCCTGCCGTAATAACTTAATCCTGCTAGACCTCTCTTTGGGCTAGCCATTTATCCCTTTCCTTAGTGGCCTATTATGGGCACTGTTTTGCTTTTACTCATGGGCTCATATGTCCCTTTGGGCATCCACGGCCCGATTGCTTTCTTTAGACTTCCTCAGCCCGTTTGCTAATTCCACACTCCCATGGGCTTTTTTACTAATTTTATTGGGCTTCCCCGACCCAATAACCTTATTCTTATCTTTGGGGTTCATGGGCCTGCCATAAACCCCTTACTCTCTTAGTTTGCATTGCCTTGGGCCTGCAGTGGCCCTTTCTCACTATTCTACCTCATACTCTGCCCATGGGATGCTATTTCTTTCTTTCCTGACTTCTTTGAGCCCGCTTGCCTCTTCAAGACCCATTTATTTATTTGTTGGGCATGTGATCCATTATTCCTGCCGCTTGGGCCTAATGGGTTTTTTGCTATTTATCTTGTCAATTCTTTGTAGCCCTCATTATTGGGCTTTTCTGTTTGCTTGGGCTTCCACAAATGGCTCTCAACAATTATCAAAAACAAAATTTTATCCCAATATTGGTTTAATTAATCATTGTCAAGTTTTATTAACTTTTTTTAGTTTACGTTTTTTTGGTGTTTTGGATTGTTCCTATATTACATTTATGATTGTTCCTATAATAAATTAAAATATAATTACGAAATACATTACTCATTATTAGATTAGTTTAAATTGTAAAAAAAAATTAATAAAACCATCATAAAAATAATTATTACGCGCAACGCGCGGGTTCGTAGCTAGTATTACTAAAAGCTGAAGCGTAGCGTTTAATGATGCTACTCTCACATTGCGCCACATTAGCTGCCATGTCATTCTTTTTTTTCTTTTCTTTTTTAAAATATAATTTGTCCTACAATTTTAGAATGGTTTTTACAATTTTCAACCCTATAAATGCAACCCACTACTTATTTATTTACTTCCACTATCACCCTATAATAAATTTGTATAATTAATCCAGCTCACCTCTTATTTATTTAATTCCACTATCAAGCCCAACCCACTAAAAGCTGAAGTGTAGCGTTTAATGCTGCTGCTCTTACGTTGCGCCACATCAGCTGCCATGTCATTTTTTTTTTTTAAATATAATTTGTCCTATAATTTTAAAATGGTTTTTACAATTTTCAGCCTCATAAATGCAGTCCACTACTTATTTATTTACTTCCACTATCATCCTATAATAAATTTATATAATTAATCCAGTCCACCTCTTATTTATTTAATTCCACTATCAAGCCCAATCCAAAACCTTTTCAGTTTAGTTTTAGGATTTTGTGTGAGCCTTTTCAGCTTAAAGAAAAGGAAAAAAAAAAAAAAAAAACGTTGAAGCCTTTCAAGTTTTAGGGTTTTTTTTTCTTATAATTGTTTTTAACATTTATTTTTTTAATATTTACACTTCTCCAACCTTTCTCTCTCCCTTACCATTTCATCTCTCCACTACTTCTTCAATCCTTCTCCCTCCCTTACTTTTTCATCTCCCCACTACTCTCTACATTAATATCATTCTTCCTCTTTCCCTTCATCTTACTTTATTTTTGTCTCTTCTTATTCATACCCTCTTACTATAAATTTGTCACTATCTCTTCTATTCTATGCATAGTTTTCCCTCACAAAAAAAAACGGTTCCCTCTCTCTCTCTCTAAATTTTTTGGTGGATTTTTTTATTTTTCTTGCATCTCTACTTTAGGTTGATAATTTTTTATATTCTTTAAAACTCTATTTTGGGTTAATGCGATTTAGTTTTGTTTTTTAAATTGTGATTTAGTTTTGTTTTTTAAATTGTTTTTGTTTTAATTCTCTTTGATTGTTAAATGTTATCCTATTGCGTTCTAAAGAATTAAATATAGCATATAAAAATATAATATTATCTATTACATAGCATGATTTAAATAATTTGGTATTTATTCTGTTACATAGCATGATTTTTTATAGTGCTCAATTTAGATGTTAAACTATGAGACTTTACTAATTTTGGTTTATTTTCTAATCCCTTGTGGTGGACAAAGTACTCTTAATAGTTATATTAGAAGTACTCTATAATGCCATTTATTTAAAGAAAAGTAAAGGTTAGCCAAACGAAAATAATCGGATGACAAATTTTAACTTTTGCAATTTTATTTTTATTATTATTATTTTATAACAATGCATGTATAGAAATTTAATTCTTAGATTTTGCTAATAATTGTTTATTTGATAATATGTTTTGGGCGGCCGAAATTATAATTTTTACAAAGAAAATAACTTTAATAGATTATCAAAAAAAAAAAATATCCTAATATTGGTTCAATTAATCATTGTTAAGTTCTATTAATTTTTTTTTAGTTTACGTTTTTTTGGTGTTTTGAATTGTTCCTATATTACATTTATGATTGTTCCTATAATAAATAAAAATATAATTACGAAATACATTACTCATTATTAGATTAGTTTAAATTATAAATTTTTTTTTAATAAAACCACCATAAAAATAATTATCACGCGTCGTGGGTTTGCGGCTAGTATTACTAAAAGTTGAAGTATAGCGTTTAATGCTGCTGCTCTCACGTTACGCCACATCAGCTGCCACGTCATTTTTTTTTTAAATATAATTTGTCCTATAATTTTCTGAGAGTGCTTTTTTCTTTAGCACACAGGCCCAAGGATCCTAGGCCAAATAGTTGTATTTTGGTGGACTGGGCTTGGTTCACCGCAGCTAAATGGGGGCTGATTACGAACCAACTTGTGCGCAAGTCACATAAATCTCCTCAAGGCAAAAATGCGATTCCTCCTAAGTAATAAAATACCATTATAAGTGTTTTAGTATCATAAAATGACCCTTTACTCTTACAAAATAAGTAAAATAGATGTTCATAATATTCACAATGAGAAAGAGATTGAAATAGAATATTTAAGGCTTATCTTTTATCGTATAAACATTTTAAAGAATTCCTTCACTTGGTACCCCGGGCGTACTGTCGTGGGATCCCGGGACGTACTGTCGTGGGATCCCGGGGCGTATTAGGCCTGTAAGAACCCAGAATCTCTGGTTCTCTGCACTGTACAATCTTTCTCCATGCTTGTTATGCAATGGAGTTTTGTCCTTTCCTTTTACCTCTATAGGTCCTACACAAGAACAACTATACAATGCACATATCTTCAAATAATTGTTAGTTTCTTAGATTAGGATATATATATATATATATATATATATATACATATACATATATGTAAATGAATTTCATAAGAATGATTCAGCCACGAGGATCCTGGCCCCAATTCTCACAGACTTGGTGCTTTTGCACAAAACTTGTGGGATTTGGAACTCAAGTCTGAGTGGCTTTACTTGGGCAAAAGACTTAGCTTTACAAGCAAGAATATATGTATTGAGCAGCAAGAAGCAGTAAAGGAAGATAATATGACCTTTTTACTGGAAATCTAAACATAAATTGGGCCTTAATGTTGATTCTTCTTGCTGCTTGAATTGGGTCTTCTTTACTTTTCATGGAATGGGCTTTCTTGTGAAATTTTAGCCTTCAACATTAGCCCCCCGAGCTCGTGGGTTACCTGTAGCCCACGCACGAGAAAATAAATTGTTTTTGGACACTTTTCTGGTTTGTAGAACCAATGTGTAGATCAAATAATTCTTGAGGGAAACTCCAAAGGAATTGCTACACTTCCTTCATGGGATGAACTAACATGTTGCAAAAGATTAAAATTCACCTTCATATTAGTATTAGGCTGTAGATTGGTATTCAATAAATCAACTTTTTCAAACTAACAATAATATATGCAGATATATATGTATAACCAAATTATATTGGTATCGCATTTGATGCTAAAAGTATATTTTTAGCACTAACGTTTTTTTTTTTTTTTTTGCTAGCAATTCTAGGATATGCCTTTTTGAAAGTAGCATACAAAAATCGTGATGAATGCATATTAAATCTTAATATAAGATAGCATAGCTTTGTCAACAAGATTTTGTTTGTTTTACAAAATAGGTTGAATGAGGGGAGCCCCCATGAACTTTGCCAAAGATATTCTATGCATTGTAATACATGCTTGCTATGGCTAAGGTGAATAACACCAAGATGTTTGCCCCATAAGATTTTTAGTCCATGAATAGTGACTTACCAATGGGACCATGATATCATAAATCATTGAATCAAAACATACTGATTTAGAGTCTAATCAAGGTTAGCTATTCTTCTCAAAATGTATTAAGAGATAGAAACTTCCCTAAGGACATGACTTAGAAGGCTTAGGAACATCTCCACGCCTTGCTTTAGCTAAAGACCTTGCTCTTCTGGTGGATGCTCTTGATCTTTGCCTCATTCTTTTTCCAAATTGTGAGAGATTATATAATATTTCAGATTGCAGTAGATTATTACATACCATGCCACCAATTATATTGTTGTTTGAATTGCTATATTCCATATAGTTCATAAGCCAAAGAAAATAATAGTGGCTGAACTTATGTACAGTAAAGTTTGCACTAGACTTCTTAATTTTCATCAAGTAAAAGATATATCTAAAGAAAATTTATAATCTTGTTTTAACCCCCAGTGTATGCATTGGAAAAGCCAATTGCCAAATAAGATATGGCAATAAAAATTACTTCATGTATATGAAACCATGTGAGGATCTCAACCACACAAGAATTCCAAATTTGATTTTTGATAATTGGTCAAGTAAGAAGACCAAAATTTTTAGAATTTTCATTTTAATCTATATGAATAAAATATTAGTGCATGGGTGATACGTCTTGCACAACATTTTGCAGTGTTTTGATATATTCAAACATGGTATTAATGAGTGGGCTTACCGAAAGGGTACCTTTCTTTTGTTGAGTCGAAATACCTCCAAGCCTTTGGTGAGTTTGCACCTTGTTGGAGGAGGGAAATGTTGCTAGCTGGTTTGTAATGTCATTGACTAATCTCTTTGTATAGAGACTTGCAAAAGTATCCATGCTTGTGTGGCTTTGAGTGATGTACTCTTAGAATTTTTTTTTTTAAGTTACACCTTCCTTGCTTCTTTAGGCTCTCTTGAACCAATTCCTTTCAAGGAGGTCAATCTTGTGCACTTTACACACCCACTTTTGGGTTTTCATACCTACTCAAGGCTCTTTCTCTTTGTACCCCTCGTTGGGCTTTGCTTACAATTTGCATCCTTTGCTAGGACGTGCTATGGCTTGTACCTATTGCTGGTACGTGCTACAGTTTGTACCCAGTGCTAGTATGTGCTACAAGTTGTAGCCAAGACTAGGATATGCTTACAATCTGCACTTTTACCTATTTCTGGTATGTGCTTCAGCTTGTACCCATAAACTTTTGCTTTTGACCATTTTCTTGGTCGTACTTGGAAACTTTTGCTCTCGGCCAATTTCTGGGCCATGTATTTAGAAAAATTGTTCTAGGCCAAGTCTTGGGCCAGGTACATGGAAAGTTTCCTCTTACCAAGTCCTAGGCCATGTCACTTGGAAAAATCTGTTTTGGTCAAGTCCTGGGCTAGGTACATGGAAAATTTTCCCTTTCCCAAGTCCTAGGCCATGCCACTTGGAAAAAATCTGTTTTGCTCAAGTCCTGGGCTAGGTACATGGAAAATTTTCCTTTTCCTAAGTCCTAGGCCATGCCACTTGGAAATTTTCTGTTTTGCTCAAGTCCTGGGCTAGGTACATGGAAAATTTGCCTTTTCCCAAGTCCTAGGCCATGCCACATGGAAAATTTCTATTTTGCTCAAGTCCTGGGCTAGGTACATGGAAAATTTTCCTTTTCCCAAGTCCTAGGCCATGCAACTTGGAAAATTTGTGCTTTGCTCATTGAATTTTTTCAATCTTCAGAAAAAGTTCCTTCGTAGCCCCTCATTTTCAAGTGGGCTTACTGAACTGATTTCTTTTCTTTTCTTTAAAGGGTTGAGGATTTGTTTTCTTCTCCGAGGATCTTCTAAAATATCCTTTCTTGGCTGTGAACAAATTCTTTATGGAAAGAATCTTCTTTTATGAGTCATCTAAGGTTGCTCTCAATGGTAGACTGATGGCCAGGAGCTCCACCAAGATGATTCTGTCATGGTGTTTTCTTCAAGTGGGGGATCTTCATACGGGGATCTTCGTACGGGGATCCTGGAAGAGGATGACTTCCTCTAGGCATGCTCGTTGAAGGCTGTCTTCACAAACCTCATAGTCTGTTTCTTTACAAGGACCTCTACCGCTACTACTTTTTTAGAGATCTTCTCACTTAATAGGTATTTCTCTTCTTCAGGGAACTGGGTCAGTGAGTTTGTTACAGCTTAGCTCTTGATAGCTCTGGGGATCCTTCAGACCTATGTTGTATTGGGAAATTAATATTAACCACCTGGCTACTCCTCAAGATTCCAAGGGCTGATTGAGGAGGGTTTTTATTGGATGAGAGCTTGTCACCAATAGGATTTGGTGGGATGAAAGTAATGATTCAGTTGTTGAGATGCATAACTGCCATACACGCCCTTTCTATGTTGGGATACCTCATTTCAGTGTCCTTCAATGCTTTGTATGCTTGGGATCAAGATCCCAGGTACAAAAATAGTGATTTTGCCATGGATAGTACCCATATGGTAGGTAAATGACTCATGATCTGTTGAAATTTTATGAAAGACATTTGGTTGCCCAACTCCCCATATGAAAATATTCCCCTTCTTCAACAGTTTGGATAGTCCACTAATGACCAAGGTTGGTCTTGGTGTGAACTTCCTAATGTAAGAAACTCTTTCTAAGAAGCTCTTGAGTTCCCTGATCGTGGTATGCCTCTTCATGGTTGATATTGTTGTTGCCTTAGTTGGATCTATGAGGAGATCGATGTTAGGTAAAGGAAATTTATCCTTTGGATGTGCCTTATTTAGTTTGAAGGAGTTCACGCCAATAAATCTTCATATATTATTATTTTTTTTTAATAGCTCCACCAGTTGCTTTTTTTTTTGGTACTAATAACTGTTTGTTGATTAGGATGTGCCCCAGGTTCCTTGAGTCAGCCCCCAAGTTCACCTCTTTTAGTTTTTCCTTTGGTAGGATTTATGCCTTCCTTTCCATATCTGTAAGTTTCTCCAGAACCTTCATAAGTAGTATATTAACCTTCCTCCTTCTGTCTTTTTCTGTCCAAGGAATCCCTCAAACAATGGGTATTGCTTCTTTCTTCTGGGATGGGAGCCCCCCGGGATCCTAGAGATGGGAGCCCCCGGGATCCTAACAATGGGATATTCTCCAGTTGGAGCTGATTCACCATAAAGTATATTTTCCACAAAGTTTACTTTGTGCTGGATGAAAGGACTAAGATTGACAGCGACTTTTGTGGGCTTCCCATTCAATCCCTCTTTCACGTACTAGTGGTACATTAAGAGGATTAGGCAATAGTTGTGATGTCATGGTTGGCCTTTAGAGCTAGTTGTAGGTGTCCTCCAGTGGTCTCTATATCTCCTCCAAATCCTGTTATTTCCATAGGTGAGCCCAATTATTGAGCTGTAAGAACTGATAGATGCACTGTATAGTTGTTGAGCTTTCAATAATGTCGATGTAAGGTTGAATTTATTCAACCATCTAATTGGCTTTATTCCGTACCAAATTTGCTTGTATTTCAGCATTTAGTAACCCTGTATTTAGGTGGGTTTGATGTAAAGGTAGTGAGTAAGATAAAGTGAAGTTTGCTCAAGAGTATGCAAGAAACCAGAGACTCGCGGCTTGGCCTCGCGGGTGACTCGCGGCTGCAAGCCGCTAAACGCAGCACACGTGCCAAGCATGCCGAAAGGTGAACAGTCATGCTAGCTGGAGCACTACAGGACAAAACAAGACAACTGGCTATACGGTTATCTCGCGATTGGATCTCGCGACTTAGTCAAGCCGCGAGCCACCCCTGTTTTGTAAAACCTGACGTTTCACATTCCTCTCACACTCCAGTATAAATACTCCTTTTACCCACAAATGTAAGAGAGCTTCCAGAGAGAATTTTGAGAGAGAAACCCTAAAGAAAAACGAGATTGATTCACCAATAATCTATACATTAGAGTCTCTTCAAATTCCTCAACTCTCTTCCTCTCCATTGTCAAATCCTTGAAAGGCATCTTACCAAACCTGGGTCTCACCATTTTCATTACTGTGAGAGAGCTGTTTGGATTTCTGGGAAGCAGTTAGGAAGGAACCAATCTTCATTGGTTGACGCTACGGTCTAGTAGCGGAATTCGGGAAGCTAGAAAAGAAAAAGGTTCGGCGCAACCTCGTTGGAGCAAGAAGCTTGGAGGGCTTAGGTGCACTGGGTAGATTAGGCTTGGAGGGTCTATTGCTGTCCATGTATCCCAACTACATTTTCTAGTGGATTGTTTACCGCTTGGAGGGCGGCGGAGAGGTTTTACGCAGAGGGCTTCGGTTTCCTCTTCGATAACACATCATGTGTTGTCTTTGTGTTTGCATCTTCCTTCCTCTTTATCTTTGCCTTTTTATTATCTGCTGTGGGTTGTGATTTTAATTTGGCTTAGATAGTTTTACCAATTCCATATTATAGCTTATGTTAAGTTTCCGCACACTAGTTGTTTGACATAATACTTGAATTGGTTAAGTTGTAATTTGGGAGTCTAAACGTTCAAGGGTGTTTATACACATATTTGAACTTTCATTTGGTATCAAAGCGGGTACACTGTTATTGGTTTCATTACCATTGTGTGATCCTTGACTCCCGTTTGAGATGGATCGGTCTCAATCCCTAAATGCTCCTCCATATTTTGATGGTAGTAATTATGCTTTTTGGAAGGTTCGCATGAGAGCTTTTCTGTGTTCTATTGATGAATCTGTTTGGGATACTGTTGAGATAGGTTGGACCAAGCCTAAGGAAGCCAAATCCACGTGGGATAAGGCAGCACTTGCTGCATCTAATGCTAACAATAAAGCACTCAATGCTATTTTCTGTGGTGTGTCTCCAGATGAATTTCACAGGATTTCTCACATCACCGTTGCCAAAAAAGCATGGGAGATATTGGAAACCACCTACGAAGGCACGAAGAAAGTGAAAGACACCAAGTTGCAAATGCTGACCACTCGGTTTGAGGAGCTCAAAATGAGTGAGGATGAGTCCTTTGACTCTTTCTATGGGAAGCTAAATGAGGTGGTTGTCAGCAAGTTCAATTTGGGGGAGAAAACGGAGGATTCTAAAATTGTAAGGAAGATCCTTCGATCATTGCCGGAAAGTTTTCGTGCTAAATTGACAACGATTGAAGAGAGCAAAGACCTTGATGACATCAAAGTCTAGGAGCTGGTTGGTTCTCTTCAGGCTTATGAGATGTCGCTGCCCAATCAACGGAAGAGTAAATCTCTTGCCCTTAAGACCATTAATGAGAAGGTGGAAGATCAAAACCCATCAAGAGAAGATGTGGTTGATAAAGATATTGCATACCTTGTCAAAAATTTCAGAAAGTTCTTGAAATTCAAAAATAATGGCAAATTTGGTGATAAAGGAAAATTCCAAAGTTCAGGAAGGGAGAAAAAGGAATTCAAAAGGAAAGATGGAAAAGAATCCCAACCTACACAAGGTGTCACTTGTTTCGAATGTAACGGGCATGGACACTTTAAGAAGGAATGTCCGAATTATTTGAAATCGAAAGGCAAAGTGTATGCCACGACATTGAGTGACTCGGATTCATCTGACTCAGAATCTGAAGAAAGCTGTGATGAAGAGGGGAATTACTCAGCCTTTATGAATGTTGCTCATGTTGAGTCTTCAGACGAGTTGAATCTGCTTGTACGAAACCTTGGAGAACATAGTGATGAAGAATCACTGGGAATTGTTGAAGAATCAGATGCTGAAGAAGATAAAAGCACAACCAATCTTCAAGAGAATTACAACTCACTCCTGAAGAAGTCGGGTGAGTACACAAGGGTGGCCAAGGCTGCTGTGAGAAAAAATGAAGAAGGCAGAGGAGGAATACAAAAGTCTCCTAATCCGATATAGAGAGGCCAAATGTGAGATAGAAACACTGAATGGTGAGCTGTCAGAAGCTTATACAAAAGTGAGATTTCTTGAGCAAGAGGTTGTGCAAGCAAATGCTAAAATAGAGAGGGTCACCACCAAGAAGCTAGATGATGTTATTTTATCTCAAAAGAGCTTTTCAGACAAATCCGGGTTGGGATATACCGGAGGAAGTAGCTCATCTAGAACTGTCACTAAAAAAGTGAAGTTTGTAAAGGCTAAAGATCCAATTGTAATTGACCTTACTGCTGAGAAGCTCAAGATGGAGGAGAAGAAGAATGTGGAGAACCAACGGGTGTTGAATCACCGAAATCAGTATGTGGGCAGGTCTGAATCTCGTGCCAAGTCTCGTCCACGACCACAAAGAGGTCCTAGATCAACCTATGTGTGTCATCATTGCGAACTTCAAGGGCATACTCGACCAAATTGTCAAAAGCTGAGAGCAAAGAATAGTGCAACTCCTCAAAGGTCACGAGGACCTAGAAATGATAGAAGAGATTGGGCAGGTGAACAATCTAGAGATCAGAATGGTGATCCCGGAATGATGAACGTGATGAAGATGATTGGTGCATTCACCAACTGCTTGGAAAGCTTCTCACGAAGGTTTGAAAGCCCTAACTCCCATACCCAATCCTATAAGGAAATCACCCCAAACGCAAGTGACGTGTGGGTGAAAAAGGGTACTTATGCATAAGCATTACAACATGTCCATGCATTAATACTTCCTATGCTTTGCGACGATATTTGTTTGTTTGCTTGGTGTTTTTGCTGTTGGTTGGGTTGCTTGTCTACTTGTGCATACTTTTAATTTATTTCATTTTTTATCAATCTTTTTCTTCTAGTGTCAAAAATCCAAAAATCACATAAAAATTAGAAAATCAAAAAGTTTGATTGACATTGTTGAGCTTTTGTCTCAAAACTTGTTTTGCCTTGTACCTTTGTGCTAATGGCTTTGTGCATTTTCGAGCATTGCTTGTTTCTTTGCACTCATATCACTATGGGAAAAATCTTGAAATCTATGTGATTGTTGTAAATAGATCTTCAATCTTGTCATGAATAATTAGTGAATGGTTATATTGATCTTGAGACATGCATAGACTTGTGTCTATATATCTTCCCACTCTTTATTTTTGTTTTTGCTAAAAAGAGCTCACCAAATGTAAATCTCCAAATGAAAAGAGATATTGAGCTGCAAAAGCCTGTCGCACATTCTAGTATTTGACTAGGAAAAAGGGTAAGCGACCTTATATTAAAAAGAATGTTTATTCAAAAAGCCAAAGGCTTGTTCATTAAAGTGAAATATCAAATATCACTCTCACAATGAGAGGTGATTGCCTCAAAAGATCAAAATGATCAAATGTTATGTTTGAAAGTGGAGTCAAATGTAAAGCTCCAAGTTATGTTATCAAGTTTTGTGGGAGGTCATATATACATATTTCTATAATTGAGATGGATCACTTGATCTAGTGCTAATTGTGTATGCCTTAGTTGAATTGATCATTGAAACTTCACATTAGACTAAGGACTATCTCACTATTGATATCCACACACAACACACAAGTTTATGTTCAATAAATGCCATATTCATTTGTGTGATTGTACTTGATGAAATGTGTTTTTCACATGCTCAATCTTTGTTAATTCAAACACAAAAAGATTTTTGAGTGTTTTTAGGTATTTTTGGAAAGTATTTTGTTTAAAAATCTGAAAATTTCAAAAACCCAGTTTTGCCCTGTTTTGGCGGCTCAGTCGCGGGTAAGTCAAGTCGCGAGCATCAGTCGCGTCTTCGCGGGTCATTTTTGGCGACTTGTTCGCGAGTGGAAGGTCTAGTCGCGAGGGTTACTCAGAGATTTTCACAGCTCAGCTCGCGACTCTTTCGCGGGTAGACATTCCAGTTGCGAAAAACACTTAGAAAAATTTTTCAAATTTTTGTCCTTGAGTGTTTTGGCGGCTTGAACTAGCGATTTTGTGGCGACTCACTCAAGTCGCGAAAAACGCGTGTTTGGCAAAAATCGAGGCAGTTTTTAAATCTTTTTCAGTTTTTCCTCAAACTTTTGTGACTGTTCATCTTCTCTCTCAACTATCTCCTTCCCAAACACTCCGTGCTCCCATCTCAAAACTCCATTGTTGCGTATTTTCTGCTCAAAATCTTCAAGTAACAGGTATGGGTTTTCATTCTTGAACTCCTTTCTACTTGATTTTGTGTTTTCTCCTTTTGATTTTTCGCATTAGTTTATGTTTTTGAGATGGGTTTATGTTTTGGCTATAGCTCTTTGTTCATGCTTAGCTTGTGGTTGCTGCTTCTTGAGTTTGAAATTTTTTTGTTGTGTTTGGTCTTCATCATGTGCTTAGCCGAATTTTTTGGTTACTCATTTTGTTTAAACTTGTGCTGATGAGTTGTTTCAAAACGTTCCATTGTGGATGTGTTGTTTACTGTGCTGAATGTGCATGTTTTATTGTGTGAATACATTGGGAGCATCTGTTAGTTTCACAATGCTGATTATGAGTCATATCATTTTCTTTCCATTGTATGTCTCATTGACATATATCTATCTTTAGGATAGTTTCTATATCTGCTGATTTAATTCTCCCCTACATTTTACCTGTTGTTCTTGTGTGTCCATTGTTTAAGTGTTCAAGTTCATCTGTGTGGCTGCAATTTCTTTGTTGATTACATGGTACTGACTAGTTCTACACATATGTTGTTCTATGCTGTTGTGGCCTCTTCTGATTGTTCACAGATGGCTCCCTCACCTCCAAAGAAGAAAACTCCTGCAAAGAAGGCTGACAAAAGATTGAAAATGGATTCTAAACTGTTTAGGTCGGTTCAACACTTTGAGAGATACAAGGATTTTTTCTTGAAAGCAGGAATTATTCAAGAAAGATTTGTAGATTTGGAGGATTTAAGAAACTCCTTTATCCCCAGCTGTTTTGAAGGGAGGGGATGGGAAAAGCTTCTGAGTGATCTCCCTGTAGTGTGTGAACCCCTGATTAGGGAGTTTTATTCAAATGCTGTGATAAGGGAGAATGATTTAAGCTGCTGGGTTAGAGGTAAAGAATTCATTTTGGATGCACATGTCATTGATGATGTGCTAGGGCTTGAAGGATTAGAAGATCAGGAGTTTGTCAACTACAAAGATAAGAGTGTATCTATTGAAACTGTTCAACAAAGGATAGGTGGACAGAGAGAAGGGAAATGTCTGAATACTACAGCTTTTCCAGTGGACATGAGGTGTCTAACAATAATCATGATGTTTAACCTCTATCCCATAAAGAAGTTGACTACAATCAACTGTGCAAAAGCAATTTTTCTGATGGATCTCAAAGAAAAGAATTTCATTGACATAAGTTCCCACATATATGATACCATTATGGATGAGACAAGAACAACCTCTAGGCCAAAATTGATTTTTCCTAGTTTGCTAATGAGGATCTTTAGAAAAAAGGGTGTTCCAATCCCTCAAGACATCAGTCCCATGTCCACACCCTCTGCAATTAACAAGCTTACCTGCAAAAGGATAAGTGTTAGGCTTTCAGGAGAAGAAGATGAAGGTGATGAAGGAGAGGGTGTCCCAATGGAGACTGAGGCAGAGGCAGCAGGGTATGCATCAACCTCAACACCCAAGAGGAGTGGCAAAAGGACTAGAGCATCAACTTCTTCAGATACACCTCCAGATGCTTTTCAAATCATTCTGGAACGACTTGATGGGATCAGAGGAGTCCAGACTGAGCACTCTGAGAGGATGAGAACCATGCAGGACCAGATTGATATTTTGTCTGCAAAACTTGACAGCTTCACCACCTAGCATGGACAGTGACCCTTTGGCCATTCCGGCCAAAAAGGGGGAGATGTTTCTTTCTAGTGTTGATGACATTGTTGATGAGAAGCAGAAAAGCAGCTCTTAAGGGGGAGTAATGTGTTGAGGGGGAGTTGTCAAAATCAGAGACTTTGTTGACTTTGTTTATATATGCTTATGTTTTAATGTTTATATGGGTTTGATATACTGTGGTTTTGGTGTATAGTTGTTTCTAACTCATAAATTATACTCTTGGTTTAATCTTTTATATATTTTGTTGATGTTATTTAGGATAATATTGTGGTTTGTACCCATGTGCTTTTGTAAGTTTTTAGGGTTAATGTTTTATGCATATTTTGTAGGCTTTATGGTATGTACCTTGCTTAATGCAGCCTTTTATGCTATGTTGAAATCAATACTTCTATCTAAATGTCTTGCATTTTGATTTATGTACTGTCACTCTTGTGCCCTTGTAGGATTGTTCCTAGATGCATATACTTTGTGTATTATGCATTGGTTGAGTGTTGAGCATACAAGTATCTTGCCTTGTGCTTGTTAACTTGTATGTCCTTGTGTTCATTCCAAGTGTGAATGAGTACTGTGATCACTACCTTGTGGTGTTCACTTGGTTGATCAAGCCTTGGTTTGTTTCTTAACTCCATCTTTGCTTGATCACATATTGCCTGTTTCATATGCATTTCACGATTTTCTGCTTAACAATGATCATGATGTATTGTTGTGTTTTAGGAGTCTTATGTTCATATGATTCAAGTGCTTCACAGCTTCTAGAGTTAGGTGTGAGTGAGTTTTGTTCAACTGTTCCCAACTCACATGTTAAGTCTAGAGTCTGTTTTAGGGTTTTGTCACGGAATAGCCAAAGGGAGAGATTATAAGGTTGAATTTATTCAACCATCTAATTGGCTTTATTCCGTGCCAAATTTGCTTGTATTTCAACATTTAGTAACCCTGTATTTAGGTGGGTTTGATGTAAGGGTAGTGAGTGAGATAGAGTGAAGTTTGCTCAAGAGTGTGCAAGAAACCAGAGACTCACGGCATGGCCTCGCGGGTGACTCGCAGCTGCAAGCCGCCAAACGCAGCACACGTGCCAAGCATGCCGGAAGGTGAACAGTCATGCTAGCTGGAGCACTATAGGACAAAACAGGACAACTGGCCATACGGTTATCTCGCGACTTAGTCAAGCCGCGAGGTCAAGCTGCGAGCCACCCCTGTTTTGTAAAACCTGACGTTTCACATTCCTCTCACACTCCAGTATAAATACCCCTTTTACCCACAAATGTAAGAGAGCTTCCAGAGAGAATTTTGAGAAAGAAACCCTAAAGAAAAACGAGATTGATTCACCAACAATCTATACATTAGAGTCTTTTCAAATTCCTCAACTCTCTTCCTCTCCATTATCAAATCCTTGAGAGGCATCTTACCAAACCTGGTTCTCACCATTTTCATTACTGTGAGAGAGCTGTTTGGATTTCTGGGAAGCAGTTAGGAATGAACCAATCTTCATTGGTTGATGCTACGGTCTAGTAGCGGAATCCGGGAAGCTAGAAAAGAAAAAGGTTCGGCGCAATCTCGTTGGAGCAAGAAGCTTGGAGGGCTTAGGTGCACTGGGTAGATTAGGCTTGGAGGGTCTATTGCTGTCTATGTATCCCAACTACATTTTCTAGTGGATTGTTTACCGCTTGGAGGGCGGCGGAGAGGTTTTACGCCGAGGGCTTCGGTTTCTTCTTCGATAACACATCGCGTGTTGTCTTTGTGTTTGCATCTTCCTTCCTCTTTATCTTTGTCTTTTTATTATCTACTGTGGGTTGTGATTTTAATTTGGTTTAGATAGTTTTACCAATTCCATATTATAGCTTATGTTAAGTTTCCGCACACTAGTTGTTTGACATAATGCTTGAATTGGTTAAGTTCTAATTTGGGGGTCTAAACGTTCAAGGGTGTTTATACACATATTTGAACTTTCAGTTGATTTTGTTGCTAACTTGCAATATAGTGTTTCTATTGATTTTCTTCAAAATATATTTAAGGTCCACTGCATAATAGGCTTTAGCCCCCAAGACATGAGGCAGTTGTTGAATCATGCTTGATCCACCTTCTCTTGATGCTATTATGGAACTTCTATCCATTTTCCGGATGCCTCCATTTTTTTTTTTACAACCATTTTACTTTGCTGGATTCGTGGAAATACTTCGCCTTTGCTGGAATAAAGGATCTCCTCAGTTTTGTTGGGATCAAGGATCTCCCAGGCTTTACTTTCCTGGAGTTAAGGATCTCTTAGACTTTACTAGAATTAAAGATGTATTCAGCCTTGCTAGAATAAAGGAAGGATCTCTTTAGCTTTGTTGGGATTAAGGATCTCTTTAGCCTTGTTGGGATCAAGGATCTCCTCAGCTTTGTTGGGATCAAGGATCTCCCAGGCTTTGCTTTCCTGGAGTCAAGGATCTCCTAGACTTTGCTAGAATTAAGGATGTACTCGACCTTGCTGAAATAAAAGATCTCCTTAGTTTTGTTAGGATTAAGGATCTCTTTAGCCTTGTTGGGATCAAGGATCTCCTCAGCTTTGTTGAGACCAAGGATTTCTTAGGCTTTGCTGGGATCAAGGATCTCTCAGGCTTTGCTTTCCTGGAGTCAAGGATCTCTTAAACTTTGTTGGAATTAAGAATGTACTCAGCCTTTCTGGAATAAAGGATCTCCTCAGTTTTGTTGGGATCAAGGATCTCCTCAGCTTTTTGGGGATTAAGGATCTCCCAGGCTTTGCTTTCCTGGAGTTAAGGATCTCCTAGACTTTGCTGGAATTAAGAATGTACTCAGCCTTTCTGGAATAAAGGATCTCCTCAGTTTTGTTGGGATCAAGGATCTCCTCAGCTTTTTTGGGATTAAGGATCTCCCAAGCTTTGCTTTCCTGGAGTTAAGGATCTCCTAAACTTTGCTGGAATTAAAGATGTACTCAGCCTTACTGGAATAAAGGATCTCCTCAGCTTTATTGGGATTAAAGATCTCCTAAGCTTTGCTTTCCTGGAATCAAGGATCTCCTAGACTTTGCTAGAATTAAGGATGTACTCAGCCTTGCTGGAATAAAGGATCTCCTCAGCTTTGTTGGGATCAAGGATCTCCCAGGCTTTGCTTTCCTGGAGTCAAGGATCTCCTAGACTTTGTTGGGATTATGGAACTACTCCATTTTCCTAAACCCGTGGGTGGAGCCAAGGAACTTGTACATTTTGTTAACCTGCGCCATATGATATTATTATCAAGTTGCTGCAAAATTATTTAGCCCCACAACGTGAGGAGATTGCTTTGCTATGTAATTTATATTTCATCAAATCTCATTGATTCACTTACCTCTCTTTCTTCTTTTTCTTTTTAAACAAATGAAACAGTATCATGAATTTCTTTTTAAAAGAAAGAATACATTAGCCCCCAAATGTGGGGCCATTTCTCTATTATGTAGCTCATACAATCTTCATTTCATCAATCTCTATTTTTAATTTTTTTGGCACATTTCTCCATTTTTTTTTTTAATAATGAGACAATGTTTTGATTGTTAAAATATTATTACATGGCCCCTCTTACCCCTTTTTGTAAAGAGTAGAATCCTCATGAGGAAAAAGATTTTGCTTCTTCTAGCTGAGTACAATATTTATTTTTCAACTTTTTGGTTGTACTCCATAGGTTGGCTATACTCTCAAAACACTTTTAGTATTAGTTAAGTTTTTCATGAAACCAGTGAGTTGCCTTTGGAGACCAATGGTACAAAGTAATTTCACACCACCAATACCTCATTTAACAAGCATCTTCAAGTTTTGGAGTTCAAAGTTTAGGACTAAACTATCTGCATAAATATTAATCAAACTGACCAGCTTTCTTCTCATCACTCCCTCCTACCCTTTCTAATGCTTAGGGTGTGGAGTCATTAGCAGCCAATCCCATGCCATGTTCAAAACATTGTGAACTTTTGATCAATGTCAAAACCATTTAGCAACATGGTCTCAACCACCAATAAGTTGAAATAAAACAATATTGCAGTATCTTTTATGAATATTTTTAAAATGAGGTCCATTTAGTTGGAGGATGAGCATGACAACCAAACTTATCTATGATTCTATATTGTGTAGAACAAGTGTCTACTTCTATTACTAAACAATACAATGTTTTTGCTTTCATGCAACATAGTGAAAGCTATCCATTTGAAAACCATAGATTTCAGTCCATTATGTTCAAAATATAAAATGGAGAAAATAATGATGCATAAAACTTATCTTATGTTGGGAAATTCCCCAAAATTCCATATAGAGTCTCTCGGTAGAACGCTCGTTGGAGGAACCCACACTTTTGGGATCTTGATGTTGAACGCACCAAGAGGAACTTTCCTTCCTCTAAGTGTTTCCTAACTTTGGAGCTATGCTTGCGAAGGGACTACTTTTTCCCTCTCCTTTTTCCCAGTCCCCAGTGGAGTCGCCAAAATGTGAGAGTGCTTTTTTCTTTAGCACACAGGCCCAAGGATCCTAGGCCAAATAGTTGTATTTTGGTGGACTGGGCTTGGTTCACCGCAGCTAAATGGGGGCTGATTACGAACCAAGTTGTGCGCAAGTTACATAAATCTCCTCAAGGTAAAAATGCGATTCCTCCTAAGCAATAAAATACCATTATAAGTGTTTTAGTATCATAAAATGACCCTTTACTCTTACAAAATAAGTAAAATAGATGTTCATAATATTCACAATGAGAAAGAGATTGAAATAGAATATTTAAGGCTTATCTTTTATCGTATAAACATTTTAAAGATTTCCTTCACTTGGTACCCCGGGCGTACTGTCGTGGGATCCTGGGACGTACTGTCGTGGGATCCCGGGGTGTATTAGGCCTGTAAGAACCCAGAATCTCTGGTTCTCTGCACTGTACAATCTTTCTCCATGCTTGTTATGCAATGGAGTTTTGTCCTTTCCTTTTACCTCTATAGGTCCTACACAAGAACAACTATACAATGCACATATCTTCAAATAATTGTTAGTTTCTTAGATTAGGATATATAAATATATATATATATATATATATTAATACATATACATATATATAAATGAATTTCATAAGAATGATTCAGCCACGAGGATTCTGGCCCCAATTCTCACAGACTTGGTGCTTTTGCACAAAACTTGTGGGATTTGAAACTCAAGTCTGAGTGGCATTGCTTGGGCAAAAGACTTAGCTTTACAAGCAAGAATATATGTATTGAGCAGCAAGAAGCAGTAAAGGAAGATAATATGATAAATAAATATGCAAAGTAATTGTTAGAAATCCTCAAATCAATATGAGATATTTCATTATTTTTCTTGATTGTGGATTACAAATGTGCTCACTAAGACGTGATACAAGGTTCAAATAAGCTCAAAAATTACAGACTTTGATAGCTATTCAAGCCTTTAAGACTTGCAAATTTTGAATCCTTTTGAATCCAAGTATGTGCTATAGTGGCTGTTTCTGGGATATCGGGAGACAAATATATGCTATAGTGGCTGTTTCTGGGATACCGGGAGACAAATATATGCTATAGTGGCTGTTTCTGGGATACCGGGAGACGTTCCTCTGTTTTTCTTAAATTTTACAGAGTTCTCATGGCTCTGTTATGATATTCTTCCTACTGAAAATCCTCCCCCTCCCTTCAACATGGGTTTTCTCTTCCTTTTATAGTGTATTTTCTAGGGCTCTGAGGTACTAGTGATTTCTCTCTTTTGCCCCTCAAAGCTCGTGCTGTGACATTTTCTTAGGGGCTGGTCTCTTCCCTTTTTTCTCATGGTTTTCATCTTTTAATACTGTTTCTCTAAAAGTCACTTGCTGACTTTCTATTTCGGGGCGTCCTTGGGCAACTAGCCTTCAATCTCTCTTCCTTCAAGATTTCTCACTTTTCAGACTCAGCTGTGGTTGTATTTCCTTGCTGTCATTATTCCCAAATAGTTGAAATCTTTTACTGCTGGATTGAAAGTTCTATTCCAGTTGCTTCTACGTATGATTTTCTCATTCTTGGTTCCTTGTGGTACAGCTCCTTTGTTCATGAATGTTTGCTTTATACTTTCTGATTCTTTGCTGCACCACTGGGTACTTGAGAAAGACATCTCTGTTCTTCATTTCTTGTATTTCGTGGTACCTCTCTTGAGCTGTCTCAATCCCACAGTAACTGTGCTGCATTACCTGAGGATCTCGGGCCTCTAGCAGCCTCTGGGTATCCCGGCCCAGTTCTTTCACTGGATTTTGCTGGACTTTTTGATGACCTTTTTACTGAAAATCTGAACATAAATTGGGCCTTAATGTTGATTCTTCTTGCTGCTTGAATTGGGCCTTCTTTACTTTTCATGGAATGGGCTTTCTTGTGAAATTTTAGCCTTCAACAAATTTTTAAATGGTTTTTACAATTTTCAATCCTATAAATGCAGCCTTCTACTTATTTATTTACTTCCACTATCACCCTATAATAAATCCAGCTCACTACTTATTTATTTAGTTCTACTATCATCCTATAATAAATCTGTATAATTAATCCAGCCCACCTCTTATTTATTTAGTTCCACTATCAAGCTCAACCCAAAACCTTTTTAGTTCAGTTTTAGGGTTTTGTGTGAGCATTTTCAGCTTAAAGGAAGGAAGAAAAAAAAAAGTTGAATCCTTTCAAGCTTTAGGGTTTTTTTTTTTTTCCAATTTTCCTATAATTGTTTTTAACATTTATTTTTTTAATATTTTCACTTCTCCAACCTTTCTCTATCCCTTACCATTTCATCTCCCCACTACTTCTTCAATCTTTCTACCTCCCTTACCTTTTCATCTCTCCACTACCCTCTACATTAATATCATTCTTCCTCTTTTCCTTCATCTTCCTTTATTTTTGTCTCTTCTTATTCACACCATCTTACTATAAATTTGTTACTATCTCTTCTATTTTATGCACGGTTTTCTCTCACAAAAAAAAATGGTACTCTCTCTCTCTCCCTCTCTCTCTCTCTCTCTCTCTAAATATTTTGGTGGATTTTTTTTTTCTTGCATCTCTACTTTAGGTTGATAATTTTTTATATTCTTTAAAATTCTATTTTGGATTAATGCGATTTAGTTTTGGTTTTTAAATTGTTGTTATTGTTTTTTTTTTTAATTTTTTTTTTATTGTTAAATGTTATCATATTGCGTTCTAAAGAATTAAATATAGCATATAAAAATATAATATTATTCTATTACATAGCATGATTTGGATAATTTGGTATTTATTTTGTTACATATCATGATTTTTTATAGTGCTCAATTTAGATGTTAAACTATGAGACTTTACTAATTTTTGTTTATTTTCTAATCCTTTGTAGTGGACAAAGTACTCTTAATAGCTGTATTAGAAGTACTCTATAATACCATTCATTTAAAGAAAAGTAAAGGTTAGCCAAATGAAAATAATCGGATAGGTGACAAATTTTAACTTTTGTAATTTTATTTTTATTATTATTATTTTATAACAATGCATGTATAGAAATTTAATTCTTAGATTTTGCTAATAATTGTTTATTTAATAATATGTTTTGGGTGGCCAAAATTATAATTTCTACAAAAAAAAATAACTTTAATAGATTATCAAAAACAAAATTTTATCCTAATATTGTTTCAATTAATCATTGTTTAGTTTTATCAATTTTTTTTAGTTTACTTTTTTTTGATGTTTTGAATTATTCTTATATTACATTTATGATTGTTCCTATAATAAATAAAAATATAATTACGAAATACATTACTCATTATTAAATTAGTTTAAATTGTAAAAAAAAATTTAATAAAACCACTGTGAGAGTGCTTTTTTCTTTAGCACACAGGCCCAAGGATCCTGGGCCAAATAGTTGTATTTTTGGTGGACTGGACTTGGTTTACTGCAACTAAATGGGGGCTGATTACGAACCAAGTTGTGCGCAAGTCACATAAATCTCCTCAAGGCAAAAATGCGATTCCTCCTGGTACCCCGGGCATACTGTCGTGGGATCCCGGGACGTATTAGGCCTGTAAGAACCCAGAATCTCTGGTTCTCTGCACTATTAGGATATATATATATATATATATTAATACACATACATATATGTAAGTGAATTTTATGAGAATGATTCAGTCACGAGGATCCTGACCCCAATTCTCACAGACCTATGCTTTTGCACAAGACTTGTGGGATTTGGAACTCAAGTCCGAGTGGCTTTGCTTGGGCAGGGACTCAGTTTTACAAGCAAGAATATATATGTATTGAGCAGCAAGAAGCAGTAAAGAAATATGCAAAGTAATTGTTAGAAATTCTCAAATCAATATGAGATATTTCATTATTTTTCTTGATTGTGGATTACAAATGTGCTCACTAAGACGTGATACAAGGTTCAAATAAACTCAAAAATTACAGACTTTGATGGCTATTCAAGCCTCTAAGACTTGCAAAGTTTGAATCCTTTTGAATCCAAGTATGTGCTATAGTGGTTGTTTCTGGGATACCGGGAGACATTCATCTGTTTTTCTTAAATTTTACAGAGTTCTAATGACTCTGTTATGATATTCTTCCTACTGAAAATCCTCATTCCTTTCAACATGGGTTTTCTCTTCCTTTTATAGTGTGTTTTCTAGGGCTCCATGGTACTAGTGATTTCTCTCTTTTGCCCCTCAGAGCTCGTGCTGTGACAGTTGCTCAAGGGCTGGTCTCTTCCCCTTTTCCTCATGGTTTTCATCTTTTAATACTGTTTCTCTAAAAGTCACTTGCTGACTTTCCATTCCGGGGCGTCCTAGCCTTCAATCTCTCTTCCTTCAAGATTTCTCACTTTTCAGACTCAGCTGCGTTTTTATTTCCTTGCTGTTATTATTCCCAAATAGTTGGAATCTTTTACTGCTGGGTTGAAAGTTCTCTTCCAGTTGCTTTTACGTATGATTTTCTCATTCTTGGTTCCTTGTGATACAGCTCCTTTGTTCATGAATGTTTGCTTTATACTTTCTGATTCTTTGCTGCACCCGTGGGTACTTGAGAAGGACATCTCTGTTCTTCATTTCTTGTATTTCGTGGTACCTTTGAGTTTTCTCAATCCTACAGCAGCTGTCCTGCATTACCTGAGGATCCCGAGCCTTTGAGGATCCCGGGCCTCTGGCAGCCTCTGGGTATCCCAGCCCAGTTCTTTCACTGAATTTTGCTGGACTTTTTGATGACCTTTTTGTTGGAAATCTGAATATAAATTGGGCCTTAATGTTGATTCTTCTTGCTGCTTGAATTGGGCCTTGTTTACTTTTCATGGAATGGGCTTTTTTTGTGAAATTTTAGCCTTCAACAACCACCATAAAAATAATTATCACGCACAACGCGCGGGTTTGTGACTAGTATTACTAAAAGCTGGAACGTAGCGTTTAATGCTGCTGCTCTCACGTTACACCACATCAGCTGCCACGTCATTTTTATTTTATTTTAAATATAATTTGTCCTACAATTTTAAAATGGTTTTTACAATTTTCAGCCCTATAAATGCAGTCTACTACTTATTTATTTACTTCCATTATCACCCTATAATAAATCCAGCCCACTACTTATTTATTTATTTACTTCCACTATCACCCTATAATAAATCTATATAATTAATCCAGCCCACTTCTTATTTATTTAGTTTCACTATCAAGCCCAACCCAAAGCCTTTTCAGTTCAGTTTTAAGGTTTTGTGTGAGCCTTTTCAGCTTAAAGGAAGGGGAAAAAAAAAAGTTGAATCCTTTCAAGCTTTAGGGGTTTTTTTTTTTTTTTTTTTTTTCAATTTTCCTATAATTTTTTTTAACATTTATTTTTTTTAATATTTACACTTCTCCAACCTTTCTCTATCCCTTACCGTTTCATTTCTCCACTACTTCTTCAATCTTTCTCCCTCCCTTACCTTTTCATCTCCCCACTACCCTTTACATTAATATCATTCTTCCTCTTTCCCTTCATCTTCCTTTATTTTTGTCTCTTCTTATTTACACCCTCTCACTATAAATTTGTCACTATCTCTTCTATTCTATGCATAGTTTTTCCTTAAAAATTAAAAAAAAAAAAAAAGAGGTTCCCTTTCTCTCTCTAAATTTTTTGGTGGATTTTTTTTTTTTTTTCTTGCATCTCTACTTTAGGTTGATAATTTTTTATATTCTTTAAAACTCTATTTTGGGTTAATGCGATTTAGTTTTGTTTTTTAAATTGTTGTTATTTTTTTTTTAATTTTTCTTTAATTGTTAAATGTTATCCTATTGTGTTCTAAAGAATTAAATATAGCATATAAAAATATAATATTATTCTATTACATAGCATGATTTGGATAATTTGATATTTATTTTGTTACATATCATGATTTTTTAAAGTGCTCAATTTAGATGTTAAACTATGAGACTTTATTATTTTTTGTTTATTTTCTAATCTTTTGTGGTGGACAAAGTACTCTTAATAGCTATATCAGAAGTATTCTATAATGTCATTCATTTAAAGAAAAGTAAAAGTTAGCCAAACGAAAATGATCGGATAGGTGACAAATTTTAACTTTTGCAATTTTATTTTAATTATTATTATTTTATAACAATGCATGTATAGAAATTTAATTCTTAGATTTTGCTAATAATTTTTTATTTGATAATATGTTTTGGGTGGCTGAAATTATAATTTCTACAAAGAAAATAACCTTAATAAATTATCAAAAACAAAATTTTATCCTAATATTGTTTCAATTAATCATTGTTAATTTTATTAATTTTTTTTAGTTTACGTTTTTTTGATGTTTTGGATGGTTCTTATATTTTCCTATAATAAATAAGAATATAATTACGAAATACATTACTCATTATTAAATTAGTTTAAATTGTAAAAAAAAATTTAATAAAACCACCATAAAAATAATTATCATGCGCAACACACAACTTCGCGGCTAGTTGTAATAAAAGTTTAAGCTATTAGGAAGTGGTAAATTTAATTATTTAATCATAGTTCAAACAAATATAAATTGGGGTAAAATTACAACAAAGCAAGCTAAATTACCTACTTATCAATCTTTTATGAGGGTTTTCCAAGATCAATAAGTGCTGAACTGTTCCTTCTGCAAGAAATAAAATGTGCTAAAGGTGTGTTGAACTGTTCCTTCTGTAAGGAAGTTCACTCAAAAGCAGTACAGCTCCTGTAACTAGACATTCCATAATAAAATTTCTCTATAGAAATCATAAAATTAAAGAAAATAGGAAATATTAATTGGGAAAAGAGACGGTATCTGATAGTTTGGCTTCTGTTTCAAGTGTGGTAATATGCTTTTCAAGCATACTGGTAGTGTGATAATGCATTCCACTTGCTATTGAAATGTGATTCTTCCCATATGAGGCTTAAAAAAATGATTCTTTGCGTGTGTTTGCATAGAAATGAAGCTGCGGTTTATGTTTTTGGCTGGGTCAAATTCTGGGTCCCACAGACCCTTTGAAGAGGTGGCTGAGGTTATTTGTCCACTACTTCTTAAACCAGATGAACATCAAGAGGAAATGCATTATGAATAGCCATGAAGTCCTATGCTTCTTATGGGGCAATGGTACTAGTCCAGTTAGCATATGGTGGAGCAAATATCCTAACGAAAATTGCCCTTGAAAGGGGACTCAATCAACTTGTCTTTGTGGTTTACAGGCATATAATTGCCATGCTTTTGTTAGGTCCCTTTGCTTATGTACTTGAAAGGTTAGTTATTCTTCTTATGGTCAGTCTTCAGTGATGTGTGTATGTGTGCGCGCATGCGTGCACCATTTTTTCCCCTATTGAGATGTAAGCTAATCACTAGAAAGGCATATGGTCAGTGATCATATGCCTTTTAGGCTCATGACTAGTTGCTGGAGCATTTGAGAAAAAAAAAATTTACTTATTTTCTTCTTGCAAAGCAGGAAAAATAGACCTCCACTCTCATTCTCTGTGATTGCAAAGATTTTTTTGCTTTCGTCACTTGGGACAACTATCCATCTTAATGTTTACTATGCTGGTTTAGCATATACTTCTCCAACAGTTGCAATTGCCTTAAGTAATGTTATCCCTAGTTTGACCTTCCTCATAGCAGTAATACTCAGGTATTATCTCAGCTTCCCTCATATAAAATGCAGTTACCTTCTTTACTAGTTTACCAGATGCCCTTCATTTGATTTTATATCTCTTATTTAGGATGGAGACATTGAACATAGCAAGTGTTAGAGGTCAAGCTAAGGTGCTGGGTACACTGATTTGCATTGGTGGGGCACTTACTTTTACCTTCTGGAAAGGAAGATATCTTTTCAAAGGCTTTGTGCACAGGCCTCTGATAATCATCTGTAGCACCAACAGTTGTGAGTTGAGCCATGGCAAGGATAACTGGATTAAGGGTGCTGCACTTATTCTGACAAGTCACATAGCATGGAGTGCATGGCTGATTCTCCAGGTGATGTACTATATATTTTCAAATGATAGCAATATATCATGTATGAAAAAATTCCTTTCTTTTTTCATATTTTTTTCCCCAAATTTGGTCTATTTATTCTCAGGCTGTGGTCTACAAAGTCTACCCAGCTAGATTATTGCTGAACACTTTGATTTGCTTCTTTGCATCATTGCAATCTTTTTTTCTTGCACTGTTTTTTGCAAGAAATCTAGACTTATGGAAGCTGGAGTGGAACATGCAGCTATTAACCATCCTCTACTGTGTGAGTGTTTACTCTTACAAATGCATGTCTTTCATGGAATTTGATACCTTTGAAAGTAAAACATTATAGTCTTCATCTCTTCCTGCTTACTTTTGTAATAGGGAGTGGTGATCTCAGCTTTAGTCTACTACTTGCAAACATGGTGTATCAGTAATAAGGGACCAGTTTTTGCAGCAATGTTTAGCCCACTACTCTTAATTATTGTGGGAATATTCTCGGCAATTGCTTTTGCAGAGAGACTACACGTGGGCAGGTGGGCTATAGATAGAACACAAATTCTTTCTGCCACTTGCAAGTCATTGGTTTCTGATTCTCCTATCATAAAAATTTGCTTATAACAATCCAGTTGTAGCTTTCTATCACAATTTTCTGTTTTCTGCTACATGTCACAATTGTTAGTAAATAATAAAACCTCACAAACAATCTGGCATTGTGTGTATTGTCCATATTGCTAGGGAGGAAATGAGGAACTAAACTACTTTCTTTTGTATATTTGGTGTTGCCCAGCTTGGTAGGAGCGTCTCTCATCGTTGTAGGCCTTTACTGTGTACTTTGGGCAAAAAGGACAGAAAATCTTGTCATTGGGCAGCCAGACGATGAAAAAGGATTTGATGATGACAAAATGCAAGAGATTTCCATCAATGAGACTCAGATGAATTCTGTCACAAATGAAACAAAATGAAATACACCTTTATTGGAAAATAAATATAAATATATAGGTGTTTTTCATTTCCCTTGTAAAACAGATTAGATGTTTTTCTTTTCATTTGATTGTCAAAACAACCATTCTTATCATTTCGTTTGCAAGTAAAGGTTGTAAACCTGCAACATCACTTTATGAAGTACTTCAGGAATTTGCAACTGGATTGGAACTTTCATCATTAGTAATCCTGGATGCCACTTGTGAACCGAACAGAATGATATGTACAAAAGAGAGAGCACATTGTTGCTATTTCAAGTTTAGAAGCAGGGAGTGCAACATGTGAAGTAAATTTTTACTCTGAAGGATAAAGAGATGCAAAGTTATTATAATCACAGAACATACAACATTTCATTTGGTAGAGAAGGGACCTGACACACGTTGAGACATGAATATTACTTACCCCAATCAATTAATGCCATTTTCTGCTTCTCTACTGTGGCATGTATTAAAGTCTTCTAAGATTTTCAAACCATTAGCAAAAATCTCCAAGATTTGTCCCATTTTCCGCAGTGTAGAGGTCACATTGTTCATAAGATTCCTCCCTACCAAATCGACATCCCGAATTTGACAAATTAGCAAGCATAATTTCTTCATTAAGATATCAGTTACCGAAAAAATCAAAATACCAGTATCCACTTTTTAAGCATCAAGAACATATGCTTGAGGTTGACAATTCATTCTAATTAATATATACGTTTACAAAACAACTCTTCCAATGTTCATTATCCTTAGAATTTCTCCTCCAATGGTATTTCTTCCCCTAATTAACTCAAATGCGCTTATACAATTACTATCCTTATCACACGCGATTTGCGCGTTGGATGAGGCTTTTTTTTTTTTTTTTTTTTTTTTTTTTTGGGTTGTCTAGTATCATAATTTCTCCCCTTTTTTATTTTATTTTTATTTGTATAAGTTTGCTTTAAAGACATAGATTAGTAGGAGAGTGCCCTATTTTGTAGGTATTTTAAGTGGGGTTGGAGATATATTTTTACCCGGTTGTCCTCAAGTTTTTCCCCTATTAAACTAAAGTTTAAGAGGGTGTTTTTGAACTACATAAAAATTCAATCCAAAAAGAAAAACCCTCTTATAAATAGTATAGATATTAAAACTTAAAACTAGTTGCATAACAACGCGATGCGTGGAAATATATAATTTTTTGGATGAATTGCAAATGATACCTCTAAAGTTTAGGGGTATTTGAATTTTACACTCTGAAGTCTCAGAATTTGGATTTTACAACCTAAAGTTTGTGGGTGTTTGGATTTTACACCCTGATGTTTAAGAATTTAGATTTTATCCCCTAAATTTTAAGGATGTTTGGATTTTATTCTCTAAAGTTTGTGAGTGTTTGGACAGAAGTAGACTGAAATGGATTGGAATTACCAAACTAGACCGAATGCCGAAACATAATTATTAAACATAACTCAAAATAATAATAATAATAAAGTGATGTAAAACCATATTCTATCATAAGTAATGTATTTGAATGTGATGGAAATGATTTGTTACTGAAATAACATCAATCAAATTTGTTATCACATTAATATTTTTAACTAAATTATTATGCATGTGTTTGTGATTCTATGTGCCTGTTAAAGGTTTTATTAAAGTTGGATTCGGTACCATGTAGAGAAAGTTTGTACACCATAAAAAAAGAATATCAGGAAAACCATTTGCCTGTAATACTTTATACCAAAAAAAAAAAAAAACCTCTTCGTTAATACTCATGGTTGAAAATGACATATGATTCTCTATGTAGAAGCAAAACTGGACCCTTTAACCTGGCCTGGAATAACATTAGCATACGGAAATGAATATAGTGGTGGAATGAGATTTTTTTTTTTTTTTTTTTTTTCAGATGAGTATTAAACTAAAAATAAATAAATGGTGTCTCTGCCCCAGGTGTTTGTATGACATGTATTTTCTATTATAAGTTACATTTAGGTTTTAAAATTTGTAAAGTCATAATAGTGAAAAATGATGGTCATATTATGATTGATAAGTTATAATTAATTTTGAAAATGAGTAAAGATATAATGCATTATTGCATAAATAAATATTTATATACATTTTTTTTTTTATGAAATGATGGAAATAAAATAATGACATAATCACTGATGTGATTCAACAAAAACGTATAACAATAAATATTATACTTCAGATTTTAAATATTATATATATATATATATATAATTATGGATAAAATATTGTTTGCATTCTTAAAGATTTCATAAGTTTTTTTCCGTTCTTAAAACTTAATGAGTTCTTTGTCCTTAGACTGCTGAAAACATTATATTGTTTATACCAAATCTTAAAAAAGATCTTTTGTACAGTGTACATGACCAACAGTTTCATGCCACTTGTTCACCTCATGTGTGTTCTTTTCTCATTTTCTTTTTAAAATATAATGATCCATGTGTCATATTCTCTAATGCTAAAACTAGTAACACCTACTTAGATATTAGATACGTAGGATAAAATTTAACCGAGCGAATAGAAGTACAAAAAAATGAAACATTTTCAACAGTATAGGGGAAAATAATACGTTTTGAAATTTAGGGACTAGAAAGAAATTTCAAGCAAACTTTATGGATTGAAACAATTTTTTTTTTCCTAAAATAAATCCAAAATGCCAAAATATATCCACAGCTTTTCAAACATATGACAAACTCGGTTCTAAAAAAAAAAAAACAAAAACAAAAACATGACAAGCTCAAATGCTTAGAGAAGTAGTCTTTGGATGCTTCTAAAAAGCATAAGCTTCCCAAAATTGGCGAAAAGCTAGGCAAGATGGAAGTAATTTCAATCTTAGAAGAAGCACCACTAGAAAAAGGCCTATCAAACAGAGTCCCCGTTTGGCATTGCCGCAGGAAGTAAAGTTTGAAGCATAGAAGTTTAGTAATAGAGTTTTTTGGCTTTAACTTTAACCTAAGAGTTGTTCAGTTAAAGTAAAAGCTCTGTATCGCAAAAACTCTATTACTAAATTTATATAGTTAAAACTTTACTTCCTACGGTAATGCCAAACGGGTATTAAGACTTTGTTTGACAGGCCTTTTCTAGAGGTTCTTCTTCTAAAGATTGAAATTACTTCCATCTTGCCTAGCTTTTCGTCAATTTTGGGAAGCTTATGCTTTTTAGAATCATCCAAAGGTTACTTCAGCTTGTCAGGTTTTTGTTTTTGTTTTTTTAGAACCGAGCTTCTCATGTATTTGAAATGCTGTGGATTACTTGCATCTTTTTTTTGAAACATGGATTACTTGCATCTTGATTCTTGACTATGCTATATTTATTTATTTTAGGCTAAAATATTGTTTCCACCCATAAAGTCTCGTCCCTAAATTTCTAAAAGAATTATTTTCCCCCTAAATTGTTGAAAATGTTACATTTTTTTTTTTTTTTGTCATTTATTCACTTGGTGAACTTTTATCCTACCTGTCTAATTAGGTGGTACTATTTTTAGCATTAGAGAATCTAACATGTTTGACGTGGATCATTATATTGGTCAAGTGGCATAAAACAATTGGTCATATGCACTGTATAAAAGATCTTTTTTAATGTTTGGGATAAATAATCTATAATGTTTTCAATAGTTTAAGGATGAAGAACTCATTAAAGTTCAGGAACGAAAAACAAATTTATGCAAACTTTAAGAATGCAAACAATATTTTATTCATAATTTATATAATATCTAAAAGTTGAAGTATACTATTTATTATTGCTACGCCTATGTTGAATCACATCAATGGTCATGTTATCATTTTTTTTTCATCATTTCTTAAAAAAATATGTATATAAATATTAATGAATGTGATAATGCATTATGCCTTTACTCATTCTCAAAACTAATTATAACTTGTCAATTATGATATGATCATCACTTTTCACTACCATAACTTTACATATTCTTAAACCTAAATGTACGTTATAATAGAAATTAAATGTATTACAAACATCTTGGATGGAGACACTATTTATTTATTTTTAGTTTATACTCACCCAAAAAAAATCTCTTTTCACCACTATATTCATTTATGTATTCTAATGTAGTATTCAAGGCCAAGTTGAAGGGTTAAGTTTCGCTCTTACTTAGAGAACCATATGTCATTTTTATCAATTTCAAGAGATAGAGATAATAAAGCTCTTAAGAGCATCCACATTGGTGGAGCCATAAATTTAGCTATTTGTCACTACAAAAAGCTACTTTATCTATTTTACCTTCTCACTTTACAAAATACCCAACATCAATGGTTTTATTTTAGCTTTTAACACAATAAAATAATATAAATAACACAATAAAATAATATATCCACTACAATAAACAACCATCACAACCACCGCCATGGCAACATCAGTGGTTTTATTTTTTTCCCTCTTTCTTTTTTCTTTTTGTATAAGATATTACATGCAAGTGGGTTTCTTATATGCTTTTTTTATGGTGTACCAACTTTCTCTACATGGTGCCAAATCCAACTTAAATAAAACCTTTAACATCCACATAAAATCACAGACGCATGTGTAATAATTTAGTTAAAAATATTAATGTGATAACAAATTTTATTAGTGTTACTTCAAAAACAAACCACTTTCATCATATTGGAATACTTTACTTATCATAGATTATAGTTTTACATCACTTTATTATTATAATTATTATTAATTTTTTGAGTTCTGTTTACTAATTATGGTTTGGCATTCAGTTCATTTTGGTCGAGTTCGGTCATTCTGGTCTAATTCAGTCCATTTTTGTCCATTCTGACCAATTTGGTCCATTTCTTCCATTGAGGTCCAATTCAGTTCACTTAGGTTAGTTTGGTGTGCTTTGAAAAAAAAAAAAAAAAAAACATGTTTGGGTTAAGAGTACTATCAATTATTTGAGTAATATCAATTACAATTATATAATAAGTTTTGATTATCATGATAATCTCCTTAATACTCAACTATGCGTATGCAAGGTTGAAACCCTGCATACGAATACTCGAGAATGCGCACGCATCCTTAACACAAAAATGGTAAAAATCACATATTAGACTAAAACAACTTCAAATCTAAGAACATACATGCAAGAAAATAAGAAGGAAATACTAAAGACTAAAAAAAATTTATACTATGGTCAAATTAACATAAATCGAATAAATAAAATAATAATCAAATAAAGGACATGTGAAAAGTTCTACATATTATAACACAAAGAACATGTTAATATAACATAAAAACTAAATAAAACCACAAAAGCACTAAGAACGTATTATAATCAACTCATAGCCATCTTAACACATATCTAAAGAACCATAAACATCAAACAAGTCAAGAACAAGAATAAAAAGAACCACAACAAAAAGATATGGATCCTATTAAGCAAATGAACAAATCATTGAAAGAATGCTCACCTTGCTTAAGAATCTCAGTTTGAAGTTTATTTAACCGACCCTCAGTGCCTACAACATAGAGATTAGACAGAGAACAAAAGATAATAAAGAACACAATAATTTGTAAAACGAAATTAAGAACAAGTTTATGCCTTAGTTTTGTGCTAGTGAAAGGTTTTGAATAGTTTGAAAAGGCGTGCAAAGGTGTTGTGTGAGTGTTTAGAAGAGAAAATTAGGGTTTTAGAAAAGTGGAGACTCTCTCTTTAGCTAGGGTTTGGATTAGAGATAGTATTTATAAGTTAAAAACTATAATTTTCAAGGCTTTTTAGAGGCCTTTGGATGTTCCTAAGGGTTTAGGAGTTGCCCCCCCCCCCCCCCAATCAAAGAATGAATTTTTGGGGGCCCAAAACTTAAGTTATGAAGTCCTGGAAATGAGGATGTGTACGCTTGGTTGAGGCTGCATACGCAGCCTCGACGAATGCGTATGCATGCTTGCTAAAAAACCCTAATTTCGACTACATTGTTGGCTTGACTTCAAACAACCATAACTCACTCATTTTAAATCCAAATTACAAAACAATTTATATTCAAATTAAAACGCAGGATGTCTACTTTCCAATGAAGCAAACCTCATTCAAATATTCTTTGTGAAAACAGTGAGCAAATGTCATTTTTAGCATTGTTTTCAAAGCCATTTGAGTACTTTTTATGATTACTTTCGAACTATGATTTATGATTACTTTCGAACTATTGAGAACTTTTTAATTACCCTTAGTTGAAGTATGTCAAGTGCATCATTGGGGTTGGGGACCAAAGGTTATTAACGGATACAAAATGAGGTGTCTACACCTAGCTACAACTGATAATTTGCACATTCGATTGTTTGATATTTAATCAAACTACCCACATCGAGTATGTCACCCCCACAAATAGTCTTAATTTTACTTATCAAAGATAAAACAAAATAGTTTAGTCGTACATTTTTTTTAATAGTATTTTACATATATTTTTCCAAAGACTAATGTGGACACTTATCTCTAATGGCATGGTAGGTGACGAGCGATGATTAACATACTAATTGTTGTGAAATTTTAAAGTACTCGCAAGTGTACGAACCGTACCGAAGTATAGTTGGACAAGAACGAGGTTGAACCCACAGGAACTTGAATAAACGTAGGAAAATTAATTAAACCTCAACCAAATTAATTTTAATCTAGTTTAATAAAAATTGGTTTTCTGAGATTAAATAAACTAAGCAAATAATAAAATTAAGCAAATAGTTAAACTAAGCAAAAGATATAAAACAATAAAAAGATGTAAACAATCAAGGGAAAGGAATTAAGGTTTTGGAATCCGCCTTGTAAGTCATATCAGTATATATTTATGATCATTAATTTTTTCCAACTTACTACATGATAATCTAGAAATCAATCTTGCTATCATGGAAAATATCATCATAAAAACTTATGTTTAAAAATCTAAAGCATGTTCTTCTTCGCTTCTTAAGTATAAAACTAAATCATCAATTGTATCTATAGCCAAACAAATCACAAGATATATCCAATTCTAAAAATCAAATCATAAATTGTATCCATTGACAGACAAATCACAAGAGATATCTAATTTTATAATCAAGAATTAATAAACCAAGCATTCAATTAATTAAGACAAATCCTAAATCATGAGAAAAACATGATTGAACTCATATCTAGAATCTCATCTTAGTCAATTGATATGAAGCAAGAACAATTTAAATCATTAAAGAATAACTATTGTGGGAAAAATCAAATCACATAAATATTACTGAAAATCCTTAACAAGGTTTCATCCTCAACCCTAATTATAAATTTAGCTACACATGGTAATTGAAAGAAAACACAAAAATAAAATACTAAACATTAAACTAAACAAATAAAATAAAACTAACTGTCATAGAAGAAAACCAAAGAAGTAGCCGCACTCTCTATACATTCAGCCCTCAGCCCTAGCACTAGCCTCCGCCCCCAGAATTTTGCCCTAAAGAGTCTTTAAATAGGTCAAGGAATCCTATTACAAGTTGAATTCCTGTTTGGAGAAAATCCCAGATTTTTAGACTTCACTTAATCAACTGTTTTGGCCCATTTAACGTCAGAATTTGGACTTTTGATAAACTACAAAGTTGTAGCCCTTTAAGTTAAAGTTCCAGCCCAACTTGAATCATCTCAATTGGACATCTGAGCCGAAATTTATGCCAAAAATACTAACTGAGTGTTAAACAAAGATATTCTGGTTGAGGGATTTTTCAGTTTGGTCTCCGGAAACAAAATAAAATAAAGAACTCCCAAGCAAAATGACATATTCCCTGCAAGTAGAGACTGCTGCGCAGGTACAAGACAAGAATACAAAAACACAACAGTTTAAAAGTCAATTCTTCTAACTTTTATTAATCCATTTCTCACAACACCACTCAAGGACCTAAGACAATGATACAAAAGTCTTTTTATTAAGCCATTTCTCACAAAACCACTCAATGACCTATTCACTTATTTCAGGCTATTACATGATGCAGAAGAGCAACACCAAATGCTTGTTAATAGAATTAATTGCCCGCCATCCAAAAAAGAACAATTGCCAATCACTGTATGCTTTTGAGAGGAGGAATTCCTTGTTTCTTTATCAGTATTATTTCAAGGAGTTCTCAATATCAATAACAAAACGGTACTTCACATCTTTATTTATTAGCCTCTCAAGAGCTTCATTTGCATACTGAACTGGAATTACTTCTATGTTTGGGTATATTTTGTGAGCAGCGCAGAAGTCAATCATTTCTTGGGTCACCTTTGTACCACCTACTAAACTACCAGAAATGGTTTTATTACCTGCAAAAAGGTCAATGCATGCAGTTCATTAAAATTTGTGTTCAAACCTGTTAAGGTAACACTATCAAACTAAAGAGTTCTTTAATCTCAAGAAATTTTCTAATCTAGAAATTGTCTAAGTACCTATATTAAGGCTTGCAGGACTGAATTTGACTTCACTTGGGAACCCCACCAGGGCTAGAACACCAGCAGTCTTCAACAGTGACATGTAGGGATCAAATGGGTGATCACCAGATGCTGTGTCAATTATAAAGTCAAATGACTTAGCCAGAGCCTAAAACAACATGGCAACAATCAATCCAACAAAACTTAAAGACGGTTCATCAATTTCTGCGTTGCTTACATGAACAGGGCAACAGATGGTCTATAAGAAGTTTTTTGTAAATCTACCTTCATCTGCTCTTGGTCAGATGAGACCACAAATCTGTTCGCACCAAGCACACTCAGGGCTTCCTCTTCCTTGGATACACTAGTGCTGAAAATTGTTACGTTCAACCCAAAAGCCTTTCCAAACTTCACTGCCATGTGACCAAGGCCTCCAAGCCCAATCACTCCTAGAGATTTACCAGGTTGGTTCATTTTGTGATGCACCATGGGAGCGTACACAGTAATTCCAGCACAAAGTAGAGGAGCTGCTGAAGCCAATGGATAGTTGTCAGGTATCCTGAAGCAGTACCTACATTTTCAAGGCCAAAACTGAACTGATTTACTTTAACCTGTGTTAAAAACTTGGCAAATTCCCGAGTATAAAGTCAATAGATCAAAATTATCACATCAGATTCTCATTTCTCAATCCCAAAATCTTAAAGTTGCTTCACGAAACTATGGTTGCTATTGACTATTTTAGAACCGTAACAAAGAAATGATAATTATCTTCTTTTCCTAATGGCATGCAAAATATAAATGCAAGCTCTAAAAGCCCAACCATAAGCAAGATCTATATATTGATTTGAACACCCATCCTTGATTGCCTTCATTGAAGACTCTATAGTACCAAGTAAAAGATTGAGAATTCTGAAAGTTCAAATAGTATATAAAACACCTTGAACGTTTAGACCCTTAATTTACAAATTATCAATTCAAGCTTATTATCAAACAATATATGTGTGGAATATGAACATAAGCTAAAAATGAATTGATAAAACAATCTAAACCAAATAAAATCACAATCACAACAGAAATTAAATAGCAAAGATTAAGGGAAGAGAGATGCAAATACAAAAACAACACAGCGATGTGTTATCGAAGAGGAAATTGAAGTCCTCGGCATAAAACCTCTCCGCCGCCCTTCAAGCGGTCAATAATCCACTAAAGAATGAAGTTGGAATACATGAACAGCAGAAGACCCTCCAAGCCTATCTACCCAGTGTACCTAAGCCCTCTAAGCTTCTTACTCCAACGAGGTTACGCCGAACCTTTGTCTTCTTTAGCTTACCAGATTCCGCTATAACCCATAGCATCAACCAATATCAATTGATCCTTTTCTAACTGCTTTTCCTAACTGCTTCCCAAGTGCCAAGTAGCCTTCTCACATATATGAGTATGGTGAGAAAATGTTTTGACTAATGTACCTCTCAAGGATGTAACAATGGAGATGGTGAGAGTTGAGGAATTTGAAGAGTCACTATGTAAAGATTGTGAATGAGTCAATCTTGTTTTTCTCTTAGGTTTCTCTCTCAAAATTCTCTCTAGAAGCTCTCTACATTTCGTGGGTATAAAAGGTATTTATACTTGTGTGAGAAGGGAATGCGAAGAGTCAGTTTTTCAAAACAAAACTGGCTAGCGACTTGGCCTCGCGACTTGACTGAGTCACAAGTTCAAACTACAAGCTAACTGAATGGCCAGTCTGGACTTTTTGTCCTGTAGTGCTACAGCTGGCATGACGGTTCAGCTTCTCTGCATACTTCACTCGTGTGCATCCTCTGGCGGCTTGCCAGTCACGAGCCACCCACGAGATCCAGTCACGAGTCCCTACTTCAGTGCACAGTCTTAAGCATTTCTTCACACTCTCTCACACACTACCCTTATATGATTCTCACCTAAATAGTGCTAAATTACAAGCAAATTGGCACGGAATAAAGCCAACAAAATGGTTGATTAAATTCAACCTTACAAATTCAAAGAATTAAAACAATGTACAAGAATATAATATGTCATAAATTGGAAGGAGGGGGAGAGAGAGAACAGCTAGCATGACAATGGAACTGTTTATAAACCTAGCCACATATGTGGTGGCATGTAGCTTATGTTTAGAAACTTGCGAATTTGCCAAAGACTTAGGCCCCTTGGGAAGCCTTACCTGACCGCCAAAATCTACAACCTCCATGTAACCCCCTTTTATCACCTCTACAAAATGATCAAATGAATTGACACAACTTCCACAAGGTGAAATTAACTCCGATTAGTATGAACCAAGACACTTCTTATTTTAGGAAGTGCTTCATGAGGTTAATAGACTTATATTTGAATACCATACTAATGTAACTGTGAATTTTGGTATGTAAAGGAAAATAAAGGAACTGAATGTAGTAGCATAAAGGAATACTTACCTTTCATGGGCAACAATGTAACTTGAATATCCTCCTTGGGTGATACTACCATCCGTGTCCACCCTACCAAAGGTGAAAACTGGTCCTTTTGCGCAATTAATTTCTTGTCCATCATTACAATACTCGCAACTTCTGCATGAGTTGACATAGGTACCCACTCCAACATGGTCACCAACTTTGAAGCGGTGAACATTGGAACCAACCTCTTTCACGATTCCTGCAATCTCATGTCTAGTTTGCAAGTATAGATAAATCAGTTCAAGGATAGTTTTTTTGTTGTTTTTGTAAGTAAAAATTTTATTGAAGGAGGAAGTGTTGGAATATTTTTATAAAGATTAAAATATTTTGAAAGTGATTTAATAGAAATCAGTTTTCTCTCTTTGATGCCTTTCCTATTATGAGTTGGCTAAATCAATGCATATTGTTTAGCTAAATTTTCCATACGTCGGAGCCTTTAAAACTATTTGGAATATTACCACTACGCACCCTTAGTGCTGTGGTTACCCCACAATTATAAGTACTTGTGGGGTGTGGGGGGAAGGACCGGGGTTCAAGTCTCCAGGAGGGAGTTTCACACACATATACACTTCGATTAGGGTAGAGTAGAATTTCTATCTTCTATCAAAAAACTATTGGGAATATTTTCCGTATTAAATCTTTTACTTTGCCAAACCTTTTTTTTAAAGGTTTAACATTAGTAAAAATGTAAAACTGATTGGTGTTTTGATCTAATGATAAAGAGTTATTATCAAAAGTACCATAAGTTAAAACTTTAAATAAATAAATAAAATGCAAAATACCAATCTGTTTCTCACAATAGATTTAATTGGTCAAAGCAATAAAAGGAAACTTTATTGCTATCTATTCATCGGCAAGTACCCTTTACTATATATATATATAACCACTGGGTAATATTCTATGACCGAGTTTTATGATATAAATATTGCTAGTGTCAAAAACATAATGTGGTCAATTTTTCCCTTATTTGACCCTTGCACGGCAGTAGCTATTTTTAAAAACCTTTGCTTGATCATTTTTCACTTCTTTTGAGAATATATGTTTTCATATATTATTTTTATGGGTAAAAGAGGGTAAAGAGCTCTATAATTAGCTGGATTATTGTATCCCGTTGCCGCACGCATAATGTTGTCAGTCTATTATACTGAAAATCGTATAAACGGCATACATTATCTCAAGATAGTGACATGGTCATGTCTTAACTCCACCATTTAAAAAATTATGAATTAACGGTAAATTATAAATTATATATCATGTGCACTTTGTGCAGTAATATCTCTCAACTGTTCTCTAATTTTATGATAAATTCTAATTTATGTGAATTATTATTATTTAAATGATATTATTTTAAATATTATGAAATTCAATTTATTTATTATTGTTCTTAGTAGCAACAGGAAGAATACATCAGTTCAAGGATAGCTAAGACTACTAAATACAACTGGTCCACTTACCCAGGCACTAAAGGATACTTTGAATTCCCATGTAAATTCCTGGTCGAAAGTAAATCAGCATAACAAACTCCACAGTGTGTAATTTTTAATGAAACATCGTCACTGCCAACAGCCCTGAATAAAATTTCCCAAAATCCATTCATAATCAGAATATATTACTATAAAAACATGTAAGTATTATTTAATCATATATAGTTCTAAAAATCATAGAGGAACTCATGTATGGGATCATTATGTCAACCAATGATAAAGATGAAGATATATAACTGACTTCCAGGTAACTTTTTTAATAATTTCACCAACTTAAGCAAATTGCTTCTATTTTTAAAATTAACTTAAGCAAATCGTTTCCATTATGAATATATAAGAGAATAGAAGCACCTCAAGAAAATAACATAATGTATAAAAAGATCGATATGTTTGTGCTTTCAAGCACAATTAGCGTTTCTTCTCATTTGTTTCTTTTATTCTTGTCAAGAAAGGAATCTTCAGGTCTAGTACCCACTTATGTCTACCATATACAAATTTGTATCAAGAAGTGAACTTGACCACTAATCCATGCTTCATAGGACATTATATGACTAATAATTGGATAAACATCAAGATTAGGACTTTAATTAGGAAGCAAAACATGAGTATAAGCAAGAGTATATGACCTGCAACTCTGCAAGGCATTCTCAAAGTTCCAAACCTCAAACAAACATCAAAGTAGGAGCCCTATTCATTCTTTCTTAAAAACATGATATCACCCATTTTCCATTTAGCTTTATTTGCTTATGTATATATATATTTTTCAAGTCTCACTTATTTTAGGTATAGCTATAGTTTAATCAACTTTGCAAATTAGCTTTCAAACAAAAGCCACATCCAAACGCATTTTGAATATTTGACTAGTACAAGCACATGGAAAAAATGAAGAAAAGTAAAAATAAGAACAAGGACCTGCGGCTGAAGCTGTAAGGTGATAAAACTCCAGATGGGTCTCTTGCCGCCCATGCAAGGCAGTCATCTTTTGCACTCAATGAGCTCATCTTGGTCTGGTTTATGAAGAGAGAGAGAGAGAGGGAGAGAGATAGTATACTTTAAAAGACCAATCCAATCTAATCCAAGTTAAGACAATAAGTAAGTGGATCAAAACAAAGGTGCTGCGTCAGTCTTGTATTTATAGGTAGACAAGATGATACCACCGCTCTTTACATCACACCCGACTACCTCACAGTCCCAGTTAAAAGGAGTTATAAACTTCAATAAGATTTTAGTATTTTACTTTCTAGTATTTCCTTTAACTTCATATTTCATATAGAGTACTACGAACAAGTCTACAACTACCCTGCATACTTCTTCTCTTCTTTCTTTTTTTGAGAATCCGACTTGGCGACTTCTTACACATAAATTATTAACTATTTTTAGAAGATAAAAAATTTGAAGAGCCTGTCGTAGGCAGTGACCTCCTTGTTGAGATAACCTTCCGTCAGCGCTGATGCAGGACGTTTACCGTGGCGAATGACGATTTTCCCCTGCGACGAAGACTGAATTTACAACTTTATAGTTTATAGTGCATGTATTATATTTATTTTTTGTAAATAAATTTCAATTATATTACATATTGTTAATTAAAAAAAAAATAAATGCAAATGGTTAGAATTAAGTATATAAGTACTCTATCATTTGTTTCTCAAAAAAAAAAAAGTACTATTGTAAGGACGCGATTCGTGGCGGACCGTAACAGTGTCGGGTTCGCACGTAAAAAGGCCCCTAACAATATCATTTGTAGAGCGTGGGTTTGGAAGGCTAGGCCCTGGTTGACAGGCGGTGGGTTTTTCACTGTGTTCGTACAAGTTTAAGTTTTCCTTCACCCCTGAAGTCTTTCTCCTGGAGGTGGGCTAGGAGGCTCTGGTTTTTGGCCATTTTTCCCAACCCCCTGTTGGTGCACCTTCCTTTTTACTATATAGTCCGTCTTGATTGATCCTGACCCTCCACTTGTAGGTCAGGCAGGAGCTTATTTCTGTATCCATCCCATCAACCGTCCCTTCTCACTTTCTATTAGTTGCATGGATCGAAGTTTACACCGTCCAAACGTCTTTTCTCATTAATCAGCTCTGGGTATTGGCAGGTGCATTTACTGAAGAGGGGACGCATTTTCCTTGGTCCAATTTCACACCCTGCTTCCCTATGGGCCCCATTCCGTTCACATCCCCTTAAGGGGGCTGTTTGGGGATTGCCTACACCATGGTGTTGGTCTTCCCATTGAAGTTCTGGAATGCCGAGGACAGGGTAAGTTCTCAGCCGTTCCCCTTGCTACCTCGGTCACTGATCATTCGTCTTCGGCAAGATACCTCTTCGGCACGGGCCCTGGGCCCAGATAGAGTTTGGGCCGAATTGCAGACCTCTCGGACCCACAATAGCCCCTCAAAATCCTGCTATCCGTCCCTTCGGATGGATAGGAGGGTTTTGATGACATCAGGGATCTGCCAATGCCTATCAATCCTTGTCATCTATCGATTCCCGAGGTTTTTCACCTGCCCAAGGCACGTTCCTAGAGCCGTTGGAAGGCGAAACGTGGCCTTATTAAATGCGGGTAGCTTGGTGTTTCCCACGTTCAATGGTGTGATGGAAATCGAACGATGGTGATCTCCTGGCCTCTTTGGGCGGGAAAAAGGGCGTGCAGTTTACCCTAGAAAGTATAAAAGATTTTTTTTTGGAGATGGATCCGTCTCTCCAGTTCTGTACTTAAGAGTTTTAGTGCGTGTATCTAGGGTTCGTCTGAACTTCCGCCCAAATTCAAGTCTATCTCAAGCACATATAGCCCATCCGAAGCGTAATTCTCCTTTTATGTAAGTTCTCTATCTCCATTACCTCGCGTTTTTTCTTTTCTGAGTTTATTTCTCTTTGGCTCCCTTTCTTTTCCGTCGCGGGTTAGGTTTGTTTTAGTAAATGACAAAGGCGACTAAATTGAGATTGAGGAAGTTGGTCGATACTGAAGAGGCGATGAATAAGTTCATTGTTGATTATAGGATTCCCCCCAATGTAAGTCTGGAGCACTGTAAGATGGGGGAATGGCACATTAAGAGGGGAACGGGCGCGGTTGTAATTCCCGTCCTCGCCTTTGTAGAGGAAGGAATGAGAATCCCTATGAGACCAGTGACGAGGGGTTACCTCAGGCATTTCCGTTTAGCCCCTACCCAGTGCGCCGGCAACGTTCTTAGGATTTTGGGTTGCGTGGACGCTTTAAACGAGAAGATGGGTTTAAGACTGACCCACCATGATGTAAACTGGTGCTATAACCTCCAGAAATTGAAAGGAAAAACCTACTATATGAGGTCGAGGGATGATAGGGTTCGGTTGATCCAGTGCCTCCCTGATTCCAACAAGGGACTGAACAAGGATTTCCTTATCGTCTCTGGGGAATGGCATGATGGCGATCCATGCCCCGTAGTAGAAGGAGAACCAGGTGGGGTATTAAGAATGGAAGAGGGATAACCCTTTAAACCATTCTAACCTAACGTCCTCCGATAACTAACCATGCATATATGTTTGTTGTTTTTGTAGATGAACGCGCCTATACACGGCATTTTCATTTAGTCAATCGGGCGGACTTGGAGACCGTTTTACAAGCGCCGGTTTTTGTGAATGACAGTGATGGCCAAGTCCGTGCAGCTCACAAAATACTAGGGTACCCTCCGGTTCAGAAATCATTCAGGGACGCGAAGCACGTGATCAATGTCCGTCGTCCTTGGCTTCCAAAAATTACCGTGGTAGAGAAGGGATTTTTAATCTCGCAGGAGCCAGCTGTCCCCAAGGACCTCCCCCTAGTGGGCCCCTCTTCATCTCATCAAGCAGCAGAGGACGAAGGTGAGCCAGATCAGCCGGAGGAAGGGTTTGGGGTATTTGACTTGGTCTACCAATCCGAGGACCCTCCTGGTGACCTAGGTGACCCAGCCTTGTCCGAGGCAGAATTGTCATTAATAGGCACCTCTTCTCAAGCCGAGATGGGAGTCAAGAGAATACCTTTAACCCCCCTTCTTCAACTCCTCGAGGACCAACCAGGGAAGGATACCCAGGCGGCACCACAACCCACTGCCCCTCCTCCACCACCTCGGCCCCTTACAATCCAAACCAGGTCATCCTCCACCAAGTCTCAGCCACAATCCACCCGACCCGAACCTCCCGCCTCCTCCCAATCAGCTCGGTCTCCTCAACCTGAAGGTGCTGATTCCAAGAGAAAGAGGAGCCCTAAGGGCAAGGACATCGTGGACGAGGGAAAATCCTAACCTCCTAAGGAGAAGGATGAGACTCCGCGCATAAAACAACTGAAGATCGGACCCTAAGGCAATGGCAAAGGACTCGCAGTTCAAACCTCTCAAGGCAAGGGAAAAGGAATTGATTCCCAATCCCTACCGAGCGCCTGGCTTCCTGCCCCAATGCTTCACGGGGGTCCATTACTGGAAACTGCCTCTCTGAGGGACCTTGGAGACAGCGAGGGTGGATACGTGGCGGATGCATTAGGGAGAACCATGTTACTCCCTAATGACATGGATGAGCTGAAGAGAATGAGGATGCAGGAGGTTTTTCTCAGTACTAAGAGATACTTGGGCATGGTAAGATTTCTTGAAATCTTACACTTTATTAACTTTTGTCACCGGTTTGTCACTCACTACACGTTCATCTTTCTTGACAGGCTCTCCAGGCAACCTATAGGATGGAGGAAGAAGTGCACGACAGGAGTAAGGCGGCCGAGAACGAACGCAAGAAGCGCATAACGGCCTCAAAGACTTTCGAAGCTTCTGAAAACGAACTTGCCAAAGTCAAGGATGACTTAACAATGACTACCCGCGAGAGGGATAACGTCTCGGCGGGCCTTGCTAGTGCCCAAAAACAGGCCAAGGACCAAACCAAGCGCGCAATTGAAGCCGAGGACCAGCTGCGAACAGCCAGAGATCTGATCGAGGATTTAAATAAGCAGCTGGCCGCGGCTCTGCATGAGAAAGGAATGGCAGAATATGCCTGTGATGAAGCCGTAAGGGCAAAGCAGGAGGCCAAGTTTGCCAGGAATGAGGCAGAGGCTGCCAAGAATGCGGCCGAGGATGATGGTTACAACATGGGAGTAGCCGAAACCCAAGCCACCCTTAAGGCGCAGATTCCTGGAGTGTGCAGGTTTTATTGCTCCCAGGTCTGGGAAGAAGCATTGAAGCGAGCTGGGGTGGACGCTTCATCAGATTTATGGAAGGCAGAGAGCGTATTCTATCCGGCGGCCATCCGCGAGACCACTTCCACCAGCTCTGCGACCACGGATGATCAACTCGAGGAAGGGGTCACCCCTTTGGAAAACCTACAAGCCAGTGGTTCCTCTAGCAAGGCGCCCAAAGAGGGAAAACCTCAGGATGTGATAGTGATACCGCAACATGCGGACCCTGGGGCACCTACAGAGGTTACTGAGCCCGAGGTTGGCATTCAGGTGCCCAGTACAGAAGAACCAGCCACACTTGCACAGCCGCCACAGGCTATTCCCCTTGCTGTGGTCCCTCAGAGTACCAGTGCTGACCCTGTTCAGCCTACCCCAGAAGGAACCGTCATTCCGGGCATCGAAGCTGATCTTGCTCCCATCTCCCAAGATGTCACCGACAAAAAAGCAGAAAAGTAGAAGCCTTCGTTAGGCTTTTGTATTCGTTTCTATTTGAACGATTAACTTGTTTCTTTTCCTTTCACAAACTTCCTAATTTATTGATGGTTTACAAGCATTTGAACATGTATATATGAAATCTTGTTTTTCCTTTTTCCTTCTGATTACATCGTTAACCGCCCTCGTTGATGCGCACTATTTGCTTATGAACTCTGCGCTGATTCATTTTAACATGTACAAATAGCTATGCATGCAATACATTTATCATCATGTTCCCCAAACCCTAATTTACTTGCACCCACAGAGGCCTTAGATTCATTTCTAACCTTCGTCTTACGAAGATATAAGCACCATTTTCGACGTCACGCATAATAGCTAAATCTCGCTTAGTGCCTGGTTTTCCTCATCCAAGTAGTTGGTTTCCCCATAGGCTTGAGTCCGAGGACCATGCAATGCCCTGGTTCTGTCCAAAACCTAGTTTTCCTCATCCAAGTAGTTGGTTTCCCCATAGGCTTGAGTCCGAGGACCATGCAATGCCTTGGTTCTGTCCAAAACCTAGTTTTCCTCATCCAAGTAGTTGGTTTCCCCATAGGCTTGAGTCCGAGGACTATGCAATGCCTTGGTTCTGTCCAAAACCTAGTTTTCCTCATCCAGGTAGTTGGTTTCCCCATAGGCTTGAGTCCGAGGACTATGCAATGCCTTGGTTCTGTCCAAAACCTAGTTTTCCACATCCAGGTAGTTGGTTTCCCCATAGGCTTGAGTCCGAGGACCATGCAATGCCTTGGTTCTGTCCAAAACCTAGTTTTCCACATCCAGGTAGTTGGTTTCCCCATAGGCTTGAGTCCGAGGACTATGCAATGCCTTAGTTCTGTCCAAAACCTAGTTTTCCTCATCCAAGTAGTTGGTTTCCCCATAGGCTTGAGTCCGAGGACCATGCAATGCCTGTTTCTGTCCAAAACCTAGTTTTCCTCATCCAGGTAGTTGGTTTCCCCATAGGCTTGAGTCCGTGGACTATGCAATGCCTTGGTTCTGTCCAAAACCTAGTTTTCCTCATCCAAGTAGTTGGTTTCCCCATAGGCTTGAGTCCGAGGACCATGCAATGCCTTGGTTCTGTCCAAAACCTAGTTTTCCTCATCCAAGTAGTTGGTTTCCCCATAGGCTTGAGTCCGAGGACTATGCAATGCCTTGGTTCTGTCCAAAACCTAGTTTTCCTCATCCAGGTAGTTGGTTTCCCCATAGGCTTGAGTCCGAGGACTATGCAATGCCTTGGTTCTGTCCAAAACCAACTTGGTTTCCCCATAGGCTTGAGTCCGAGGACCATGCAATGCCTTGGTTTTGTCCAAAACTAGTTTCTCTTGGTTTCCCCATAGGCTTGAGTCCGAGGACTATGCAATGCCTTGGTTCTGTCCAAAACCTAGTTTTCCACATCCAGGTAGTTGGTTTCCCCATAGGCTTGAGTCCGAGGACCATGCAATGCTTGGTTCTGTCCAAAACCTAGTTTTCCTCATCCAGGTAGTTGGTTTCCCCATAGGCTTGAGTCCGAGGACTATGCAATGCCTTGGTTCTGTCCAAAACCTAGTTTTCCTCATCCAGGTAGTTGGTTTCCCCATAGGCTTGAGTCCGAGGACCATGCAATGCCTTGGTTCTGTCCAAAACCTAGTTTTCCTCATCCAGTAGTTGGTTTCCCCATAGGCTTGAGTCCGAGGACTATGCAATGCCTTGGTTCTGTCCAAAACCTAGTTTTCCTCATCCAAGTAGTTGGTTTCCCCATAGGCTTGAGTCCGTGGACCATGCAATATCCTGGTTCTGTTCAAAACCTAGTTTTCTCTTTGTGTGGGATCTTGGCTTTATGGGAGTTAGCTCCTCAACCAAGCCCCTAGAGTTTATCCATACGATTAACGCTATCAAGTGCCTAGTTTGCTCTTTACGGGGGACCTTGGCTCTAAGGGAGTTAGCTCCTCAGCCAAGCCCCTAGTCAAGAAACGTAGCCCCTAGCAGAACTTTGTACTAGAACTCTATAACCAACGGTTAGAAATAACGAAGAAACTCTATCGACCCACATCCTATACCAACACGCAAGCCTTTCCCACAGACGGCGCCAATTGTAAGGACGCGATTCGTGGCGGACCGTAACAGTGTCGGGTTCGCACGTAAAAAGGCCCCTAACAATATCATTTGTAGAGCGTGGGTTTGGAAGGCTAGGCCCTGGTTGACAGGCGGTGGGTTTTTCGCAGTGTTCGTACAAGTTTAAGTTTTCCTTCACCCCTGGAGTCTTTCTCCTGGAGGTGGGCTGGGAGGCTCTGGTTTTTGGCCATTTTTCCCAACCCCCTGTTGGTGCACCTTCCTTTTTACTATATAGTCCGTCTTGGTTGATCCTGACCCTCCACTTGTAGGTCAGGCAGGAGCTTATTTCTGTATCCATCCCATCAACCGTCCCTTCTCACTGTCTATTAGTTGCATGGATCGAAGTTTACACCGTCCAAACGTCTTTTCTCATTAATCAGCTCTGGGTATTGGTAGGTGCATTTACTGAAGAGGGGACGCATTTTCCTTGGTCCAATTTCATACCCTGCTTCCCTATGGGCCCCATTCCGTTCACATCCCCTTAAGGGGGCTGTTTGGGGATTGCCTACACCATGGTGTTGGTCTTCCCATTGAAGCTCTGGAATGCCGAGGACAGGGTAAGTTCTCAGCCGTTCCCCTTGCTACCTCGGCCACTGATCATTCGTCTTCGGCAAGATACCTCCTCGGCACGGGCCCTGGGCCCAGATAAAGTTTGGGCCGAATTGCAGACCTCTCGGACCCACAACTATCATTTCAGTAAAAAAAAAAATATATATATATATATATAAGTATAATTAGTTGCAAACTCATGCGATGCGTGGAATAAATAATTATTTTGTAATTGTAATATAATGCATAATTTTTTCTCTAAAATTTGTAGAAGATAATTTTTTCTTCCTAAAATTAAACATCAATTGGGTCTTAAATTGATTCTTTTTTATGTTCTCATTTTCAAGTTTAGCTCAAAAAATCATTTTTTTTCCTTAATTTTTGGATTGAAAAGTATGAAATTTTATTATTATATTTTGGGCTAAACTCTTTAGTTTTGAGTTAAAAATTACAACAACAAAAAAAGATGTTAGAAATTAAAAATACGAGCCCTAAAAATGCAATAAAAGTAATAAATATTCAAAAGTCCTATTCGGTCCACTTTGGTTCTATTTAGTTTATTTTGGTCCTCTTCAGTCCATTCTGTTCACTTTGGTCCACTTCAGTCCTCTTCAGTCCATTCTGTTCACTTTGGTCCACTTGTCCATTCGTTCATATTCAGTCCACTTCAGTCCTATTTCGTCCACCTTACTCCCATTCGGTCCAATTCCATCCACCTTGTTCCCATTTGGTCCATTTCTTTCCATTTGGTCCAATACGGTCCATTTGTACCCACTTCAATCTCTTTTGGTCCATTTTTATGCACTTACATATAAGAAAAAGACATGTTTGGGTTAAGAGAACCTCTTCTAAATCTAAATTTATTAATTAATATATATATATATATATCTCAAACTCGTAATATCTAAAATCATAAGTATAGCATTTATTGTTACTACACTTTTGTTGAGTCACATTAACATAGTATTTTAAATCTAATATTTAGGGCAATTACTCATTTGTTTTAAAATCATTACTTTTAAATGAGTTGCATGAGGTTGATTATACCTTCAAGCATGTGTGTGTGTGTGTGTGTAATTTTTATTTAAATAAATTATTCAAATTCTTTGTTTTCTTAAGAGAGATTATTATGATAATCAAAACTCATAACAAACTTATACTAAATATGTATAATTTATTTTCTAAATTTTATTGTACATAATATTTTCTCCCTAAAAATTAAAAAATTTCAAAAATAATTTCCAACACTCTATTTTTACAAATCTATAATTTTATCATTTTTGATATATTTGATTGATATTGTTCTTTTTTGAAATGGTCTATATTCTTCTAACTATTGCTATTATGCATTATATTTTTCTAGTTTCTTTTGGTTCAATTAAAATTTTTAAGTTTCAAAGTTATTATTCAAATTCACATTCTCTTAAAGAGATTACTATGATAACATAAACTTATCATATAATTGCAATTTAAATTACTCAGCCCAAACTTTTATTTTCCTTAGGTACACCGAATTGGACTGAAGTGATCTGAAATAAACCAAATGGACTGAATAGACCAAAGTGGACCAAATATACCTAAGTGAACCGAATGCAGCAAATGGGACCGAAATGGACCGCATTGGAAGGAATGGACCACAGTAGACCAAAAATGACCAAATTGAATGAAGTAGACTGAAATAGGCTGAAGTGAACCAAATGGAGCAAACTAGACCTTATAGACCGAAGAGCAAGGCTTAGGTACAGTACTTAGGTATTGTTCCTTAGATTTCCCTTTATAGATTTTGCCATGTGGATTTTTTCTCATGGGATGGAAGTGTATTTTTTAGTTAAGTAGACATATGGTTGAATATTAAGAGAGGAACCTAAGGTACCGTACCTAAATTCTGTCCTAAACCGAATTGGACTGAATTGACCGAAGTGGACTAAAGTAGACCGAGCTAGACTGGATAAATGAAGTGGACAAAAATAGACCGAATACCGATCTGTAATTAGCATAGCCAAGATTGTGTTTTGATATAAACTCAAATTCTTACTTCCAAAATAATCAAGTATTAACTCAAACAAAAATCAAACCGAAACTATAGGAGAGATAGAGATACTACTTGTATTGGGGAACTAAAAGCTACAACACCAAAACGTATGAACCTAACATAGAGTTTGAAAAATCACAATGATTCATCAATATAAAGTAAAGTAAATTTTCGAGAAAGAATAAAAAAATAAAAAATAAAAGAGAATAACCACTTTTTCAAGAGAGAATGTGAGAGAAAATAATAAGAAATTTATAGAAAATAATATGAAAAGAAAAAAAGTAAAATAAAAAATATAGTAATAAACACCAAATTATCCAAGTCATGTTATATTATGTAATAAAATAACATTATATTCTTATATATTATCTTTAAAATACAATAGGATAACATCTATGAAATGATTGAAATCAAAGAGAAGAAAAAAGATAACAACTTAATCACATCAACCTAAAGTAGAGATGCAAGAAATTTTTTTTTTTTTTTTTTTTAAATGCTCCAAAAAATGAAGACAAAATTTTGAGAAAGAGAAAGAGAGGGAAATAACATTTTGTAAGTGGGAAAACTATGTATAGAATGAGAGAGAGAACTGTAAATTTATAGTAAGAAGAGGGGAATAAGAAAAGCCAAAATTAAGGAAGATAAAAAGAGTTGGGAAATGAAAAGGTATAACAATAAGTTGGAGAAACTATAACAATAAGTTGGGAAATTAATAAGGGAAAAAAAAAAAAGAGTTAAAAAAAAATGTTGAAAATAAGTGGATGATGTGGCTGCTGATATGGCTCAACAAGAGCGTAACAATAATAAACGCTATGTTCAACTTTTAGATATATATAGATATAAATTATAAATAAAATATTCTTTGCATTCTTAAAGTTTGCATAAGTTTGTTTTTCGTCCCTGAATTTTAATGAGTTCTTCGTCCTTAAACTATTGAAAACATTATATTATTTATTCCAAACCTTAAAAAGATCTGTACAGTGCATATGACCAATAGTTTCGTGCCACTTGACCAATATATTGATCCACGTCAAACATGTAAATTCTCTAATGCTAAAAATAGTACCACCTAGGATGAGAATTAACCGAGTTAATAAAGGACAAAAAAATATAACATTTTCAACAATTTAGGGGAAAATAATACTTTTAGAAATTTAGGATGAGACTTGATCGATGGAAACAATATTTTTGCCTAAAATAAATAAATATAGCATAGCCAAGATGCAAGTAATCCACAGCTTTTCAAATACATGAGAAGCACTACTCTAAAAAATCAAAAACAAAAACATGACAAGCTGAAGTAATCTTTGGATGATTCTAAAAAGCATAAAAGCTTCCCAAAGTTGGCGAAAAGCTAGGCAAGATGGAAGTAATTTCAATCTTTAGAAGAAGAACCTCTAGAGAAGGCCTATCAAACAGTCTTAATACCCTTTAGCGGCCAAAATGGCCCATTAGCATTAATTTTTGAAATATTTAGCAACAGAGCACTGTTTCGGAAATAATTAGGGAAGTACCACTTTTTCCGAAAACGCCGCTATAGGGCCCGAAAACGTCACTATAGGGCTTAAAAAACGCCACTATAGGGCGCCGCTATAGAAAACGTCACTATAGGACTTAAAAACGCCACTATAGGACCCCTTGAACCTGTTATGGGGACTTATAAAAAATTTTTGCAGGAAAACGCCGCTATAGGGCCCAAAAACGTCACTATAGGGCTTAAAAACGCCACTATAGGGCCCCTTGAACCTGTTATGGGACTTATAAAAAAATTTTGCAGGAAAACGCCGCTATAGGGCCCAAAAAGTGGTATTTCCCTAATTATTTCCGAAACAGTGCTCTGTTGCTAAATATTTCAAAAATTAATGCTAATGGGCCATTTTGGCCCCCTTTAGCATTACCGTAGGAAGTAAAGTTTTAACTACAGAAATTTAGTGATAGAGTTTATACGATATGGAGCTTTACCTTTAACTGAACAAATCTTTAGCGTTATGAGTGTTAAACAAAGATATTCTGGTTGAGGGATTTTTCAGTTTGGTCTCCGGGAAACAAAATAAAATAAAGAACTCCCAAACAAAATGACATATTCCCTACAAGTAGAGCCTGCTGCGCAGCCACAAGACGAGGACACAAAAACACAACAGTTTAAAAGTCCATACTTCGAACTTTTACTAATTCATTTCTCACAACACCATTCAAAGACCTAAGAAAATGATACAAAAGTATTTATAAAGCCATTTCTCACAAAACCACTCAAAGACCTATTCCCTTATTTCAGGCTATTGTATGATGCAGAAGAGCAACACCAAATGCTTGTTAATAGAATTAAATGCCCACCATCCAAAAAAGAACAATTGCCAATCACTGTATGCTTTTGAGAGGAGGAATTCCTGGTTTCTTTAGCAGTGTCATTTCAAGGAGTTCTCAATATCAATCACAAAACGGTACTTCACATCTTTCTTTATTAGTCTCTCAAGAGCTTCATTTGCATACTGAATTGGAATTACTTCTATGTTTGGGTAAATTTTGTGAGCAGCACAGAAGTCTATCATTTCTTGAGTAACCTTTGTACCACCTGTTACGCTACCAGAAATGGTTTTATTACCTACAAAAAGTCAATGCGTGCAATTCATTACACTTGTGGTGCTTAAAACCTAGAAAGGTAACACTATCCAACAAAAGAGTTCTTTGATTTCAAGAAATTTTCAAATCTAGGAATTGTCTAAGTACCTATATTAAGGCTTCCAGGGCTGAATTTGACTTCACTTGGGAACCCCACCAAGACTAGAACACCAGCAGTCTTCAACAGTGACATGTAGGGATCAAATGGGTGATCACCAGATGCTGTGTCAATTATAAAGTCAAATGACTTAGCCAGGGCCTACAACAACATAGCAACAATCAATCCAACAAAACTTAAAGACGGTTCATCAATTTCAGCATTGCTTACATGAACAGGCCAACAGATGCTCTATAAGAAGTTTTATGTAAATCTACCTTCATTTGCTCTTGGTCAGATGAGACTACAAATCTGTTTGCACCAAGCAAACTCAGGGCTTCCTCTTTCTTGGATACGCTAGTGCTGAAAATTGTTACGTTCAACCCAAAAGCCTTTCCAAACTTCACTGCCATGTGACCAAGACCTCCAAGCCCAATCACTCCTAGAGATTTACCAGGTTGGTTCATTTTGTGACACACCATGGGAGAGTACACAGTAATTCCAGCACAAAGCAAAGGAGCTGCTGAAGCCAATGGATAGTTTTCAGGTATCCTGAAGCAGTACCTACATATTCAAGGCCAAAACTGATGTACTTTAACCTGTGTTAAAAACTTGGCAAATTCTCAATTCCAAAATCTTAAAGTTGCTTCATCAAACTATGGTTGCTATTGACTATTTTTGAACCATAACAAAGAAATGGTAATTATCTTCTTTTCCTAATGGCATGCAAAGGATAACTGCGAGCTCTAAAAGCCCAACCATAAGCAAGATCTATATATTGATGTGAACAGCCATCCTTGATTTCCTTCATTGAAGGCTCTAGTACCAAGTAAAATAAAGAGAATTCAAAGAATTAAAACAATGAACAAGAATATAATGTCAAATATGTCATAAACTGGAAGGAGGGGAGAGAGAACAGCATGATAATGGAACTTTTTATAAACCTAGCCACATATGTGGTGGCATGTAGCTTATGTTCAATCACTTGTGAATTTGCCAAACACGTAGGTCACCTGGGAAGCCTTACCTGGCCACCAAACTCTACAACGTCCATGTAACACCCTTTATCACTTCCACAAAATGATAAAATGAATTGACACAACTTTCACAAGGTCACATTAACTCCGATTAGTATGAACCAAGACCCTTCTTATTTAGGAAGTGCATGAGGTTAAGAGACTTATATATGAATACCATACTAATGTGAGCAACAGCTTTAAAGATTCAGCAGATACCAACCATTAATTGGGTGCCAGAAAGGTAATGTTTTTCTGTGAATTTTTTATGTAAAGGAAAATAAAGGAACAGAATGTAGTAGCATTAGAGAATTCTTACCTTTCATGGACTACAATGTAACTGGAATATCCTCCTTTGGTAATGCTACCATCCACGTCCACAGCATTAAAGGTGTAAACTGATCCTTTTACACAATGAACTTCTTGTCCATCATTACAATACTCACAACTTCTACATGAGTTGACATAGGTACCCACTCCAACATGGTCACCAACTTTGAAGCGGTGAACATTGGAACCAACCTCTTTCACGATTCCTGCTATCTCATGTCTATTGCACAGGTAAAGATATATCAGTTCAAGGATTTTTTTTTTTTTTTTTTTTTTTTTTTTTTTTTAAGTAAATATTTTATTGAAGGAGGAAGAGAGACTGATACAAAGGATGTGCACAGTCCCATTCAAAGAATACATCAGTTCAGGGATAGCTAGGACTACTCATAGTATACCGTTGGTTCACTTACCCAGGCACTACAGGATACTTTGAATCCCCATGAAAATTCCTGGTCCAAATTAAATCAGCATAACAAATTCCACAGTGTGTAATTTTTAATGAAACATCATCACTGCCAACAGCCCTGAATAAAATTTCCCAAGATCCATTCATAATTAGAATATATTATAAAATTATGTAATCAAGAAAAACAAATTCATCAAGAAAATTTCAAGTATCATTTAATCATAGTTCTTAAAATCATAGAGGAACTCATGTATGGGACCATTAATGTTAACCAATGATATGAAAGATCAAGATATGTAACTCACTTCCAAGTAACCTTTTTAACTAATAATTTCACCAACTTAAGCAAATCACTTCTATTTTTTTTTTCTAATTTACTTAAGCAAATCATTTCCATTATGAATATCTAAGAGAACAAAAGCACCTCAACAAAATAACATAATGTATAAAAAGATCGATATGTTTGTGCTTTCAAGCACATTTAGAGTTTCTTTTCATTTGTTTCTTTTATTCTTGTCAAGAAAGGAATCATCAGGTCTAGTACCCACTTGTGTTCTACCATATACAAATTTGTATGAACAAGTGAACTTGAACACTAATCCATGCTTCATTTGACATTATATGACCACTAATAGGCTAAACAACATGGTTAGGAAGCACAACATAAGTATAAGCAAGAGCATATGACCTGCAACTCTGCAAGGCATTCTCAAAGTTTGAAACTGTTTGGTGTTATATGTGCAAGTGTAATTGTGAAATTGTTGACCATCTTTTCCTTCATTGCCCGGTTGCTTTGGAGTTGTGGGATATGGTGTTTGGTTTATTTGGAGTTTATTGGGTTATGCCAATGTCTGTTGTTGGGCTATTTGCTTGCTGGCAAGGTCGATTTGGTTGCCATCATAATGGAGATATATGGATGGTTGTTCCTCATTGTTTGATGTGGTGCATTTGGAAGGAGAGAAATTGAAGGTGTTTTGAAGACAATGAGAGTTCCATGCCTGACCTCAAGCTTCTATTTTTCAGAACTTTATTGCACTGGTTCTCTGTGTGGAGGAACCATCCTTTTTCTTCTATTTTGGATTTACTTGATTTTTGTAATGTTCATTTTTTATTTGTTCACCCCTGTGTACTTGGGTGTCTCTCTCTTTTTAATATCAATGAATCTTTATTACTTATCCAAAAAAAAAAAATTGAAGCCTCAAACAAACATCAAAGTAGACACCCTATTCAGTTTTCTTAAAAACATGATATCACCCATTTGCCATTTAGCTTTATTTGCGTTTGTATATTTTCTTGAAGTCTCACTTTTTTTAGATCAAAATATAACTACAGTTTGATCAACTTTGCAAATAAGCTTTTCAAACAAAAGCCACATCCAAACGCGTTATAAAAAATTGACAAGTAGCGCATGGAAAAAAATGAAGAACAGTAAAAATAAGAAGAAAACCTGCGGCTGAAGTTGTAAGGTGATAAAACTCCAGATGGGTCTCTTGCTGCCCATGCAAGGCAATCATCTTTTGCAGCCAAGGAGCTCATCTTGGACTGGTTTACCATACCATAAAGTAAGCAATCAAACACCAGTTTCCTCAAAGGAAAATATAATTGGAGAAAGAAATCAAATAAAGTTATAAAGCATTCCCACTTTAACATTTAATAAAATCAAGCAATTGAGGCTCATAGTCATAGCTTTGATAAAACAAGAGGCACCGATATCAAATTAAAAAAGGTAATCTTTTTTATTAATTTATATATTCAATGGAATTCAGAAAAGCAGCTATAAAAATATTTGGGGCATTCATAAATTAAATCCAAAACTGGAGTTCTTCAGATAACGGCAACTGTAATAGATTTGAGATTAAAGTGTGCGTTGGCTTACCCCAGAGGCAGAGGCAGAGAGAGATCAGATTTGTGCTGGGTTACCAGTTAGGAGGGAGGATGTTGGTTGATGACACAAACGTGAGAACAAGAATATGGATTATGGAGAGAGTGAGTGTGAGAGAGTGACAGAAAGAGAGATACTATACTATAAAAGACCAATCCAATCTAATCAAATCCAAGTAAAGACAATAAGTGATTGGATGAAAACAAAGGTGCTGCGTTAAGTCTCGTATTTATAGGTAGTCACGATGATGATACTTACCACGGCTCTTTACATTACACCCGACTACGTTCGATTATTTCTAACCCACCCAATTTGGATACTCATTCATCTTTTCTTGGGTATTGACCACCATCTGATCTCCACTTGTCCCTGAAGAAGTTATAAATTTCAACGTGATGGTGATATTTTACTTTGGGAAATGTTAACGTGCCCGGTAAGGATGAAATATTGGGAAGTTCACCTAATAAGAAGAGACTAAGGGTCCGTTTGGATATCGCTGAAAACTGAAAACTGAAAAATACTGTAACAAAATAATTTTTAAATGTGTGAATAGTATCGTGGGACCCATTTTTAATGAAAAAGTTACTGAAAAGTGAAATTTGTGGGTTCATAAACAGTACACGATATGCACTGATTAACTGAAAAAAGTTTGAAAAGTCAAAATTTACGGTTACTGTTCATTGAACAGTACATAAACAATAACCACAAATCTAAAAAACTGAAAAACACAAACACGCTGATTTTCAGCGCAATCCAAACGCTGGCTAAATATATTACTAAAGTGACAAACTGACACTCAAAGTGTTAATTTTATTGACTTTACATTCTACAGAATTGATCAAAAATCTAACATAAAGTAAAACAATATGACATAAGATGCCCCGTTAACACCACTTTTTACTTTCTAGTATTTCTTTTTTGTACTTCTTATTTCATAGTACTAGTACATACTTCTTTTCTTTTTTTGGAGAATCCCCCTTAGAACAGGTTCTTTTTTTTTCTTTTTCTTTTTTGTTGCTGAGAATCCCCCTTAGAATAGATACTTCTTAGTTTTGTTGACTATCACATAAAAAATTTTGGAAGAGAAAAAATAGCGCTGACATATACACTTGTGGCATATCCCCCCGATACACAATTTACAACTAATACTCATTTATTACCATGTGTAAATAAATTTAAATTATATTACATATCATTAATTTTAAAAAATGCAAATGAGCTGAATTATAATATAATTAAAAATAGTTTAACCAACAGACTTTTATTTCAAATGGAAGCTTTGCAATCAAAAAAATGTCTAGAGTTGAAATACTTCATCCCCAAATTTTGAATTATCAATATATATATAATGACGGGTTTGGCTTACCTCAATACTTTTTTAATTGAATGTGTCATTTTGTTTTAAATACACAATAGCAAGTGGTAGTGGGTTTTAATCTTCACATTTTATTTAGTTAATGAGTGATGTGTCAATTTCCCATTAAAACAAAATGAGATTCCAGTTAAAAAAGTATTGGAAGTAAGCCAAACTCTATAATGACATCTCAAATTGTGCAACCTCAAAAGCTTATTTAATTTCATTGCATTTATAAAGATTACTATTTATCATCTAGTCAAAATATGAATATGTTTCTTTAGTATGTAAACAAGATTCAATATAATAGAAATAGATTTTACTAGTTAAACTAACCCACGTAAATTTCCTTTGTTACTTATTCAAAATAATAATTATCAAATTTAATTACTCAATATAAATGTAGAACTCACCTATTAAGAGAGGTTTGCTGCATGCATTGGTAACCAGAGGTAGCATCTACTAAGTCCTAACTAACAAAAAATAACTTCAAGCACCCACAAAGAATCGAATTCTACTAATACACTCTCTATTCCTTATCTTACATTAACTGGTATTAGATTTGGATAGAAAGTGTATGTGGTAGGCTCTATAATAATAATGATTACCATGAAGCAAAAAAAAAAAAAAAAAAATTATCATCAAATGCAAGGCAGGCTCAATACAAATTGAGGCCTAAGACAACATTTTTTCATGGTTTTAAAAACCGAACCGGACATCAAACCGTTTTTTTAATTTCCGGTTCAACCCCGATTTTTGCCCCATTTTTTACCGGTTTTCCGGTTTGGACCGATTGTTGACCGGTTTTGGGAGTTTTAACCGGATCGAACTAGCTCTCGATTCCCAATTGAACCGATTGGACTGGCCGATCCGGTCCGGTTTTTAAAACTATGCATTTTTTAAGTGGACATTTGTTACATTTAAAGTCCATTATAAATATTTTTATTAATTAAACTCTATTCTTCTTTCTAAGATGTAGAATTACTAATTATGTTTTTGTGTCTAGGTTTTGCTAGCATATATTTTTTGAATTAATAAAATAATTTACTTAATTTTTTGGTGACAATTAATTTTAGGTAGAATTTCATCAATTTAAAAAAATGATAATAAAAACTTCCTTTTGAGAAAATAATTCTAACAAGTATTATTAGTAAACTTAAGTAAGAAATTTATTCAAAAAATAACTTAGTATTTTTTTGTAACCAGGAAATGTTTTTAACCTATTTAAATTTCATTATGATCATTTTCATTGTTATTATTATGTTGTATCATTTCGTTATCTTACAAAATCCTTTTTAATTTATTTGTCTTCTTTTTAATTCCTAGCAGCAACTTCATTTTTATTATTTTTTTCTTCTTTTTAATTCCTAGTAACAACTTCATCAAGGCATCGTTTAAGATTCACTTCATTTTCTATTTTCTCTCATTTTTTCGTAAGATTTTCTTATTTAGATTGATCTTTTCTAGTAGGTATTTATGGTGAAAAAAAAATATTTGCAAACATATATATATATTCCAGTTTGAAGGAATCTCCCATCATCCCACTAAAAAGAGGTCATCCAAATGTAGTTTTAATTACATAACTTTTTTTAATGAGTCACATGTTTAATTTAAATAATGCATATGGTTAGTATTCTTAGAGCATTATACACACTAAACTCGTAAAAATGAGCTCCATCCGGGTATGGAAACCTAAAAAAATTTTGCAACCTGCTACAATAAGTATGGGTATATACAACCTACTGTAGCAGGGATGGATAAATAAAATATTATTTTTTCTTTCCTCTCTCTTCTCTTTCTTCTCAATCTTTGACTCACTCTCTCCTCTCTCTCTTCTTCTTTTCTTTTTCAATCACTCTCACTCTGTCTTTGATCCCTATCTTTTCTCTCCTCTATTCTTTTTTCATCTCTCTCTCTTGATTTGGAGGTTTTTTTTTTCTTGGTTGTGGGTTGTGGGTAGAGTGGGGCTATGGTGGAGACGTGGGCTGTGGGTCAGATGGGGCTATGGTGGAGACAAGATCTGTGGGTTTCTAGTGGTCATGGGTGATGTGATGGTGGCAGCGTGGGGATTGTGGGTCAGATGGGCTGTGGGTTTTGGTGGATCTTGGTGGGTGTGGGATGAGTTGTGGGTTGGTGTTTAGGTGGCCGAATCAGTGTTGGTATGGTGATTGGGTGGCCGAATTAGTGGTTTTGGTGTTTGGTGGTCAGTCAGTGGTGGTTTGGTGTTTGGGTGGTGGTTGTGCTTGGTGATTGGTTTTTTTTTTTTTTTTTCCTTCTTCTTCTTCTATTTTGTTGGTGGTTTTTGCCTTGGTGGGGTGTGTGTGATGGTGGGGTGATGGTGGTTGCTACCTTGCTGGGGTGAGTGGTGGTGGTTGCTACCTTGCTGGGCATGTGTGGTGGTGAAGTGGTGGTTATGATTGGTTTGCTTGGGAGATCAAGACAGATTGGAGAAATAAAGACAAAGAAAGAGAGGAATGGAAGAGATATAATTTATATATATATATATATATTTGTATGGTTTATATTATTTTAATGAGTTGGGTGTAAAAATAGAAACTAAGATATTGGAGGAGTTGTAAAATAAGATGGTAAAATAAATAAAGTAGGTTTTAAGGATGCAAAATAGAACTTTTTTGCATTCCCGGATGCTAATGGTCTTATAAACAGTCATAAAGATCTCCCTATAGAGTAATGTGTATTCCTTGGCTGACTAACATTATCTATACTACTATTTAAGGGGCTTCCCCTGTTTGGATTCCTTAATTTTTATGCCCAAAATACCCTCAAATTCATCTGTTTCTAAGGCTTAAATTATAAGGTTAGACATGTAAAATTAGTAATTTAAAAACTCCTAATTTTTAGCTAAAAAAAAAACAGTTTTTTCTCCCACTTCTCCATTTCTCTCTCACGTTAGTTTTCCACTTTTTTTTTTTTTTTTTGATAACTTTCCACTTTTTATTTTGATTGAACGTTTCCAACTTTTTAAATTAACAAAATCATTTTTCCCCTTTTTAAAACCGATTAGATTTACCATGTTTCACTCCTAAAAAATTGCTTTTAATTTGCCAACCACGTTTTCCACTTATACAATTACTAAACTCAATTTTTTTTTTTCCCTTTTACAACAAATTGTAAACCAAATTCATTGTAAAATGCATTTTTCATCAGTTCCTTTTCAGTTTCTTTGCAGTTCACACTTTCTCCATTTTTTATATAAACAAATGCACTTTCTTCTCATCTTTTATTTATCCAGTATCTATATATATTTTGTTTTTAGGTGGAGAGAAGAAGAGGCTGCCAAAAAGAGATTTGGCCAGTGGGGAGAGAAAGCAAATCTTGGCCATTCTTCTTTTCTATTGCCACTCTAGAGTCTAGATCTAGAGCCATTCCGAATCCACTCATCTACTTGACTTTGGTAATTGGTAATATCCTCCCACCGAACAACCTCTTTTTTTTTTTTTTTTTCAGTCTCTTTAATATCTATTTGCTTTTAATTTTGTGGTACTGGTTCTTTTTTTTTAAATATTTTCTCTAATTGTTTCACTTTGGTGCGAATTCTTTTTCAAAGTATGGAAATGATAATATTTTTATCTCTTTTTTTGTTTTTGTGGTTATCAGTTTGAAATTATTGACTAATTAGTTGATATTGTATATTATAGATGATAAAGGCATTCCCTAATTATTTTAAGTGGTGTTCTCTCTTCCTCCTATTCTTTTTCTTCTTCACGTTTGATTGTTCTTCATTTTTTTTTCTTTTATGTTTCTGCATTTCATAATTTGGGGAATGTGGTGAGTTGTGTCCGTTGCTTTTGTGGTTAAATACGTGTTGTAGGTGTTTGTAAAAAATATTTGGTTTGCAAACGTCTAAAATTTTTCTTATTATTTCTCAGGTGAGTGACCCATTTTTAAAATGAAGCCAACGTTGTCTCCAAAGATGTTGAGCCCGGGCAGTGTTGTAGTTGATCATCAACGACATAGTTGTTAGCATTAATAGCGGTGAGAGAGATGGAAGGGAGTCAGTGATGAGCTATAGTCATAGTAGATAGTTCTTAGTTTTTAAAATTTATGTTAATTTTTCAATTTAAATTTGTACTACTATGAGCATTCAGTTTAGTTCTCAGAGTTACTATTACTCCATTTGGAATTTGGAAGTTTGATTGATTATTTGATTTTGCTATGAAATTCAAGGCATATATATATATATATATATATATATTTGGTTGCACCTACAGTTTAACCATGGTTGTTGATCTATTATTTGCACGTAGAGAAGATGATTTTTTCAACTACACAGATAAAGATTAGGATTTGAAATCAAAATGTGTCACAAAAATTCACAACTTTTTAAGAATATTACTAGCCTCTGAGCACGCGCGTGAGCGCGTGCTCAGAGGCTCTTCTATTTTTTGGGTAATGGTTAATTTAGAGCATTTATTATAATTTGAGATTATTACATTTTTCAATCACAAAAAAAACTTAGGGGTGTGATGAGTATCATGTGTGGAGAAATAATTTTTCATCACACCCCTAGATTTTTTTGTGATTGGAAAATATAGTAATCCCAAATTATAATACATGTTCTAAATTAACCCTTACCTAAAAAATAGAAGAGCCTCTGGGCACGCGCGTGAGTGCGTGCTCAGAGGCTAGTTTTTTTAATTGTTATCATATTACATTTCAAGAACCTGGATATAAAACACACACACACACACACACACACACACACACACACAAAAAAAAAAAAAAAAAAAAAAAAAAAAAAAAAAAAAAAAAAAAAAAACCTACTGCGGGACAGATCTGCAATGCAAACACACACACAGCATAAGGGAAACAGCAAAAAAACACAAAAACATTACACCCTACAAGGCCTACACTACCCTCCCTTTATAAAGGAAGAAGAAATACTCTGCCTGCTTCATAAAATCCTATCACAAATAAAATTAGGGTCATTTTGCATAAAGAGAATTTGAAACCCAAGTTCTGACATGAAACACCTCACATTCCTTTGAATCCGCCAGTGTGATACATACAGACAACCCAAGCTGATTTGCATAAAGAGGATTTGAAACCACTCTTCTGCAAGTTACTGACATCCCATTGAAATACTCTATTCACAAATATTTCAAGAGCACTTTTTTTTTTTAATATATGTAATTGGAAAATTTTATTTCGAGCGTCCTTTTTTAGAAATAAATGAAAAATTTTATTTCCACTTCAAGAGCACTTTTACTCAAATATAAAATAGAAAGCAACAATATGCCTGAAGGGCAAGGCTAGCTCACCTCATGACATGAAATATAGGAAGGTTCTATGAAATACAAATCCTGATTAAATGTCTTATATAAACCCATGCTGAGAGTAAATACAGGTACTACAATGTAAAATTGGTTAAATTATTTAGTCCATTACATGAGAGGGGGTAATACTGCAGAACACTGTTCACCAAGCATTCGAAGTAATGGCTCAGTGAAATTTTACTGGCGACAAAGCTTAAAGATTTGCATCCTGTGTATGCATTTTAATTAAAAATTATATTAAAAAGAGAGCTAGTTAGATAAAAATTATATTTAAATATTTAACCACATAAAAGTTAAATCTATTTCTTACATGATGATACAATTAATCAATCAAACACCTGAAATAATTTTGGACGTCTCTATATAACAATTGTATTCTATCACCTATGTTTAGCATTCATAGTTTCAGAAGAGGGGACTGGTTCAGTGACCTTGACAATGAAACATGAAACAGTGGTAGGTGATATAACATAAAACATAGAAATGAAAGTATACTGAATTTACAATTCAAAAATATCCCAAATATGAGTGATCCATTAAAGCTAAAAAGCATAAAACACCTCTAACTTTCACAAAGAGACAATAAATAATAACAAACCAATAATTTATATAGATATATAAATAATATTTATTATATTTAAATGCTAAGAGCCTTGAAGATAAGCTGGTTGGCACCTCCTACTATTTCCAACAGAGACATCTAAGGTTCAAACCTCCCTCCCCAATCATTGAATCATCAAAAAATATTTATTATATTCAAATGCAAAAAAACAAAACAATGAGGACCAAGACCTAGATGAAATTTCCTTTACTGGGAGACCAAAGACAACCTATAGATTAGACAAGAACCAGTTTATGATGAAAACAAATATGGGGTTCAGTTCAGACTTGAGATTTAAGATTGCAGAAACATAATTATACAAAATAATAACAATAAAAGTAACTCTTCAATTTTTTTCTTTTTTTCTTTTTGTATTTTTAAAAAAGAAAAAAGAGGAGCATGTAGGTTTGGGGATATGAAGGATGTGAACTCAAGGGTACAGAATGAGACCCCAAAGACCATTCTGGCCCTATCTATCACAGGCACTTGTATCACTCCTACCATCTTTGTGCAATCTTGGATTTTAGCTTTCACTATGTCATTCATATCAATCTGGTGAAACTTGAGGGATAGATTGCTGCCAAATCATAAATTGCCTTCCAAGATGGATGATGATGACCCTAAAATATAAAAATGAATGACAATAGATATTATGCTAAAGACACTCAACTTTGTTGTAAAATCTGTTTAAGCTATAAAAATGGCTAAGGGAATAAATGAGCACCTGATTCGTTATCATGGTAAAAAAAAGGGTGCATGCCAAACCCTTGTCTAATCATACTTGCGTAGAATGGAAAGATTGTTTCCTTTTAGATGTCGGTGGCTCTTTGAACAAAAAACCAACAAAATCAAGTATTTTTCTACTTTCTTTTGAAATTGCAAGATCATCTCCACATGAGGCTAAACCGTTAAATAGGCTTATTCCTTCCACAAACACCTTCCTCATTTTCAAACTCCCTTTTTAATTCCTGAATTTGTGCCATCACCTTCTCACACCTATCTTCAGAATCTGCTGCTAAGTTGGCAACCTCAAAAAAGTCTTTGCACATTTTATCATAGCGCTGTGCTTCAGGCTTCACAAACCAGTTGTCATAACTTATCCGAACTTTATTGTGGCTCCTTATGACAGTTTTACTCCATCTTTTTAAGATATACTTGTCTGGTATTCGATAAACCTCCCTATGAATGAACACCATAATTTGATGTCTGCACAATATCCCCCTAAACTCAAACAACCGGCAGTTACAGTTAACTTCATTGGTATCCTCATTAACATAAACACTAAAAATTGCAGGTCGATGTCTTTCTCCAAGTGATACATCTTCACGTAGTTCATATTCTGAAAAGACTGTACCCTTCTTGCATGAAAACAAATTACAACAAATGTTCCCAATTAACTCTTGTTGGAACTCTTTAAATTTTGCAATTGTGTAAGCACTTTGAAATTGCTTCTCCATTTCATAATGAGTGATACATGGAATGCACAAGTTAAAAGAATTGAAATCTTCATTATTTTCATTTGCCACTTTTTTGGCTATAGCAAGCTCATACTGGTCTAAAAATTGTTTCAAAGCAGTCTTCAAATTGATATACCCATCAAAGAATGCATGCATGCTTTCACCCTGCTTTGTAGTTGACATTCCTGCCCAAAACATATCTTTCACAAATGCAGGCACCCAACGACGACGCTCATCATACAACCCAAGTAACCATTCATTACTTTCAAGTTTATATTTTTCAACGAACTTCCCCCAACTTTCTTCAAACTCTCCTTTTGTTAAGGAATCATACACAGCATTTTGCATACAAATTTTGATTGATTCATATTCTTTGTACCCTCTCAATTTTTTAGATAGCTTTTCCATGATATGCGATAAACACCATCTATGTCGTGCTTTAGGGAAAACAATTTCTATCGCTTTTTTCATGGCTTTGTCGTGATCTGTAATTATTGCACAAGGAGGGCATCCAAACATGCATTTAAGCCAAGTTTGAAATAACCATGTAAATGTCTCTGTGTCTTCATTTGAGATCAATCCACATCCTAGCAATGTAGATTGCCCATGATGGTTCACCCCAACAAAATGAGCAAATGGAATGTCATATTTGTTAACCAAGTATGTTGTGTCAAACATGACTACATCACCAAACTCTTTGAATGTTGCTCTACTCCTTGCATCTGCCCAAAATACATTCCTTAATCGACCATTTTCATTAAAATCCATTGTGTAAAAGAAGTCAGAATTATCAACTTGCATTTTCAAAAAGAAATCTTGCATTGCAGCAACATCTCCTTCCCTGAGGTGTAAACAGCTGAGTTTATTTCTGCAATCCTTTTCTACAAATGACAAATTCTCATGCCCCCCTGCCTCAACCACAAATGATTTTAAATTCTTCTTCATTCTAATATCAGCTTTATCATTCGATGCAAACCTCTTTTTTGCATGTGGTTCTAGTAGCCTGTTGCATTTGTAATATCGAGTTCTGCTTGGACTCAATCCATGGTTATGGTCAAGTACCATGGCATTCAATATCCACTTTCCATCCGGGCATAAAACCGCCCTAAGCTGAGCTTTGCAATCCGTTTTTGATTCTGATTGCAATTTAAGTGGGTTGCTAGATCTATTCCTTGGCTTTCCAGCACGATTACAAGCAATAGTCACATACCTTACCTCTCCATCATCCCCCTTTTTAGAACTTCTTTTAGCCACTGCAAAACCTTTTTCCTTTCCATATCTTGTGTAATATTTCATTATATCATCAATGGAGTTAAACATCATTCCCACCTTAGGATCCTCTATTTTGTCTTTTACGTTTCTTGTTTCTTCCGTTGCATTCTCAATATTATTTTCATTCAACTCCACACGTGAAGAACCAATTGTTTTTTCTTCTTCCATGCCTCTACAATATAATGCATAAAAATTTATCAGAATATAACGTCATTTTAATCATAAAAATTACAATTTCAACATTCAATGATGTTTCTAAGGTTCTAGATTATTTCTTGTATTCCAACAATGGGTTAGAATCTCTGATAAAATTAAATAAATGACAGGGGATCACAAACTCAAAGGAATCAAAATCTCCCATATATCATAAGCGCATGATATAAACCTTGTCACACAGTTGGGATATTAACAGTTATGAAAGGACACGGACATTTGTAACAGTTTGCTTATTGATTGTTTTTCCAATCAAATAAGGCAAGCTAATCATACCAAAAGACTATGAGGAACATGTGAAGTTTCAGAATTTATTTAGCAAAAAAAGAAAAGAAAGAAAGAAGTGGCCAGATTTTAAAATATAAATTTTGGGTATTCCTTGATGCTTACCAGCTACGATGTGAAGTAATCATAGTACATGAATAATGAAAGTTATGGACTGTATGAACTTGGAAAATTAGAATGGTTGATCAAGCTGAGAATTCATTTCAAAATTAAATGTGGAGCCACTTGATTAATTACAATCTAAAACCTGCTGGCCGTTTTCAACATTTATGTCAATAAGCAAACTAGTACACCAAGCAATACCATGCCAAGCACATGTTTGTTAGAAAAGAAAAATATACTAATACGCCAAGGCACCTGAAACCTTACAGATCCTTTCAAAAAAAAAAATCGTATACAGTGGAGAAGGAATTGAAAATTGATTAAAACAAAACCATTTGATGGAGAAGAGCAACAATACAGCCAGCAAAAGAATTGATGGGTCAGAGAAATAATACAATAAGAAAAAGAACCAAAGACTAAAATAATAAAAATAAACAAAACAGAGCATGCTAATTACAAGCATATACACGTTTAGTAATTCCCTCCAACAACAACAAAAAATGTAAACTTTAGTGTGTATAAATAAATTTAAAGTTATACATGGAAGATGAAAGAGATAGTGAATAATAGCAGCATATTTAGAGTATATTATTATAGAGAAGAAAGTTCATAGTTAGTAATAGTACCAGAGGAGCTGTCTGTCTAAACTTTGAAGTCTGAAGAAGAAGAAGAAGAAGAAGAAGGTATCGCAACAGTGAGAAGTTTAGGGTCCACGGCAAGTAAAGCCTAATAGAAAAAGGCGAGGAGGGAAGCTAAATTGAATATGCAATGCCGATGCGATACAAAATCATAACTCATATCACAAAGATTTAAGTAACAGAAGAAGAAAAAGGAAACTCACCGTCACCGAGCAGAAATGGAAATGAGGAAGGTTAGGGTTTGGATTTTATTAGTTGGGTTTTGAAGTTTGAAGTCCGCAATTGAGAAATAGAAGAGTGAAGAGAAAGAGATCCGAGAGAGAGGAGAAGGAATTATGGGTTGTACTACACACTCATAATATATTAACAATTAACAAAAGAAAAGAAAAGAAAAGAGAGCTCCTCTAGCTCTACAGTGTCACACTAGTGGGCTGCCTGACTGAGCTTATCCCTGGACCCTGATGCCAATTATCCTATCCCCCACTTACTCATTATCAAATAATCTGTCATTTATTGTCAAAAAATAATAATAATAATAATAATCTGTCATTTAAATATATATATATATATAAATTAATTCTTTCTTTTACCACTAAAGTTTCTCTCTACTTTTATTTAAATAATATATTTTGCGTTTACTCTCTAACCACATAAACCGCTAAATAGGTGTTAAAAATTACAGGATTGGCAGCTTTGATGAGAATGCTCTAACATATATACTATTTTATGTTTTGTTTGTTTCGCTAAAAAATATTTGTTTTTACCATATTTGGGGTGTTCCTTAAAATGCTTTAAAAGACATTTATAAATGTTTGGTTCAATGTAAAATAAAATAAAAAATCCATCTCACAACCCATCCATCACGATGAGTCGATGAACAGCCCAAAAAATTCATACACAGAACCCATTATCATCCACTTTTAGTCACAATCCAACTAATCCATTTACACAAAATGAAAAATTCTCTCTTAAATCAAAATCACTAGTGATGGAGGACTATATATGTGCATTAGAAGGACTTGAATGTAAGGAGAACTAGGTTTGTGTAGGGAGGATGCGACAAAGGACTAGATATGTGAGAGGCATAGTGAGGAGCAACATGGCTGTGAGAGGTGAAGCCATGGTAGATCTGTGGAGAGAGAGAGAGAGAGAGAGAGAGAGAGAGAGAGAGAGAGAGAGAGAGAGAGAGAGAGAGAGAGAGAGAGAGAGAGAGAGAGAGAGAGAGAGATGACTCAAAGGCATTGATGGTGATGATGACCAACGGCGTAGTGGTGATAATGGCTCACTTAGACCTCTTGTGACAATGTCTCTAACATCAAAACATGCTAAGATTCAAAATCGTCCTCTCATAGAGTTCGCCAGACTGGTCGCCAATGATAAATGGAGTCAAATATGGGTGGTGCTGTCACTTGTGGGTGCCCTCTTTGGACTAGCTTGGGCGAGTGTAAGAGAGGGAGAAAAAGGCCCAAAATAAGATTTTTGTAAAATGTTTTACACTTGTTTTATATTTTTTTTAAAATACAAATTTTCAATCAACGGAATTATATTATACAAGCAAATAAAGATATGAAAAATGGGAAAACATTTACATCGAAACAAATAGAGCATAAGTTGATTTTGAATTCTTTCTCCAAATGGTTAGTTATACTCTTAGGGTGACCAATTTCGTTGCTCAAAATTTAACCAAATGAACTCTTTTGTGTAACTTGGATAGAATAATTGTAATTCTCATTTCATAGTTCAACTTCCAACATACAGGGTTTAAATCTCCCTGTCCTACCATCTAATTATCAATGACAAAATAATAATAATAACATGAGTGTGTACTCAGAGGCTCTTTTATTTTTTGGGTAAAGATTAATAATTTGCATTTATTATAATTTGAGATTTCTACTTTTTCTAATAAAAAAAAAAAAAAACTAACTAAGGGTGTAATGAAATTTAAAAAGAAGACAGAAGAAACAAATACATTGTGATGAAGTAAAAAAAAAATACGTAGGGTGTGTTTTGTAAATTGGAGGAATTTTAAAACTAACAAAAGAGTAATCCTATTTTGTAGGAAGATAGTGAGTAGAAGTAAAAATTTAAATCAACGTAAAAGTAAGAACTAGAAGTAGAAATTTATTATTTTTGTCAATTTACTATTTTAACCTCATTTTTAAGTTTTAGGTAAGGGTATTTTTTACATTAAAAAAAAAAAACTAACTTTTTTTTTTTCAATTTACTATTTTAACCATATTTTTAAGTTGTTAGTTAATTAATTTATGAGTATTTTTGAAAGAAAAAAAAACAATAACTAACTTTCTGAATACTCTTAATATATTCAGAAATATATGCAGATAATAATAATAATAATAATAATAATATAAATGCTTCGTTACAAAAAAGAATATTCCGATATCATCTGTGGTGGGCCTATTTGGTTGGGCCAGGAGGGAGGAGCAGAAATGGAATACAGTTTTGGCCTGTATCCTGGGAAATGGGAAAAACGGGGGGAGTGAAAGGGAAAAGGAAATGTTGTTGTGATCGGAATCGGAGAGAGAATGAGAAGCAAGAGTGGGCGCGGGGGTAGGCCCAAACACAATCGTTCCACTTCTTCTTCTCCTTCTATCACTGCTACTACTACTTCACTTCCTATGCTCTTCAATCGCAAACACAATCAGGTTTGTTTTTTCATTCATATTTTTGTTCTCTTCTTCTATATTTGTTTAACATTGCAATTTTACAATTGTTCGTTAGGTTTTCAATTTCATATCTATTTGTGTTTATTTTGAACTCTTTTTTATTTTTATTTTTTTAATCTGCGGTATAATTATGTAGGCATGCATTATGCAAATCCTCGCTAGTTTATTTTGGGAATTTAAGAATTACCTGTTCCTGTTTTTTGCTTAATGCGTGAGAATTTATCTTCAGTTCACACTGGACGAAGATAGCGTCTGTGGAGAAATGCTCAATGCTCAGCTACACAATGATGTAGCTCCTGATTTGGTTGACCACGCTCTTGCTTCCAAAACAAGAGTCCATTGCTCTACCTCTCATGACATTTCTACTCAAGACGATGGTATGGAGATTGATTGCTTCAAACAGACTTGTATAATATGCAATCAAGGCGGACATGTGTTTGTTTGTGCTGAATCTGGCTGCCCAATTGCTCTCCACAAGAAGTGCGTGAGTCGGGAACTTATATCTGATGACGACTTAGAACAATTCTACTGCCCATATTGTTTGCACAAACGAGCGTTTGTACAGAAAGAACAACTGAGAAAAAAGGCTGAATTGGCAAAGGAGGATTTATTGAAATTTTTGGGTACAAATGCCGTTGGTGGGGATGGGCTAAAGCAGAAAGATGGGGAAGAAAAGAGGTGTCAGGATCAGCATAATACAGATGAAGAACAGATGACCGAAGATGGTGCACTTGATGCATCAAAAGGATCTCAAGGCGGTCTAAAGATACACGAGGAAAACATTTCTGAAGCACATCAGTCTAAATTTGCAGAAGATGTAGAAAACATACAACTAGAGATGAATGCAGATGGTGCACTTGATAGATCAAAAGGAGGATCAAAGGACGGTTTAAAGGTATCTGAGGAAAATAAAAGCAGAAGCAAGGATGAAGAACAAATGCAGCCAAAATCACCAAAGCAGACTTCAAATGCCAATTTTGCCTCTGGAACTACGGATTCAGATATGGAGATACTTGCAGCACGAGTATGCCGAATCAAACAAAGAGCCCAAAAGAAGGCTTTCCCTCAGAATGATGATTCACCTAGGAAATTATCCTCTCAGGAAAATAGCACCACAGAGAAAAAGGTCACCTCCAAGAATAAGAAACATGCTGCCTCCAAAAAGTCAAGACAACCTCAAGTGTCGACTAAGCAACTGTGAGTTATTCATGTCATATAAGGTTTTCCTTTTTCTAAATAAGGTTTAATCTGGAGAGTGGAAATTTGGGGTGAATATTTATTTATAGTGTTTGGTGTGTGCCAACTATTCTTGGTTAGTTAATTTGCTTTTCTACATGCAGCACAACAATGCCTTTTCCTACTGCAAAGCGAAAGAGATTACTTTGGACAGCTGAAGAGGAAAGTATGTTAAAGGTATATGTTTTTGGACACAGTGCTCCTGCTTGTCTAGAGCTATGCTCGATCTTCACTAATAATAGAAAACATCAAGAATCCATTCTAATAAATTCATTTTGGTATCACAACACTTGTTTGGAAATATGAACAGATTAATTTTCATGGATATAGTGTGACCAGATACATGCAGTGTTAATATATTTGATATTCACTAAGAGATCTAAACTTAAACAAAGATTGATATGACAACCTAATAATGCTGGATTTCTTTATCTTCTTTGCCATAGTATCCAAGTTCCACTTCCATGATCTTTGCTGTTTGATTCCAATTTTTTCATTAGAGATTTTTTATTATTATTTTTTTAAATATGTAATTTGAAAGAGCTAAGCAGTACACTAAAGTTTTTCCATTTGTGGGTGTATATATTTCTTCCAGTATGTGGTAGAAAGTGGCGGTTTTTGGGTGGTAAATAAATAAGTACATTAGACACTCAAGGGGGCACAAGACAAGTATGAAAATAGTATGCACAAGAAAACGATGGCTTAAAATAAGAACATGTATAATTTTTTTTTCTTAAGTCAAGGATCTGTGAAAAGAAAAATGAGAGAGAGCACAATTGGAATTCTGAGATTAGAAGCTGTCTTTCAAAAGAGAGAGGGAGGGAGATATTAAATGTCTGGCATATTGACATCTGACTTTATCAAGCACTCTTATGTTGCAGGAAGGTGTGCATCATGTTTCAGCTTCAGCCAAAAAAAATGTCCCCTGGAGGAAAATTTTGGAACTTGGTCGTCACATATTTCATAAGAGTCGAACTCCAGAAGATCTCAAGGATAAATGGAGGACGATGTTGGCCAAAGAGCCTTAGACAATTAAGAGAAGATTGACTGAATTGCTTAGTACATCAGATGACAAAGGTAATTTTATTATTTCATAGTTTAGTTGATCATTATATTTTATTTTTTGAAACCTGCTTTGGAACGGGTGGATCTAAAGGGTGGAAGATTGTAGCTCATGTTCCATTTAAGATATGTGTTATGATGATTGTGTAACTCACTCCTAAATTTTTTAAGCAACCTTAGTAGTGGTGTCATAATTAAAATGTTGTCAAAAGTTGCATCTCGTATACTATAAATCTAGAATGACCAAGTTCATAGGGGGCTTTGAGTGGTGATTTGATGTAAAACATTCTTCTGGAGTTGGAGTTGGTTAGTGTTCTTGTCTCTTAAGATCACATCCAACATATGGCAAAACATTGAAGATATGACCAATGTTGTGGATGAAGATTAGAGTCAAGATTTAGTAATTAAAAAAAAATGAAAATTAGAGTCAAGATTCTTTTAAGTTTATTGGTTTATGATGTTAATGAGTTCCAACTTAAATGTTATCTGTTCCTCTTGTCAAAAAAGGTGGAGGGTGAGGCTGTGGGTTCAAGACTCTTTGCATATAAAAAGAAGTATATTGGTGTATGACTTTATGAAATAGCCTGCCATTACATTTAACTCAAATTTTACTTGATTCCATATTCATATACTTTTCCATGGATGATATAGAACCACCTTTCAACAGCTCCCTTCTAAGAGGACATAAGTTATACAAGGCTCGAGGTTGGATGCTTTTAATGAGTAATAATTAGACTAAAATACCTTTTGGTTCCTCTAAATTTTAGGTGGTTGTTGTTTTGGTCCCTCAATTTTCAGAAGTTGCAATTAAAACCTTCAACTTTAGGATTTTTGTCATTGTGATCCTTTAATCAAGATTCATCAACTGTAAGCTATAAATGTAGCAAAACAACATTTTTTTAATTTGTTCTGCCAAAAACAACTTAGTTTGGAGTATTTATTGGCACTCTACTAAGTACTAACAGATTTTAATAGAAGGTTTATATTGACAATGATTCTATTGGAGATTTAAATTGCAATTTTTCTTGCTTGAGGGGTTAAAATGCCAGCAACTGAATGGACTTGGGGGAGGATACTCACTATCACTGGTGATAATTTGAGGAGGAGAGGTTTCACTTTCCCTATTGTAGATTGGTGTTGTATGTGTAGGTATAGTGGAGAGACTATGGACCATTTATTGATTCATTACGAGAAGGCCTATCAGTTGTGGTGTTTTGTCCTTTGAGCCTTTGGGATCTCTTGGGTTTTCCCTAGAAAGGTGATTGATCTTCATTTTGGATGGAAGAATTGGTTGGGGAAACCCTCATCCAACATTTGGAATTTGATTCTGATGTGTTTGATATAGTGTACTTGGAGGGAGCGCAACAGTTGCACTTTTGAGGATGTGGAGAGTTCAGGCAATCAGCTGCTTGGCTCCTTTGTTGGCACCTTGTTTGATTGGGGTTTGGGGACTCACATCTAGTGTTTGTTTGAGAACAGCTTATTTAGCTGAAATTGAAAACTGTTTGCTAAGAGTATTGTAGATAAAGCTAAAAGGTAGCTGAAATAGTATAGTAGGACCCATGAATATTATCAAAAAGTGCAATGAAACCCATGAATAATAGTAAAAATAATCTGAATAGTAAAAAAAACTGGCTTTTTAAGCCAATGCCAAACGCATACCTAGTGAATCTCTCCTGTTGTTTGTAGAGTCGTTTCTTTCGTGCATTAGTTTCTGTTTCTTTTGTAATTTGTGGCTGCTTTATGTTTTTTGCATAAAGAATTCCTTTTTTGAATAAATTTTTTCTTACCTATCAAAAATAAAATAAAATGACAATGACTGGAAGTAATCCAAATTTTAACAGATGGTTTACGTTGACAACAATTCTATTGGAGGTTTAAATTGCAACTTTTCATTCTTGAGGGATCAAAATGACAGCAACCCAAAGGTAAAAAGAACCAAAAGGTGCTTTTTAGTTTTTGCTGGATAAGTTCTCAGGACCTTCTGTTAGCCTTAATGTATGACTAACATACAACGTACTATGCTGTCTTTTCTTATTCGACCACTAATATAACTATAATGTCAACTCTTCTTGTGGTGTGGATATATATATATTAAGGAAATCTTATTGTACTTGACCAGATGTAACAATTTCTGGTCATGCTTTTTGTTGGGTTGTGAAAGGAATGGAACAAATGGTTACAACATTTTGTGTTTTTTTGTCAATCAGCTAGTGAAAGGGGTGACAGCAGGGTCTTTCTCCTAGTCAAGTCTAACTGTACGTGTGTATAATATACCAGGAAGACCTCTTAAATGATGAAACATGTATATATATCAAATGGATTCACTACTGTTTTTTGCTTGTCAATGAAGGTTTTACATTTTATGAGAGGAAGAAAGAAAAGCAAGGCAGGATAAATTTGTTTCTAGGGCACAGGAGCAAACTTAACCCATGAATAAAACTTCCTGTAACTAGCATTTTGGATGGAGGAAATTGCCAAGGTTGACTGTAGATTGAAGATAAATGACCATAGAAGTTGTAATTGGTAAGTCCAAAAACATGTGGACTTGCCAAAATTATGATCAAGCTGATAGCATGAGATGATATTCATAGCGCACAAAAAATAGTAAAAACAATTAATTAATCCTCTGTTAATTACAACTTCGGGAGAAAGTGAAAAGAAAAAGATGATCTTGATGTTAGGAAACTAAGGGCATGCCACCAGCTTGGCAACCAAACTTTGGGCAGCCTGCTATGGCCTAAGGCCTACTCTTTCCATGGGAACACAGCTACAGGAATATCCTAATGGGGACTTCTTTCTAGTCTTTCATTATTTGACTACTAATTGCCTGTGCCTTTGTCCAATTGCAGGAGCTTGCTTAATAGATCCTGGCCTTTCGAAGTATGATAAGTATATCAGGAAGCAAACTTCTGTGCAGAGATTTTGACACAGCAGCAGGTGGATAGTAACTGGAATTACTTTGAAGTAAATAATAGTTTCCCAGCTAAGCAAAGGTGCTTTTATCTTTTTGCCAATTTTGAGAAGTAGCTTATGCATTTTTAGACGACTTTTTACTTAGAAACGCCCAGGGATTTTCTCATAGTAGTTAAGCAGCTCTACCAAACTAAAGAAAATAGATTTTCTCTTGTATATTAATATTGATATGAAGCCAAGGATTTGTTTCAATTTCAAGTAGTACAGCATATCCTTATGAAGTAAGACAAATTGCAAATGATTTAGTGAAAATTCAAACATATTGATAATATTTGTCTATCACTGGACCAAGAGGCGAATACCTTCTAACCCCATCAAAGGAGAGAGGGAGAGATTTCTGGCAGCCAATTTAGGCATCCAGTAAAAGTGTAAAACAAAGGGCTAGGTGAACCTTGCATGATGCCACAGAACCTTGCCACAGAACCCGTCACGTAAGGTAAACCTTCCGATCTATAAAATATAAATGGTGAGACGAGATCAGAAAGTCACATGTTTCGCCCAGCAGTTAGAACCATGAGCAGGGCAATGCTTTTACTTCTTAGCTCTTTGGCGGGTAGGAGAATTTCTCAATTCTCATGAATTTTTCCGACCATGGAGTATGAACTGTATGCAAATTTAGAAGCTTGGGTCATGGCTGACTGGTCTGTACAGATTCAATACTTTTTTTCTTCTTCTAAAATTAGGTAATTCGAGCTAATCATGATTGCACGGATCTCACCATAGAAAGTAACCACCTGTTTTATTAAAGGCTTTTTACTGTTTTTGTGAAGCAACCTGTGATCTTTTAAGCCAAAGCCTCTCATTCTTTGAAAGTCATGATTCCACAAAATGAAAATGGACCTTAATGCAAGGGAATTTCATTAAGAAATTAAAAAAATAATAATACAACTCATACCGCTCCCTCATTCAAGTAAATTAAATACTAATGGCTAAGGTTGACTACAGGATAAAAATATGAAAGGATTGTAATTTAAAATTCTATACTCATCATTTTTATTAAACTATCTGTCACAACACTACTCAACAACCCTTCAGTAATTTCAGGCTAGTTAGACACTTGCAGGATGTAGAAGATCAACACCAGGTGCTTTTTGATGGAAGTAAATGCCCACCATCCAACAAGGAAGACTTGCCAATCACAGTACGCTTTACGAGTATCAATATGTGATCCATATGAACATACATATTGGGAAGAAGAATTCCTTGTTTCTCTAGCAGTTTCATTTTAGGGAGTTCTCGATATCAATCACAAACCGGTACTTCACATCTTTCTTTATTAGCCTCTCAAGAGCTTCGTTTGCATACTGAATTGGAATTACTTCTATGTTTGGGTAAATTTTGTGAGCAGCACAGAAGTCTATCATTTCTTGGGTCACCTTTGTACCACCTACTATACTACCAGAAATGGTTTTCATACCTGCAAAAAGGTCAATGCATGCAGTTCATTAAAATTGTTGTGTTCAAAACCTGGAAAGGTAACATTGTCTAACTAAAAGAGTTCATGAAACTCTTCAAATCCAAAAATTGTCAGAGTACCTAGATTAAGGATTGCAGGACTGAATTTGGCTTCACTTGGGAAACCTACTAGGACTAGAACACCAGCAGTTTTCAACAGCGAAATGTATGGATCAAGTGAGTGAACACCAGATGCTGTATCAATTATGAAGTCAAATGACTTAGCCAGGGCCTGCAAAAACCAGATAACCATCAATCTAACAGAACCTGAAGATAGGTTATTGATTTCAATAGTGCTTATGTGAACAGGGAAACAAATGCTTTTTAAGAAGTTTTATTATATAAATTTACTTCTATCTGCTCTTGATCAGCCGAGACTACAAATCTGTCTGCACCAAGCAAGGTCAGGGCTTCCTGTTTCTTGGATAAGCTAGTGCTGAAAATTGTTACATTCAACCCAAAAGCCTTCCCAAACTTCACTGCCATGTGACCAAGACCTCCAAGCCCAATCACTCCTAGAGATTTACCAGGTTGGTTCATCTTGTGGCGCACCATAGGAGCATATACAGTAATTCCAGCACATAGCAAAGGAGCTGCTGAAGCCAATGGATAGTTGTCAGGTATCCTGAAGCAGTACCTGTATATTCATGACCAAAACTGATATGCTTATTCTGTGTTTAAAACAGCTAAAGTCCCTTAAGCATAAGGTCAGTAGGTCAATTATCGGAATAAGTTATCAAATCTAAACACTCTAAGTTGTGACATGAAACTATGGTTCCTGTTGACTACTCTGGAACCTTAATAAGAAATCATAATTTTGTCCTTTTCCCAATAGCATGCAAAGTATAGATGCAGGCTCCATCAGTAAGATTTATATACTGATGTCGATTTTCCATTCTTGATTTCCTTTATCAAAGGCTTTGATACCAAGTAAACAAAAAATAAAAACAATGTACAAGAATATTGTAGCTGTTTAGTCACTGGCAAAACTGCCAAAAAAGGCCCCCTGGCCCCTGGGAAGCCTTAACTGGACACTAAAATCTACAACTTCCATGTAATTTATTTTTTCCTTTTTTGGTTTTTTAAAAGTAACCTCCATTTAACACCTCCACACAATGGCGACTCCAAGATTTTTTTCTAGAAGGGTTAATAAGAAGATACATCTTGGGTAAAATATAAATCTTACGGTTTACACGATTTCCTTTTTACAAATTTGTCTATTGTACATACTAGTAGTAGAATAAAAAATAAATTACAGGTTCAATTGACATATTTTTTTTCTTAATGTAATGAACATGTTAATTATGTTAAGTAAATTTTAATTATTAATACTTAAAATACTTTTAATTATTAGTTTAGGACAACTATACGTTCACATTGTACTATCAATGCAAGATTTACATTGCAGACAATTATACTATACACGTTTGTTTAGAAACACTATAAATATACAAGGTAAACTATGTATTTTCTATTAGTTTATTTCAAATTTGTTAAGATCTAAATGGTTTTTATTTTATTTTATTTAAGATTTAAGATTTTTTTTTTAAAAAAAATTTACTTTTGTTGTTGGGCTTACTATTTCTCCCAAATTTTAGATAAAATTGGTTTATTGTGAGGCCTTTTTTTGTGTTTAAAAAGATCAAAACATTATTAAGAGAATCATAATTAAACTTATTTCAAGTGGGTTTTAAAAAATTTAGGGTCATAGTGTTCAAAATTTTATTTTAGGAGGGTAAAATAACAAAAATAAAATTATATATATAAAAATAAAATCTCAGGGGGTTCATTTGAACCCCCTGAACTATGCATGGCGCCGCCCATGCCTCCACAAAACAAATGATCAAATGAATTGGCACATAATCCAAGTAGTATGAACTTAGACTTCTTGTTTTGCAAGTGCATCAGAGGCCTAGATGTAAATACCATGCAAATGTGAGCGATAGCTTCATACATTCTGCAGAAACAATTAATTTTATCAAGGGAGGGATTGGTCCTAGTCCATAACTTTGAATTTTGTATGTAAAGGAAACTAAAGGAAGAGTATGTAGTAGCATAAAAGAATACTTACCTTTCATGGACAACAATGTAACTGGAATATCCTCCTTTAGTAATAGTACCATCCACATCCACGCGATTAAAGGTGTAAACTAATTCTTTTACGCAATGAACTTCTAGTCCATCATTACAATACTCACAATCTCTGCATGAGTTGACATAGGTTCCCACTCCAACATGGTCACCAACTTTGAAGTGATGAACATTAGAACCAACCTCTTTCACAATTCCTGCAATTTCATGTCTGGTGTACAATTACAATATATCAGTTCAAGGAATATATCTTAGACTTTTATTTATTTTTAAATATAAGTAAAGGTCAAGGATATTTAGGACTACTCATAGCATATGTTCGTCCACTTACCCAGGCACTACAGGATACATTGAATCCCCATGTTTATTCCTAGTCCAAACTACATCACCATAACAAACTCCACAGTGCGTAATTTTATTGAAACATCATCACTCCCAACAGCCCTGTATATATAAAATTTCCCAAGTTAATTCTTAATCAGAACATAATATTAAAAAAATCATATAACCAAGAAAAACACAATTCATGAAGCAAATTTCAATTATTTTTTAATTGTAGATCTCAAATCATATGGGAACTCAGGTATAAGATCATTATTGTCAACTAATTAATGATATAAAAAATTAACACATGGATTAACTTCTCTATAAAAATTTTAATATTTCATAAACTTGAGCAAATTGCTTACATTTTGTCACTCACTTAAGTAAATCATTACCTTTATGGACATCAAAGAGAATAAAAACACATCAACAAATAACATAATGTATAAAGAGAAGGCTATCCATCTTTCAAGCAAATATAATTTTTCTTTTCTTTTGTTTATTATATACTTGTACTTCAAGAAGGTATTCATCACGTCAAGTACCCATCACGTCAAGCAAAACAAAAGCAAGCAAGACCTGCAAGGCATGCTTAAACAAACATTTTCTTAAAAAAAGATGACACACATTGGCCATTTAAGAAAAGGCCGAAGAAGGTAGGTGTAAATTTTTTGCTACTAATGCATAGACAAATCAAGAACTGGTTACTCTATGACATTTGACGCCTATACTTAACTTACACATGCACCTGATAAGTCTTGAATGGGCGACCTCATTCCTCCACCTTACGCTAACAATGGGAGGAGTTGCAATTTGAGCTAAACAGATTGGCCACTCATATTTCTATAATTTTTCGGGAAACAAATCCAACATTTTCAATGGGCAATTCAAGAATCACAACCATCGTAAAAAGTTTAATGAAAGTAGAAATGCTTTATCCCATCCCTTGTAGTGATGGCTTCGATGTTTTTGATGGTCCCATTCAAGATGATGGATTTGTATGTCAAAATAAGTTATGAATGGCGGTGTTCAAACTCATGGACAACCAAATGTGCCCTTAATGAATGATGAATAAACATGCAAGCTTTTTCTTGTTTTATTTCCTTGAAAAGCTCTACTCGATCATCTTTTCCCCCCTCAACGAAGAATAAATAAACACACCTGCGGCTGAAGTTGTAAGGTGATAAAACTCCAGATGCATCTCTTGCCGCCCATCCAAGGCAATCATCATTTGCAGTCAAGGAGCTCATTGTTGTGGACTGCTTTACCATAAAGCAATAAAGCATCAGTTTCCTCAAAGGAAAATATAATTGGGGGACTGAAAGAAATCCATCAAGGTTATATATATATATATATATATGCTAATATGCACCTTATGTTGCTTCAAATAAAAATAAATTAGCTGACAAAACTAGCTTATATATATATAGCACCTTCTCTACCTTAAAAAAAAAAAAAAGTTAAATGGTATTGTATTGAGTTCAAGAACCACTGTATATCTATGATTAAAAAGGTAATCGAATTCAAAACCAGCTATGAAAATTATTGGTCGTTTTAGAAAATAGAATTATAGAGTTTAGATAACGGCTACTTTTAATTAGCAAAGATGAGACTGTTTGGCTTACCAAGATTGATGAAGGAAGTATATATATGTATGGAGAGGGACAGGGAATAAGAATGATAGATAGAGATAGAGATAGTACGAGGATGAAAACAACCTCTTCTCACTCTACTATTTGAAATTCGACAGAGAATAAGAATGATAGATAGAGATAGTACGAGGATGAAAACAACCTCCCCTCCTCGCTCTACTATTTATAGATAGACATGATTCCACGGCTCTTTACCATACACTCGAAAACGTTCGATTTTTACCTCTCCAATTAGAATCAGTCTTTTTAGAATCCAATATAGATAGGTTAACTTTAGTTTTATTAATACTAAGAATATGTTATATAATATTGCTCTCTCGCTCTATTTTGTTTGTCAAACTCTAGAAAATCCAGGATTACAATACATTATCCTTTAAATTAATTAAGAAAAAAATTATCAAAATTACTATTTTAATTTAAACTTAAATGAAAAGGTAGGTTATGAAAATAATGTCTAAATGAATAATTTTTTGGGCACCCCAAAATGAATTAAACAATAAATAAATAAAATGATGATTTCCAGTTAACTCAATTAGTAAAATTTTGTCTTCTCCCAAAAAAAAAAAAAGTAAAATTTCTAATAATTGAATAAGAAATTTGGAATTTAATCTCTGCTTACACCAAACACCAATAGGTGTCTTGGACTCAATAAAGAGCACAATCATTAAAAACAGGCCTCTATATATAAAATAAAATAAAATAAAAAAGAAGAATGGGTCAAATTAAACAAAATGAACTCAAGAGGCTTTTAATATCAAAGAATTATCTAATCAGACCAAAAAAGATGAAATGATTTATTTCATTTTGAGTGCTATTGACCATGGTCATCTCATCTCCCCTGTCAGGCAGCCACAAATTTAAAAATTTCACTAGTGACTCTATCGTTACGTATGCAGTGACCTCCTTGATGACCTTGAATATTTATTTATTTTTTATATTTTTAATATGAATGAAATTATTTATTCAAGAATCATGATGAAAAAAGATCAAATTACTTATATTGACTAGCGACGTTACTACGTAGGCAGTGACCTCTTTTGAATTGGAATGGTGGAGCTATGGGACTATTCCTATTACAGAATTCAAATGAGTCAAAGCGCGCCAAAACATTGGTTTCTCTACATACAGCCATAGCTTCTCTTCAATAACTCGACGATTTTGCTCAATAATATTGCTTTCGAACTATTTTGCCAAATAAGATTATATTAAATTTATATATTAGAAAATAATCTCTTTTTGCAATTTGAGTCTTTCCTTGAATTTTAATTCTTCAAAGCGCGCCAAAACATTGGTTTCTCTACATACAGCCATAGCTTCTCTTCAATAACTCGACGATTTTGCTCAATAATATTGCTTTCGAACTATTTTGCCAAATAAGATTATATTAAATTTATATATTAGAAAATAATCTCTTTTTGCAATTTGAGTCTTTCCTTGAATTTTAATTCTTCAAGAAGAGTAAGGGTGTGTTTGGATACCGTTTATTTTATTGAAAATACTGTAACAAAATAATTTTTAAATGTGTAAATAGTGCCATGGGACCCATTTTTAATGAAAGTTTTGGTGAAAAAAGAGGTTTGTGGATCATCCCGTGAACAACAGAGCACAAAACCCACTGGAAAAGATACAAAGCGCTTCTCCAAATAAATTTTTTTTAAAAATGATTCACTTAGATCACAACTTTTTAAGAAGCAAGTTTCAAGTGGATTTTTAAAATAGTCTATTTGAAATCCACTTATTTTGCTAAAATTGAAAATTTTTTGCTAAAAATACTGTTGATAAAGATAAAAATTAGATGATATAGTATCGTGAGACCCATAAATAGTATCAAAAAGTGCAATAAGACCCATAAATAGTAACAAAAATAAGCTGAATAGTAAAATAAACTGATTTTTTTAATTTTGATAGAGCCACTTGAAAGTATATCTCAACTCTTCAAGAGTTGAAATGATATTCGAGTCATTCGACACTAGTTTCCAGGGTAGTAGTGCCATTATGAATTCTCTAATTGCCGATCAATACTTAAGTCTTTGACGTAAAGCGTCTTTTGTTAAAACTCATTTCTGAAAGAAGCAAAATTGGCTTAAATGAAACTCGCCTCTTCAAGGCGGTTGATTCCATTCTTCAGGTCTCATAAACTGTAAACATACAATCAATAAAACCATCTCAAATGCTAACCCATACCTTAAAAACCTCCTTTTACATTTCCATTAATTTATATATAAAATCAATGGGTTTACTTTATCAAAACCAACACTTCGAATAGTGTTTTTTATCATCTAAAATCTAAGGCATTAGTTACAAAAGCAAAGAATGAGAGACGTGGATATGAGCTAGACTTTGAGATTTAAAAACTAAGGAGAAACAACAAGGTCATTACAGATTCTATTAAAGAATCTGCCATTACAATATAATATTATAGAATCGTCTTTCTACCACACACACACACACACACACACACACACACACACAAAAAAAAAAAAAAAACAGAGCTAGACTTTGAGATGTACCTTCAAAGCATGAAATAGTGGCTCTAGGTGGCAATTTTAGTGGCTAACAAAGAGAGAGAGAGAGAGAGATTTTGGAAATGGGAGAGGAACTAAATCTATTTACATGCATCTCGCCTCATAAAGAGTCAAGATCCAGATGAATATTATTTTTACAAACACTACATAAACAACAACCACACCAGCAGATGTGGCATGAAACTGAGTTAAAAAAAGAGGTTATTTTTCCATATAAGTTTGAAACAATTCTATTTGGCAAATAATTTGCCAACCTGCATTATTGAGCAAAACTTGAGGTTAATAACTTCTTTATTGCAGACAAAAAACTTAACGTACATATCTAGATTCTCAAATTAGTGGCTATATTGACTTATGAGTCATATAATCGGAGTTTTTTTTTTTTTTTTTTTTTTTGAGAAACATATAATCGAAGTTAATTTGTGAGAAGATTAGATATTTTATTTTATAGTGTATTGGCCAAAATACAATCACATAGTTGAATTTAATTAGGGAAGCGAAAACCACAATCTCCTATTCATTAGGAGAATATTTTAGAATGGAAGTTAAACCGACTCATTTATAAATAGCTGGGGCTTGGTTCAAGAAAAAGCTTGTTTATATAAATTTATTTAGCAATCGAATCAAACCCAAGCCCAAGTTTAGGCTTGAACCAAATTTCTCAATAACCAAATTTCTCTGTTCCCAATCCCACCAAAACATGAAAATCAATAGTTTGTATCTTAACAATCCATATTGGATCCAACTACATAGAAAATGGGAAAGAAGCAAATTGGGCAGCATACAAAAGCCTAACGAACTAGCAAAACAGCTTTAGACAGCAATCTTGATACAAAAAACATGTTCAAGACATCAACTGAAGGAAGCACTCATGTTACCACGGATTATACCAACTCCGGATGAAAGTAGGTCTGGATACATACATTTTATTTCTTTTGCTTTCTCTTCCTCTTTATGGAAGGCTTCTCAGTCTGCGATTTCAGTTCTGAGTTTTTAATAAACTGTGCAATTTGAGGGTCTTCTGGCAAAGTACATAGCAGAAATTTCTTGTTGGAACCAATTTGGTTGCAGAACAGCTTCAGCATCTTCCTCCCCCTCATCCATTTGAGCATTAGCTTCAAGTGTGTCTTGCTGTTCAATCCACTAATACCAGATTCCTGTAATGAAAAATCAAACCTAATCAAAAACATAAAGCTTACACAAGCAGATATAATTTCCCATATACATTTTTTTAAAAGAACAACATATAAGTGACTCATTTCGAGAACATATGATTATCCTCTATCTGTGACTCATATTTCAATAACATATTATGATGTACCACAGATGATCTATATATCCTCAGGTGCCCTGTGCACAATCCAAAGTTAGCAAGTTAGTAGCAACATAATTATTCCATGGCATAGTACAGTAAAAAAAATCTCATCCCAGGCTCAGTAAACGAAGGACATGTGCAGTGTCAATTAATTCAAATGATTGTCCATACATCCATAGGCACATAAATTGCAAAAGAATAACATTAGAAAGTTAACTACAATTACAACAACAACAAAAAGGCTTTGGGATTGGCTATGGATCCTCAATTGATTCATAGACGAACATAAACCACATTTAGATTATACAAATTTTAGTGTGTCATAACCATCAAAATAGGTTACAAAAATCCTTTTAATAACTTGAATTTTACTAAAAGAGCTAGTCATAAAGTCATATTTTGTCTTTGGCATTATATATAACAACTAAAGAATGAGTCTAATCAGCAGTACTATACAAGGAAGAAAAGGTCAATCTTGATGGTAACACAAGATTTATAAAGTGTTACACCATCCATATAGATACTAATGTTAGACAAATATTGGAGAAGTGTGAAATGGAAAAAGAATTGAAACAAGTGAAGTTTAGGAGTTAAAGAATAAGTTAGGGCTAATATAAACCAAGAATCATGAACAAACGCAGCTTCAAAAAGGAGGAAAAAAAAAAAAAAAAAAACTTGTTTAATAATGAAACCAACTTCAAACCACTCTTTAAGAGTTAAAATCATAGCTTAAATATGTTTAAATGTTTCATGAACAAGCGTGTGATTTAAGTAGCTTCATAATGGTTTGTCTGTGATAGTGGAAATGACTTTTTTTTTTTGGCCAAAATGCAAAACTAACCCTCTAAGTTTCACCATTTTTCATTTCAGTCCTATAAGTTTGGGTTTTGTTATTTCAGTCCTCTAAGTTTCATTCTTTCCCAATTAAATCCTCTGTTAACCTGCTATTAATTTCTACCGTTAACTTACCAAAAAGGCGTTGTTTTTTTTTTTTTTCTGTTACCAAAAGCCAACCATTCCTTGTTTCTCATTTCCTATTCTTTTCTAATCATTTTTTGGTCCAGACAATTTCACAAACACCTGGTGCGATGGCTGAAGAAGGTGCCGTCACAATCTACAATAGCATCGCCATCACAGATGCCAAGAAAAACCATTTTCCCTCAAGGCTGGGCTAACCCAAATGCTACACAGCAGAGCCATTGTCGAAGTCACAAATGCCGAACAAGCCAAGATCGCCGAACAAGCTGGTGCATGTTGTCTCATTGTGTCAGACCCATCTCAACGAGGCATTTCTTGCATGCCAGACCCATCTCTCATCAAGGAAATCAAGCACATCGTTTTGATCCCCATAATGGTCAATGCCCGGCTCGGCCATTTCATCGAGGCCCAGATACTTGAAGCCATTGGGATCGATTACATCGACGAGAGCGAAGCTATTGCTCTTGCAGATGAGGACAATTTCATTAACAAGCACAACTTTTGTTGCCCATTTGTTTTTGGGTGTGAAAACCACGGAGAAGCATTGAGCAGAGTAAGAGAAGGTGCGGCTATGATAAGGATTCAAGGGGATTTATCTGGGTCTGGAAATGTAGCAGAAACAGTCAAGAATATGAGGGCTGTAACGGGTCAGATAAGAATCTTGAATAACATAGATGAAGACAAAGGACTTAATTGGGTTGGATCTTGAATAACATGGTAAGTTAACGGAAAAAATTAACAGCAAATTAACAGAAGACTTAATTAGGAAAGAATGAAACTTAGAGGACTAAAATGATAAAACTCAAACTTATAGGACTGAAATGAAAAATGGTGAAACCTAAAGGGTGAGTTTTGCATTTTAGCCTTTTTTTTTCACTAAAAATCAGAGAAGAGTGCGCCAAAGTACATGGGCTGTATATGACAGGAAACACAAGAACAAAGAAGAAACAATAACGAAAAATAGATATTTCAATTTAACCATGCTTAGTTCTTGACCCTCAAAACAACAAAGACAACAAAATTTATATGGTTCTAGTGCATTTTGTCTAATTATAAAACCTTTTCAAACACAAAATTGATAGAGTGTGTTTCATTCTTTTTATTTTAAACAAATGAAAAGTTAGTCTGTGTAATTAACTTGACTAGGAACATCTCAACTATAACACAGGTGACAAAGAGTGAGGATGGATTTTGGTAGAGGTACAAAGTTTTGCTCATGATGTTTGTGAATCAAAGTTCTAATCGGTATTCTGCAATTGAGAAATCTCTATATCTACAAGTCTATTTTCAATTATCAATACATTTATTCTACTCATGATCAGGGTTTTTTTTTTTTTTTTTTTTCCCTAATAATTCAATAATTGAGGGTGGGGGGATTTGAACCCTAAACGTCTCCATTGGAAACATCAAGAGGTGCCAATTAAGACAAGGCTCTTGACTTATTTTATACACACACTTATGATTAATACGCAAAAAATAATTTATACATTCAAAACAAAATTCATAGTAGCTATAAATATTCGACTTATCAAAAAAAAGTTAATGTTGTAAATATTCTGCTAGCTATTGGATACGTCAGTTAAGACATGAACATGGTGGTATATGTTTTGGTTCTATTTTCACGTCCACAAGCACAAAGGTCTTAGAACTTTGTGAAGCAGTAAATGAACAGAAATGAAAATGAAGTAATTCGAGTAAGAAAAGAAAAAATATATATAATATTTAGTAATTAAAACCTGTTAAACAATAGATTCATTTGATATAATGTTATGCAGCATAATAGAGGGGAATGAGCTGTAGGCTGTAGCTCGAATGAAACAATGCAAGCTTCTTTTCCCTTTTGAGAGGAAGGAGCAGGGTACAAGATGTGAATATGCATCTATGGCTATGCAGGTTGGTGAGGTTTCATTTTCTAGTGGCATTTCCAATTAGAAATTACCCGCATTCAAGACACAATATCTTCAATTATACCATAATAAATAAAAATATAACAAAAACAATGTATTTAATATTGTTAGAGGTGTTCGATTCAAATAGAAATAGGAGATGTATTATCAATTATGACAATGAAAAAAATTAAAAAGAGGGAAAAGAGGAAAGAGGAAAAGAGGAAGGACCTGGGCTTGAATCCAAGCATTAGAGATGGTGAGAGGGCCGCGTTGGTTGATGAGACGGTAGAGGTCTTGAGCTATGTTAGATGCCTCCTGTGGCGCCACCTTCGGATTTATCTTCCGAAGATTCTCCCCCCTTTTTCGAGAGAAATGCCTCACCAGACTACTACTCATCATATTCATCAACCTACCACTACCACTACCAGTACTAGTAGCAGTCCTACTCCTACTAAACAGTCCGCCGACGAACCACATCTCTACTCCGATCACTCCGCCACCGTTTCTTTCTACTTCTCCACTCTGGGTCTGGGACCTCACCTGAGACTGAGAGCTGCTAGACTCTCAATATATTTAGGATTTTAAATGGGGAGGTTTTGGGTTTAGAAAGAAAGAAAGAAAGAAAGTAGAAACCCTTCCTAATGAGCACGTGTCCCTCACGTGGCCTTTACCTTTGCTTACCCTCCTCCAGTAGCATCCTTCTTCTGTTTATTACAACATGTTTTCAAAATTTAATGAAAATGAGTTGAGGTTTCATTCCCTCCCAAACTTCACATGAGATAAAGAGGAACCTTTTTAATTTCTTTATTATTATTATGAATTACTCATAATAATATTTAGATGATTTCATTGTTATCCCTCAATTTTTGAAATACACTAGACTATGCTAAAAACAAACACTTTTACAAATATCATTAGACCCTGTTCCGAAGTATCAATTAGTTCAACTTCAACCCCCAGCCCCAGCCTCTAAGTGAGGTGTTAGAAAAAGGGTTGTGTTAATAGGCACCGTAAGGTGCTCACTAACTGCAGCCCTTTGTACTTTTTTTTAGCTTTATTACAGTTTTATGTCATATTTTTGCAGCTTTTAGATTGTGGGACCAATTTTATAGAAGAGAAAAAAAATATTAAAATAAGTTGTAGGATCAGTTTTATGTGCTTTTTTTTCATTTTTTTTATCAAATAAGACCCACGTAAGTGCAACATTAACAAGTACTGCACGGTGCTTGTTAATATTTGCCATACTTTTAGCCAAAAATTCCCCCTACCTCTTTTTCCCTCCTCCTTTCTATTTAGACTACAATCCATATGCATTCATTCACATAAGATATGGCATCATCTACATATATATATTGCTGCAGCAGCAGTCACTTTGAGGCTTTCCTCCTTTTCTCATATGTCTTGAAACAAAAACAATTAACATTTATGTAAACGCGTTGTTAACATTTTATATATTCAGCCCACAAAACTTAAAACAAGTTCCACTTACGTCTCCACTATTTCCCACAAACAACATGAACAACGATGTCTCCATTTGGCTTCTGTTGCTGTGTTCCACCATTTCTTTTCTGATCTTACTTTTAAAGAACCATGATATCTGAAAAGCTCTCGAGGCTTTTGCAAAGAAATAACATAAACAAGTTCCAATTACAGCTCTGCAACTGCAAGACTGCATCTATCACAACATCCATGATGCAAAAGGACTGACAAACTGAGAAGTGAACAGGCCATCAACCGCACTCCGTGCAACTGCCACCATTTCAAATCCGTGCTATTTCTCTTTGCTTTTCGTTGATGAAGACATTCCCTCCCTATTACAATCAAATATTCACGTGGAAATTTCCTTAACCTTAACAGCAAGCTATGACTGCATAAACAGATTGTATGAAGTGGTCCAAGGTTCATGTGCAAGTTTGCTGTTGTGCGAAAGTGCAGAAGAGTTAATGGTTCTACCCTTTCCACTGAAAAGGTATACTCCAGATATATCCTGAAATAAACACAAACTAATTATCTCAGTAACCAACACATTGACATGGATTCCAAGATTTCCTCCATAAAGTCAATAAAACTACACCAAAATCCAATTCAATAATAATTCAGCTAAATGTTTCTAACACACATGCAAGGAGAATCATACCCAGATCAAAAAAGTTATCAACCACAACAAGAGGTTAGTAATGTTAGCACTCAATCAAAAGCTTTCTACCCACCAACTAAACTAACTCAAGAAAACATGCAGGGTAATAGAAATCTTCAACACTATAATATGTGGGTTTGAACAGCCTGTCATAGGTCAATCTTATAGATTTTGACGCAAACAGCAACAGACAAAAGTGGTCCATTTGCAGGCACTAATTTTCATCAGCAGAAAAATATATCCGTTATATAATCCATGTGACATCAGTATCAACTATCAAGTAACGGTCAACACTAAATATTTGATGCCTTGGAGTGTCCACCCATTAAACCAAGGCATGTCCAGAAAAGAGCATTAACCAATTCAACTTTGAAGCACCAAAGACACGAGAGGCACTTACCATCCAATCTGTCCATAGAACACAATCAAAAACTCATCACAAGAAATTGATGTTCTACTTCCACCCCACACTAAACAATACATGGGTGCATTTCAAGAGTCTCAAGAAAATATTACCTCAACAACGTTCATAAATAAGAAAAAAGGTGTCCTGCTTTATCACAGCATAAGTTGCTTAATATTACTAAATAGGAGGAGCATCTAAGATATTCCAGAAATTATCGATGTATATCAAGGTACAAGATTAGAACTAGCTGCATTAGACAATACACTCTAGCATGCCACATTTCTGTCAATTGCTTCAGTACAATCAAATTGCTGATATAACTACTGGAGTTGGACTGACACATGAAATTGTAGGCATAATAGCTTTGATTAAGATATATATAACGAAAAAAGGTGTGCCTGCATAACAACTTTGGTTTGAGAATTATAATACAAATTATTAGGAGGAGTAAACTCACTGGTTGCACAAGGGCTGCATCAAGAACAGAGCTTATCCCTTTTTTAGGTGATTGCAAAAGGCCGAGAAGCTTCAAGACTGTAAAATGTAAATGCTACACAAGAAAGGCACGAGGGAACCTCTCGCATAATATTGGTTTCCACTACTCCGGGATCCACAGCACTTCAAATCAAACAAAAACAGAAACAAAAATGAGGTGGAAATTATTGTGGAACATCTTGAAAAAGCATAATGGATGACAGCATTTAGTTAGACCTAAAAATTCTCAAATATGCTTAAAAAGCAAAAATGTTGTACATGGTACGAGAATGGAAGACAAGAAATCTAGAGTACAAAGAGTTAAAAAAGGGAAAATGTAGGGATACAATCCTAGTTTTTAATGCACAAAGCTCAGAAAATGATAAATATGTATTCAAAAAATTGCACTCAAGCAAGTTTAGTGATAATTATATGTTCAAAGATACACCAAGGCCTGAAAAGAAATGAAAAACCATAAGAAGAAGAAAAAAAAAAGCGCAATACATGACAGAGACCCGATGATACTTTTCCATCAAGCAAAGTTGTCGGTGAAGCTCATAAGAAAACAGCACTAGGCATACTACGGCAAAAAATGGGGTGCTACTTGTAAGGTTTCAAATAAAAGGTAGTCTGATATATCTGGTGGGGCATTTATATCTTACATTTAGAATTCTCATAAATACGAGCACATGGATATGGTTTTGTTCTTGAGAAGCACTTCCCCGAAACAGTTTCCTAGTCAACCTGCAAATTAAAAACTGAAGAACAAGGAGTTCATGAATTTTGTGTTAAATAATCTGTTAGCCGATGCAATTATGGGTTTGAACTCTTCTAACTATAAATTCCTGCTTATAAAGAAATTTAACAAACCATCAAGCACCATGTGGAAAAGGTGATATTGCAGGAACTCTCATTACAGCATATCTTATCTTTTTGGCTCAATGGAAAGCCATCATAGCATATCTTATCCTGAGGGATCAATCAGCATGCACTTTTCTTTTGCCATTTTCAGTAAAGGCAACAGTCAGATGTTAGTAAGTTAGCACATTCATTCATTTACCATATTAATGAAACATTACAACTTAAGCCTGGTGACCTCTTTGACACATCAATATGCCTGTCAAACAAAATTTCCAGCACTAACATTCTTTTACAAGTCTCCTTCTTTAACTTCTCTTTTCTTTGCTTTTCTCTTTTCACTTTTTTTCCAACTAACGTCATCATATCGGCAGATTGAATGTATCAGAAATGGACAGCAATTTCAGAGCCAATGCCAAAGTAATGGCATTGGCATAGAATCAAGGATGAGCAAGTAGTACACAGGCAATAATTAGAAGTGTACTAGTTTTTCCCTAATGTAACACTAATTGTTCATAGAAACATGTTCACATACATAACTACAAACCAATTTTACCATTTGGATGAGTAAAAAAATGTAACATTCACGATCTGGGAAGGCACAGGACTATTTTTAAGAAGTGGTAGTAAAAGATTGGTCAAACAGAATGCACCAATGTAATTTGTAGCCATCATCCTGAAAAACACATGTAAACTTATCATCAAACAACCCATGATTGAACTTCATGTGGGTAGGAAACAGGGATGTATCACAGGCACTAAAACGAATAAGATATTTACTAACAATTATTTGTGATGACATCAAAATGTATTTTGCAAAGATGCAATAAAAAAAATCTGCTGAAAATGTAGCACCAAAAAACACAATTTTTGCATAACAAAGAAAGATATGAAATGGAAGATTAAACACATAAAACAAAGGACAAAAACGACTTCGACACAATCTTGTAGGTCTCAATTCCATGAGGTTCAAGTCTAATTGAGCATGGTAATATTGGTATTAAAAGTGCAGAGGTCACTAGCAACTTATGCTAGTTAGATCAAATTATACAAATCAAAAGAAAGCTGAAGCTCATCCAAATTGTTGTCATGCTGTCTGCATGTTTGATCATATAATTGGACCGAAGTACGCATATTTGAATCCAAAAGCCACTGCTGCAGAAAGCTCTTAAAGTTGAATATCGACTGGAAGGATGATATGTCAACCTGAAAAGCTTTGAGATGGGCATCCTTATTCCAATTTTTTATCTCTCTCACAGTCAGTCAGTCACAGAAAATTTAAGAAAAAACGTAAATTGAAGGAGGTTTTTTTTTTTTTTTTTTTTTGCATGATTTTAATTTGAATATCCTTTTGCAGTGTCAAAATATCAAAATAAAAATTATTTGGATATCCCTATATGGTGTCAAGCTATTAAAACTAGAAGAAATCATGCATGACAACAAGTTTTAATTTATTTATTTTTTACTACACTTGGTGTTTCAGAAAAGAATCAGCACTAAATCATTAAGCAAGCTCTATAAAAAAGTTTGGGTGCAAGTCAAAGTCAAAGACAAAGCACGCTTGAATGGTTAAAATATGAGGAAATTTAAATGTTTCGAATTATAGCATAGAAAAGGTTAAAAAACAATTGTGTGACTATTCTATGTGAATGAACATGTCATGTGATTTTATACACTGTTTTTGTGAGCAGAGACACACCCAACCCAGATGTAGCCAAACCAAACTGAACTAGTCATAGTTTAGTAGGGTGATTGGGAAATTAAGGATTGAAAGTAATTTGTTGAGAAAATAATAAGAATTGTGATAATGCAAACAACAAGTGGCAATAATAAGAGACAAGGAGAGAGAGAGAGAGAGAGAGTACCGCCATTCTCCAGAATTGTAGGTAGGGAGTAGGGAGCACATGTCCCCAATTCCTTCATATTTCTACAAATCCAAAAACCAAGACGCCATATCTCTCTCTCTCTCTCGTCAGAGCGTTCGTATGACCTTGGCGGGTCACACACTATAATGGAGCACATTTTTTTGAAAATAAACGATAGAACGGAGCACTTTTTTAATTTGGACAAAATTTGGATCCGAAGTCCAAACACCGTTATTGATGTTAAAAAAAAAAAAAAACAAAAAAGCTGTCATTAAAAAAAGTAAAGACAACGTTTTAATGTAATTTTAGTGTGTATAAATTTTTTGAATTTCAGTTAGTTTAACGGGTAAAATTTTTATTAGTTAAAGTTGATTAAAAAATTGAGAGTTGACGTGTTTTAGTTAATATGACTATTGTAGGGACTGGGTTTGAGCACTATTCTTAAGGGATAAGTGAATTCAAGCCCAGCAAGCCCAATACAATAAATTTGTAGAGAATGGGTAGAAGAACTGGACTTTAATGAGTGTAACAACAGTTGAAAATGATTTAAAGAATGAATAAGTGAAACAAATATGGACTTGAGCAAGCAATTCAATCATTGGCACTAGTCCGAGGAGCTTCAACTTATTATTTCTTGAGTGACAGTTGACAATGGTTGCAAAGTTAGTTTAGATTGCTACAGTGTTTTCTCTGGGAAAATCTCTGATCCTCTTCTCATGGAGGGTCTCTCCCATTATATAGTCCCCTCTAAACCATCCTAATCCCACACTTGTTGATCATCTGAGCCCTTACTTAAGTACCTATCCCATCAGACAACCATTTTTGGCTTTTTGTGTGTTGCGGTTGCCAAGACAGTACTATTCAGGGGTCTTCTCCACATGAATGCGACCAGAGTATTAGTTGTGGAGCATTTAATGTGGAGGCAGCAACTTTTCCTGGAATTGCTCTACCGCCATGCTCTAATGTGCTTACTTGTTGTACTTATATTTTTCCTTGGAATGCTTTGGAAGATTGTCTTTGCTGGTAAATCACTTTTCTTCTATCTCGGCTTTGGCTCGTCAAGGACAGAGTTGTCCTCGGCACGATTTCCTAGGTTGCCATGATCACCATTGTCTTTTTCATATGCGATTATGGGCCTCAGGCCCAATACAAAAGGTGGATGTATATCACTGGGCTCTATGACCCCATAATAGCCCCTCAAAATTATGCTGTCTGGCACCTCGGACAGAAAGGAGGATTTTGATGTCTTCGGGCGTACCTTAGGCTTATCACGTCTTGTCTTCTGCCAACGTCAGTGCCTTTTTAACTGCCCAAGGCATGTTCCTGACGCTTTGGCATCTGGAGCGCGCCCTCATTAAATTCTTGCGACTGGTTGCCCCTCACGTTCTACGACGTGATGGCAATCCAACGGTGGATATTTTTTCCAACTCATAAGCAGGAAAAATCCAGCTGCTACTTCGATTTGGGTATAAATACCCATTTAAATCAATTTGCCCAAATTACCTTTGCATTCAAGAGCTCCTGCGCATATACGTTGAATCTGGCAATCTTTCTCACTTACTCGTGTCTCTTCAAAAGACTGTCTGAGGACACTTTCCTCATCCTTGTAAGTTTTTTCCAAACTTTTTAAATTTTCTTTACTTTCCTTTCTCTGTGTCTTTCTTCCTTCGCCTTTTTTTCTCGACTTTCTTTAGCTTCTCTGAACTTTTCCTAGGGATGGGTAGATTTAGGAGTTTGGTAGAGTCCGAGGAAAGGATGGAAAAATTTAAGGCTGACTACAGGATTCCACCCAACGTGGGCCAGAGATATTGTGAGGAGGGCGAATGACATTTTCTAAGGCAAAAGGGTGGGATGGTGATTCCCATGATCGCCTTCATAGAAAGTGGCGTGAGAATCCCTATGGGGCCGGTGATAAGGGATTACCTTAGGTTTGTTAGATTAGCCCCCACTCAGTGCGTCCCAAGCGTCTTCAAAATATTAGGGTGTGTAGACGCCTTAAACGAGAAAATGGGGCTATGGTTGACCCATCATGATGTAAATTGGGTCTACAACCTTCACCACCTGAAGGGGAAGGGGTACTACCTGAAAACAAGGCAACCTAAAATCAGGCTCATACAGTGCCTTCCCGAGTCTAGCAAGGGGCTAAACAAAGATTTCCTGATCGTGTCCGGGGAGTGGCATGATGGCGTCCCTTGCCCGACGGAAGAAGGGCGACTAGGTGGGGCTCTAGAGATAGAAGTAGGACTTGTTCACTGCCTTATCATGATTTGTGTTGTTTGGCTTCTAACCCTTTGCTTTTCATGGTTCTGCAAACAGATGCGCCATTGAACTAAACTTCAATTTGGCTAACAGGGAGAGCTTGGACAACATCCTCAAGGCCGAGGTGTTTGTGAACGAGGACAACAATCAGCTCAGGGTGGCTCAACTGATACTGGGATATACGCCAATCTCTCGCACTTTCCAAGTGCCAGTGTCATCAAGGCCCACGATCCACGTCTCCATAAGATCAACATCGTAGTTGAGGGTTTCCTGCTCCCGGAGGGTGCTTCACTTCCGGAGGGCGTACCCTTGGTTGGTTCTTCTTCTTCCCGTCCCGTGGTAAAGGAAGAGGAAGAAAAAACAAAGAAAGAAGAAGAAGTCGTTGAGTTAGGTTCATCCGAGGACAAATTTAAGGTGTTCAACTGAGCTCAGTCATCTGAGGACCCTTCTGGTGATCTCGGCGACCCAAACTATACTGAAGCAGACTTCCCCTCAGCATAAACTCCTTTTGAAGAAGATATGGGTATACAGAGGAGATAAAAAACAAACTTGCTGGATTTGATAAAGTCCCAGCCGGGGAGGGAGACACAAGGGAGAGCAGCTCAAAACAAACTACCCTCCCCTTCTTAAAGCAGGCTCCCTCCTACTCCATCCAAACTTCTTCCTCCTCCTCCTAAGCCAACCTTACCGTCGAGACCCGAGCCTTCCATCCCCAAACAAAAAAGGGAGTCAAAGGGCAAGGAGGTGATGGAGGTTGAGAAGTCTCGCCCCACACCAGAAGAAGAGGCCCAGCGAGCCGCCAAGCAACAAAAAGTTGGGCACAGGGGATCTATGAAGAAGGTCGATCCTCTACCTAAGCCCCAGGCCTGGCCCTTGGCTCCAATGCTCAATAGAGCCCCCCTGATGGACAATGCTTCCATCAGGGACTTCTAAGGAGGCACCGACAGCCATGTGGCCAATGCTTTGGAGAGGGCCCTGTTACTACCCTCGGACATGGCCGAGCTGCGATCCTTTAGGAGGCAGGAGGTCTTCCTCAGCCTCAAGAGGTACTTAGGCATAGTAAGGTTTCCAACTTACTTAGTTTAGTTAGTTAGCCCCCTCTTCTTCTTTTTTAGCCTTTGTTCTTTGTTTACCTTGCATTTGTTCTCTTTTTTAGGCTATTCAGGCCACGTTTAGGGCAGAGGAGATGGCCAACAGCTGCAATAGACAACTGGAAGATGAGAGGAATAGGTGTGTTACGGCTATAGAAGCCTTTAACTTGCCGACCAATCTACCTAGGACCTGAGAAACAAGTTGAAGGACGAGGAGAAGGTGAGGAGGAGTGCGGATTCAGCAAGCCGAAGACCAAAGGCTACTCCTTCGCAAGGCCGAGGACCAATTGGCTGCTGCCAAAAGGCAGATTGAGTCCTTGAAGAAAAAATTAGAAGGTGCAGAGAAAGCCAAGAACACTATGGAGAAGGCTAGAGACGAGGTAGTGAAAGCTCGGGCGAAGGCAGAGAAAGCTAGGGAGCAGACAGAGGAGACTAAAGAACGGACCGAGCAGGAGGCTTATGAGATAGGGGTGGCTTAGACTGAGACCAATCTCAAAGCCTAAGTTCCAGGGGTATGCAGGCTCTACTGCTCCCAAGTTTGGGTCGAAGCCCTCAACCAAGCTGGGGTTGAGGCTTCATCTAAACTTAGGATAGCAGAGAACGTGTATTACCCCCCTGCTCTCCAAGAGTCTGCTCCTGCTAGTTCTGAAGCCGATACTGCCCCCGAAGCAGCAGAGGCAGGTCAAGACAGTGCCACCAACGCTCCTACTCCTCTTGACAAGCCTGCCGAGGAGACTGAGCATCTTGGGGTGTCAGAAAAAGAGAAAATCATTAACCAGGAAGTACCCCAAGATGTGATGAAGCCTCCAACTGACCCTCAAGCTCCTCCTGCTGAGAAGGAGGCCCCTGAGAAAATGGAGTTAGTCTTGGCCTCCCTTGCTGTGCCCCTCAAAGTCATTCCTCCAAGCTAGGATTCTGAAGCCTCTGACACAGCCTATCAGCAACCTTCCAAGGACAAGTTGACTATAAAGCTGAAGAAATAGGTTGTTTCTGTTTATTTGTGTTGCTACTGTTGTTTTTTCTCCTTTCTTTTTTTTAGGTGTACTTGAATTTTTGTCATGAAACTGCCTTTTTTGTAATGAAATGTGTGCACTTCTTTCAATGATAAGACCCTTTGCTTATATGATTCGTGTTTTTACTAACATTTGAGTAATCCTAGTAGTGTGACTCATCTTTCATTGAACGGACAATCAAAAAATACTAAGTCCACAATGTAAATTTCAACTTAGGCTTTAATTGATAATTGAGTAATCTCAATAATGCAATTTGCCTTTTATTGGGTGGACCACAAAAGAATTTAAGTTTATAATGTAGATCCCATACCTTCTGAATTGGTTACCATAATGGGCTAAAGATGCTAAGTTCATAGTACTTATAAAAATAAACCTCCAACTTCTAGGTTCATACATTATGACAGGACGTGCAAAGGTACATTTTTTATAAACTTAATGACTTCAAGGAGACACTATAGTATTGACTATAAAGGAAAGATAAGCCCAGTGTACCTTGAAATGCTTTAAGTGATGCTCATGGACGGACATTGGTTCTGTCTAATACTTAGATAGTTGCTAGAAGTTATTAGTTTCCCCAAGATTTGTGGTCCAAGGAGCCATACAAGACCTTGGTTCTGTCTAATACTTAGATGGTTGCCATAAGTTATTAGTTTCCCCAAGGTTTATGGTCTGAAGAGCCATACAAGACCTGAGTTCTGTCTAATACTTAGATTGTTGCCACAAGTTATTAGTTTCCCCAAGATTTATGGTCTAAGGAGCCATGCAAGACCTTGGTTCTGTCTAATACTTAGATGGTTGCCAGAAGTTATTAGTTTCCCCAAGGTTTGTGATCCAAGGATCCATGCAAGACCTTGGTTCTGTCTAATACTTAGATTATTGCTACAAGTTATTAGTTTCCCCAATGTTTGTGGTCCGAAGAGCCATGCAAGACCTTAGTTTTGTCTAATACTTAGATTGTTGCCACAAGTTATTAGTTTCCCTAAGGTTTGTGGTCCGAGGAGCCATGCAAGACCTTGGTTCTGTCTAATACTTAGATAGTTGTCAGAAGTTATTAGTTTTCCCAAGGTTTGTGATCCGAGGAGCCATGCAAGACCTTGGTTCTATCTAATACTTAGATAGTTGTCACAAGTTATTAGTTTCCCCAAGGTTTGTGGTCCGAGGAGCCATGCAAGACCTTGGTTCTGTCTAATACTTAAATTTTTGCCACAAGTTATTAGTTTCCCCAAGATTTGTGGTCTGAGGAGCCATGCAAGACCTTGGTTTTATCTAATACTTAGATTGTTGTCACAAGTTATTAGTTTCCCCAAGGTTTGTGGTCCAAGGAGCCATACAAGACCTTGATTCTGTCTAATACTTAGATTGTTGCCATAAGTTATTAGTTTCCCCAAGGTTTGTGGTCCGAGGAGTCATGCAAGACCTTGGTTTTGTCTAATACTTAGATAGTTGCCATAAGTTATTAGTTTCCCAAAGGTTTGTGGTCCGAGGAGCCATGCAAGACCTTGGTTCTATCTAATACTTAGATAGTAGTGAACCGCATGACACGTAATTACAATAAATCAGAGTGCAAACAAAACTGCTTTCATTAATAATAATACCTTCCTAGGTTATTTACATTCCATGGGCAGAGTATAGCTTTCTCATCTAAGTCTTTTAAATAATATGCACATATTCCTACTACTGAAGTGATGCGATATGGTCCTTCCCAGTTGGACCCCAACTTTTCCCAGGCCGGGTTCTTGGCACTACCCAAAACTTTTCTCAACACCATATCTCCTGGTGCTAGTGGTCGTAGCTTCACATTGACATCATACCCTTGCTTGAGTTTCTGGTGGTAATAGGCTAGTTGGATCATTGCCTTTTCTCTTCTCTCTTCAATTAAATCCAAACTATTTCCTAGCAGTTCATAGTTGTTGCTCGGAGTGAAGGTACTTGTTCTCAGCATTGGGAAGCTAGTCTCTAGGGGGATGACAAGAGTCTCTCCTGTTGACCGACGTGGTGTAGTCCGACATGTCCACAGGACGTGTGGCAGTTCTTCCACCCATCTTCCCTTCGCATCATCCAACCTCTTTTTCAGTCCATTGACTATGACCTTATTAACAACCTCAGCCTGTCCATTTCCTTGGGGATAGGCCGGAGTGGAATACATGTTTGTAATTCTCAGGTCACAATAGTATCTCCTAAAGGCCTTGCTATCAAATTGAAAGTCGTTATTTGAGATGAGGGTATAAGGGACCCCAAATCGAGTAACGATGTTCTTCCAGATAAATTTCTTAGCATCCACATCCCTGATGTTGGTCAGGGGCTCGGTTTCGACCCATTTGGTGAAATAGTCTGTGCCGACTAATAAGTATCTCTTATTTCCTGCCGCTTTAAGGAAATGGCCTACAATATCCAAGCCCTACTGAGCAAACGGCCAAGGACTAGAGAGAGGATTGAGGACCCCTCTCGGTTGGTGGATGTTTGGGGTAAACCTTTGGCATTGATCACACTTCTTGACATATTCTTGAGCTTCCTTCTGCATACCCGGCCACCAATATCCTTGAATGATAGCTTTGTGGGACAGAGATCTTCCTCCTGTATGACTCCTACAAATTCCTTCATGCAACTCCTCGAGCAGTAACTTTGATGCTTCGAGATGTATACATAGCAAATACGGCCCAGAATAGGAGCACTTGTATAACTTGTGATCCTCAGACAGCCAAAACCGATGAGCTTTTCTTCGTATTTTCTCAGTTTCTGATTTCTCTTCAAGTAATGTATCATCTTTAAGAAAGCTCACCATAGGATCCATTCAGCTCGGACCCACTCTGACTTGATGGATCCGAACCATGTCCTTCTTGACTCCATCTACTCTGCACAAGTCCTCAACAAGGATGACTCGAGGTAAACCCTACGCCGAGAAGGTGGCAAGAGTGGCCAATGAATCTGCGTGCATGTTTCCATTCCTAGAGACATGTGACAAGTCGAAGAATTCAAAATCCAATTGCAAGCACCTGACCTGACTCAAGTACTCCTGCATTCTCACATCTCTGGCCTCTAGCTCCCCCTTCACTTGGCCCACAACCAATCTCGAGTTCGAGAACACTTCCACTGCCTTTCCCCCCATTTTTTGTACCATGGCCATTCCTTGCAATAAAGCCTCATATTCGGCTTCATTGTTTATGGCCGAGAACCTTAGTCTCAATGATTTCTCTATGGTAATCTTCTCAAGAAATATTAGAACTAGCCCTACCCCGAACCCCCTTTGGTTTGTTGCGCCATCAACGTACACTTTCCAGCGTGAGAGTCCTTGCATGGAGATTGAGTCAATCGATTTTCCATCCACGTTTTGCTCCTCTGCTACTATTTCTATCGGGGGTTCGGCAAATTCGGCTATTAAATTAGCGAGGACCTGGTCCTTGACAGAGGTCCGAGGCATGTATTTGATATCGAAAGCCCCTAGAATTGTGCTCCACATGGCAATTCTTCTCGTATAATCGGTACTTCAGAGTACAGACTTAAGTGGAAGCTGAGTTAGAACAACAACTGTGTGCACTTGGAAGTAATGAGGGAGTTTTCACGTGGCATGCACTACTGCTAAAATTGTCTTCTCCAATGGTAAATAACGCATCTCGGCTTCATGTAATGATTTACTCACATAATAGACTGGTCGTTGTATGCCACCATCAATTCATATCAACACTAAGCTTACAGCATGAGGGGCCACCACAATGTAGGCGAACAAAACCTCATCGGCCTCAGGGCTGGACATGATGGGTGGCCGGGATAGGTATTCCTTAAGTTGCTAGAAGGCCAAAGTGCAGTCCTCGAACCACTCAAATCCTTTCCATTTGTTCATTATGAGGTAAAAAGGTCGGCACCTATCCGCAGATCTGGAAATAAATCGATTCAAGGTTGTGATCATTCCAGTGAGTTTCTGGACTTCTTTGGGGTTCCAAGGAGGTTGCAAATTGTGAATTGTTTTGATCTGATCTGGGCTCACCTCAATTCCCCTATGAGTTACCATATAGCCCAAAATTTTGCCAGACTCAACACCAAATGAGCATTTAGAGACATTGAGACGTAGTTTTGTGTTTCCTTAAGATGTCAAAAATGACTCCGAGGTCTCCCACGTGCTTGGACACCACTTTACTCTTTACCACCATGTCGTCTATGTATACTTCAATACTCTTGCCCAGTTGTGGCTCAAACAATCTAGTCATCATCCTTTGGTAAGTAGACCTCGCATTCTTCAAACCAAAGGGCATCACTTTGTAGTGGTAATTTCCAATAGGAGTCACGAACGCTATTTTTTCTTGATCACCCAGGGCTGGTGGTATTTGATGATAGCCTTGAAAAGCATCTAAGAAGCTCATCCGAGAATGGCCTACAGTTACATCCACTAACTGGTCTATCCGAGGCATGGGGAACGGGTCTTTTGGACACGCCATGTTTAAGTCTGTGAAGTCCACACAAACTCGCCACTTCCCACTCTTCTTCTTTACAACCACAGTGTTAGCCAACCACTCAAGGTAGAACACCTCCTTGATAGCCCCTTCTTGCTTGAGCTTTCTCACCTCGTCCTTGACAGCGTCGGCGTGCTCCTTGGATGGGCGCCGAGGTGGTTGTTTTTTGGGAGTGGCTGATGGATTTACATTTAAGTGGTGACATATGAAGTTCGGATCAATTCCTGGGGCATCATATGCGTCCCATGCGAACACATCAACATTTTTTCTGAGGAACCCTATCAATCCCTCCTTTTCCCGAGGGGGCAGTCGAGATCCCACCTGGAAGAACCTCTCCGGGTCATCGCCAATGATCACCTTTTTTAAATCCTCACATTTTGCTTCCTCGGTTGGTGCATTAATAGGCGATGCCGGGGTCTTTGATTGCTATGAGCTTTCTTCAACACGGGTCGAGGACTCTGCTCTGAGCTGATGTGAGATGGCAGCCACCAGGTACTCTCTTGCCGTAGCCTGGCAACCTCGAATTTCCAGGACCCATCCCTCGAAAGGGAACTTCACCTTCTAATGCAAGGTGGAGGCAACGACTCCTAGGGTATGAAGCCAAGGTTTAGCCACGATGGCAGTGTAAGGGGAGTAAGTATCCACCATAATGAAGTCAACCTCCACTATCTCCGGGCCGGTTTGCACAGGTAGTCTAATCTGGCCCTTTGGCATGACAATCTTCCCATCAAAACTCATCAAAGGGGAGCTATAGGGCGTCAAATCTTCTGGTCTCAGCTTTAGCCCCTTATAGAGATCGAGGTACATGATCTCGGCTCCACTATCACCATCACCATCTACCATTACCCTTTTCACGTCGTAACCCCCAATCCGAGAAGTAATTACCAACGCATCGTCGTGGGGTTGGATGGTTCCAATTTTGTCTTCCTCGGAGAAACCTAAGACCAGATGAGGATACACTTTGGGTCTTTTTAGCTCTGGGCCAGAGTCATCAGCAGGTAGCCGAGCTACAAACATCACCCTAGAAGGGCATGAGCCCGTCCTCCCCGGAGCAGCAAAGATTACGTTTATCGTTCCTATGGGTGGTCTTAAGGAAGTGTCTCTCCGGGGCTCCTGGTTTGCCTGGCCTTGATAACCACTGGAAGAATGCAAAAGGTGCCTCAGTTTCCCTTCTTGGACTAGCTGATCTAGGTGGTTCCAAAGGTTCCTGCAGTCTTCTGTAATATGTCCGTGGTCCTGGTGGTACTAACAATACAGACTCTAATTGCGTTTCATGGAGTCTCTAGCCATCTTATTCGGCCACTTGAAGAATGACTCATTCTTGATTTTCTCTAAAACTTGATGTACTGGTTCTCTGAATACGACGTTAATCGTCTGCGTGTTGGTTGATCCGGATTGCCCTGCGAAATATCTCCTCGGATGGTTATTGTTGTATCGATCCAACCTGAAATCACTCCTTTTTTGAGGGATAACCTTCTCCTTTCCTTTCCCTTGCAGCTGGTTCTCTTCCACTCTTTTGTATTTGTCAATCTGGTCCATAAGTTGACGTACACTGGTGACAGGCTTGTCAGTCAAGGATTTCCTCAAGCTGTTCTCGGTTGGGAGACCGCTTTTAAAAGTGCTGATGGCGACGTCATCAAAGTTGCCATCCATCTCATTATACATTTCTCAATATCTGTCCGAGTATGCTTTTAGAGTTTCTCCCTCACGTATGGATAATGACAACAACGAACTCAAAGGCCGAGGAGCCCTGCTGTTCGTAATGAAGTGAGAGCCAAAGGCTTAGGTGAGCTGCTTATATGAATCTATGGAGTTCATCTTCAAGCCGTTGAACCACCTCATTGCTACAGGTCCTAGGCTGGACGGGAAAACCTTACACATCAAAGCTTCGTTCTTGGAGTGGACGACCATTCTTTGATTAAACTTGCTCACATGCTCTACGGGGTCCGTTCGACCATTATAAATGGTGAACGTAGGCTGATGGAACCGCCGAGGTAGCCTAGCCTCTTTTATCTTGCGCGTGAAGGGTGACTTAGAAATCTGATCCAGAGCCTTACTCATGGCATCATTACCCAGGCCCCTACTAGATGGGCCCTTGTGTTTACCCAGGCTAGATGCACGTGAACCGCTAAGTTTCTCTGCCTGTAATTGCCATCCTCTTCATCATTAAAGGATATGTCAGAATTGGAAGGAAACCGCCTCCGCTGTGCATGGCGCAGTTTCTTTTTCAAGTCATCTATCTCCTGCTGCATGGCTTGGTTGCTGTTTTGTCTCTGGGATACGCGACTGCCTACTTGGGAGTGGCTTTTGCTCGTCTGGGTGGTATGCACACTCCCTTCTCGATTCCTTTCATTTTCCTGATTTTGTTCATGTTCAGGGCTAGGAAAATTACCCTGTTGCTGGGATCCTACGGGTTCTGTCCGTTGGGGACCTGCTTGGCATGGGTTTTCTTGGTGTGGACCTGATCCTACCATGTCTAACTGTTGCACTCACTAACACACAAGTTCTTCCCACAGATAGCACCAATTGTAGGGACTGGGTTTGAGCACTATTCCTAAGGGATAAGTGAATTCAAGCCCAACAAGCCCAATACAATAAATTTGTAGAGAGTGGGTAGAAGAACTGAGCTTTAATGAGTGTAACAACAGTTGAAGATGATTTAAAGAATGAATAAGTAAAACAAATATGGACTTGAGCAAGCAATTCAATCCTCGGCACTAGTCCGAGGAGCTTCAACTTATTATTTCTTGAGTGACAGTTGACAATGGTTGCAAAGTTAGTTCAGATTGCTACAGTGTTTTCTCTTGTAAAATCTTCGATCCTCTTCTCATGAAGGGTCTCTCCCATTATATAATCCCCTCTGAGCCATCCTGATCCCACACTTGTTGATTATCTGAGCCCTTACTTAAGTGCCTGTCTCATCATACACCCTTTTTTGGCTTTCTGTGTGTTGTGGTTGTCAAGACAGCACTGTTCAGGGGTCTTCTCCACATAAATTTGACCAGAGTGTTAGTTGTGGAGCATTTAATGTGGAGGCAGCAGTTTTTCCTGGAATTGCTCTACTGCCATACTCCAATGTGCTTACTTGCTGTACTTATCTTTTTCCTTGGAGTGCTTTGGAAAATTGTCTTTGCCGGTAAATCACTTTTCTTCTACCTCGGCTTTGGCTCACCGAGGACAAAGTTGTCCTCAGCACGGTTTCCTAGGTTGCCATGATCACCACTGTCTTCTTCATATGCGATTATGGGCCTCAGCATGGGCCTCAGGCCCAGTACAAAAGGTGGATGTATATCACTGGGCTCTATGACCCCACAACTATATATTTGAAAATCTAACGTTTGAATTACATGATCTTTACATTCTTTTCACATATGTCAAATTTTGTTTCAATTAGTATTATTTGCTGTTCGATCTATAAACTTATTTTTTATACACAATTTTATATTACAAAAATTTGAAATTTAAACATATAATTAATGATATAGTTATTGATCTTTAATCTTTTATAAATTTCGCAAACATAGAGGACATAAGAAAGAAATGTAATCTTTTTTCTTTTTTTTTTTACAAATTAAAGAAAGATAATTTAATAGAGAATTTGTCAAAATTCATATTAAATAAAAAAGATACTAAGTGGAGTTGTGAGTGAAGTTGTAACCTTAGACTATGTACAACTAAGTTTGTTGCCAAAGTTTGTCTTTTTAGTTATATGATTTTTTAATGGGTAATGTGACTTATTAATTTGGCACGTAATAAGTTTAAACACATAGGTTCAAACATGTTTAGAGCTAAAAATTTTATATTTTTTAGAAACAACTCCCACTAATCAATATATGATGAACTAAGTTGGGTTAGTATAAGCATAGCAATGGGTTATTGGGTTAAAATTTGCTCCCCAACCCAAAAAATAAATAATAATAATAATAATCCAATAACACAGTGTGTCGAATATTTTATTTTTGCTAAAGTATAATTTTAAATATTTTTTTTGTTTAATATAAAGGTTAGAATCTCTTTTGATCTTTAAAATTTGAAATTGTTTTCATTTTAATCATTTATATTTTAAAATTTTTATTTTTGTCTTGCCTTTTATTTTGATTTCATATTACCATGTCATTCTTATAACCATTCATAATATTTTTTTTGCCTAGAACAATGAAATGTTTGCATCCTACAACATTTTAAAGATAGTATTTTATGAAATAATTATACAAGAAGGACACTTAATGGTCCGATTACCCATATAATTGGACAACATGACCAATATGAAAGTGAAATTAACATAAATGCCAAAATAAAAACAATCTCAAACTTTAAAGGTCAAATGTGTACTTTAGTCCTTTTTTTTTTTTTTTCTTTAAAGGAGCCACACCAAAAATTCTGATTGAGCAAAGTAGTGGATAAGATGAAATTTACCGAACTCAAACCTAACTCCAAGAATTGAACAACCTACTTTCTAGATTTCAAATTGACTAGATAGTTTATTTAGATGCAGTCTAACGTTAATTCAATAGAAAAGAAAACTTTAGAGATCAATTGTCTAGAACTTTATAGGTGTTGGAGTGTTTACATGTGAGTAGTGTGGTTGGTTAAGTAATAAAGTCCCACATTGGATACTAATGAGAAGAGTAAATGGTTAATATAACAAATTTAAACTCATACCCATTGGGCTTAAACCTTTTGAGTTAAATGGTGTCTATATATGTTATATTAACTACTTAAGGAGTCTTCCCAAGATTTTTCTCTCCCCGACAATAGGTTTTTCTTGAGTGTGGTTGATGATTAGTTCATGTTACTAATTGAGATCAGGCGCTACTAGCCAAAGGCTGGGATTGTTCCCTCAATGTTCCTCTACTTGATTCTTTTTATTCGATGTATGGTTGACATTTAAAGTATGTTATTTGACAAGATAAGGTGCAGTTACGACATAGGTGTGGTTTTAGTCTAAACATATTTGGGACGATGATTAGTTCCCGATAAGTGAAGGGATCCTAACAATATGTCATCTCCTCATGAATTGAGATCAGGTGCTATGCTAGCCAAAGGTTGGGATTGTTCCCTCACTATCCCCCTATCTAAATCTTTTTATTCGATACATGATTGACATTTAAAATAAGACAAAATTTAGCTATAAAATTGGTTGTAGCCTAAGGCTACAACCTTACTCAATAAAATAAATGTTACTACATATTTTGAAAATCTAACCGTTGAATTACATATTCTTTGCACTGTTAATACACATGTCAAATTTTATGTCAATTGGATATGGCTACAACCTTACTCAATAAAATAAATGTTACTACATATTTTGAAAATCTAACCGTTGAATTACATATTCTTTACACTGTTAATACACATGTCAAATTTTATGTCAATTGGATATTATATACTATATGATCTATAAGCTTATATTTTATGCATTATTTTAAACTACAAAGACTAGCAATTCACACAATTTATTGATGGCTTAGTTATTATCTTTAATTTTCTAGAAATTTTACAAGTATGAAGGATATAAGAAGAAGATGTAATCCAATGGTAGAATTATCAAAATTCACCTCCAATTAAAAGATATTGAGTAAAATTGTAGCCTTAGGCTACAACTAATTTTGTAGCAAAATTTTGTCTTTTAAAGTATGTTATTTGCAAGATAAGGTGCATATTCGATGTGTGATTGACATTGAAGTATGTTATTTGACAAGATGAGGTGCAGCTACAACATAGGTGTGATTTTATATTGAACATTTCTGGGATGATGATTAGTTCCTAATAAGTGAAGGGAACCTGACAACATGTCATCCTATTACTAAGGGGAAAGGCTTAATTAATTAAGATTAGGGGAGCTTGTCTATTGAGCTCCAAGAGTAATTAGGCAAAGGTTGGGATTGTTCCGTTAGTGTCTTTGGTCGGTCCCTCTATTTGAATCTTTTTATTTGATATATGATTGACATTTAAATTTTGTTATTTTACAAAATGAGGCGCGGTTACAACTTATAACAGGGTTGTTATTGCATCGTCTGGGACTATGCTTCCTCTCTCTCATAGAGGGGTGGGTCCCACCCACCATGGGGCCCACCCCTTTATGAGAGGTAGGGAGTATAGTCCCGGACTATGTAATAATTTTCCCTTATAACATAGGTGTGGTTTTAGATTGAACATTTTTGGGATGGGTGCTAGTCTAAGGACTTTTTTGGAGGCATGTTGGCTTAGGCCCTGATGATCCTTTTGTTCTAAAGTTCATGGAGAAAATAAATCATCTTTATATGTGTATACACACAAGTAAGATAATGGTCAATCATAAGTAATACTCCACTTGTCTGATATCATATAAAGACTCAAGGAAAAATACAATGAGTGGATGAAGAGAGAAATATGGATGAATATTGTGAAAGATATATGTTGCAAGGAAAAAATAATTGTACAAAATAAAACTGAGAATATAATCTATTTTGAAAACTTAAAAGCTTACTTGATTTTTGAACACTTTGAATAATACTTTAAATACTAATTCTCATTCAAATGAGAGGTTTGATAATTTTATAAACAATATATTATGGTTTATAACTTACTATATTATTAGAAATTAAAATTTTTTTTTTCTTTCATACATGTGTGTATATATACATATGTGTGTGTTTATGATGTATGCATATTTTTTGAGTTTATCTTTTACGATTGCATTTGGTATTGGCTGAAAAGGCGATTTTTTTACTATTTAGTTTATTTTTGCTATTATTCAACTTATTTTTGCTACTATTTATGGATCTCATAGCACTTTTTGGTACTATTTATGGATCACATTGTACAATTTCAGCTAGCTTTACTTTGTATCTGTTTGGATACACGTTTCTGCGTCCACGTTTGTGGGTTTTACTCTTCTTCTTTTTTGGCACGCGTTTCAGGAGCAAATAACACTGTTACAGTTACTGTTCATGCACAGCAGCCATAATATTTGACTTTTCAACACATCAATGGGTCCCTGTACTATTTACGGGACTCACAAATCTCACTTTTCAGCAACTTTTTCATTAAAAAAGGGTCCCACAGTATTATTCACATATTTAAAAATTATTTTGCTACAGTGTTTTCAGTTTTAGCAAAATAAGTTCTATCCAAACAGGCCTTTTATGTATGATATGTTCAACAAAAAAATTTTAGTTTCAGCTAAATAAATTATTCCCAAACGGATCCTATATTAATACTACAGTTTAGTCATGTCAAGGAAAAATCCAACACCCACCACTAGACCATGGTTTTATAGAATATTACAAAGTATCATGGTTTTGTAATACTAAGAGCTACCGTAGTTTGGAGTTATCATACTTTTTACCATATAAGCCTAATATATTTCTATATATTTTCAATATTGGATTTATTGTAACATAAATTAATTCTCTTATTTCCGCTGTCTATACATAATTTTCTTTTCTTATTTTTATTTTAAAATAGTATCAAAAGTCACAATCTTTGTTTCTCATCAACATTTGTTGCCACTTCCGCTTATTAAAATTATGAATGGAACAGAAATGATAAAATATGTTCGTTAAAAATGAAATCAAACCACGCATAATAAGACTTTAGTGGCTCGAGCCACCCTACGCACGTGGCATGGATCTCCAGCTCTATGCCTTACTGTGTCACAACTTAGAGCATCCGCATCAGTCCATGGAAACTCTTGTAAAATACAAAAAACAGCTCTTTTTACACATTTTGACCCAAAAATGCTCCACATCAGTGCTTCTAAAATTGTGTAAAAATGTGTATATTTCTACACGAGCTACAGTAATCGTGGAAATATACACGGCTACTGTAGCTCGTCCATTTATTATTTTATTCATTTTCCGTTCGCTCCCTTTTTTCTCTCTCTTCTCCGTGCTCAACAAACTAAGTAACTTCTCTTCTCCTCATCTTCTTCTTTTTCCTCAAATGCACACAAACACACCCACACACAAACACATCCACACAGAAAAATCAACACAGAGATACACTTGCTCAAAAAAAAAAAAAAAAAAAAAAACTAGAGATACACAAACACACCCACACAAACAAACCCAAACACACAAACAACAAAGAGACAGATCAGTGCTTATCGGAACGATCGGTATTTGATCGGTGCTTGACTGGAACGATCGGAGCTCATGGGTCTTGCTTGATCGGAGCTAGTGGGTCTCGCTTGATCGGAGCTCGTGGGTATGGATCTTGCTTGATCGGAGCTAGGCAGATCGGTGCTTGTGGATCGGAGCCTGATCGGAGCTGTGGATCGGTGCTTTTGACCGGAGTTTGTGACCGAGAGGGAGAGAGATGGGTGGATCGGTGCTTCTGACTGGAGCTTGTGACCGGAGCTTGTGACTGAGAGGGAGAGAGATGGGTGGATCGGTGCTTCTGACCGGAGTTTGTGACCGAGAGGGAGAGAGATAGACCGGAGGGATGGGTATACAGAGACCAAGAGGGATGGGTATACAGAGAGAAAGACCAAGAGGGATGGGTATATAGAGAGAAAGACCAAGAGGGAGAGAGATGGGTGTAGAGAGAGAGAAAGCAACAATCAGATAAAATGGTGGAGAGAGAGCGCGCGCGTATAAAAAGGGTTAGTTGAGAGATATAATAAAATAATTAAGAAAATTGATTATTTAAATAAAAGAAGTTGTAGAATAGATGAACTGATGTGGGTGTTTTGTAAAAGTGATAGTGTAAAATAGAAAAAGTAGGTTTTTGGTGTAAAATAGACGGAATCTTTTAAACGAGCTGATGTGAATGCTCTTAAAGCAAACAGTTACAGTTGCACTTCGTAAACAATAAAATGGGTCAATTGCCGAAGCATTTTACTAAATTGAACTTCATTTGATCCATATAACCAACAAGAAAAATAGATTGTGATTATTTTTGGAGGGGCATTTATAAAAATTTCTGTGTATGTATGAAATCTAAAATAGTAATGTACAATATTTCATAACTTAATATGTGTTATAAACAACAACTAAATATAAGTTTTTTTTTTTTTTTTTGAAGTGCTAAATACATATAAATATAGTAGTAATATATACTGTATATTTTAATCAAACTAATCAAATATATTAATAAATTATAATTCCATACTATATATAATATATTAATTTTTTTTTTATAAGATAGAATTTCTACTCTAACCTAATCTAAGTGTATATGTGTGTAAAACTCCCTTTTGGAAATTTGAACTCCAGCCCTTACCCTCCACACTCCACAAACATTTATACTTGTGGTATTAATTATTACAATAACAAATAATATATTATAAGGAAAATAAAAAAGAAAGAAAATGAAAAGTAAAGTAAAGAAATAAAAAGAAAGCAAATGAAAAGTAAAGTAGCACAAAAATACTGTACATGGGTGAGGGTTCTACGGAAATTTCAAACTTGTCTTTCACTCTTTCTTGTCTAATTTAGTTACACAGAACTTTTACTTTTATATTATAAACCCAAAATTGCAATAGCAGTGGGAAAATGAAAAAACTTAAAAGAAAAAAAATATTTTGAATTGTATTATATTTTACAATATTTTTACAAAATGTTAATGTGACTAACTTCTTATTAGTTTTCATTTAGATCACTATTAATATCATTTTTTTGTTTATTAATAACCAGTAACCACATCAGCAATTTATAATATTTTTTGTAAAATAGTTTATATTTCTAGTATTATCCTTCTATTTAAATGAAAGTTATGTTTATTTTTAGACTTTCTTAAATATATATATATATATATATATATATATATACACATGTGTGTGTATATTATGGGGGTATGGGGCCAACATGATAAGGTTCTTTTAAAAAAATTTAAATTATTTAGGATAATTTCAACCAAAAAAAAAAAAAATCAATAGGCCAAAACTGAAGATTTTATATTGCAATAATTTTGTCCATGAGCCAGAAAAACTCGCAAAACAGTCGTCGCAAAGAGAGGATTTGGGACCTTTAGGCTTTAGTTATGGAATGACAGCTGAATAATGACCCAATAAGAACTTTTTTTCACAAATTTTCACTACTGCCGAAATGTTCTTGAGTTGTAATTTGTAAACGTTAGACAATGAAGTGGTGTGGTGATGAGCCTTATGAGAACTAAAAACAAAAATTTGACAAATCAACAGAGATGGAATTTGTTACGAAAAACAGTCATATGTTTGTTTTAGTTATTCCGCAGAGAATTGCTGCTTTGAAGTTTACACTAGATCGGTTAGACCACCAGCAGAGGCTCCATACATATTGGCCTTGTGATGATTATTCTCTAATTCCCCGAGAGAGAGAGAGAGGTCGTGTTAGCTAAAGAGTAATCTGTTTATATGGTCTGTAAACAGGTAAAGTTATGCATATATGAAGTAATCATGATTCACGAGAGAAATTGAAATTGAATTTGAAATACACACAATCCTAGCTAGTTACTAGCTATATATATATATATATATATATATAGCTAATTAGCCAGCTCCATTGCATACAACAAATGTACATATTCTGATCTGATTTGTCTGAACTAGCCTTGAACTTTGAAGGGTAATCATGAGAGAGAGAGAATTGGTCCTTCTCCAGTATTGGTTTGGCTGCAGGGTTGTGTAGAAATAGGAGAGGGAGGGAGACAGCTGCGGCGGCAAGTGGGACAGGAGGTGTGGGAAGACAACCACTGTTGAATGCAGTTCACGTGGAAGCCATGGTTACACCTTCCCAACACACGAATCCCCTCTCCCTCCACGAACTCCGACAAGCAAATCGCGCACTCTGCTTCCGTTCCAGCCAGCTTCATCCCCGTCGAAAACACCAGGCCCGGACCTGCAATTAACGTATCAGCTGCCTCTTTCTCCAGCGTGCTCTTTCGCTCATCATGTTGTACTTCTTGTTGTTGTTGTTGCTGTTGGTTTTGGGGTAGTGGTTGTTGGTGATTATTGCCACCACCACCACCACGTAGGAAGCAGCGAATGGCGGAGTTGAGAACCAAAGCACATATGAGTGCGCAGAGGAGGATGATGAGGACTGAGGCCGCGTTTGCTTCAAAATCCCGAGAATTAGAGTACGGCTGCCACCTGTTGCAGCCATCATCTTGTGGCTCACATCTTGTTCTTGTGGGGGTCGACGGAGAGAGTGGTGGGGAGAGGTGTATTATAGCAGATTCAGCTGCTACTGCCGCTACTACTGTTGCTGCTGCAGCTGGTTGTGGTGTTAGTGGTCGCATTTGTTTCTCTCTTTTCAGTTCTAAGGCTCACTGAAACATTCTGTATTTTCTGGCCTATGGCTTTGCTTTTGTTGTCTTCACTCTTTGAGGTGAGGCACAGCGCAGAGGCACTCAGTTATGCTTTGGAGAGAGAGAGAGAGATTGCGTAGGAGTCCAGACTGGTATTATTGATATGCGCACCAGGCATCAAGAAATGAATACGTACGCCTAAGGTTAATCTTTTGAATTTCCAAAAACACGTGGATCTTTCCAGGACGTGTAATTTTACTTTGTTAGTGTATTAGTTAGTGGTAATTACCATAAACTTATCTTATGTGGGGCCTGCAGTTCCTTTCTCTTCCTTCTAACTTGGCTTTACAGATTTCCTTAACCGCACTAAAAAAACCCCTTTCGATGTTCAACATATTTTGGGAGACAAGAATCTCACCATTTTCAAACGCTACTTCTTTTTAGAATATGAATATTACTTCTTCAAAAAGTCTTTCTTTAGGATCCTTATTTTTCCTTCATTATTTTCACTTTGGTATCTTTCCACTTGGTTTTTCTTCGTATTATACTATTATTCTTCCCTGTCTCTGTTTAACCTTTTTTTTTTTTTTTTTTCCATATCTTTGAGAACACGTGTTATACATCCAGGATTTCAAAATTTATATGAATTTAGAGTCTCTGATGATTTTAATAAGTGTCGTTTATGGGACTTGATGTAAACTTTTTATGGTTAGTCTTAATGGTGCTGATTGATAACGGATATAAACCCCAAGAAAAACAAGAGATTGAAATGTGACAATCATAATAATGTGCCCATTGCTAGATAGAATACATAATTAAATGCATCATTACATTATATCATCATGATATCATGTACCCATTGAAAAAAGGATAAAAGAAGAGGAGGGAAAATGTTAACAAATACCGTGCGGTGCTCGTTATCATTTCCCTTTTTGAATTGAACTTAAAAAAAAGGGAAAAAATTATTAAATAAATTGTCAAAAGGCGTTAAAAACTGCCCAAATATTTGAAAAGTTACCAAGAGATATGTTGTTGACGGGCATCTTATGATGCCCGTTGTGTTAAGGTGCCTGTAAACACAATCCAAAGAAGAGAACCATCCAGTTGCTGTAGACCCCAATAATGGAGAACTGATCTTTGGGCTTTTCTATCTCAAAAGTGGGTAGAAAACAAAAAACAAAAAGGACAGATGAACCAATGGGCTCCGAAACCATTAGAGCCTTTCAACAAACAGAAATGCTGACAGTAATTTCTAGTTTGTTCGTATTAGGGGAAAGGGGGTGAGGAGATATCAGTTACGTCCTTCTCAACCTTTAAAATTTGATTATCGGGAAAAAAAATAAAAAAAGAAGAAAAGATATCAGATATGTCTCAAAGGTTTCAGAAAGACGTAGACACTTGTCTCCATCTTTATCTGCTACTCAGAATTGCTCAGAGAATTGGACTTGTTATAAATTTTGTCGTGAATAAAAGAGGCCCACATCAGTAAACGAACATGAACTTGGCATGCCAAAACGCTGGCCTTTTTGGATCCACCGAGTTGACTCAGCAAATACATTCCACATGCCACATGTATCACGACTGCCCCCACTACTTGTACTAGAACCTTCATTATTTAACATTCTCAACAAGAAAAAAACAATACATTATTATTGAATAGATTGAAAATGAAATTGCCTGCCAGAGAGGCAACTTATCATAGTAGCAAATTGGAGCATCTTCTGCTACTAATGTCATATCTACTTTGCGAGTAGCGTGGTAGCGTCCTTGTCACCATTCCCCATGCCTATAGTTAATATGTTTAGTAAGAGATCCTTCGTTTTTTCCATCAATTTCGTGGGCCCAAGAAAACTAACTGGCCCAAAACAGTCAGGTCAATTTTGAGTCCAATGACTTCAACATTTTTTTTTCTTTCAATAGGGTGATAGAAAACCTGCAGCTCATGAAACTAGACCAACCAGATGAAATAACAAAGCCAAGGAACGATGAAACAGAATAGGAGCGGAGTTTTGAGGAGGAAGCTACCCAAAGCACCCGAAGTTGGAATTGGATAACCAAGGTAGAGTTGGTAATACTTTTGGTGTTGGAAATACTAAATGAATGTATAATATTTTTTAAGTAATAAAATATACATGAATGTCTTTATATAGGAGGCAAACTGTATAGTACAAGTATGTGTGCTATACAAGTAAACAATGTGAGCCTAAAGCTCATAACCTATTACACGTTAACAGCTCCCTTCAAACTCAAGATGGGTGTGAGACCAACTTGAAGTTGTCAACCAAATCATGAAAGTGTCCCTTAGGATGTGAGTTGGTGAAGATATCTGCAAATTGATCTTTAGAGGAAACCGAGAACAGCTTGAGAGCAACATGGATAAGATGATAAAGGATAAAATGACAATCGATCTCGATGTGTTTAGTCCGTTCATGGAAAATATCATTGTGAGCAATATGAATGACACTTTGGTTGTCACAATAAAGAGAAGTAGCAGAAGATGTGGACACACCTAAGTCCTTAAGAAGCAATCATAGCCAAAGGAACTCAAATATGGTATCAGAAAGGGCATGATATTCTACTTCAGTACTGGAGCAGGCCACAAGGGTTTGTTTCTTGCTTCGCTGAGAAATAAAAAAAGAACTAAGAAGAAAGCAATAGCTAGTGGTAGACCTGCGATCAGTGGAATCTCCTACCCAATCAGCATCAGAGAATGCACGGAGAATAAGAGGAGACTGAATAGAGTAAAAAATGCCATGGAAGAGAATGCCCTTCAGGAATCGAAGAATGCATAGAACAGTAGTATAGTAAGTCAATCGTGGAGCAGACAGATACTGGCTCACTTGGTAAACAACATAGGAAATGTCTGGATGAGTGATAGTGAGATAAACTAGGCTACCAACCAAGCGTCTGTAAAAAGAGAGATTAGACAATGGTTTCCCCCCTGAGGGAGTCAGATGCGCATTAAGTTCAATTAGAGTGTCAATAATCTTGCTATCAGCGAGTCCAGCTTGAGACAAAAGTTTAGAAGCATACTTGGCTTGAGTAAAATAAAGTTCATATATAGAATAAGTGATTTCAAGACCCAAGAAGTAGCTGAGATGTCCAAGATCTTTCATCTCAAACTGCAGACTGAGAAAGTAATTGAGTTTCTTGAATGCTACTAAGGTCATCACCAATTATGATCATATCATCTACATATAAGAGAAGCAAAATAGTGCTGCGACGAAGAAATAAGGTAGATTCATAATGACTGGCAATGTAACTTAAGCGAGAGATGGTAAAGCTAAACTTGGTAAACCAAGTTCATGGAGTTTGTTTAAGGCCATAAAGAGCACGTCGAAGGTGACAAACCTTGTTTGGATCAATAGAGACCAAGAGGAGGTTGCATATAAACTTCTTCACTTAAATTCTAATTAAGGAAGGCATTTTTGACATCTATCTAAAAAATGCCCCATTTACTAGCAGCGGCAACAACTAAAAGGGCATACACAATTGATATTCGAGCAACCAGAGTAAAGGTCTCTTCATAATCAATCTCATTCTTGTGTGTAAAACCTTTTGCACCAAATCCCAAGTATGGTTTTTAGATAATGCATCAAGTTACTCTTTCATTACAATCTGCCATAAAAGGTCAGTGGAGGCCTCACGATAGGTGTGAGGCTCGTATAGTGTAGCAAAGGTAATGTAACAATGATACTCAAGTAAATGTGCAGGAACAGATCTTACCCGAGTTAAGTGACGAAGTGGAATATCTTGTGCAAGATCTTCAGGTAGAGCAGGAGTAAGGAACCCAAGCTTAAGGTTAGGTAACTCGTCTTTGACCTGTTCATTAAAGGGTGATCCAGGAAAGACATCAAAAATATCTAATGGTTGGATAGAGAAGTCAATAGAAGGATTATAAGCAACTATAGAAGGAATATATGGCTCATCTAGAAAAAGATCTAAGATAGAGGAGGTAGATAGGGAGGCACGGAAGTGAGAGAGCTCGACAAAAAAGTAATATTCCCAAAAGACAACATTACAGGAGATACGGAGACAATGAGAGACAATATCATAACACCAATGCCCCTTTTGAGTTTTGCCATAGCCAATAAAATAACGAAGCCTAGACCGAGGCTTAAGTTTGTTTTGCTCATGTTTCTGAAGAAGAATGAAACAAGCAGAACCGAGGGAGCGAAGGTGATGATAGTCTAGAGGTGACCCAAAAAGGCACTCATATGGAGTTTGATTTTGAATGACAGGACTAGGATGCGATTAATAGCATGAACAACATGAACAGCAGCTTCACCCCAAAAAGGAGCAGGAAATTCGGCAGAAAGAAGGAAAGCACGAACAGTGTCAAAGATATGATGAAGTTTTCATTTGGCTCTACCATTTTGCTGAGAGGTATCTAGACAAGTTAGTTGATGAATAGTGTCATAGGAATGCAAAATAACTTAGAAAGCATATTGAGTGTATTCAAGAGCATTATTAAATTGAAAATTTTTAATGTGTTTGGAAAATTAAGTTTCAACAATTTTTGCAAAATTACAATATACTTGCAATAACTCAGAACGATGTTTCATATAAAAAATCCAGCAATAGTGAAAATAATCATCAACAAAGATAACAAAATATTGAGATCCACCAATACTAAAGACAGAGGAAGGCCTCCAGACGTCAGAATGAATTAGGCCAAAGATATCAATGGACATTGATTCACTAGTATTGAAAGACAAAGTTGATTGTTTTCCTAACTGACATGAAACATAATCAAAATTTTCGTTGGACACTGAACTTAACAAACCTCTAGAAGTCAAGTGTTGTATCTGAGAGGAAGATACGTGACCAAGTCGGGCATGCCAAATTGCAAGGGAATGAATAGAAGAAACTACAGCAGTATCAACAACAACAGAAACAAGAGTGCTTGCTCACTCCCAAGTGCAGGAGATCGTAGCAATATAATTCTCGGAGTTCCGAGGTCGAAACACAAAGAGCGGGGTAAATTCAAAGACAATGTAATTAAAAAAACTTTTGGTGAAGATGAAGAATAATTTTTGTCTGGTAATTGTTAACAAGAATAATAATAAAAATTAATTTTAATCAATAATGTAAATACTAGGGCATCAGGGTGTTTCCTTATATCGATATGAAATTCTTTGTGATCTAAGAAAACATCTATTTCATAATTGATTGTTCTTATACAATTAAAAACTTATGATTCGGTTGAACTGAGACAATTCAAGAACGCATGATAACCTTGATTGATAATACGGTTAGAAAAGTTTTCAGAAAAACCCATTCACTTTAAATTCTGATTTCTATTTGAAACTATTAGAAATTCATCTAAATAATAAGAAAAACATGATTGAACTTATTTAAAGCATATAAGAACTAATACATCAAAAGAAATCTAATTGAACAATCAAATATGTCGTTGATAAAATCCTAGAAAGAATCACATTAAATATTCATACAGTATAGAAGAAACATAACCCCTAACCCTAGCAAAGAGTTTAGGCTGCCATTAGAGAAAGGAAAATACAAGGTTTTCTCTCCAAAATTCGTTCTCCACAGCCTCCCTTCTAAACCCTAATGTCTAAGTGTCCAAAGAAAATAAAAAATTTACTATTTTAATTTCCGTTCAGGTTTACAGCGGTAACTTGTGAGTTAATTTCAGCCTTCAAAAAATGAGAATTTCGAAAAACTCAAAACTGGAAAGTTGTAGATATTTAAATCACGGTTCCAACCCATCTAGCCTTGTGTCAATTGGATTTTTGAGAAGAGATATACACCCAAAATACTGATCAGTACTCAAATCAGATTTTTCCTTTTCAGATTCTGCTTCTTTGATTTCTTTTCTTATTTGAAGCTTCCAATCATGGTAGACGATCCAAGCACTCCAGCTGCACCTCCTTAGACATTTAAGCATGGTCCTTTAGCTCCACTTTAATTCTAGTTTGACCTCCATTCTCTCACAAATTCCTGTAAACTCATCTTTCTCACATAATTTCCTGAAAGTAGAAAATTACACACAATGAATAGCATTTTATTCAAGAAATTATGTAAAGATAAATAATAAGGACTAATACAAATCATGACTTAATTATACAAATTAAGCATAATAATAAAGAGATAACGCCCATATAAATATATAACAAGTATATATTTTAAGGCGTTATCAAAGAGCAATGGGTAGAAGACAAAGATTGTCCATGGGAAACATACGCCCAACTCTAGGACCGGTCCCAAGCTCTTGTCCTGTCCTCAGATCCTGCACAATACACCTAGAATAATCAAAGGTAATGTGATAACCTAACTCAGCTAATTATCCCACAGAAAATGAATTGTAAAATAGGTTAGGAACATTAAAAACCCTAGGAACCGAGAGGTTGGAGGTCGAAATAGAACCTACATTATGACCAAACATTGTGGAATCATTTGCTGTGCAAATATTAAGAGGGTGTGGTGTAGGTTTAGGTTGAGAAAATAAGGACAAGTGAGGTGTCATGTGATTGCAACAAGCAGAATCCATAAACCAAGAGGAAGGAGACATACCAGATTGAACTGAGAGAGAAGATGAATAAGATGCATTACCAACCATAGGAATGGTATTAGCGATGATGTTTTAAAAGTCAACTGTGGAAATGGTGATAGTGGATCCAAAAAACTTGGACTATGGGGAGATGGGAGCCATTGGTTAGATATTCTCAGTGTTAGCAATAGTAGCAGTAGAAATGGAAGCATCTAATTTATGGCGATGATAGCAAGTCTCAATATTATGGCCAAGACGTTTGCAAAAGCATTTGTTGGACTGTTAAGGACGATTGTTTCAATAAGAAGAAAACATGTCCTTATTCTTCATCTAAAAGCAAAATATATAAAAATGGACTACAAAAATGGAATCTACGCGAAAAACTGGGTTAGGAGCACTTAAACTGCAAAAAAGTCAATGATCAAAGTCAACGGTTAACGACTCGGCCAACGAAGTCAACTATGATGACATCAGCAAGATGACATAAACAGTTGACTGATGCTAGCATAAGGAGCTAACTGGTTGCTAACGTAGTGATGACGCAGAGGATGACGTTTGCTAAGGCTTACATGGATACTGACATGGCAGTGATGACATCAGCATGAAACCCAACAGGGCGTGAGGCAAGTGGAGGCAACTCGCCGAACCTTTGGGCGGCGCGTGGGGGCACATGGCAACTCCAATGTAGACGTTTTCGGTGGCGTTGAGTAGATCGGTTAACGGTCTACATGGTGATAAGTCTCGTGTCTTAATCGAAGGTCAGAAGTGACAAATCCAATGGAGGTAGTGGTCTTGGCAACGGAGAATGACCTTCTGGCGATGGAGATTCAACCTTGAAGACCTCTGATGGCGGCAGAGCAGTCTAGAGATGGCACTAAAAAGGCTTACTAACTGGAGAAGTTGAGGCAGCGAAAAATACTTACAAAGACAAGACTGCAAGAGATAAGAAATTAAAGTTAGAGCAGTGGCTCTGATACCATGTTAGAAATATTGAATGAATGTATTGTATTTCTCAAGTAATAAAATATACATGAGTCCCTTTATATAGGAAGCAGAATGTGTAGTACAAGTATGTGTTCTATACAAGTAAATAAGGTGGGCCTAAAGCCTAAACCTACTACACGTTAACAGGAAGCTATAAGGAAAAGCTGGTTAGAACCATTCCAGGTGACTATGAACAAGCCTTTGGTTTGGTTTGGCTTCCTCCATGTAGAAAAGGACGATGAATCTGGTGGTGAGGAAGAGGTGACTCGTGAAGAAGAAGCATTGAGAATTTGAGGAAAATATAAAATATATATAAATTAAGAAAGAGTATCCATACCTTTTGAACAAAGTCATTGATAAGTGCATCAAGTATTCTATCCCAAATTAAGTATCAGAGTACACCACTTCCATTCCAATATAGAAAGAACATTAATGATATAAGAATAAATATAAAAAATAGTTGCAATACTTCTAGGATGTTACTTGAAATCTCAATTTGGCCAACCTTTTTACTTCAGTTGACAGCAGGAGATTCAAATGGATTATGCTAGTTTATCTATTCTCTACAACAAATGCATATCTTTCCAATAAGTATCACTTAATAAATATCTAAATAGATTACAGTTCACTAATATTTCAATTTGTAAGGAAGCTTGATTTCTGATCAACTTAGGAATTATAAGGAAGAGCACTGTAGTGCATTAGTTGTACTGGACATGTGTCTGTATCTCCACGTGTTTGAAATTATAAGAGTTGGAATTATTGATTATAAAAGTACTCACATCAATGGATGTATAATAGGGAAAAAAATGTAAAATTTACATAGTTTTGCCTAGAAATGACCAACATCAATCAGTATATAATTGTATAAATTTACAAGTTTATTACCATAAATGTGTAAATCTACACTAACACTATTTATTTTGCATTTAGTTTTTTATTCTATTTTTTACGTATCTCAAGGATGAAGAAAGAGAGTGAATGATAGTTATTGTATGTGAAGAAAGATATCTTAATAGATTAAAGTCCACTAATATTTCAATTTGTAAGGAAGCTTCATTTATGATCAATTTAGGAATTATAAGGAAGAGCATTGCAGTGCATTAGTTGTATTGGACATGTGTCTATATCCCCACGTGTTTGAAATTATAAGAGTTGGAGAATTATTGATTATAAGAGTACTCACATCAATGGATGTATAATAGGGAAAAAAAATGTAAAATTTACATAGTTTTGCCTAGAAATGACCAACATCAATCAGTATATGATTGTATAAATTTATAAGTTTATTACCGTAAATGTGTAAATCTACACTAACATTATTTATTTTGCATTTAGTTTTTTATTCTATTTTTTATGTATCTCGAGGATGAAGAAAGAGAGTGAATGGTAGTTATTATATGTGAAGAAAGATAAACAGTTTTTTTTAAATCAAGAAAATTTGACAATTTAATGAAATGTAATGTAAAATAGATAATGAAATGTATGATGTTTTGAAAAAAAGAGTGTAAATTATAAAAAGTAGGTCATTATGTTAAAATGGACAAAAGATTTTGCACAATGCAAATGCTCTAAAAATGTTGTATTTTGGGAAAAAAATTGTAACACTTGTGATACTTTATTATAAACATCAACAAATAAGTACTAACAAAAAAAGTGTTTTTTATTAGGAAAAAAAAAAAATTGTTCAACGTAAATATAGAGATAGTTCGTACATTGTATGGACTATGGAATAGATGTTATAATTGTCGGTATTGTATGATACGCGATATGTATCGTATGTAAAAAGTTTTTTATCATAAGAGAGTATCGTAAGTGCTCATAAATCGTGTGATACAAGATATATATCATATGAAGCGAATCGTATCGTATCGTAAAATCGTATATATCGTACAATACATAAACATTTGCTTTAAAAGTTGTATTTTATTTAAATCTAATAAGTTGTTAGACTTGTCTTTAACATAAAATTATTAGATTACTTAATTTAGCCTAATAAAATAACATGTTCATAAGTTTTTTTTTTTTTTTAAATTCTTTATTCTACAAAATTTGGACTACACACTTACACTTCACTTTTATATTTACAAACAATATAATTATTTTTTTTCATTATTGTTAGAAGTTTAAGAAACTAGAATGCCAAGAAGAATTTTTTTTTTTTAAATTATTAAAATAAAAGAACAATAAAAGATAATAAATGTTGATGTTGAAGAAGAAAATTTCAAGAAGAAATAAGCTTGCAAAATGATGAATATGATGATAACATTTACTTAGATGAAATTGATTGGGTAATATGATGAAAAATATATTATTATTTTGGGTCATTTATAATGTATTATCACTTTTAAGTTTAATCAATTTGAATGTGTATATTATAAACAAATGCTAGTTTGAATTATTTAGTTAGCTTGTTAAATATTATTACATAATTTATGAATAATGACTATTAGTTGAATATATTCAAAATTTATAATGAATATACCATTTATATATGTATATATATATATACCTTTTTTTTATTATAAATTTTATTAAGTGTCTGTAGATATTACAACATATGATACAATACGATACCAAAAAATATAAAATCGATTCACTTTACAATTTACGTGTTGACAACTATGTTTAGGGGTGTTCACCAAACTACTCAAACTGCACAACTGCACCTAAACCGCCTACAAAATGAAGTAACCACACCGCAAGTGGTAATGAAACCGCACTGCACTGCATTGTGTGGTTTTTTGATAAATATATATTAATAATTTAATATTATATGAAGTAAGTGTCCAGCCTAGTGTTATTACATTCTAGTTTCACGTTAAAAATGAGTTTGTTTTGCTTAAATACAAAATCAAAAATTCAATACATCATTCACTTCTCCATCTCACACTCTCTCTTTCACAAAATCAAAAATTCAAAAGTTTAATATTATTTTTTTGTTTTGTATATACTATATATTTGCAATACTTTTAGTTTACTATAAATTTGTCATGAATTTGTTTTTGTTTTGTATATATTTATGTTACGTTTTTTGTTACATATAGGTTTTTTTTTTTTTTTTTTTAAGTGTACTATCATATTGTCATGATTATTAATAGTAAATTAGAAGTTGACCATGACATCTTAAAAAATATACCATCCCAAAATCGACCAAACCACATCTTGTACATTGCACCGCACTACACATATGACTGTAAAATTGAGGTGCAGTGCGGTTGTGGTTTTGGCCAAACTGCACCACAAAGAGTACTGTTTAAAATGGCCCAAAATCACACCGAACCGCACGGCGAACCCCCTTAACTATGGTTGTTGTTTTTTAGGTTGATTTGGAGTGGTTTGGGATTTTCTTACATATAAACATGAGTTTAAAAAAAAAAATTGTGCATTAGGGAAAAAATTGTTAAACATGAGTTTTTTTTTTTAAACAAAAAAAAAAAAAACTGTGCATTAGAAAAAATTGTTCAATTTAAATATTTATAAATGTATGTATATTAAGAAAGAAAAGTTGTCTTCTCAAAAAAAAGAAAAAAGAAAGAAAAGTTTTTTATAAAAAAAGATAAAAAGATATTAAACTTTTATGTTTACCCAAAGAATTGATAAGGTCATGATAACTTATAAGAACAATTAAACTGTTATTTTTATTTAAAAATGGAAATGTTAGCATATGCTCTAAGAAAAGTTTTTATGGAAAAAAAAAAAATTAATATTTTAAAAGATTTTTATATTTCTCATAAAAATTGTGTCAAAACTTTGCTAAAATAGTTTATTAACAATTTCCCTAAACGTACCTGCTAAGATGAGCCTTTAAAAAGCTGTTTGTTTAAAATTTTAATTTGTTATGTTTATTTATATTTGATAACAAATACGCCCCTTTCTTTATATGTAAGACTCTGTGGCGCTCTGCCTTAGAACTTATTTAGTAGAATATTTTATCTTCTTTAGACTGATATTTCTTTCCCTCCTTTAACATTGTTACTGGTAGGATTTGTTGGGTTTTTTCTTTGGGCTTGGGGAAACAGTTTTTATTTGTCCATGTAATGGATTCTATTCTCTCTTAATGGAACTGTTTCACTCTATTAGACAAAGAAACTTCTCATGTCCATCTTATAGGATGTGGTGATAATCCTGAGTTTGTTTTGGCAGCAAAGTTTTTAACCAAACATGCTTTGAATGTTGAGGCTATTGGTTGGACTTTTAAGCCACTCTGGAAATCTCGGAAGGAATTTAAGATTTGGGATGTTGGTAACCATGTTGTACTTTTTGTTTTCCAAATTGACACTGATGCTGATCGAATGTTGATGAATGAACCTTGGAGTTTTGATAAACACTTGGTTTTATTCAAATGTCTGGAAAATAATTCATCTACACAAAAGATTAATTTCTCTCATACTCTGTTCTGGATTCAACTACATGGCTTGCCACTGAATAAACTAAATATCGATATTGCAAAGGAGGTCAAAAAAATTGTGGGCACAGTAGTTTCAACTCAATTTAAGAATGATATGATAGGGTTGACTCTATATGTATTAGAGTCCAAGTTGATGTTTCAAAACCACTTTGTCGGGGCCGTAAAGTTGTTTTCGAAGATGGTAAGAAAGGATTGGTGGCGTTTAAGTATGAGAAGCTTCCTATTTTTGTTATTGGTGTGGGCTTGTAAGTCATGATGATAAGGACTGTGAGCACTGATTATCTAGCAAAGGAACTTTGGCTATTGAATCATAGGAATTTGGAACTTGGCTTCGAGCCCCGATTTTCAATTCTGGTAAGAAGAGCATGGTTATTGTTGAAGGTTTTGGGAAGAGGTTCATGGTGTTTCTTCACGGTTATTGGTGGCTAGGGCAGTTATTGTCAGTTCTATGGATACAGAACAAGGAACCATTATTCCACTAAGTAAGGAAATTCAAAAAATTTCAACTGAGGGTACAACAACTGTCACTCAAACCACTACTCCACTTTTTGCAGAAAAAAAAAAGAAAGAAAAAAAAATTATTTGGTGGGGATTAATCACTCCCTAAAATTCAGTAAGGATATTCCTTCGAATTGTCAAATTTCCTCTCTGGACACTTCACTTTCAACCCCAAATTCTTTAGAAGATACAATTCTATAGATAGATGCTGAATTGAAGAAGTTTGATACGGTGGATTCTCTTCAAAAAGGTGTGGCTTAGGCTTATCCAAACTCTATACTTCCCTCATCTTCAAAGACTTTATCTGATAAGCTAGATAAGGATTTATTAGATATCAATGTTGTGGGGATGGCTAAGGAGTCTAATGTAAGTATTGTATCTATTCCAACTTCTATTCTCGTGACTAATCAATCCAATGAAGATGATATGCCTCTTAATTCAAGGTCCTGGAAACGATTGGTCAGAAAGAAAAAGTTAAAGATTGTATCCGTGCATGATAAGTCTTATGGGAAGAAAGCAATGTCTGATAGTGAAGAAAATCAACTGGATTTACCTTGCAAACGCTTGTAGGTTTTGAAAGATGATGAAGCAATACCTTAGAAATTGGCGAAGGCTGTTATGCAACCCCGCCAAGAACAATGAGTCTCTTAGTTTGGAACTGTTGTGGGCTTGGGAACCTACGTATAGGGAAGGAGCTTAATGAATTAGTACGGGTTAAAGATCCCTCTGTCGTGTTTATAGCTGAAATATGGGCAGATGAAACAAGGCTAAAACAAATTAAAAAGGATATTCAATTTGATTGTTTGTGTTTTGTTCCAAGAGTGAATAGAGGGGGAGGTTTAGCTATGTTATGGAAGAATTCTATCAATTTGTCAAATGACTCTTTCTTTAAGAATCATATTGACTTAATTATTGATAAGGATTCGAGTGAAGATTGGAGATTTACAGGATTTTATGGGGAACTAGATACACAAAAGAGGAAGGAGTCTTGGGATTTACTTTGTTTGTTGAATCAACGTTTTGATTTACCTTGGCTCTATGCTGGAGATTTTAATGAGATTGTGAGTAGTTTAGAAAAAATGGGAGGAAGTTCAAGAAGTCAAGTTCAAATGCAACTCTTCAGGGAAGCAATTGATGAATGTGGTTTTTTAGATTTAGGTCTCTTAGGGTCTCAGTTTACTTGGCAAAGACACTTTTCTAATGGTCATTCGATTTGGGAAAGGTTGGATAGATGTTTGGCTGATAATGATTGGTTGATTAAGTTTGTTGGATCTAAAGTGCATCACTTGCATTGTAGTACTTTAGATCATAATCCATTGTGGATTGTCCTTGATGGTATAGAAACTACTAGACCATTTAAACCTTTTCGTTTGGAAGAGATGTGGCTATCAGATAGAGGTTGTGATGAAACTATTGAAGCTGTTTGGACTAACATTAATCATGTGGATTCTGGAATTCGAGTTGTCAACAAGATTAATAAGTGTGGAAAAGCTCTTACTTCATGGAGCCGAAATTGTTTTGGTAGTGTGAGGAGGGACTTGGAACAAGCAAGGAAAAAATTAGTGCAGACCGAAAAGGATGCTATGACTTCAGGGGTTAATTGAGGAGTAAAGTTAATGATTTTCTTGATAAAGAGAAATAATGTGGTTTCAAAGATCAAGATCTTTATAGGCTGTTCATGGAGATAGAAATTCAAAATATTTTCACAATAAAGCTACTCAGAGGCTTAGAAGAAATAAAATTAGGGGCATTAAAAATTTTGCTGGACTATGGGTTACAAATCCTATTGAAGTTGCTAACTGCCTTGTAAGCTATTACAAGTCCTTATTTACAACTTCTAGTATTTGTCACCCGAAGAAGCCATCAGTACAATTCCAAGTTTAATTACCCCAGAGATGAATGCAAAACTTTCTATAGATTTCATGTTGTGGGAAGTCCAAGCTGCTTTAAAACAAATGGCTCCTCTCAAAGCCCCTAGTCCTGATGGTATGCCTCCACTCTTTTATTAGAATTACTAGAATCTTGTAGGTATAGATGTTTCACAATCTGTTTTGTCTTTCCTTAATTCTACTTCTCTTCCCCAACACCTCAATCACACTTTCATTACTCTTGTTCCAAAGGTTAATAATCTGGAATTAGTTTCTAATTTTAGACCTATTAGCCTATTCAATGTTTTGTACAAACTCTTTTCTAAGGTTTTGGTGAATAGACTCAAGAAAATTCTGCCTTAGATTATCACAGAACATCAAAGCGCCTTTACTAAGAATTGGAACATATCTAACAATATTTTGGTAGCTTTTGAATCTCTTCATAGTATGCAGAATCACAAATCAGTTAAGGAAGGTTTTGTGGTTCTTAGACTTGGTATGAGTAAAGCATATGACAGAGTAGAATGATCCTTTTTGGAGGTTGTAATGAAGAAGATGGGATTCAACGATCAATGGATTTCTTTGTTGATGCTCTGTGTTAAATCAGTCTCATATTCCATCCTTGTTAATGGTGAACCTAAATGAGTTATTCATCCTACAAGGGGTATTCGTCAGGGTGATTCTCTTTCACCTTTTCTTTTTCTCTTGTGCACTGAAGGACTTAATGGACTTATTTCCCAAGCAACTCATCAGGGTGATATTTGTGGTTTTTCTTTGAGTAAGTGCATCCCAAAATTGACGCATCTTTTATAAGTAGACGATAGTCTTTTGTTTTGTAGATCTACTACTTTGAGGAATGTTAGAAAATTATGGATATTTTAGGAGTATATGAGAGATGTTTGGGTCAACAAATAAACAAGAACAAGACGACTATCTTTTTTAGTAAATCAACTTTAGAAGCTAGTAGGAATCAAATTAAAGATTGTGGAAATAAAGCAGTATGAAAAATATTTGGGTTTACAATCTTTTGTGGGAAGGAAAAGAAGCAGTGCTTTGATTTCATTAAAGAAAAGGTTTGGAAGAAATTATAAGGGTGGGAGGAAAAACTTTTGTCACAAGCTGGGAGAAAAGTTTTGATTAAAGCAGTGCTACAAGCTATCCCTACTTACTCAATGAATTGTTTCAAATTGCCTCTAGGTTTATGTAATGACTTTGAGAGTTTGATTAGAAAATTTTGGTGGGGTCAAAGGGGTGGTTGAAGGAAAATCCATTGGTTGAAATGGGATGAATTGTGTAAGCCAAAGGAGGGAGGTATGGGCTTTAAAGATCTTACTTTGTTTAATGATGCCCTTCTTGCTAAACAAGCTCGGCAACTTCTTCACAGTAAAGATTCACTATTTTACAAGGTGTTTAAGTTTAAGTTTTTTCCTCATTGTTCAATTTTGGATGATAAAGAAAATTTTTGGGGTTCATATGCTTGGAAAAGTATTCTAAAAGGTAGATATGTGCTCAAAAAAGGTGTTCGTTGGAGGGTTGGCACAGGGGAAAGTATTAATTTGTGGGCAGATCCTTGGATGCCATCCTTTGAAAATACAAGGCTTCAATCTCCTTTGCCAGAATCTTTTATTGGAGCTCATGTTACTAATCTTATTAATCCTATGACCAAACAATGGGATCTTTCACTCCTTAATAATCTGTTTCTTCCCCATGAGGTAAGTTCCATCATGTCTATTCCTTTGTGTAAGAATCGGGTTGTTAACAAAATTTTCTAGCCTTTAAATCAATCGGGATTGTACGCTGTTAAATCTGGTTACCAATTCTTAGTGGAAGAGTAGAAGAATTCTGATGCTGATGGTCTGCAATTCGGCCAGGCAGATCTATTCCCTCTCGGTCAAGTTGAATGGAAGAAAATTTGGAGCTTGTCAATTCCAAATAAGGTGCGTAATTTTTTTTGGAGAGCTTGTAAAAATTCTATCATTGTCAAGACAAATCTAGTGAGAAGGAAGGTACTCAGTGAAGATATTTATGATCATTGTCATCTTTCCTATGAAGATACAATGCATGCTCTTTGGAATTGTCCTTGTCTTTCTCCTGTTTGGGATTTAGATTCAATGTGGAATTTTCGATGAAATTCAATTTTTAATAGATTTGGGGACTTGGTCAAATTTATCATTGATAGATGGAAGAATCTAGAGCTGTTTGCTGTTATAGTGTGGACAATCTGGTATAGGAGAAATCTCCTTCGCACATTAGACAAGCCTTTCCTTATTTCTCAAGTTCTTCCTAATGCAATTGCAGTTCATGTAGATTTTATCCATACTCTCTCTGATGATTTGCCAGCTCTAAATCCACATGGCTCATCCAGAGTAGTGTGGTTTCCTCCCTCTTACTTGATTTTTAAAGTTAACTTTGATGGTGTTGTGTTTAAGGAGAGTAATTTAGCTCGGATAGGGGTTGTAATTCGAGATGATCTTAGACAAGTTATGGCTTCCATGTCTAAAAATATTCATTTGCCTTCCTCAGTTGATAAAGTTGAAGCTTTGGCTATTTTAAGAGCCTTATGTTTTGCTCAAGAAGTAGGTTTTTCTTCTGTTATCCTTAAGGGTGACTCCAAGAGAGTTATAAAGTCTTTAAGGAGTGAAGAGTCTTTTTCTGTTTCTTTTGGTCATTTGATTGAGGATGCAAAGGTTATAGTAGTATCCTTTGTTGGTTTTACTGTTTCTCATGTTAAGAAACAAGGAAATTTTGTTACTCACAATCTTGTTAGACATGTTAGTGATTTAAAGGTGTGGATGGAGGGTGTTCCTTCACATCTTAATGTTGTAATTATTGCCCACTTGGCATCCCTTGTTTAATAATATTACAGCTTTCTGCTTCTCAAAAAAAAAAAAAAAACTTGGTGCAACCACTATTTTTAAGCTCAACTTTTAGTACGAGTTTCAAATATATATTCGAATTTAGAATAGATGCTCTCAATCCTTTTTTATTTTATTTTATTTTAATATTATTCTTAAGTGGATCGAGTCTTATAGCTTAATTGACACCTCTCTATGCATAAAATAAATTTTTTTTTTTAGAGATGCTACGTCTACAATATTTTTACAACAAATCACAAGTGGTTAGTTGTTATTGGTTCAAATTTCAAAGTAACGATAAGATTACTTTTTTGCCCCAACAATAACAACTAGTAACAACTTGCCACTTATGATTTATTGTAAAAATATTGTAGACATATCATTTTTTTTTTTTTTGGTTGAGAATCAAGTACTTGGGGTTCTATAAGAGAAAATCTTCAGAACTCCCTTGTTTAATAATATTACCGCTTTCTGCTTCTAAAAAAAAAAAAAAAAAAAAAAACCTTGGTGCAACCACTATTTTTAAGCTTAACTTTTAGTACAAGTTTTAGATATATGTTCGGATTTAAAATAGATTCTCTCAACCCAAATTTTATTTTAATATTAATTTTAAGTGGATCGAGTCTTATAGCTTAATTGACACCTCTCTATGCATAAAGTACATTTTTTTTTGGGTTGAGAATCAAGTACTTGGGGTTCTATAAGAGAAAATCTTCAGAACTACATGATTAACAACATACGGTAACTATTAAAAAAAAAGGTTAGAGTGCACTGAATGACTAAAATAAATGAAATGATACGATGAAGTATATGATTAGATTTGATATGACATGATATAAAGAAATGTTACATTCATAATATTTTTACAATACTTTCATAATAAATTTTAAGTGAGAAGTTGTTACGGACTCTGACTAATGTTGGATTCAAATTAAAAAACCATAATAACTTGCTATCTAAGTGTCTAGATTCAAATTAAAAAACCATAATAACTTGCTACCTAAGCGTCGTGAATGCAGTACATTTCTCTACTGTGATATATTGATATTAATTTTTTGCTGAATATGATATTGATATTAATTATGAGATCCTTTTTATGCATATGCATTATTATGAGATTCTAAACAGAAAAAACCTTTAGATGATACAATTTGACATGACATAAAATAGAAAAATAACACTTCTAAAATATTTTCATAACATTTTCACAGTAAATATTAGCCTCATGCACATAGCACACTTCTTTACTGTAATGTTGATATGAATTTGAAAATGTGAATGAATGCTTTTATTGATTTGAATTTGAATATGTGACAGAAAGAGGAATGTTGGAAGTTTTGGAGGAGTTAATAGATAGTGGAGTGACAAGTGGTGATTTGGGTTTGCAACAGAACATGTGAGTGTCTAGCATGGCCACACCATATCGATATGGCAGTAAATAGATTAGAGATACAACAACGCATGGTCACCACCAAAACCATGGATTTGTTGTTGTAGAGGTTGAGAGAGGGATCGTTCGATCGATCTGGTAACGGATGGCATCTTCTTCATCAACAACGGGAGTTAGGTCATGGAGGACGGCGTTTCTGACCCTCAGAGACGAAACCCTAACAAGTCATAGTCCTCACGCCAGAGGAGGCGCCTCCTCTTCCTCCATTCACCAACTCCTTCATCATCTCATCTTCTCCCATTCTCAATCTTTCATCTCCGCCGCTCCCCAACTTCCTCCTCACGAGGTTCTCTCTCTCTCTCTCTCTCTCTCTCTCTCTCTGTTATTGTTTTCTAAATTTGCTCAAAAATTCACATCTATGAATTTGAATATAATGATGATTTGATTAGGTTACCTCCGACCTCTTGTTTCTGCTGGAATTGGTTAATGCTCACGCCCCACCCGATGATATCACTGATACCTTTACTCTTACTTCACACTTGGTACGTACCTATGATTTTCTTGTCTCCTTTTATTATTATTTAATTCTCATTCTCTGTTCCTCGTTCTTGTTTTACCGAATATATTATATTTTCTTTCACAGATTCATGATGTCTGTCTTCGTGTTTCCTTTGACCTTAATCCATCTTCTTGGACTCTCATCCTTGACTCATTTACAAAGATGCTCCAATATCTCATTCACACTAATGCTGCTTCAGTTGCTTCCATCATCGAATGCCTCCACACCATTAAGTTTGTTTACTCTCCTTTTTTTTATCTCCCCCCAAATTCCTTTTTTTATGCATATGCATTATGAAATGCTACTTTTCTACCATTATACAACAAGTTTGGCATCGCATCATTATCAATTCATGACTTCTGTTCATTGTTTTTTGCTGTTCATACTTCATACCAGTCCATACTCCAGAGAATATGTATTCCAACATCTAACAATTATGTTCTAACTTCAACTTTTCGTGCCTCAGACGTCTTACTAGTCTATATCATAGAAAATGTTCACCATCTGAAGATACCCAGCTGGTGAAATTCCTTCTCAGTGTCATTTCGCGCTCTCATACGGAATTACTTTGCTCGTCTAATTCTATCAAAAACCAAAGACGTGCTGCTGACAAAGGAAAGAAAATGCCCAGATACAGCAGTTTGTGGGAAGTCCAGACTCTTGCTTTCACTATGCTTGGTGATACTGTCTCAAGCGATGGATCATCCATTCCAGTTGATATTTGGAAATTGATTATTGAGGTGGGCAGTGATCATATTAGCTTTTCCTTTCTTTGGTAATATCTACGCATATAGATTCTAAGGACTGTCTATTTTGAATAGGTTTTTAGGAAAGTGATGGATTTCCTGGCATCTAAGAGCTTGCTCGTGGGAGACACTGTTATGTCCAGGTATACCTCCTCCTCATAACTGAATCCCAAGAAAGACTAACAGAAAAAGCTCCCTAATGTTAATTGCTCTAATCTATGCATTTTTTTTTAAAAGTTCTTATCGTCCTCATGGATGGGTGGGTGGTACTTCTGCCCTGCAGGTTTTATGCATCTCTCTTGCATTGTCTGCATTTGGTACTCAAGGATCCTAAAGGTTCCCTTTCTGACCATGTAAGTAACATCTGTGTTTTGGGACTTTAGGTCATGTGATGAATTTGTTCCTGCAGTTTTTGTTTTTACAATCTCTTCCTTTGTGATATATTTTCCAGTTGACAGGTTTTGTAGCGGCACTACGAATGTTCTTTACTTATGGCCTTGAAAGTAGAACACAAATTACATATCCAGCTCCTGGTAACCAGGAGAAGGAGCTCCGTATAATGAGTAAGTCAAGCTTTGATGAACCTAAAAAAGTAGAGCATAGTCCATATCGGCCTCCACACTTGCGCAAAAAGGACACTTCATATATGAGGCAGAAGAAATCTCAAAATTCTCAAAGTTCTTCAGATCATGAATCTTCTACAGTTGATTTCACATCATCAGATTCAGATTACAGTGACAGTGATGGATCAGTTAAAGAAAGTGAGACTGTTTGGCACTCTAAGGTTAGAGTAGCTGCCATTGTTTGTATTCAGGTCAGTTCACAAATTCTTAATTCTCCTCATGATGCTTGAGTCATTCAAGGTGTCCTTTTTTTTTTTTCCGTCATTAAATCAAATGGCAATAGTAGCCTACAAAAATCAATGGAATCCTCCCCTTATTCTTCTGGTTGAACCCACCTCCAAACCTCCCCCCTCTTGGAGGGAAGGGATTGTACTTGGGACCACACGTGTTAATATGAACTTGTGAAGGTCACTTAGGTGATCATTGCACTTGGGGTGGCACGTGTGGGTTATTTTCTCAGATGCTAGATTTTGCTATAAATATATAGTCTTTTTGAGATAATGCCTAAAATGAGGACCTATTCAGGTCAACCTTCCTAAGACCCCTGATTGTAAACAGCACGTGTCAGTTCTCTTTATCAGTTTAGCACTTTTTGGTTTATTTGTATATGATGCTTGATTTTGAGATGTCCCATGTGTGTATTTGTTGCCTTTGGTACTTTTAGTTAATTACTACCTATCACAAAAGAGAGTTATGCTGTGCATGTTAGCTTAGCCCTCTCTGTAGATTTTTTATCACTACCTTTGGTGAAAACCATTTTGGCTATTATTGACAATGACAACTTTTACTGTTGGCGGGAAGGATCTCTGTCAAGTTGATTCCAAATCATTTACAACCCAATGGACTCTGCTTTTGCCGACCAGTGATGTACTGCAACTTAGGTGAAACTTTCATTGTTCTTTGTTCCTTTCTTGTTAAATTATTTCGATTGTCCCATCCCCAAATTTGTTAACCTTCCACTTCATTGTGACTTGCTTATATACAGGAAGTTTGAAGCGACTTTAATGACATGTTTGCTATATGATCCTTATTTAAAGGTATTGGTTCTTTTGTTTATATGTAATCACTTCTGTTTTTTGGTTATTTAATTAAAATCTAAGCGTCCAATATTAAATAAGTTTATTTGTAATCTGTGAGATACGATGCATATATTTCCTCTTTCTTGTTTGTTGCAGTTTTGATGCATCTTTTATCTATCATATTATGATTTTCCTTATTGGTTTCCCTGGCTAACACATTAAGCTGTTCTGTGCTGCCTAGGCTCGGATTGCTTCAGCCTCAGCTCTGGCAGTCATGTTGGATGGGCCTTCTACCATTTTTCTGCAGGTAGCAGAATACAAAGAATCTTCCAAATATGGATCTTTTATGGCACTTTCAAGTTCCCTCGGACAGATACTAATGCAACTACATGCAGGTATTTAAATACATTGTTGCACTTCTCATTTAGGCTGGTGCAAATTGTGCCTTCATTTTGGTGCTTTTTTTCAATGCATGAGGTTATTTATATACTGTTTACATGCTTGCATTTTACATTTTTTACAAATCCATTTTGTGTAGGGATTCTGTACTTAATCCAGCGCGAAACTCATAGTAGATTGCTGGCATCCTTATTCAAGATTCTCATGCTTTTAGTATCATCCACACCGTATGAATCTTCTTCTTAGTGATCTCATAATGCTGTACTATTTGTTACTGTTTTTCATGTTGTCCCTATTGTGCTTAACTAATTTGCAAAACCTCATACATGCAAAACATTTGTCACTTGTACCTGTCAGAATTCAGTTCCAAAACATGCCATACGTGGTTCAAATTGTCACCTTCTTGTTAGACTGGGATAACCTCGTTGATCATGGGTTTATGTCTATAAGTCCAATTCATCTACTCTGGCCTTAAATTATCCATATGTCTGTATACACATCTATAGTATTTAACTATCTTATACAATGATAGAATATATGATGTTATGATATAGTAAAGCTTGCTTTCTGATATGATGGTTAAATGGATATCAACCTGCAAAATTTTTTCTCAACTTATGCAATGCCAAACTTCTGATCTATGGCAGTTGGTAATGAATCTGAAGACTCTGAACCATTAATAATGTAGCTTTGTTTTTAGCTAAGGATTAGGATTTTCTACCTAGACCTAGTTGATTAATTATAGGCAAAAATGCAAAACTGACCTTCTAACTTTCACATTTTTTCATTTTAGTCCTCTAACTTTCAAATTTGTCAATTCAGTCCTTTGACTTTTAATTTTTGTCAATGTAGGATTTTGTTAGAACTCAGTTAGGGGCTGCCATTAATTGAGCCAAAACGACGTTGTTTTGGCTTTTTTTTTTTTTTTTTTTAATAATAAATTTCGGAATTTAAAGAAAAAAATCTGTATAAAAAAAAAAAACCGATTCAGAACTCCATCACCGAACTCCAGTGATAGTGCATAATATTAGGAAAAAAAAAAAAAAAAAAGACAGATCAATATTTCTTTTAAACAAAAGCACTTATACCAGAAGAAAGCCTTAAACGTTTTTAATTTTCCAACCCACAATATAAATCCTTAAATACTCCAATAGAAACCCATCTATTCATTTGAATCGTTCATCTGGGTTTTTGACGTTGCTCTCTCTGTCTTGCAAAGATCGACCATTCTCTCTTGCACAGATCAGCCCCCCTCTCTTGCATGGAGGACAATGGTGGGCAATGGTTTGGGTTTTTGACATTGCTCTCTCTGTCTTGCAAAGATCGGTGGATATGGCCACCGTTGCATGATATCGTTCATCTGGGTTTGCCAACATTTGACCGAGTTCCTTCTCCTCCCACCATAAATTCATATGGGTTTGCCTTAGTTTCTTGATTTTAATGTTTTTTGCATTTTGGTTTTGATTTCTTTCTGGGTTTTGTGCTAGATTTTTCTCTAATCTGTTTTGAGTTCAGGGGAAGTTTCTTTTCTTTTTCTTTTTTCTTTTTTTTAGATTTTTCTTTTTTTTTAATTCTGAATTAAAAAAAAAAATGCAAAACGGCGTCGTTTAAGGAGTTCTAACGGCAGCCACTAACTGAGTTATAACGGAGTCCTGCATTGACAAAAATTGAAAGTTAGAGGACTGAATTGACAAAACTGAATGTTAGAGGACTGAAATGAAAAAATGTGAAAGTTAGAGGGTCAATTTTCCATTTTTGCCTTAATTATATGATAAATGAGCCTAACAATGAACTAAACATATGATGTTATGGGTCTTTTTTGAATGGTGAATGAGCATACTTTGAATGTTTTCATCGTTGTGAGAAAATGTTCCTACTTACAATATTGTTGTTTGTATTCATGATAATTCTTCAGATATTCAAGAATGCCTGGAGAGTTGTTGCCAACAGTTATTACATCTCTTCAGACTAGGATCAATGAAGGGTTTTCATTCAAAAGTGATCAGACTGGCCTTCTGGTTAGTTTCCTCATGTGTTATATTGAAATATTTGTAACTCTCACTTACTGACCTCTCATCATATTTCTACCTCCTTTAACAGGCTGCTGCTGTTAGTTGCTTGACTGCAGCGCTGTCTACTTCACCTTCCTTACAAGTCAGAGAAATGCTTTTAGAAGAGATATCTACAGGTTAAATTCCACACCACCTCCCCCCCCCCCCCCCAAAAAAAAAAAAAAACACTTTCTCCTTTTTGTGTATGTGTAGGTAAATTAAATTTTTTTGAAAACCAACACTAGTTACAAACACCTAGAAGAACTCTTTGAATACCTCATAGATTCAAAAGGAAGTATGAGGTTGAAAAAACAGCCACATCAACCTTGGCAACCCAATAGCCTTAGGCCCGAAGCACGCTATCTCCTTATTCAACAAAGCATTTCTTAAGAGACATAACACTTGAACAGAGCTTCCATGAAGTAAGAAACACAGAATTCTAGACAGTACTACTTAAAGCCAAAATCTAGCCATTTTTAAGTTTCTGTTGTCTGTAGCAGACAATATAGTTTAGTGGATGAAACTAGTCGTGGAGTCAACACAAGTTGGAAACATGGAGGAATGCTGTAGAATCTAAAGAACTCACAAAGATGAAACATCTCTGTAACTGTGGCTTGATGGTCACAGAGAATAATAACTTTTTTTTTTTTTTTTTTGATAAATAAAGGAGATTTTATTTAATAACTTAATAATGAGTCACCTGAGTATACAGGAAATATACAGCCGGGGACCAACATAATTGAATACATAAATTACAAGCACCCATCAAATCATAGACCGAAGAAATAGAATGACTTCCTATGATAGACATCCAGTCCGATTGAGTTATAAAGAAGAAAAGTTTTAAACCAGCTATATTCCTTTCAGAATCTTCAAAACACTGGTTGTTTCTCTCCCGCCAAATGCACCATATCAAACAATGAGGGACAACCATCTGAAAGGATCAATTTGGGCATTTCTCAAATTTCAAGGGTTTTTGATTTCAAATTAGAAGATCAGGGGTGTTTTTGGTACTGGATATTTCTTAAGTCAAATAGAAAGTTTTGCAAGAATGTTATAAGACTAGCCATGTTATATGGCACTGGATGCTAGTTTATTAAGAAACATGTTCATAAAATGAGCGGATTTGAAATGATAATGTTAAAGTGATTAGTGGATATCCAAGGAAAGATAGGATATCGACATAGGAAAAGTTAATGAATTTGTTTACGTGTGGTTGTAGTGGGTGTAGAGTTAGAAGAATTTGTGGATCTAGGGTTTAGAATTGTTGAAGAAAGGATTATGGGGTTGTGTTTGGAATTAACAGGTAACTTGATAAGTTATTTGATGGCTATTTGGTAGAAGAAAGTAAGTAGGGTTTTAAAGTTTTGATGGGTAAAAGAAAGGCTTGGTTTGAGGTTGTAAGCAAGAAGGAAAGAGGTTTTTATAGTGTACAGGTGCTGTATGAACAGTATCTGTGTAGTGTGAACAGTATCACAAGAAAGAGTAGAAGAAAATAGAGAAGAGAAAGGGAGTAAAGAACACACAAGTCCAACATGCCTCAATGCTCAAAACACTCATTAATTTATTAATCAACTCCATTTCTTTTTTAATGTATAAAGCGCAAATATGTATATATAATGACTCTCTTGTATTAGTAGTATTTTTACTCTTGTATTAGTAGTAAACTAAAAATATAATAAAAAACTAACTTGAACTCGAAGAAAATAAACTCTAAGTTGTGATCTCCTAGAAAATTCTAGACTCAATTAAACTACCAAAATGCATTTGATTTGTAGGAATGGTTGAATTGCAAATTTGTCTCTGACTACAAAATTGACCATAACTAATAAAATAAAAACCCAAATAAAAAATTGTTTAACCCTAAAAGACTCATACCTAGGCCTTTAAAACCATACAAATTTTACTTCGATTGAATTTCACATGGACCCCATAAAATAATATGATTCTTGAATGGGTCAATTTGCAAAGCAATAGCAATTTAATCTTCCATGGCCGCATTGATGAAGGAGAGTCATTTGAAATGGTTTGGTCATGTGCAAAGGAGAGTGGTTAATGCACTAGTGGGAAGATTGATTTGATTCAAGTTGAGGGAACAAAAAGAGGTAGAGAAGACCTAAAACAATACTAGAAAAAGTAGTAGAAAAGGCATGTTAATTAAGGGGGTGACAAAGAATATGATTTTGGATAGGATAGAATGGTAGAGAAGAATACAAGTGAACAATTCTAATTAACTTGTTCAGGATCCATAGATGACCCCATGGTTTTGGGACAAGGCTTTGCTGTTGGCGGTGGGTATTGTCATATGTATAGAAAACATAGAATTTTTGTCTTCCACCTTTTTGCTACTTGACCACTTTCTTGACTTTGATATGTGATATGTCTTATAATTTTCGTTTGCTCTCATCTTTAATGATTTTGCTTCACCCACGTTATTTGGTTGGGGGATGGAAAAGTGGGAGGATAAAAGAGATTTTAGTTTCTCTCATTTGTGTTTGGTTGGGGGTGAAAAAGTGGAGGGATGAAAAACTCATTTATTTGGTTGAGAAGAAAAATGGGAGGATAGAGAATGAGGTTTGTCTAAATTTACTCTTATGTCCGTATTTTATTATATGTAAGAAATACTTTTCTCATACTGGTTTTACTTATCAAAAAAAAAAAAACTTTTCTTTGTAATAATGCATGCTTCTTTGAATGTACCTCGCTTTAGAGGCGAAAAGCATTAGAGCCTTGGCACTTCGCACTTTGCTCTTAAATGCACTTTTACCAACACTACTTTAGAGTTGAGAACACACATTGAGAATCATGATTGGGAACTTTGTATACAAAACCAGAAATAAGCATAGAGTATCTCTTTCATTGATTAACTGCTATACAGCCTTATGAATGTATTTATGGTGTCGGACTAAGAAATACAGTATGTGTCAAGTATAGAGTATCTTTGGGAACTTGGATGCTTTGGCTCATGTTTTATGTTGTAAGGTTGGTTGTTTGCGCTTGTCTTACTTGGGAATGCCTCTTGGGGCTCATTACAAGGATGCTTCGATTTGGAACTCTATTTTAGAAAGGATGGAGAAAAAGCTTTCAGGTTGGAAGCGGTTATATTTATCAAAAGGGGGTAGGCTTACTTTATTGAAGAGCACTTTGTCGAGCCTTCCAACTTATTATCTTTCTTTGTTTACCATTCCACAACATGTAGCAGACAGATTAGAGAGGATTTAGAGGAACTTCCTTTGGGGGAGATCTAATGAAGTTTTTAAATATCTGCTTGTTGCTTGGGATAAGGTTGTTTGGCTGGTGGAGGCAAGTGGTTTGGGGATTTGGAAGATTGGGCTTTTTAACCAAGCTTTGCTTGGGAAGTGGCTATGGCGCTTTGGGAAGGAAGTTACCCATTTATGGCGTCAGGTTATTGCCACCAAATATGGGGAGGGTAGTGGAGGTTGGTGCACTAGAGTTGTCAGAGGGACACATGGCGGTGGGTTGTGGAAGAGTATTAGAAAAGATGCAAATAGTTTCTTTAGTCATGTGGTTTATGTAGCGGGAGAGGGAACTCGCATTCGGTTCTAGCACAACCCTTGGAGCGGTCTTATTTCTTTGAAAGAGTTATATCCGGAACTGTTTGTTTGTGTTGTGGTTCAAGAAGCTTTGATTTCTGATATGATTTTATATGCACCAAATGGGGGAAGTAGGAGTTGGAACTTACTTTTCTGTCGTGAATTTAATGACTGGGAAACGAGGAGATTTTACTCTTTTTTTTTAGCATGTTTAAGCTAGAATACCAAGGGGGGAGCGTGATGATGTTATGATTTGGCAGTTGAATCGTAGTGGTATTTTTGATGTATGCTCCTTTAATAATTCTTTATTAAAAGCCCCTTTTGTTTCTTTCCCTTGGCAGAGCATTTGGTGTATTAAGGTACTTGAAAGGGTATCTTTCTTTTTATGGACTGCTGCTAGGGATGGGATTCTTGTCGTAGATAACCTTGTTAAGAAGAACTTGCCTCTTGTTAATTGGTGTTGTCTTTGTCGGTGTGATGAGGAAACTATGGATCACCTTTTACTCCATTGTAAGTTTGTTCATGCTGTGTGGAGTGAGGTTTTCCTTATGTTTGGGGTTCAGTGGGTGATGCTGGATACAGTTGTCTCTCTTCTTTTTGCTTGGAGGAATTGGTTGGGGAATTATTCTTCAAAGGTTTGGAATATGGTATCGGCGTGTCTTATTTGGTTAGTATGGAAGGAACGCAACGCCCCAACTTTTGAGGACATTGAGAGACCTATTGAACTGTTGAAGACATCGCTAGCTAGGACTTTGTTTGAGTGGTCCCGTATTTGGGGCCTCATGCATTGTATTTCCTTGTCTGATTTCCTTATTTCTGTTAGATCTGCTATTTGATTTGTTTGTATTCTTTCTTTGCCGTGTGTTTACAATCGTAAACACATTGCATTTTTGTTATCAATAAAAATTTTATTACCTACCAAACAAAAAATCTCTCTCCTTGCAACCGCCTTTGTCTTTAGGCTGGATGTTTATATGCATAATCAACTTATTATTAAGGTTGGAAATTTCATTGCTATTTTCTTTTTTGGTTACCTGGGAAATTCTTTTGATGCCTCTTTCCAGGTTTCCTTGAGGCTGAAAAGAAGTCAGGTGTTCTTTTTGCAATATTTCAATACTCAGAACAACTAACCAGCCCAAATATATGCTTTGAGGCTCTCCAGGTAATTTCATAAGAAAGCTAGTATTTTTTTTTATAATTTGTGTTGATTGATTTCCCATTATCAATACTGGGGTTAATAGTTCTTGTCTGGTCATCCTCTGTTCTTGCCATTTTCTCCTTGTCTTTTCTGAAGTCGGGTGACTGGGGGGTATGTGGTAATTGTCATGGGTCTGTTGAAAAATGTTATCTGGGATGCATATGGTTTAACTCAGTCTGCTCATTAAAGCTAAGGTTTTGTCTTACACAGCTATTAAATGAGAGAAAATCATAAAGCTTTTTTCTTTTTATTGGTAAGTTACACACACCCATTGGGTCTTGAACCCATGACTCACCCTCCATCCAATTATTATGGGAGGAGGAAGTGTTAGTTGTGCTATTGCTCATTGGCCTAAGGGGCACAGATATTATTATAAAATGTAATCTTTATGGGACTATTTGAAACCCAAACTTAAGTAGGCTGCTTACAACAGTAACATCCTATTATATGAACTCAACACTTAGATTTGTGCTCATACCTGTGTCCTTGGTACTTAGATAAAATGAGTTTTACTCACAGCTTTTGTCAAGACACTGGCTAGTGGTTGCTCAATGTTTTAATTAGTTGTGAAAATTATGCTAGAATTTAGAAAAAGGATGGTCGAAGATCTTAAAGATGTTACTTAAATTTTTGCTTTTGTTGGAAATAAATTGTTTTGGAATTTGACATTCATCGTATATTATTGGTCACAGGCACTTAGAGCTGTGTCACACAATTACCCAAACATTATGTTTGCATGTTGGGAACGAGTTTCCACCATTGTTTATGGCTTCTTCATGGTAGCAACTCCTGAAGTAGCTGCAAGGCCATGGAAGGGAAACGCTGGAGACATTGTTGGGGTTATTGGGGAAAAAGTGCTTACGGCTGCGGTCAAGGTAGGGCGTCTTTGCATGTCTATTCCCTTCCCACCCCACCCCCCCCCCGGGTGTCAAAAAAAAAAAAAAAAGGAAAAAAAGGCAGATTGTGCTTTTTTTAGTCCCAAGCATTCCCTCCTGTATGATTTCTACTGATAGTATCATATTGTTACTTCTGCTCAAATCTAACATGTCCTTCAATAATGTGTGTACTGATCCATATGGTTTATTTTTTTTGGTTCACTTCCTTAGCACCTCTTTTGATGGTCTCTTTATTATGAGATTAACGTATTTATCAGATCTTGGCCTGTGAAGGACTCTCACATGCTTCTGGAGAGTTCTGTTTTATGTTTTATCATGATGCTTAAACCTTATTAATCTAGGAATTTTGGTTGGTTGAATGCAAAATTCATAGTATTTGAAGTTAAGAGGATATCAGAAGATGTACAATAGAGCCTCCAGTTCTACATGCTCATTTTTACCATGATAGAGATGCAGTTGTCATATTTCCACCTCTTTATAGAACTTCTCTTCTGGATGATGTGCGGTGTGCCTCAAATGTGTTTCTCACTTTTTGTGACTGGAATGCCTTCTTCCTGTTCTTCTTACTTTCAGGTTTTGGATGAATGTCTTCGTGCAATATCTGGATTTAAAGGAACTGAGGATCTTTTTGATGATAGAGTTACCCCGTTTACATCTGACTGCATAAGGATGAAGAAAGTATCATCGGCCCCATCTTATGAACTAAATGGCACAGAAGCTACCAAAAATGAATCTGAAGCGTGTCAGACAGGCACTGAGCAGTGGTGTGAGGCAATTGATAAGCATATGCCTCTAACTTTATGGCATACTTCTGCAATGGTTGGTTAGGATTTTGATTTTGATTTTTTTGAACAATTAAGTTTCATTAGTATACTTGGTCCTGATGAAAATTTTAGAATTTCATATTGCTTGCTTTAATTTTTTTCGTTAGATCTAGATGATATGTGTGCTGTATTCTGCCATTATCTGCATAGACAGAAATAATATCTCTGCTGTATTCTGTCATATTATCTGCATAGACATTATGGCATTTTTATAAGCAATCTTGTCTTAATGAGGATAGTAAAAGTTTATACACACCTTAGAGCATTCACATTGGACTAGCAAAATTTTAGCCAAATTTAACTCAAAAAGCCACTTTGCTATTTCAACTAACACTTGACTCCCTATTTTTTTTTTATTAACTACTTTATTTAAATATTATTGATCTTTTCTATTTTTATTCACAAATAAATTGTTTGGTCAAGATCAGCCACCATTCCATTCAGAAGATTGGACACTCCATGGCCATGATCAGCCACCCACTGGCCAGGATTGGCCATCTCACAGCCAAATCAGCCACTCAATGGCCAATTAGCTAAGAAGCACAGACACGTGTATGACACGGCGACATGACAATTTTTGAAAAAATAAGACATGGGTACGGCGGGACACGTCTATTAGATAATTATTAAATATATTTATATTTATATTTATATTTTCCATATATTATCAAGCATTTGTTTTTCATATAATGTTTTATATATATATATATATATATATATCAAATTAAGAGTAATAATGGGTAATAAAGCAAATCCATGACTATTAAAGGATGTTTAGAAATTAGAATATAAACCAAGAATAAAGATAGTTATAGTATTAATTTTCAAATGCATTATTACTATTTAGAGCATGAATGCTCTCTTTGTTTTGTTAAAGGGTATTCGATTCCTCTTGTTATTGTGTCCTACCAGTGTCGTGCAAAAGTGTCCCAGTCGTGTCAAGTGTCCGACATGGTTGCAGCACGCCAAAATGAAGTGTCCTTGCTTCCTAGTCACTGTGTGCCCAACATTAGCCACCGCATGCCTGAGAGAGAGAGAGAGAGAGAGAGAGTTGGAGAGAGAACCATTGAAAAATATATACATTTATTTTTCTGAGCTACAGTGCTAGTTAGTTTGGACCATGCATTGTAACTTGATGATATGGAGAGAGAACCATTGAAAAATATATACATTTATTTTTCTGAGCTACAGTGCTAGTTAGTTTGGACCATGCACTGTAACTTGATGATATTAATGCTTTTTTTTTGGAGGGGGGGGGGTGGGTTGGTTAGCAAAATTTTAGCTGGAAGATGGATAATCCATTTGCTAAAGCTTTTTTATTATAGTAAGCTATATGTCTGGATTAAGACATTCAGATCCATTGATTTAAGGGAAAAAAATTCAGGGTCTTTGGGTTTTAAGGGCTTAAAGAAAATGTATCCTTATTATTATTATTTCGGCTGTTTTTTCTTGAATGTGAAACACTTTCAAATATGTGCTCAAATACGTGCTCAAATACATCAATTGTTTAATATTATTTGGAATAAGTAGTTAGATATGATATTGATGGATACTAAGATGTTAAGAGAATGGCATATATGGTAAGCTGGTGAATATTCAGTACTGCATGTCACTTGTGCTGAGTCTTTTTGTGAACCAAATACTTTTAACCTCTGAAAGAAAAAGGCCGTATATGACTTAATTTTTTTTTTTTTTTGATAGGTATGACTTAAATTTAAGTTCTCATCTCTAGGTTTCAGCAGAGTGAAAAGTTAATTTGAAACATTTTTTTAAATTTTTTTTTATAATTAGTTTCTTTTAGCTTTATTGTTATTATTATTTACATCCTTCAGCATTGTGGTGGAGAGATGTGAAATGTAATCTTTTTCCTTTTAAATTTATTATCATTACTTAAAATTTTGGTTTAAACCACTAAAATTATAAATCAGTTATAGAGTTGGACAATGGATCTATGCAAGCCACAGCTATTATAATGTATTGGTGGATTTATAGTTAACACTTCTGAAAATGTCTCTCCAATCCAGATGAACAATGGGTTTTGTTATTGTTTGAGAATGTAACAAAAGATTTTTAAGCAACACGCAAGGCAAAACAAGATATAAATATGGAGAGAAAAATGCCCAATGTTTTGAGGGGAAAGAGATGTGGACGACAAAAGTTTTTATTTTTGAAGACTTTATATGACTGGACTTAAACTTCTAACACTTTCTAGAGTTCCTGGATTCTTTGAGCTTCTAATAACATATATTTAGTTCTTTGTTTTTATTTTTGTTTGGGCTTTGCCTTTGTGTTTTTATTTTAATGGATTTTTGTTACTTATAACACACACACACACATATATATATATATCTAAATTTTCTTCCTTTTCCTCTGGAAGGTGAGAGCAGCATCAGTTACATGTTTTGCGGGTATAACATCTTCTGTTTTCTTTTCCCTCATGGAGGAGAAACAAGATTTCATTCTTTCTTCTTTAGTAAGTGGACTTGAACCTGTGTTTGTTATCTGTATTATGATGAATGGAATTGAATGCCTTGCTAATTAGGTTCTGGATTTAATTGCAAAATCTTTGTAGATTAAGGCTTCTGTAAATGATGAGATGCCTTCAGTTAGGTCTGCTGCTTGTCGAGCCATTGGTGTCATCTCATGTTTTCCTCAAGTTTCTCAGAGGTGATTCTGAAATATTGTTATATGGTCTATTAGAATTCCTATGATCTTTTATCTACTTGTTTTTATGCAAGAAAAATGGCTAGAGATTTTACTAAAAATGTAAACCATATAGTGCAGAGATCCTTGCCAAGTTTATCCCTGCTGTTGAGATTAACACTCGTGATCCCTTGGTCTCGGTATATTTTTTATTTGGGTTATTTTATTTTTTATATATATTTAAAACAAACATTTGATTTTTGTTGCTGAAGGAGGTAAACCTTATTTGAAAATACTTGTTTCAGGTAAGAATAACAGCCTCTTGGGCTTTGGCCAATATATGTGATTCAATCCGCCACTGTGTTGATGATTTTCAATCAAAACAATCTAAAGGTGGGGGTTGAAGTCACTAGAGTCGTATTATGAGTCAGGCTTTTTTTTTTTTTTTTGGGGAGAATCATTGCATTCAATATTTTAATTACTGTTTTATTATTATTTGTTGTTATAGACTCAGATGCGGACTCTTCATTAATTGGATTATTAATTGAGTGTGCTTTGCATCTTACAATGGATGGAGACAAGGTAATTGTTGTTGATTGGTTTGTTTTTTGCCCTTTGGTTGGGTGATATGGGGAGGCAGGAGGCACTCATCATTAAAGATATTCTCTAAACTTAGAATAGCACCTTGACCAATATGACCAACAATATAGAACCATTTTTGGAAGTCTCTCTCAGACTTTTTACCTCATACTTTTTATTCCAGACACTTGACCATCTTGTATGTAGATTTGTTTTATTATCTATGTGAGTAGTAGTATAATTGCTTTCTGATAATATATTGATGCAGAGCATCTGGCCTATATCACAAATACCACAAGCTAGATGAAGTATCAAACATTTTGATCCATTTTACATTTGCCCCTATCTGCTGCTTGCCTCACTTTTTTGTATGAAAATTACAGTCTCTCTTTAGTTGCTTAGTTTCCAGGTTTTACTCTCTTTTTTTTTTTGGGTTCAGCAGCAGATATGATCTATAAGCTGGAAAGAATTTGGTTATAGCTACCAAGCCTACTATACTTTTCTTTTTGTATTCTTTTTCATACTGTCTAATATGTATAATTGTTCATTGCTTTAGAAAGTCCTTTCTTTTTCATTACCATCAGATAAAATCAAATGCTGTGAGGGCTCTTGGGAATCTCTCAAGATTTGTTAAATATACATTTTTGTCTGGTGCTTGTGACAAACCAATGGACTATACTGGCCTATCTCAAAAGACCAGCAGCAATGAGGTATTTCCATCAAGTAGTTATATGAAAGGTAGCTACACGTCAAATTCTCTCCATCCAGCTTCTATGGGAGATCCGTGTCGGCTTGAGAGAATGGTCCAAGCTTTTATCTCTTGTGTCACGACTGGGAATGTTAAGGTATCGTATCCCCATTGTTATATTTGTGGAACCACGTTTCTAGTTGGACTTGGTTGAGAACTTGCATATCATTGTTTCTAATATCAAGTCTGTTGGGCACTGAGCGTGACATGTCTGTCTAGCAGGTCCAGTGGAATGTTTGTCATGCATTGAGCAACCTATTTCTAAATGAGACGTTAAGACTTCAAGACATGGATTGGTATGGTAATTATGCTTGCTTTTGTTGAGATGCCTATTTGTTTACATATGCATTTTCCTGATTTTGTGTTAACAAATTGTAGATGTGTGCTAATGCTAATAAGTAATTATAAGTTGATTAGAATGTAATAGTGAAGAAATTGAATAGACAGTGAAGATTTTATCTTTATACTGGCACTTCATGTACTTCATCTAGGTGTTTGCATATGGATATTAGTTTCAGGTTGTCTGTTTGTGCTATTTGTAGAACTCCATGTGCTCCTATAGAGTTGAATAAGGGGATAGAAACTTGCATGGTTGGGCATGTATAGAAAAGGCCATATGGATTCAAGTGCAATGAGGTCTGTTTTGGAGCTAGATGTGTTTCTGTATGCTAGTTTTTCTCTTCAGATTCATGAGCAGATAGTGCAAGTCTCCAGGGGGTTTTGTTACCCAAAATATCTTTTCACACTCTAAACCATTCCCATCTAATGGTAAATCAAATTTTTTTTCCCAGTTCATCTTTGCCTCTTGAACTCATGGTTATATTCGTCAGTTTTCTATTTTGAGAATGTGTTAGATGGATACCACCATTCAGAGTGGACATTACACCATTTTGCATAAAGCGAGGAAACAAAATATTTCACTTAGTACATGAAATACCTTGGCCTTTGGTAATACTAGTCCAAGATAGTTAATCGCATCCATTAGTTGGGTACCTTTTTCTTGGGGTAGTGACAATGATGTATGTCTCCTTGTTATTGTGTTATTTTTCCTCTCAATTTAGCTATGATACCAATAGACATCAATGAGAAAAGGGATAAAAGTGGCAGAAGTTGTCTTAATCTTTGTCTGTGGTTGTCATCTCCTTCTCCTTCTTCTCTTCATATTTTACTGTTTAAATCAGCCTCTGTTGAAAATACATAATTTTCCATTTGTCCCTCTTTTCCCCTTTCTTGCCTTGAATTAACACTGTCATATTTTTATTGTTCATGTATGCTGTGGCGAGTTGTAAATTTTTTAATGATAATATTTAGTTACAGTTCTTGTCATCCACCTTGTAAGCATGTCATAAACGTTTCCTTTGAGTATTAAAGTGCATTGTAATATGATGTAATTATGCATACCCAATAATTTGGCAGGGCTCCATCTGTTTTTAGTATTCTTCTACTGTTGTTGCGCAATTCTTCCAACTTTAAGATCAGGATACAAGCTGCTGCTGCTTTGGCTGTGCCAGCATCAATATATGGTGTGTATTAGGCTTGATTCCTTTCTCCATTTTTATGATTGAAATGTGATTGTAGTTGTTGTAGTAACTCAACAATTCCATTTACTTATCAGCATAAGCCAAAGCTAGGATATATATTGCATCGTGGTCATCTTCTTTTTAACCCCATGATTGTTTCATTTCCTGCTTTCTGGGACCTTCTTGTACTGTTCAATTTGAGGTTTCCTGCCCTGTTCTAAAATAAGTAATTGGATGAGAAGGTAACTTAGTCTTCTCCCCATTTGTTTAATGCAGATTATGGGAAATCCTTCCCAGATGTCATCCAAGGCCTGGAGAATATAGTAGAGAATCTAGGATCAGATCAGATTTCAGAGCCATCAAGTTTCAAATATAGGGTTGCACTTGAGAAGCAGGTCTAGCTCCTAGATCTTTTGCATTTGAGCACTCGTATGGATTGATATTATATGGGATTATCCCGATTTGCCTGTAGTTGTCAGATTCAGATGAGATAATAAAATTTAATATATTATATAATTTGAAGTAATGGGGACAATGTATGACAAATATTATATGGGTGCTGAAATATATTATATTGAATTGATGAGGTGAATTCATTTCTGTGGGTGCTTCCTATTATATACCCCTGGTGTATTAGGGTTGTGCCTCTCTGTCGCTTTGGTGAATTCATGTAACCAATCCGTAGCAGTTTGGATGAATTGGGAGTGTGTAAATAGTGACATATAAGTTTCCAACATATTATGACAAATGATGTGTGTTATAGTTATGTAAAGTTATTTATTTTAATTATCTGAAAAGAATGCTTATTTTGAAGTTGATAGAAGAAATACATATTGTTTCACATTTTTATTATATGAAAATTATGATCTTATTTACTAGAGATCAAACATGAATAATTTTTTGCGATTGTATTATCTCAGTTGCTTGGGATCTGAAAGTTTATTATTATTAGAACTTATATCTACTTAATGAAAATTCAAAATTTTTTCATGTTAAACACCATGCTGCTTGTATGTGCAGATAATCTGCATCAAATTGTTAGTACTACTGTCACAGTTCATGCTTGCAAAGTATCATGAACACCCCCCTACACTTCAAATCACCAATTCCTGACTACATTTGACCATGCGGGGGGGGCGTACCACTATGTTTGGGAGTTTATAAGAGATTGGAACATAATGAAATTGGTAGATTATACAAGAACGGAATGGACTATGGCATATTGTATCCATTGTGTCTGGGAATTTATAAAAGAAGGAATGAAAGGGAAAGTAATACTATACCATTTACTTATCAAAAAAAAGAAAAAGAAAAAAGTAATATTATTCCATTTACCTTTTATTGTCTTTTCTCATGATAGTGGTAGAATCAATATTTCTTCTTTATTTCATAAAAGGAATGAGTGTTCCTCTCATTTTTGGGATGAATGCTTATGAGTGAATGGGATGGAATTAACATCCCTGCCTAGTTATTCAATTTCTTACCACAAAACTCCCAAACATGGGATTAGATGGAATATTGTGTAAAAATCATTTTCAATTTATTCCATTCCATTATTTTCTCCCCTCTCAAATGAGCTTTATGATTCAAAATATAAATTGTGACATTCTCCTCTTTCGGTATAGATATTTACTGAATTATTGAGAGCTGTTATGTTTTGTAAGCCTATTTCCTTTAATTTCTCTCTCTCTCTCTCTCTCTCTGTTATAAAATTTAATTTATTCTTTTTGCCTCTTACAGCTAACCTCAACCATGTTGCATGTTCTTAGCCTTGCTTCAAGCACTGATCATGAACCTCTGAAAGATTTTCTTGTGAAAGTAAGTACTTCCATGTGTGTAAATACTAGTCAATATGCTGTCAAAATTTATTTTAAATTATGTCAGTTCTTTTTTTTTTTCTTTTTTTTTTTTTTGGGGGGGGGGGGGTTCACACGTGTCCTTTTTCTTGCTAAGAAATATTTTCTGCAATGGTTAATTTAATGCATTGAGTATGCTGTCTGTGAGTGTGGATAGGTTTCACAATAATGGTTTGGCTGACAAGCAGCCCAAGTAGCACCAACGCTTAAAGATGAAGCTTTGACTAAGACATGCTTCAAGCATTAATACTCCCTCTGCCATATATTGTTGTTCCTATTTAGTAGATCCAACTTTTTAAGGGAATATCATCAAATGCGAATATCATTAAATGCACTATCTTTCAAATGAAAAGGTAGAGGTTTCCAAAACTACCAGTTTTAATGTCAACTCAAATAAAAAGGAATATTGAATATTTGGTGTGGAAGTCATTCTCTAGAAGACTAGTTCCATGATTAGTATGCTTGCTTGCTTGATCAGAATGCATCGGTCCATTCAGTCACGGAGAGTCAGGAAGGTGGGGAAGGCCAGATCTGGAATGTGAGATTTCACAGAGGTTTTCATGATTGGAAGCTGGAGTCAGCTGGTTCTTTCTTGGACCTTCTATACTCCAATAATCCTAGGAGGGAGGGGGTGACAAGATGATCTGGGAATTGAAAGGGAGTGGTGTTTTTATTGTTTGCTCCTATTATGAGGTTCTTCGTGGTGCATCGGTTAACTCTTTCCCATGGTGTGTTAAGGCCTCAAGAGGGTCTCTTTTTTTGTTTGGATTGCAATTGCCGAAAACTCTTACTTATGGTAATTTAATCAAGCAGGGATTTACCTTAGTTGGGTGGTGTTGAATGTGCTGGTGTAGTGGAGAGATTTTAGATCATTTGTTAATTCACTTTGGTGTTGCCTATGACTTATGGAGTCAGATTTTTATGTCTTTGGGATTCAATGGGTCTTACCAAGGAGAGTGGTTGATCTTTTGTTTGGATGGAGGAATTGGTTTGGGAATACTCTTTGCCGATATGGAACATTGTACCACTATGTTTGATGTGGTAATTGTGGAAGGAGAGAAATAGTTGTACATTTGAGAATACAGACAGATCAAGGACTCAACTAGAATCATTTTTGATATGCACTCTATTTTATTGGTCTTGAGTTTGGGGAATTACAAATTGTAACACGCTAATAGATTTCACACATTCTCTTCTTTTTTTAGTATAATATTTTGTGATGTTTTTAGGTTACAGAGTGCTCAATCATAAGCATGCAGTAATCTATTTTTTTAATAAAATTATCTAACTTATCAAATAAATAAATAAAAGGTTAGTTGGTAAAATTATTAACATTATTATGTCCATTGACTTTTTGAAGAGTATCATGTTTTAGGACATCCTTAAATGGAATAAAGGACCAGCAATATAGGATAGGAGTACTTCTTTTACAAATTCATAAAGTTTGAATGGAAATCTGTAAATTCGGACACTTGTATGGCTCATGCACAGTAAAACGCTGGACCATTTTCAGATACAGATTTTGTTTCATTTCAGGCAGAGTGGTATATGTTTGTTTTTTTGGGAAGGGGGGGGGGGGGGGGGAGGGGATTAAAGGGAGGGAGTTGTATCAAATCATCAGAACTTTAGGTCTAATTAAAGCGTTGACTAAATGATATGTAATGATGTTTGAGAGAGGAAAATTAATGTGTTCATGCATGTATATACGTGGTGTTCTTCTGAACCTCCTAATTGCTTTGTCCATGCTCTGTTTTCAAGAATTTGCCATGTTGAAATGCCTGCATCTGGTTACTCTTATGGTGTCTGTCTGCAACATTAGTAATATAGTCTTTCCCATAATGTCTGTACCTTTAAGGGGGGTGATGTGGCAGATCGCTTTTTACTGATTTAGACTTTTATATGCCCATCATTTCTCATAGTGCTTGACAAATTTCTCTCTTTTTGGCTATTTAACTGCGTTCCATGTAGAAAGCTTCATTTCTTGAGGAGTGGTTTAAGGTGCTATGCTTGTCACTGGGAGAGACAAGTGATCAATCTGAATTTGAAAATATATATCTTGGGGACCAAAAGAAAGAGATGATATCCAAAGCACTACGGTCACTGATTGAAGTATTCAAAGGCAGGAAGCATCATTCAATGGTTCAGAAACTAGAGAAGTTGGACAGCAGCATATGGTAAATTTTTTTATTGTCCTTGTTGTACATTTGGTGGTTTACTTCTGCACTGCAAATCCCAGCCCCATGATTTTGTACCTTACAGAGCCCTGCTGTAAATGAAGAACACAGATCCTCTATAACATTCCTGATAATGGATGTGTTGGAAGGGTTAGAATGGGGTGTGTACAGGGCATCAGTTGCTACCCAGTTACCATGACAGTTAGCCACGAGCAGCTTGAAGATCGTATCACTAACAGGGAAGTTTGGTGGATGATTCTTTGTCCATGACTAGGGTACTGATTTGGTGGGAATTGAATGTGAATTAAATGGTAGGGTGGTACTGTTTCTAAATTATGGTCTGATATAGTGAATCCTGTACAGGGCATCAATTGATGAATTCAAATTAAAGGTTTATGTCAGCCATTTTCGTTCTCCAATATGATTATTCCTATTTACTCAAAAGTGTGAGGTGTCCGTCAGAAAGGTACATGAAGGGATGTCATTATCCCTCATTATGTGAAGCACCACGAAGAGTTTTCTTCCAAAATACCATATTTGTGCAAGCACAGGTCTTCACAATGTATACTACTAATGTTCTTGGTCTGTTTTGGCATCAATATAAGTAAAATATGTTAATGTACAAAAAGCAGATTGTAGACTAAAAACAAATGATAGTAGATTATGCCAGCAACTCTTCGCACTAATATGCAATATGAATGATGGTACTAAATTTAGGATTGTCTGTTCAATGCGGACAATCCACTACATGATGATCTATCATGTTGTTGACAGAGTGCTAACAAAAATCAAACTGATTATGATGTTTTTAGTGATGGAATGCAGTAAAATTTCATTAAACTTTCTTATTTTTTTACCCAGGTAAAAGTGTAATATTATTAAAAAAAGAAAAAGGTGAAAGAATACAGGGTGTTCCCAATAATAAACAAAGAACTACAAAACAAAGGCAAAGAAACATAGGAATCAAGACGCTATGCTAAGAGATCTTTACTTTGATGCGACGATCATTCCACAAGTATAAGTACTTATGAGATGTTGGGGGCAAGGGTCGGGTTCAAGTTTTTAGGAGGAAGTTTTATATATATATATACACTTAAATTAAAATAGAGTAGAATTTTTATCTTGTAAAAAAAAAAAAAAAAAACCTACACTAAGAGACGGGAAATTTAGTAAGGGAAGAACAGTTTGAGAAAGCCCAACACTGAGACCAATCTAAGAGTCTGTTGGCACAAATCTATCAACTAAGCCAACAATTTCTCATTATCCTTAAAAGAATGCCAATTACATTCTGTCCAAATAATCCATATTAAAAAGCCTTGAACCAAGTTCTATTCCCAGGCCATTTCTGCCAACAAAATAATAAGTTAGCAACATAACCTACCCAATAAATCCTAAACAACTGAAATATATGCACCCACAGATAATGAGCTAATGGACAAAAAATAAAAGAATCCCAAACTTTCTTCTGTTGGAGTCAAGCTATGGATAAATAGCTTTTTAAACGATGCTGATCACCTCAAAAGTCCATCGGACATGAAATAAGAATCCCAAACTTTCTTCTGTTGGAGTAACAAGATATGGATAAATAGCTTTTTAAAGGATGCTGATCACTTCAAAAGTCCCTGTGGAGTTGGTGTTTCATTTTAACTCCCCTACGGTTGCCAACTCTGTGATGGTCATGAGGATCCACAAACGTCTAAAAGGTTAAATTGTCTTAAATTGTATATTTAGATATTCAACGCATCTACAATCTTAGCTTACACTCTTTCTTTCTGAGCTATGGGTATCCTGTAGAACTTTGGTTACATGAATTGCAGGTGGGTGGGGCAAATCCATTTCACAAAGTGATTTTTTTTTTTTTTTTTAATTCCATAAGAGAGACTTCATGTGAGGAAGTATGAAGTTCTATCATGTGGTGCATTCTTTGCAAAAAAAATTGAAATACTCTCAAGTGCCACATAGAGATAATAATAAATTAAATATTAACTTTTTATTTTATTTTATTCAATGTTTCAAGACTTTTTTAATTAAAAAATAAATATTCTTTGCATCAATGTTTTAAATAATTTCCTCCTTCACATATACACACAAAACTTGTGATTTTTAAAAAACAAAAAAAAAAAAAATTCCATAAGAGAGACTTCATGTGAGGAAGTATGAAGTTCTATCATGTGGTGCATTCTTTGCAAAGAAAATTGAAATACTCTCAAGTGCCACATAGAGATAAGAATAAATTAAATATTAACTTTTTATTTTATTTGATTCATGTTTCAAGACTTTTTTAATTAAAAAATAAATATTCTTTGTTTTCTTTGCATCAATGTTTTAAATATTTTCCTCCTTCACATATACACACAAAACTTTTTGCATTTCAATTCAACATCTTCACATCCTGCACTTCTACTCTTTTATATACCACCTACCCATAGTCCTTCATGTCATCCCATGTCAAATACACACAAACAAAAAATGATGTTATTACCTTCAATCTTTTGACAACAGCTACCTAGCTCCAACATTATTGTCTCATTATTTTAATCTAGTGAAAGGGGCTTGCATTTTATATTGAGTGATAGTAGTAATTACGATTTTGATGTTAAGGTCAAACGTTGTGGACTTATAGATCTTGTAAAGCCTGTGATTGACTGTGGGTGTTTGAGATGTTGATGTAGGAAAGCAATAAGTGTATTTTGTTTTAGAATTAAAAATAAATAGAAAAATACATTCTATATCAACTTTTATTCTACAATATTCCTCCAAAATTGCTTTTTTATTTCTCATTACTTGAACTGAATAATTATAGTGGACATGCGTGTGCAATTTATAATTTTTGTTTCTTATTATGAAATTAAAATAGAGCTTCATCCGAGTATAGGTTTGTAAAAAATTTTAGCATCTATGAACAATAAGGTTGTATATACACAACTAGCACTAGCATTCGGGGATGCAAAAAGGTGTCTAGCCATTTTACAACCTCAAAATATACTTTATCTATTTTACCATCTTGTTTTATAACTCACCCAACATCCCAATTTCTATTTTTACATACAACTCATTAAAATAATATAAACTATACCAACAAATAATATAAACAAATCAATTCTCTCTCTTCCCTCCCATCTTTCTCTTTCCTCTCTACCTTTTTGTCTCTCTTTCCTCATTAAAATAATATATATATTTTTTACATTCTTCTGAATAGTTGGTAAAAAAAAAAAAAAAACCTACCCCCGTATGTGGCTAGATTTTGGGTCTGGGTTTGGGTTGTTGATTGCTAAAATAGTAATCGAAGGGTTTTTACACTCCCAATGCTAATGTTACTGTTCATAAGTTGTAAACAAAAATATTGATATTTTAATCTCTCTCATACTTAAAAGAGAAACATAATTTTTTTATTTATTTGATAGTGTAGTTTATATTATTTTAATGAATTATATGTAATAATAGATATTAAGTTAGTTGTAAAATAAAATTATAAAATAGATAAAGTATATTTTGAAATGGTAAAATATATATTTCTTAACAAATCCCAATGCTAAGCTCTAGCTTAGTTTTTAATTTAGAAGTATGAAGTTTCCATCCTCGACTCAGTATTCGTAACGTATGAGTCTGTTTTGTGCAATTATTATAACACAAATTCTAAACAAACTTTTTTGACTGTATGTTAAGTGTCAGCACGTAAGATGTGTGGCATCGCGAGTGGGGATGACAAATTGTTTTGGTTCGCACTCGAGTCGATAACGAAAGTAAAATCTGTGTGTGTGAGAGGCGCATGCAAATTAGTCGTGGACGAATGGACAATTAATAAGCCCATAGGATACCTCTCTGTCTCTCTCCGACATGTGTGATTGCGACTGGTACTTGTGGACAAGGAAATTAGGTCACTACTGAGGAAGAAATATATGCATTTCCTAAAGAGCAAGAAACGCAATCGCTTTTTTGAAAGATCCACGTCGCGAACAGCTTTGCAATCAGTTTTGTCATGTCAGCGTCTGTGTCTTAGGCTATTGCTTTTCCGTTACTTTTACTTTGACACTTCCGTTTGCTAAACGTTCTTCTGGCATCTATTCTTTGGTCTTTCGTCTCACTTCACTTTGTTCTTGGCGGACCAACTCTCCAAGCTTGTGGTCCCTTCGGGGGACATCCGATGATATTAGAACTGTCTAAGCTTGTGGGAGCAGTGTACGCGAGGTGTGGCGCGTCACGCGCGTGTGGGACCCGATCCTATATTCCCATGCAGTAGTTATATTTATTGTATTATCAACCAAAAAAGGATTAATTTATTGCATTTGTATAGGAAGAGATACGTACATTATGAATACTTAATAAAAAATAAAAATAAAAACCCTTGTAAGGACTAGAATTAAACCCTCAGCTCAATGAAAATGGATGATAACCCAATAAGCCCAAAACAATATATTTGTTAGAGAGTGGATTTTATAGATAAAAGACTTAGTAAATCAAGTATGGGTCACAATAAATTGATTCGTGCCAGAAAGATAAGAAAACACAATTTGAAGGGAATAACACTCTCGATCAAGTCTGAAAATGAAGTGTTCTTATATTTACTCCAACTTTTTCTAAGTAAAACTATACAAGGAATTCTTTCTTTTCCTTTCAAATTCCATGCCCCATTTTTTCACGGGGACCGTTTCCTTATATAGTCCTATTCTTTTCAATCACAACCTTCCACTTGTTGATCATGTAGGCGATCTTTTGGATGCTTGTCCCATCAGAAACCTCCTAGAAGCTTTGTAAGTAACTGTGAACTGAGATATCCTTGCTCAGGGGTCATTTCCATATACATGCGGTCAGTTGGTTAGGTGCAGAACATTTAATGTGGTGGTAACAGTCTTCTTCTCAGATATTTCTTAATTTACTGTGGACTCTTTTATCTGAAGCTTATCCTCAGAAGTATGGTTGCCTCTGGCACGGTATTCTCTAGGTGACGGGGCTCTAACCTTCCACAACGCTTCTCGAGGAAGTTTGGATCCTCGGGAGACACCATTTGTTCGTTATTACTTGTCCTTATCTTCGACCCATTGACCCACATACTTATCTTACTATTTGACTATTCTCGGGTATGGCCCACGGCCCAATACTCCTACTCGGCTCATTTATCCCCACAATAACCCCTCAAAAATCCACATTTTTTCTCTTTTGAGGAAAGTGGGGTTTTGATTTTGGTTTCCAAAGTTCACATGCTCAGTGAACATTCCCACGTGGTAACGTCTTTTCACCTACTTTGTACACATTCCTAACGCTTCGGCATTCACGACGCCCCATTAATTGCTTCACACGGTGCTCTGTCTCCCATGTTCTACAGTGCAATGAGAATCTTGCAGTAGAGATTTTCCATGGAAATTCAAGCAGGAACTTTCCCGCTCATCTTCTCTTCCTATATAAAGTGTGCGGGGAATATAAATTCTCCATTTCTTTGAATCTCTAATCTCTCAAGAAGCGGTCTGAGGTGCTCTTTTCCTATTTCTCTGTAAGTACCCTTTAGCTCGTATATTGACTTTTAGAATCCTTTCTTCCTCGGCCTCCTATTCTCCACCTCACTCTTCAACAGTCTTCTCTTACTTCTTAGATGGGTAGGTTTGCTAGCTTAGTAGATACTCCCGAGGGTATAGAAAGCTTTAAGGCTTGGTACAATATCCCACCTGGGGTCTTTATACGGCATTGCCTTCTTGGTGAATGGCATGCTCTAAGATCAGAGAGGGATGCAGTGATCCTTATGATCTCCTTTATAGAGGGAGGAATGAAAATCCCTATTGGGAGGGTGACTAGGGACTGATTGCCCATAGACTCTGCCTAACCCAATACTCCCCAAACCTATTTAGGATATTAGGTAGTGTGGATGCCTTTAATGAAAAGATGGGGGTAAACCTCACTCATCATGACGTCAACTAGGTGTATAACTGCCAACACCTTAAGAGTATGGGGTACGACCTCAAAATTAGGGTCCCTGAAATCAGGCTTATCTTGTGTCTTCCCGAATCTAACAAGGGCATGGACCAAGATTTTTTAATGGTCTTGGGTGAATGGTATGATGGTCTTCATTGTCCGACATGAAAGAGGCAACCAGGTGGGGTGTTTTAGGTTTAAGTACCCTTTCTATTTTTTTTTTTTACAATAAACACTTTAATTTCATGGTCTCTTCTTTCTTTTCTTATAGTTTGGAGATATATTTTTTTTTATAAAGTCCCTTTTGTAATTATACTTTTGTTTTTCGGATTTCTACAGATAAGAATTTCATAGCCCCCAATTTCAACTTTGTTAACGAACCCGATCTCACTAGGATACTCTGATCCGAGATCTTTCTCCATATGAACGGACAGCTATGCGCCGCTTACGTCATCCTCGGATATAAGCCCATCTCGTCTAGTTTTCAGTCCCCCAAGTACATCATCAAGGCGAAGGATCCTCAGCTGCAGCAAATCAACATCGCAGTACTTGGGTTCCTTACTAGCTCTCCACCTGAAGGTACCCACCAGGTTGGGTTGCCCACCCAGTGCATTACCAAGGAAAAAGCAACCTCGTCACATTCAGCTCCCGAAGAAGAAACAGTCAGAGTAATTGAAGTTCTAGACTCTTAAGAAGATTTTGAGGTCTTTGAACAATCTCTTCCTACTGAGTCTCCAAGTACCACTTTCACACATCTACCTTCTGCTCAAGTGGGTAGCAGCTAAGAGCCGTCTAACGTTCCAAAAGCCATGGAGCTCCAATGCAAAAAGAACACCAACCTCCTTGAACTTTTGGAATCACATATAGGAGGGTATACCCCCGAGGTAGCTGTCCAACCTCGACCTCCTACTCCCCTCCCTACTCATACTTCCCTTTTTGAACAGCCAGTAAAGAAAAGGAAAAGGGAGAAGAAAGGGAAAGAGGTGTCCGAGGAGGGTGAAATTGCCCCTAAGGACCTCGAGCCTTAGAAAGGAGCAAAGGTCCCTAAAGGGGCACAAAGGAAGAACACACCAGAAGGCTCAGGTGTGGACATGGTCGCTAATTGCCACCCTAGGATTCCAGTTTGGAATCTTACGCTTGAACTGGATGGGGCCCCACTCCCTTTGGATTCCTCCATCAGGGATTTTCAAAAAGGGAAAGCGGGCTACGTTGCTGACGCCCTGGAACAACCTCTGCTTCTGCCTTAGGACATGGCCGACCTGAGAACCTTGGAGAAGCATGAAGTTTTCCTAACCCTGAAAAGGGACCTGGCTATGGTACATAGCTCAATTCATTATCTTGCAAAAGTTATTTACTTATTATTATTACCTCTTTCACTTGAAGGGTTTAACTTACTTTTCCTTCTTCACATTGTTATCTTCTTTCTTTCTTTTTTTAGGCAATCCAGACACAAAATCGTCGAGGAATGAATGGACCGTGCCCATGCCTAGCTGAAGGACGAGGAGTCTCGTCGCATTTTTGTTGTTATGACCTTGGCTAAGGATGAGAAGAGAATTAAAGAGCTCAACACAAAATTGAATAAGGCAGATAGGGAAAGGAAAAACGCAGAAGCTGCTTTGGCCGGTGCTGAAAAACAAGCTGAGGACCAGCGTCAGCAATTGTGTAAGGCAGAGGAGTAACTAGCGATTACAAGGGAGCAAATAGAAGCTCAGAAAAAAAAAAGAGATGGAAGAGAATAAGGAGACTGTTGCTCGGGTTGAGCAAAATGGCTATGATATCGGGGTTAAAGAGACCAAAGACACTCTAAGAGCCCAAGTCACAGGAGTTTGCCGAGGTTACTGCCTTTAGGTATGGACTGAGGCATTGAACCTGGCCAGGGTGGGTGCTTCTTCAAACTTGAGGAAGACGGAAAATATCTTCTACCCTCCAACACTGTGCATAATAGCCCAACCCAGCTCCCAGACAACTACTGCTCCTAAAGCACCCGAAACTGCTCAACTTGTTAATGCTAGTACCCTTAAAGCCACCTTAGAGCCCTCCAAGGAGCCTGGTAAGGAAAGCATAAAGGCCAAGAGAAAAAAGGCAACCAAGGACAAAGCACTTGAACAATCTAAGCCTCCACCAGCAGCCAAAGAGGCTTCCAAGGAAAAGGAGGTAGCCAAGGACAAAGCGCTTGAACCTTCTTCTCAGTTAGCAGCTAAGGCCGACCCCCCACCACCTGCTAGTAGTTAGGGCATTGTTGCTCCAGCTTGTATTTGTCATGCACTTCATGTTTTTTTTTTTTTTTTAACATGTACTTCCTCTGCCTTACCAAGGCATAATTTAATGAAAAATTTTAGTTTTCTCTAAGTGTCTGCTACTTATGCAAAACTTGTACTGCTAACTATCTACTACTAAATATGGTTAAGCATTCAAGCATGAAACAGCACTGTAGACCCCAAAGATTAAAAAACTAGCATAACACTGTTCCAATATACTTACACAATTCAAGTAATTAACAAGCTAACACTTTAGTAAGTGAATAGCACTAATGTGTCTAATGTGCATAATCCAATGAGCCATGCAGGGTCAAGATTTTATTGAATACTTGAATAAATAAAAAGCATTAATTTACTCAAGGTACGTGGTCCGAGGAACCAAGCATGACCGAAGTTCTGTTTAATACTTAGGAAAATAAGAGATATTAATTTACCCAAGATATGTAGTTCAGGGAACTAGGCATGACCAATGTTCTATTTAATACTTATACAAATATGAAGCGTTAATTTACCCAAGGTATGTGATTCGAGGAACAAGGCATGACCAAGGTTCTGTTTAACACTTAGAAAAATATGAAGTATTAATTTAGCTAAGGTATATGGTCCAGGGAACTAGACATGATCGAGGTTCTGTTTAATACTTAAACAAATATGAAGCGTTAATTTACATAAGGTATGTGATCCGAGAAATGAGGCATGATCGAGTTTTTGTTTAACACTTAGAAAAATATGAAGTATTAATTTACCCAAGGTATGTGGTCTGGGGAACCAAGCATGACCGATGTTCTATTTAACACTTAGAAAAATATGAAGTAAAGGTATGTGGTTCGAGGAACCAGGCATGATCGAGGTTCTGTTTAACACTTAGAAAAATATGAAGTATTAATTTACCCAAGGTATGTGGTCCAGGGAACCAGGCATGACTAAGGTTCTTTTTAACACTTAGAAAAATAGGAAAGAACGTAGGCAATAGTAATCAAGATAAAAGACGGCAAGATTGCTTTTCATTAATAATAGTACATTTGAAGGTTATTTACATTCCACGGATGTCATACAACATTTTCATCTAAATCTTCCAAAAGATAAGCTCCTATCCTAACCATTGAAGTGATGTGGTATGGCCCTTCCCAGTTAAGTCCTAGTTTTCCCTAGGATGGGTTCTTTGCAGTTTCCACCACCTTTCTCAACACTAAATCTCCCAATGCTAATGGTCTGACCTTTACTCCCATATCATATTCCTGCTTGAGCTTTTGTTGATAATGTGCCAGCTGGATCATGGCCACTTCTCTTTGTTCGTTAATTAAATCCAGGTTCTACTATAGTAATTGATCATTGTTGTCAGGAGTGAACATGCTTATCCTTAATGTCATAAACCCAATCTCCAAAGGGATCATGGCCTCGGAACCATATGTCATGGAAAATAGTGTTTCCCTAGTTGAACGACGAGGAGTTTTCCGATATGTCCAAAGAACATGTGGGAGCTCTTCAAACCATCTACCATTTGCTTCATCTAACCTTTTCTTGAGCCCACTAACTATAACCTTATTAATTGCTTCAGCCTGCTTATTCCCTTGCGGATAGACTAGGGTTGAGTATCTATTCCTAATGCCAAGCTCACTACAATACCTCCTGAAGGTTTTGCTATCAAATTGAAGCCCATTGTCCAAGATAAGAGTATGGGGAATCCCAAATCAGGTAATAATATTCTTCCAGACAAACTTCTTGGCATTAACATCCCTGATATTAGACAACGGCTCAGCCTCAACCCACTTTGTGAAGTAATCCATTTCGACAAAAAGTCGCCTTCGGTTTCTCACAGCTCTAGGAAATGGCCCTACAATATCCAAGCCCCATTATGCAAATGGCCACAGACTAGACAAAGGATTCAATACACCCCCAGGCTGATGAATGTTTGGAGCAAACCTTTTGCACTGATCACACTTTGTAACATAATCTTGTACTTCTTTCTGCATACTTGGCCACCAATAACCCTGAGTAAGAGCCTTATGTGCAACGATGTACCTCTTGTATGACTTCCATAGATTCCTTCATGCAATTCCTCCAAAAGTGGCTCCATCGCCTCAGGATGGACACAAAGTAAGTACAACCCTAAAAAAGAGCGTTTATACAGCTTCTATTCCTCGGACAGCCAGAAATGGGGAGCTTTTCTTCATATCTTTTCTGCCTCCCCACTTTCAAGAGGTAATGCTCATTCTTTCAAGAATAAAACTATGGGGTCCATCCAACTGGGATCAACCCTTATTTGGTATACTCTGACTTTCATCACCTCCAGCTCGGCAGGCCTTACCAAATCCTCGACGAGAATAACTCGAAGAAGGTCTTGCCCAGAAGAGGTTGCCAAAAAGTCTGCGTGAGCATTCCTACTCCTCGGGACCTACTATATAGAGAAAGACTCAAACCCAGATTATAACTGCCGAGCTTTACCCAGATATCCTTGCATCCTCTAATCCTTGGCCTTTAGCTCACCTTTAATTTGCCCGACAACTAACCTTGAGTTCGAGAAGACCTCAACAACTTTTCCACCTAGTTTCTTAATCATAGCTACCCTAGTCAACAAGGCTTCATATTCAGCCTCATTATTAGTAGCTGAGAAGCCCAACCTCAAGGATTTTTCAATAGTAATTATATCTAGAGATACTATCACTATCCCCATACCAGACCCCTTTTGGTTAGCCGCCCCGTCAACATAACACTTCCATGTTGAACATTCCTAGACCACAACCTTCGCGACCTGCACTCCTGTTGATTCCCCTTCCTTAATGACACCTGCCCTGGGTGTTCAATGAATTTTGCCACTAAGTCCGTAAGAAACCTGTCCTTTAATAGTGGTACGAGGCATGTACTTTATGTCAAATGCCCCTAGAATCATCCCCCACTTGGCGATCCTTCTCGTATAATCACACCTTTAAAGTAATGATTATAGAGGAAGTTGAGTGAGAACTGCCACAGTATGTGCCTGGAAGTAGTGAGGGAGCTTTCTCATTGCTTGCACTATGGCCAAAATGGCTTTTTCCAATGGAAAATAATGGATTTCTACCTCTTGTAAAGATTTACTCATATAATAGACCGGTTTCTACAATCTAGCCTCCTTTCTAACCAAAACTAAACTCATTGCATAACATGTTACTGTGATGTAAGCAAAAAGAACCTCTTCCTTTTCCAGCCGAGAAAGAATAGGTGGTCAAGGCAGATAATCCTTTAACTTTTCAAAGGCGAGGTTACACTATTCAGTCCACTTGAATCCCTTCCATTTGTGAAGGAGCTAAAAAAACGGTTTACATTTATTTGCTGATCGAAAAATAAATTTGTTCAGGGCAGCAGTCATCCTAGTTAACTTTGTACTTCTTTAGGATTCCGAGGAGGTTGTAAATCATTTATCGCCTTAATCCAATCAGGATTAACCTCAATTCCATGGTGCGTGATCATATAGCCCAAAAATTTACTAGAGCTAAGGCCAAAGGAACACTTCGAAGCATTGAAACACAACTTATGTCTCCTCGGTATCTCGAATCACTACAAGAAATCTGGATTTAGGCGACGTTTTTAAATTCGCCACTATAAATAGTATATTGTGACGTTTTTGAAAAATGCCGCTAAAGAGTGATCCTTTCGCGACGTTTTTCCAAAAACGTCGTTGTAACCCAAACAATAGCAGCGTTTCTTAAAACGCCGCAAAAAGTACAGTTTTACTGACGTATTTTTTTGTTTATAGCGACGTTTTTAGAAAACGTCACTATAGTTTTTAAAGAACTCAAACCATATTTTCCTAAAAATTTTGGGGAAACAAATAGCGACCTTTTGGATAAACATATGGCGACGTTTTTAAAAATGTCGCTATATGTTTCCCCAAAATTTTTGTCCTTTTCCCGTTCAAAATTTCACTGAGTGGGAAAGTTCCCACCGTTTCTTCTTTTTTGTTTTGGATAAACATATAGCGACGTTTTGGATAAAGATATAGTGACGTTTTCAAAACGTCGCTATATGTTCCCCATTCAAAATTTCACTAAATGGGAAAGTTCCCACCATTTTGTCCTTTTTTTTTTTTGGTCTCCTTTCCTTACACGTTTTTTCAGTCCTTTTTCTTTCTTATCATTCTTTTTCTTTCTCAAACAAACTTCCCTTCCTACTTCCATATTCTCCCCCCTCCCCCCCCCTATCACTTCTTCACACTTAGCCATTGCCGCCACCGCCAACCCAATGATGTACGAGTTCTTCCCTCTCTAGCCACCACCCACTGCCACTACCATTCTTTTTTTCCCTCTTTTTTGGTGTTCAAGTTTCTTTAAAGTGTAAGTCTTTGTGTTTTGGCTTATGGGTTTGTTTTGATTTGGTTTTTCTTTAATGGGTCATGGAGTCTTTGTATTTTGGCTTATGAATTTTCTTTGATTTAGTTTTTCTTTAATAGGTCATGAAACTTTTGTGCTAATTTTTTTTGTTTGCTTGTTTTGGTTGGAGTTTGGTACAGAAAACTCTTATTCAAATTTGGATTTTTGAGCAAAAAGACTTGAGCATCAAAGGCTAAATCATTGTAAGTTTATGTACAAGTTTGTAAATCTTGGTTTTTTTTTTTTTTTTTCCTACAATTTTTCTGTAGTATGTAGATTTTGAATTTTTTTGTTATTAGTTTTGTGGTTTAGCTAGCTTGAAATTAATTTTTTTAAAAAGCTCACTACCCACTAATGTGTAAATAATCTCAACTAAATGCTCTTTATATGTGTGTGTATATATATATATATATATATATTTTTTTTTTATTGTTACTAAATTCTCAACCACCATGACTCATTAACATTGGACATTTGATATTGTGGAATAATGATGATAGGTCTATTTGATCTATTACAAGCTTATTGCAAGCATATGTTAGTTATTATTGAATTTTCAATAGTTTTATATAGCATTTTTAATATTTTTTAAAAAAAAAATGAGTAGGTTTTGCAACGTTTTAAAAACGTCACTAAAAAGCAAAAGGACAAATGCTTTTGTGACGTTTTTGAAACGTCGCTATTGGTGTGATTATTTGCGGCGTTTTATAAACGTCGCTAAATGTATTTTCTTACATCACGAACGAAAATGTTTTATTATTTAGTGACGTTTTATAAAACATCACTAAAAGTTTCTGAACGCCACTAAATAGTACCATATAGTGACGTTTTTCGAAACGTCGCAATAGACCTATAGTGACCACTCTATTGCGACGTTTTCGAACGTCACAAAAAAAAGTCGTTGTAGGCCATTTGTGGCTATAGTGACGTTTTTTGGGTTTTTAGTGACGTTTTACAAACGTCGCCTAAACCCAGATTTCTTGTAGTGAATACACTTTCGAGATCATTTAAATGCTCGGCTACAATCTTACTCTTCACAACCATATCGCCGATGTAAACTTCAATATTCTTTCCAAATTAAGACTTAAATATTCTAGTTATCATCTTCTGGTAAGTAGACCCAGCATTCTTCAATCCAAATGGCATTACTCGGTAGTGATAATTCCTAGTAGGCGTCATGAAAGCAGTCTTCTCTTAGTCAGCCAAAGCTAATGGTATCTAATGATACCCCTAGAAGGCATCCAAAAAGCTCATTTGAAGATGACTGACCGTAGCGTCCACCAATTGGTCTATCCAAGGGATTAGGAAAGGATCCTTGGGGCAAGCTTTATTCAAGTCAATAAAATCTATGCAAACTCTCCACTTTCCTGACTTCTTCTTCACCACAACTGTATTGGTTAGCCACTCTGGGTAAAAGACCTCCTTAATCACCCCTAGACGCTTAAGTTTTATTATTTCTTCCTTAATAGCCTCAGCATGTTCTTTAGAAGAGCGTCGAGGTGGTTGTTTCTTAGGGGTCATAGTTGGATTGACATTCAGATGATGACAAATGAAATTCGGATCCACCCCAGGAGCTTCATAGGCACTCTAAGCAAATACATCAATGTTCTTTCTAAGAAAAGCCAACAACTCCTCCTTCTCCCGAGGAGGCAATTAAGCTCCAATCTGGAATTACTTCTCAGCATCAGCATCAATAATAACCTTCTCTAACTCCTCGCACTTCACTCCTCCATCTACAACATCCGAGGATGTTTCTACTTCTATTAATTGCTACAAGGCCCTTTTTTGGTGGCCGAGGATTCATCTTCAGGCTGGTGTCCGATAGCTACGACTAGGCATTGCCTTACCATAGCCTAACTTCTAATCAACTCCCCAACCTCGTCCCCAGAGGGATATTTCACCTTCAAATGCAAAGTCGAAGAGACAGTCCCCATAGCATGAAGCCATGGTCTTGCCAAAATAGCAGTATATGGTGAATAAGCATCCACCACAATGAAACTTACTTCAACCACCTCTGACCTTGCTTGAACAAGCAGCCTGATCAGGCCCTTTGGGATAACAGTCTTCCCGTCGAACCCCATTAGAGGGGAGTCGTAGCTACCTAGATCCTCAGGCTTCAAATTAAGTCCATTGTACAAGTCGGGATACATGATCTCTACACCACTACTCTGATCTACCAAGACCCTCCTTACAACATACCATTCTATTCGAAGGGTAACCATTAAGGCATCATCAAGTGGTTGAACTGTTCCCACCTTATCATCATCAGAAAAACTCAAGGCTAGTAGGACTTCCATTCTCCCTCGTTTAGACTCAGGGACTGAGTCCTCGGTACATGGTTGTGCTATGGACATAACCCCAGATGGACATGCTCCAATCCGACCTGGGTTGCCAAAATAATACTGATTGTTCCCAAGGGCGGTCTCGAGGAAGACTCCCTCTGACACGCTAACCCAATCTGACTCTCCTGTTTAGAAGGCTAGTGCAAAAATTGTCTCAACTTCCCGATCTTGACCAATTGCTCCAGATAGTCATGTAAAGTTCTACAATCTTCTGTAGTGTGTCTATGGTCTTGATGATATTGGCAAAAAAGACCCTGATTATGCCTTGTGGGGTCACCTCCCATTTAATTTGGCCACTTAAAGTATGGTTCAACCTTTATCTTCTCAAGAATCTGATGCATAGGCTCCTTGAATATTATGTTAACCACTTGGGCATTAGGAAACCCAGTATGTCCAGTAAAATCTCTCCAGGGTCGGTTGTTATTACACCTTTCAGATCTAAAGCCTCTTCAATCAGGGAAAGCCACTTTTGCCTTCCCCTTCCCTTGTTGCTGATCATCCTCGACCCGTTTAAGTTTATTAATCTATCCATGAGCTGACGCATGCTTTGCACTAGTTTCTTTGTCAAGGACTTCCTCAATTCATGCTCAGTAGGAAGGCCAACCTTAAACATCCTTATTGCCACTTCTTCAAAATCTTCATCTATCTCATTAAACGTCTCCTAGTACCTATCCGAGTTAGTTTTTAGTGTCTCACCTTCTCTCATCACCATGGACAACAGGGAATCTAAGGGACGAGGAACCCTGCTACATGTAACAAATCGAGCCCTGAAAGCCCTGGTGAGCTCTTGAAAAGATTCAATTAAGCCTTCATCCTACCCGTCAAACCACCTCATTGCGACAGGCCCCAAGCTAAAGGGGAATACTTTACACATCAAAGCCTCGTTCCTTGAATGAACAACCATCCTTTGATTGAATTGACTGACGTGCTCAACTAGACCAGTCCTCCCATTGTAAATGGTAAAAGTGGGCTGCACAAACCGAAGAGGAAGTTTGGCCCTGTCAATCCTTTGCGTTAACGGTGATTTTGTAATCTGGCACAAAGCCCTACTCATTAGGTCATTCTCTAAGCTCCTATGGGTCGGATTTTTACTCCTTTGCTTATGATACCATTCCTCCTTGTAGGAAAAGGATTCACTAGGAGAGGTTCTTGACCGTGGCCTATAACTGCTATCTTCCCCTGATTTTGGTTCGGAGCTTGAAGGAGATGCCATTCTTTATTTACGACATAATTTTCTGTGCAGATGGTTTATCTCCAACTAGAGATTCCTAGTTTCCTCCCCATGCGACACATGACTCTCAGTTCTAGAATGACTCCTACTAATATGAGTCGTATGCACACTAACTTCACGATCTCTCCTCCGTTCTAAGTTAAGAAAATGGTCTTGACGTTGAGATCCCATAGATTCTTCTTAATTTGTTCCTGAACCCACCATGACTAAACAAGATTACAAGTGCTTCCCTATTTCCCACAAACGACGCCAATTGTAAGGACTAGAATTAGACCTTTAGCCCAATGAAAATGGATGTTGGCTTGATAAGCCCAAAACAATATATTTGTTAGAGAGTGGATTTTACAAGTAAAAGACTCAGGAAATCAAGTATAGGCCACAATAGATTGGATCTATGCCAAAAAGATAAGAAAACACAATTTGAAGGGAATAACACTCCTCGGTCAAGTCCGAGGATGAAGTGTTCTTATATTTACTCAAGTTTTTTCTAAGTACAAGGAGTTCTTTCTTCTCCTCTCAAATTCCATGCCCTATTTTTCACAGGGACCATTTCCTTATATAGTCCTATTTCCTAACCTTTCATATGTTGATCATGTAGGCAATCTTTTGGATGCTTGTCCCATCAGAAACCTCCTAGAAGCTTTGTGAGTAGCTATGAACTAAGATATCCTTGCTCAAGGGTCATTTCCACATAAATGCGGCCAATTGGTTAGGTGCAGAACATTTAATGTAGTGGTAGCAGCCTTCTTCTCAGATATTTCTTAGTTTACTGTGGACTCCTTTATCTGAAGCTTATCCTTAGAAGTATGGTTGCCTCTTGCACAATATTCTCTAGGTGACTGGGTTTTAACCTTCCACAACGCTTCCTGAGGAAGTTTGGATCCTCGGGAGACACCATTTGTTCGATATTACTTGTCCTTGTTCTTGACCTATTGACCAATATACTTATCTTACTGTTCGACCATCCTCAAGCTCCCTTATATCCTCGAGCATGGCCCACGGCCCAATACTCCTACTCGGCTCATTTATCCCCACAACCCTTATGAAACATTTTTAAGCAAAAATTTAGAAGTTAAAATACAAAAATCGCCTTGATTCTTGGGTTAACATTAGTTAATACCAAGATTATTTTAAAAATATCCATATGTTTTATCTTGCTCTATAAACATAAAATGCATTTAACATCATTTGAAATCTCTTGCTCTCTTAAGTTCTTTATTTTCTTTCAACAACCTGTCTTAACTCTTAACTACACAAGTCTGATTATAGGCAATTATGTGCGTGAGGATTGTATAGAAAGCCAATGGCATTTAAATAGTAAGGAAATGAATTTTCAAACGATGTTAAATGATGTTTTTGATTATGGAGTGTTAGGGTCAAATGTAATTTGTGTTAGCAAAACTTGTTTTCAGAACTTTGTTCAATCATAATTGAGTTGTAAGTTTTAGTGTCTAGATTAGTGGTTGAAGAGCTACATTGAAGACACATAAAATTTCTTAAAATTGATTAATTCTATTGCCTTGACTACATGCTCAATTGCTGCTCGATTGATTGATCTTCATTAAAGCTCAACTCTAGTAAATCGATTGAACATTGGGAAAATTGTTTTTTTAGTTTGTGGCCCATGATGACCAAAGACCTAAGGATCCCTATACTATGGTTCCAAAGTGTATTTAAAGATATCTTAGGTAATCATGAACAAAAGCGAGAATAACATTTGTGCGTAAAGGGTTTGTGCCAAGCGAAATCTCCGGCACCATATTGAACATCCAAAAGTGTCCTAAGTGAAGTTGCTGAAATAAGAACCTAATTCAATCAAGCTTATGTTATAAGAGTAGATACTGATTGGGTATCTATGCTCCAAGAAGATTCACAAGATATAAAGTTCAACTAGATTGGAGTTGTATGTGGTCATGTAAGTCCTAATATAGGTAGCAATATTATGATCGGGTATATTCTTGTATTGTTGTACTTCCATTCTACTAAAGTTAATTCTTTAGTTTGGTGATAAGCTATAAATCACCCTTAGAATTTTTCTTGTCAGAGTTTTCCCTTAGTAAGAGCATCACCATCAGTTGTTCTATAAAAAATGTCATTTTGATACACCAAAAGCCTACTTTATTATTTTACCACATCATTTACAATATCACATTCATCACATGTTCTATTCTTTCATTCTAAACATTAAAATAATATATACAACACATTAAAATAATATATTTACTTAAAAACCCAGCAATATACCAACACACAGCCTAATGGCAGTCACCACCATCCAAGAACCAACAACCACCGCCACAAAATACAACCACAATCACTGGATCCTCCAAAAAATTCCAAATCCAAAAACCACAAAAAAAAAAAAAAAAAAACTCTAAATCTTCAACAAAACCCCACCATACATAGCACAGCCTGCCACCACCATACCCAAGCACAGCCTATAATCACAATCACATGGAATCCACAATCAAAGGGGGAAAAAAATAGAAGGAGATCAGAATAAGAGATCTCCACAGCTCCACGGCAACAACCTCATCAGTGAGGTTGAAATCCACGGCGAGGCTGAACTCCACGGCAGCAGCTGATCTTAATGGCAAGGTCCTAGGTGGAGAAAAAAAAAAAAGACAGAGAGGGAGAGTGACAGGGAAAAAAAAAGAGATAGAGAAGGCAAAGGCGCAGAGAGAAAGTGACAGAAAAGAAAAAAAAGGGGAAAAAAAAGAAAGAAAGAAAAAGGGAGAGGTGGAGGTTCTAGAGAAAGAAGAAGAAAAAAAAGGGAAAAGAAGTGAACTGAGAAGATGAAGTGAGGCGGAGAAAAAAAGAAGAAAAGAAAGAGAGAGAAGAAAGAGTCATAAATGAAGAGAGAGAAATGGAATAAAAAATTATTTTATTTATTAGCATAGTTGTCGTAAAGTTGTGATTTACAACTATTTTGTGTTGGCTTTAATTCCGTGCCAAATTTGACTGTAATTATGTTCAATCTTATGTACCCTGTATTTTATGTGGGATTTCTTGTAAGGGTTGTATGAGAGAGAAAGATAGTGTGAAGACTCAAGGCAAAGCGCAGAGCAAAGAAGATTTTGCGGGTAGCTCGCGAGAAGCCTTCCCACGAAGTGAAGCATGTGCCCAACACATGACTGTAATGCGAAGAGTCAGGACAAGGTGGTGACAGCTGGTTTTCATGGGTGTCTCATGAGTAAGGCCTTCCCGCAAGATACCTGCGAAACATTTTGTTTTGCCAATTTGTCATATCTGATACACACTATCTCTACCCACACTATATATACTCCCATTATCCACATATGTTGAGGAGTGCTTTTGAGAGAAAACCCTAGTCATAACCCTAGAGAGTGAGAGATTGTTATACCCACAATTCTCTACACAATCAATTGTGGTTTTTCCTTAACTCCTACCTCTCCATTTCCATATCCTTGAGAGGTTGATGGCCCAAACATTTACCACACCCATTCTGAGTGTCAAGTGAGGTTTTGGTGTTGCTGGGAAGTATTGGAAGAAGCCAAGTTTTGGCGGATGCAATCGAGTGTATTGCGGGATCCAGAAAGCTAGACAAGACACAGTTCTGAGAGGCCTTATTAGAATAGGAGCTTGGAGGGCTTAGATGCATTGGGTAGATTAGGCTTGGAGGGTCTCTTGCTATTCGTGTATCCTAACTAATTGTATAGTGAATTGATTTACCGCTTGGAGGGCGGTAGAGAGGTTTTACGCCAAGTACTTCGATTTCCTCTTCGATAACACATTGGCGTGTTATCTTGTGTTTGCATTCTTTTTCCCTACTCTTTTAGCTTTCATTTTACTGCTGTGTTTTAATGAATATGGCTTAGAGTAGTTATATTATTTATTCGCTCACATTTACTCTATTCCGCACCTAGTATAAGTTAGAGTAAAATCAATCGAGCCGTAATATTTAATTTAAGGGGTCCAAACAGCTCTTGTGTTTTAACACATTTTCGAGCTTTCAATTGGTATCAGAGTGGGTACACTTATTTGGTTTCATTACCTAAGTGTGATCCTTGACCCTTTTGTGATGGACCGGTCACAATCGCTCAATGCTCCACCATTCTTTGATAGGAGTAACTATGCATTTTGGAAAGTCCGTATGAGGGCATTCCTTTGTGCTATAGATGAGTCGGTACGGGATTTTGTCGAGAATGGGTATGTTAAACCCATGACAGCCAAGTCCGAATGGGACAAGGCAGCTCTTGCTTTGGCTAATGCAAACAGTAAAGCTATTAACGCTATATTCTGTGGTGTGTCTACTGATGAATTTCACAGGATGTCGCATGTGGAGACTGCCAAGGAAGCTTGGACGATTCTTGAGAATACTTATGAGGGTACCAAGAAAGTCAAGAACACGAAGCTCCAAATACTTACCATCCGATTTGAAGAGCTCAAGATGGGTGATGATGAGTCTTTTGATTCATTCTATGGGAAGCTCAATGAAATCATAATTGCTAAACTCAATCTCGGAGAGAAGATTGAGGATGCTAAGGTGGTGAGAAAGATTTTGAGGTCCTTATCGGAGAGCTTCTGTGCAAAGATCACAGCTATAGAGGAAAGTAAAGATCTGGATGAGATCAAGATCCAAGAACTCATTGGAACTCTCCAAACATATGAGCTTGGACTGCCTTCCCACAAGTCGAGCAAATCACTTGCTCTCAAAACCATCACCGAGAGGATGGATGGCTCCTTCGAAGAAGATGATGTGGAGAAGGAGGTAGCATTCCTTGAATCGTTCAGCAAAGGAAAGTTTTCATCCGGACCGTTCATTGAACCGTAAAAGGGAGAGGTTCAAGGTTTTTGAGATCGAATCGAGGTTGAACCGGGGTCGAACCGTGATGACGTCATAGTTAATTTAATATAAATAAATATATTAAATTAGTATAAATAGAAAATTTAACTAAAATAATCCAATTAAATACAAATATCTATATTTCAAATATATTTTCATATCATAACTTTTACAAGACAAATAAGAAATATCAAATCCTAAGCAAATTTAAATATAATATCTATTTATTTATTTATATATTGATTAGTTAAACTTGTAATAATAATAATAATAATAATAATAATAATAATAATAATAAGAATTAGAAAGACACTCAAATAAAATAAAATAAATTATTAATAATTTTAAATTGAAATAATTATTTAAAAATTATTATATACTTAACTGTAAATATTAATTAAAATTAGAACAATAATAGTACCATAACATTTTATACAAAATTTGTCATAATTTACAACGTGACGAGATGTGAGTGGTAGAGATGTAGACTTATAATTTTTTTTTTCATTACTCACACTTTGCCATGTGTCAAATTATAGCAAAAAATTGTGTAAAATATTGTGATACTACATTACTCTTAAAAGAATAATGCTAGAGATACAAATTATTTTACAAATTGCTGATATGGTGAGTGATTATTAGTAAATAAAATGTGATATTAATGGTGGGCTTGGATGAAAACCAATAAGAGGCTGACCACATCAACATTTTGTAAAAATGTTGTAAAATAATTTGTGCCTGGAGTATTACTCTTCTTAAAAATACTTAAAATATTTAATGCACCTACCAATGCATGTCACGTCATGTTGGGCAGCTGAAAAAAAGATCTAAATCTAATGGCTGAAATTGTTTTGCTTTTATTAAAAAATTAAAACCTTTCATCATTCCAATGTTATCCACGTGAGGGAGTTTGGAATTCAAAAGGAGTAACAAAGTAAGAAAAGAAAGAAAAAGAACACATAGCAGTAGTATTTAGCGAAAAAGAGGAAATTACAAAGTGATCTCCATCAACGGAAAAAAGAAAGAGAAGAAGAAAAAAAAAAGAAGAAAGAAAGAAGAAGAAGCAGCAGCAGAACACGAAGGCATGATCGGTGTTCTTCTTCTCTTATTTTTTATTTTTTATTTTTTTGAGGAACTTGTCTTCTTCTTCTTCTCTAGTTCTCTTTTTTTTCCTTACAAATCCCTTTGTTCAAGATCTGAAATTATCAGATCTCCTTCCGATCTTTGTTCTTCTTCATGTTCTTTCATTTCTTTTTCATTTCTTCTAGATCTGATCATAACTTCATACCGGTGTATTGGCCAAAATTCACTGGAAAAGCTGAAACAAAAAGAAACCATCCGAACCTCAAAAACCGGTCACGGTTCTGAGAACTGTATGATCTGACCACGATTCACACGGGTCCCTGCTTTTTTCCCATAGAGCGGTTCTTGAAGCTAAAAAAACCGCAAAACTGAGAGGTTCGTGGTTTTTCCGGTTGGACCATACAGTCCGGTTTGGGTTTCAAAACCTTGAAGGTGATAGGAAGGAGTTCAAGAAGAAAGATTGGAAGGATTTTCAATCCCCTCAAAGAATCGTGTGTCACGAATGCAATGGTCATGGACATCTTAAGAAGGAGTGTCCCAACTATTTGAGGGGGAAGGGTAAAGTGTTTGCCACTACCCTTAGTGATTCTGAAAGCTCAAAATTCAGACACGAAAGAAGAATGTGATAGTGAAGGAAACTACAGGGCCTTCATGGCAATTATCTTCGTTGACTCAAAGGATGAGTTGAGCAATTTGGTTGATGAACTTGGTGATCTTTTTGAGGATGAGGAAGTTGATGAACTAGAAGATGAAGACGTATGCCAAAATGAAAGCGAAAACAACCTTCAAGAAGCATATGATTCTCTGCTGGAAGATTGTGGCAAATACGCCAAAGTTGCGAACCTTGCTGTGAAAAAGATGAAAAAGGTTGAAGAAGAACATAGGAGTATACTTATGCAACTTAAGGAAGCAAAGTGTGAAGTGGAAGGACTCAAGGGAGAACTGGTTGAAGCGTATTCAAAGATCAAGTTTCTTGTACTTGAAATTATCCAAGCTAATGTCAAGGTTGAGTGCATCTCCACAAAAAAACTTGACAACGTGCTATCCTCACAAAAATCTTCACATGATAAAACTAGTTTGGGCTATACCAGAGAAGGAAGTTCTAGTAGCGAACCCAAGAAGGAAGTAAGGTTTGTATTAGCCAAGAATGACAAGAAACTCAAAGAAGTGAAGCCTGAGATTGAGACTCCTGATGCTGTAAAAAGAACCATTAGTGCAAAACCAAAGGAAAAAGGGAAGTCATTACCCAAAAATCAAAGGGGGCCTCAAGTGAAGCAAGTGTGTCATCATTGTGGCATACATGGGCACACAAGGCCAAATTGTTTCAAGCTTCATGCACTCAAGAAGACTGACTCTATGCGTGGCTAGGAAAGTTCAAAGAGAAGACCAAAGGGAGCACAAGCTAAGGGAGATAGTGAGGGACATCTCATTGGAGACGTTATGGAAATGTTGAAGAACATATCACTATGCCTTGCTAGCTTCACTCCGAGGTTTGAAAGTTATGTTGGTTGTACCCCGCCATCTAAGGCTCTCACCCAAAACACTCGTAAAGGGTGGGTGAAAAAGGGTACTTATGCATGATCACTCTCTATGCCCATGCATTAATACTTCCACTGTTTAGGGTCATAGGTTCATACATCATGACATACATAATCCTCTTGTGTCATTGCTTTCGGTTTATAGCATGTTTGTTTTACAAGTTTTGTTTTGTACTTGTTGTTTGTTTGTTGATCTTACTTTATTTTTCTATTTTTGAGTGTGTTAAAAAATTCAAAAACCCATAAAAATTGAAAAATCTCCAAAAAGTTTGATTGCTTGTGTTGTGTATATCACATGTGAGTTTGGCCTAGTACTTTCACACTAATGGTGTAGTGCATTTATGAGCTCAGTTTGTTTTGCATGCACATATATCTATGTGGGAAAAATCTTGAAAACTATGTGTGACTGTTATAAATCGATCTTCAAGCTTGCCATGGATAATTGGTCAATAGTTTTGATGGTCTTGATACTTGCATAGATTTATGCCTATATATTTTCCCACTTTTCTTTTATGTTTTTGCATTATAGCTCACAAAATGTAAATCTCAAAATGAAAAAGAGATAATGAGCTGCAAAAGTCGTCACACATAATAGTATTTGACTAGAAAAAAGGGAAAGTGACTTTTTATTGAAATGTATGGTGCTTAAAAAGCCAAAGGCTCATTCTCAATATTGAAATATCAAAAATTTCAAGTACCGATCTAAAAATGAGATGTTCTGTTAAAAAATGATGAAGTGTTATGATTTGTAAAGAAACCAAATGAAAAGCTTCAAAGATGTGTAATCATTTTCTTGTGGGAGGTTATATATGTTCATTTCTATAATTGAGATAAACCACTTGACTTAGTACTAGTTGTGTATGACTTGATTGAATTGATCATTGAAATTTCACTCTAGACTAAGGACTATTCTCCATTTGATACTCACACACAACACACAAGACTTTTGTTTAACAAATGCTTATTTCATTTATGTGATTGTACATGATCAAATGTGATGTGTATGCTTAATTGCTTGTCGATCAAACTCAAAAATATTTTTGAGTATTTTATATGTTTTTGAAAGTGTTTTTAAGTTTTTGTTCAAAATGCATTTTTGTATTGTTCTTCAAAAACTTCTTTAGAGGCATTTTTGAGAGAAGCTCGCGACTAAGATCTTCCCGCAAAAAGAGGTTAAGGCAAAAACTGGAAATCACAAAATTTCATGCAGAGACTTTCATAACTGTCTCGCAACTATTTCGTGACTAAAGGCTTCCCGTGAAAGGTTTTGCGCTTCAAAGGTGTTTTTCGCGAGTAATTTCGCGAGTATATAACCCGCAAAAAAGGTGTGTTTGCAGTTTTATAGGGCTGATGTGACAATTTTTTAAAACACACTTGAGTTCCCTCTCTTCACCTTCCTCCTGCCTCTCTCAAACCCAAATTGATTTTCACTTAAACCCCATCAATTTCAAGATCAAACTCTGCAAAATCATCATTAAGATATGTTTTTCAACAATCTTTTTACTCTTTTACTTATATTATGCAGAAATTTTTCTAGGTTTCATTGATTTGGGGATTTTTGAAAAAGGGGTTGGGAAAGTTGGTTTTTGTCAAAATTTCTTAAAATTTTTTATTGGACTTTGTCCCATGTGACTTGTTTGTATCTGTGTTGGCCCCATGTGGCAATTTTAGCTTGTATTTAGACATATTTTCATATGATCATGCATTGTTCACATGTTAAGTGTAGTGTTGCATATCAAGTGTTTGACAAAATGCTCAAGTGGCATTTTTGAGTTGTTTTGGACTCAAATGAGTTCCAAATTTTGGGATTACCCATGATTGATCTTGTTTAACATGTTTTGATCTTTGGGTGTGTGTTTTACACACTTTGACCCACTTGTGCCCATTCATGCCTTGTCATGCATCTCCTAGGCACACCTCATGCACACCACATGCACACTAGATGCACACACATGCACAGTTGCTATTTTTTGCATTTTGATGCTTTTTACATGTTTTAGCACCTAAACCATGTTCATGTGACACTATTGTGTTCTGTTTTAAGTCTTTGTGCTTATGTTTTGGACTAACTTGACACTAATCAAGTTTGTGTTATGTTTTTGTGTTTTTGCACTTTATTTATTTATTTATTTATTTTGCTTCTGTTTTGTGTTTACTTGTGCAGATGTCTCCCACCAAGCATTTTTCTTCCAAGAAATCATCCAAGCGTCCTCGCACGGACTCCGACAACTTCAAGTCCATTGAGGCAGATATGGCTTATAACAATTGCTACAAACGAGCAACAATAATTATGGAAAGGGTTGTTCGATTGGATATTCTTGAGGACATTTCCATCCCTGATGTGTTCAAGGAGAGGACGTGGACAAAGCTGCTAAATCCAAGTGGCAATGTGTACGTGGAAATCATCAAAGAGTTCTTTTCGAATGCTAGTGTGGACGGAGACCACATTAACTGCTGGGTGCGTCACAAGAAATTTGTGATTACAAGGCACTCAATCTAAGAATTCCTCGAAGTTCGTCCACCTTCTTAGCCGATTACCGTGCAATATGATGATCGATTGGACTCTATTGAGCCAATGGTGGAGGTTCTTGGCGGCTCGCTACACAAGAAATCAATGAACACCATTCCATTCAACGCGGAGATGAGGACATTAGCATATGTCATGATCCACAACTTGTATCCGGTCACCAACTTGACAACATTGTTCAGGCCAAGGACCATTTTCCCATACAATCTCTACACACATAAAGAGATCGACATTTGTGGACACATTTTCCACCTCCTGACCAAGAGCATCACCAAAAGGAACACAAGGACAATCATGCCATTCCCCGCTCTCATCATGGGCCTCATTGCAAAGACAAGGCTCAAGATTCCGATTGTTTCACCATTGTGACAAGAGATTATCCCATTGGTGCTAACACTGTGACTAAAAGCAGAGCTCACATCACCGAACCCAAAAACGAGATCTCTTAAATATCAAGGGATAATGTTGAGGAAGCGGGCGGAGATACCAAAGAAGAGATCGACAGATTCACCTCAGCACCAGAAAGTTCTACTCAACCATCCTCTCAAGCACAAGCACGAGGACTTGATCGTCTGGATCGTCTTATGGCACAGATAGAGCAGTTGTATGGCATGCTCGAATCCCATATGCAGCATACCTTCGATCAGTTTGTATACATCTAGGGGTAGATTATTGCACTATCTTCATAGATTGAGGATATGTCGATGGAGCAGGGATCTGATTCAGAGTTCGAGTAGTTCACAAATTACAACTATTTTGTGTTGGCTTTAATTTCGTGCCAAATTTGATTGTAATTATGTTCAATCTTATGTACCCTGTATTTTATGTGGGATTTCTTGTAAGGGTTGTGTAAGAGAGAGAGAGAGAGTGTGTGTGTGAACACTCAAGGCAAAGTGCAGAGCAAAGAAGATTTCGCGGGTAGCTCGCGAGAAGCTTTCCCATGAAGTGAAGCATGTGCCCAGCACATGATTGGAATGCGAAGAGTCAGGACAGAATGGTGACGGCTGGTTATGTCTTACGGGTAAGGCCTTCCAGCGAGATACCCGCAAAATATTCTGTTTTGCCAATCTGTCATATCTAATACACACTATATCTACCCACACTATATATACCCCCATTACCCACATATGTTGGGGAGTGCTTTTGAGAGAAAATCCTAGCCATAACCCTTGAGAGTGAGAGATTGTTATACCCACAATTCTCTACACTATCCATTGTGGTTTTTCCTCAACTCTTACCTCTCCATTTCCATATCCTTGAGAGATTGATAGCCCAAACACTTACCATACTCATTTTGAGTGTTAAGTGAGGTTTTGGTGCTACTGGGAAGCATTGGAAGAAGCTAAACTTTGGCAGATGCAATCGAGTATATTGCGGGATCCGGAAGACTAGACAAGACACGGTTCCGAGAAGTCTTGTTGGAGTAAGAGCTTGGAGGGTTTGGGTGCATTAGGTAGATTAGGCTTGGAGGGTCTTTTGCTATTCGTGTACCCCAATTGATTGTCTAGTGAATCGATTTACCGCTTGAAGGGCAGCGGAGAGGTTTTATGTTGAGTACTTCGGTTTCTTCTTCGATAACACATCGGCGTGTTATCTTGTGTTTGTATTCTTCTTTTCTACTCTTTTAGCTTTCATTTTACTGCGTGTTTTAATGAATATGACTTAGAGTAGTTATATTGTTTATCTGCTCGCATTTACTCTATTCTGCACTTAGTATAAGTTAGAGTAAAATCAATCGAGCCGTAATATTTAATTTGGGGGTCTAAATAGCTCCTGTGTTTTAACACATTTTCAAGCTTTCAGTTGTCTGTACCGTTCCAAAGATGGAACGATACTGTAGCATGTCTCAAAATTTTGACACATTTAACACACCTCATGATGCTCTGTTTTTGGTGTTTGATGTGCCAAATGCCAAATATTTGGCATTTGGCACACCTGATGGTGATGCTCTAACCAAATCTTCGTGTTAAAATTTATTTTTTGTAGCACTTTATTATTGCAATATGGTTGTTCCCATCTTAAACTGAAATGGACTTTTACATCATTGGTATAACTAATCAGTTTGGTAAATTTGGTTATCTAAATTTTCAGCCGGGAGCAAATTGGATATTTTTGAAAAGTTTAGGTAGTACCCTGCATTAGCCCAAACTTCATGAGTAGTTTTGTAGTTTTCCCAAACGTTAATTTTCCTCTTCAATTGTCTTATTAGAGAAAAATTTATTTGAAATTTAAAATTATATTTTTTTCAATTAAATTATAATTTAAACTATATTTTTTCAATTTTGAGGATAAAAAAATGTAGGAACATTTTTTTTTTTTCTTGACAACCAAACATTAAATGCAGATCAAATTTATCAATCTCCAAATCACATAAAAATCATCCCAATAACTAAAACAAAACCAAATTAGGGGGTGGGTTTGTTGCGTGGTCAGCGTGAGGTTGGGTCAGATCAAGTTTTTTATCCAATAAAATTTTATAGTGCTACTTTAAATTTTCAAATAAAAAATAGATATACGTAAGACTTTTTTTTATAAAAAAGAAATTGGGGTAAGGATATATTCGAGTTCAGCCAAATAAAAAAGAAAAAGAAAAAAAGAAGATGGATATACTCTAGTTAACAAATTAGACTGATAAGATAATATGGAACTTCGACTCATGCATTGATGTGAGAGACACTAACAGGAACGTCAATCCAAGTCGACCAATCTTTCAAAAAAAAAATAATTAAAAAAAAAAATATCTGTCAATTGATAAAGACGTATGGTAAAGTTTTTAAAGATGTGTTTGGATTTTTAGAGCCCGTTTGGATTGAGTTTTTTGATAATTCAATTCTCTGTTTCCATAATTTATAATTCAAAAATGGTGGAAGTCATAGTAAAAAGTTTGTTTGGCAAACAATAACTCTGTTTCCATTACTTAATTCTCTAATTTTTGAGTTATGAGTTATAGAAACTGAAAACAACTTTTGGCTGTTTTCAGTTTCCATAACTCACAACTCAATGACAATATTGTAATTAAACACATATAAGGGACCCACAGCCGCAACTTTTGACCACCTTTTGACTTTTTTTTTAATTTTTTTTTAATTTTTTTTATTAGCTTCGGTGAGTTGGGTACTAAAAAAAAAAAAAAAAATACTGGCTGACAGGTGTGGGACTCATGAATAGTGTGAAAAAATTGAGTGATGAAAATAAAAGTGATGTTGCCAAATGAGTGTGAAAAAATGAGTGATGAGTGATGAGTGATGAGTTATGAGTGATGAGTGATGACTGATGGAAATTGAGTGACGGAAATTGAGTGATGAAAAAAGCTTACTCAAACAGGCTCTTAGTTTTCGTCACTCATAACTTTATTTGTATAACTCATAACTCAAAAATGATGAGACCCATGACTCAAAAGGTTGTTTGGATTTCAATAACTCTGTTTCCAATTTTTGTTTCTATCACTCAATTCTCTGATTTTTGAGTGATGAGTCATGGAAACTGAAAACACATTTTAGCTGTTTTCAGTTTCTATAACTTTGTTTTCAATGGCATTTTATAATTAAACACACATGGAGGGACCCACTAATCAGGTCAGCCGCACCTTTTGACCCTTTTTTTTCTTTCTTCTCCGTTATTCTTCAGTTGTTCTTTCTTCTTTTCTTTTTTTTTTTCTTCCTTTTCACTCTTGTCAATTCGTTCTTCCTTTTTCTTTTCTTTTTTTGTTCTTCATCACATAATATTTTTGGTCTCCGTTGGCTGGTTTTTGTTTTTTGTTTTTTGTTTTACTGGGTTCGGTGAGTTTGGGTTCTGAAAAAAAAAAAAAAAAAAAAAAAAAAAAAAAAATTGCACCGAGTGACAAATATGGGCCCACAAACAGTGTGAATAATATTGAGTGATGACAAGTGAGTGATGGTGCCAAACGGGTAGGGTATTTTAAGTGATGAGTGATGAGTGACAGAAATTGAGTGATGAGTGATGAAAAAAAAAATCCAAACAAGGCCTAAATCTCTATGGAAGCACATCTCAAACAAAATACTTTGATTTTTAAATATAAACAAGGACAAAATCAACATCTTACTTACTCTTTACTCTTTTTGATGAATTACTTACTCTTTACTCTTTAGTAATACATTTCTAAAAAAAAAAAAAAAATTCTCAAAAAAAAAAAAAGTAATACATTTCTATATATATATATAAATTTCTTTAGTAATACTAGTTTATACCTGTATCAGATGCATGGGTACAATTAAAACACACACACACAAGGTATATAAATTTTTACTTAATAATAAATATCATTTGTTCATACTTCATGGTATTATGTAAAAATTTTATAAATTTGAATTATTTTTTAGCTAGACAAATAAATGGTATTGGAAAGAATAATCTTTGAAACTCTCTTTTCTTTTAATTTTAGATATAGAATTTTTTCTTAGGAGTTTTAGATATATGATTAGGTTTCTTATGGTTCATTTATATTGGACTCCTCATATTTTGCACTGAATTAACTCATTTGATACAAAAATTAAAAAACTTAAATGGGTGATGTAGCACAAAACTAGATTTCAATTGAAATCTAATTTAGATTTTAACTGAGTTTTTCTATCAATCTTTAGCTTTAAATTTATATATGATGAGTCATGAGATTACACTCACAAAGGGCGCTAATAAGTAATAACCCTTAAAATTTTTCTAATTCATTAATTGGACAGCTAGGTTGTCAAAGTTGATAAAATGAGATTGGTAAGATCATAATTTTTTAAAAATGAATAGTAATATCATAAAATTTGTATCAAAAAAAAGAAAAGTATCTCTTATCAACAAGTCATCATCAAACCATTTTTTTTTTTTTTTTACGGTACACTTTAACCTTTACAATTAAAAATGGATCTTAAGTAAATCCATTTTTAATTGTGAAGGTTAAGAGCATTAGGTGATTCTTTATATTATCAATTTTTTAACTAGAAATAAAAAATATCTAACAAAAATTTTAAGCAAAAATCTCAAAGATTAAGGGGGAAAAAAAGTCTCTTAGAATTAAACTGACAACTCATATTAATTAATAAATTACACCCAAAGTTAGTTATGTTTGAACGAATTCCACAACTTTTCTCATAAATTCAAGATGAACATCTCTTTCCTCCATGCTCCCTCATATTGGCATCATGGTGATCACATGACAAGTCAAGTGAATTTTTGTTAAATTTGCCAGCTAACCCAACAATTTCGGGTTTAGAAAGTAAGAAGTAAGAAGATGATATCGATCGTTGACACTTGACACTCAGTATTCAAGCAACTAGCATCCTCCAATAGTACGTCAAATCCATGCGCTTTCACGAGCGTGGCACATTCATGACAATAACTGAGTAGCGGCTAATGGCAAGGGAGGGGAGGGGAAGAGATGATGTTCTCCACTCCTCTCACAACAAGATCTCAATTTTTTTGGTAAATATTTGACCTCTAACTCGCCAAATCCTAGCCTCACGAACACCAAAGCAGCCTTCCACAATCATGACTATAAGATTTCACCATGTATTGATGAGGACCACCCATGATGGAAGGTGTGTTTTTTGTCAATTGAAATACTTATGGCCCACTCCTCCTAATATCTGTCTTAACAAGGGTCGAGTTTCATGCCGTTGAAATTCGATATTGAACGACAAATGCCGACAAAATCAATGAAGAAGTTGAGTGTTAGACCAAGTCAAGCAATTGGATCGGTTTTCATGGCTTCATGCTTACCCCTAATTGACTGATAATGAGCTAAATAAGACAAGTGAAACTTCTTAGTGACATGAACGTCCTCTAGTTGGAATTTTGCTCAAATGCCATGAGTTGAATGATGTTTTTGATTATGGAGTGTTAGGGTGAAATGTAATTTGTGTTAGCATAACTTGTTTCCAGAACTTTGTTCAATCATAATTGTTGGAAATAAAAGAGAGATAATATCTGAATTTTCCTTGGAAATTACACAATTTGATTTACCAAAAAGAGGTGGCAGAGATGAGGCGTGGAGCAAGTCACTGTCTTGAAACAAATCGTGCCGTCTATGGTATATCCGATGTAGTTAGACAAATAGTTTCTACACGTTGTCTTCAGGATACAACAGCCCAGCCACATTTGCTGATTATCCTTGCGAGCCTACACTGCTCGTAGGATATAAACTCTCTATAGTACTTTCTTTTCCCAGAAAATTTTGTAAAAGATAGAATATTTTGTGAGTAGTAAAAAGCAATAGATGGTAAGTGTTTAAGACAAAAATTGTTTTTGAAAAGTCTGCAGCTTTCTAATTCAAAATTAAAAAATGTGTGTATATTCAACTTTTTTTTTTTTTTTTCATATATATAAATAGCCGGACTTATAACTTATCTTTAGCCAAAGAATCAAAAGGGTTTGATATCCATTAAATGGTCATAAAGTTATTGAAATTAATAATATAATCAATGGCTTTCTTAATATATATATATATATATATATAATATTATATAGACCGGATATCAAGTCTTTGCCAGCCTTTTGTATGTTGAGAACAAGAAAAGAAAGAATCATGATCTATGCATTTAATGTCTCATAAAGTGGCTGAAGACTAAAAGCCAACCGTGTAATACAATTTTCAAATATGCATAAATATTGCCATTTGTTTTTGACTTTCCTTAAACCAAATAGTAAACACTTGTTTATATATGGTAACATAAAATAATTCAGCAATAGCTGTACATTTAAGTGCTGAAATTCTTCCATACATAACGTTATTATGTCATATTCAATTAAGAACGTTTGAATATAAAACGTTTAGAATGGAAAGTATATATTTGTAATAAAACCAAATATGCTGGCAATTGTGGTATTAATATTACATTAATGTTCATAAATTTTCTAATTAAAACCATTGACAAAAACTATTCAAATTTTGAATTATATTTGAATTTTCAAATTTAGCAATCAACGTATCTGACATTAAGGGATAATTGATACACATAAATGAGTATTAAATTAAATATAATATTTTTTATAAAAACATCCAACAATCCCCCACTTATTTTTATAAAAAATAAATAGGTAAATATATATATAAGAAAATTTTCTGGGTTAAGTAGAACATTATGCATAATGGGAGTGCCAATGGCTTGAACCCTCATTTAGTGTTTCAGCAACATTGTTCCAAAGTTAATAGTGATCTAAGTCTTGAACTATAACTTTTTCTATGGATACAATACATTACATCACACACATAATATTCCAGTACTCTGCTACGAGCTTCTAAGCCAACACATTACGGCCTTGTGCTTTATCCCAGCATCCATGAGCTATTTAGAGAACTAGCCCCATTCTCAAAGGAAGCGGCCTCACTTCCATGCTCACTTAGGTGTGGCTATCAAGGATGTTCTTGTAACTCTAACATCCCACTCATAAGAGCTATAGTCCACATTAAGAGTTTTTATAAAAGCTCATCCTATATAACGTTACAAGATACATGCACGCACACCATAGGGAGAGACATGAGTATTATTACTCATACATATATTTAGTGCATGTTAATCAAACTACTCTATGATTAGTTTTTCCCTTTGAACCTAGTTCTTGGGATCTCCAGTCCCTAGGTAGGGTATCCTCATAGGTAGTTTATTCTTCTTTGGGCTTAAGTCCCATCCCCCTCAATGCTATCTAGATCTTTTCTCTAGCTAGAGCTTTAGTTAATGGGTCTGCAATATTATCATTTGTACTTGATGAAGTGCAAATCGTCAGTCTTGTAGGTTCGTCCAAATGGAGCCGTATCTTCGTCGGTGTCACTGTGAAAATGGTAAGATAGCTCCCTTAAGGTGGACACCGGTGTGGTGCCTGCCACAACGTCTCTGATGCCAAAGTCAGTATAAGAGAACTTTGAGAAAATAACAAAGTATCATAAGAACTGGTAATGCTTTAAGGTGTGTCTGTGTACCTTGTATTGGTGCTATGAGGGCTTTATATATGCTTCCACAGCCCCTAGCCGTTATGGTAGTTAATGTGGCTTTAATGTCTCACTTGGTAACGCCTCGTGCTCAATAATGTGTGCCTTAATGAGGCATCCAACGGTTTGTACAGCTGGTCTTGTAACCACTCGGGACATTATTGGCTGCATTGAATGGCTTCGTTACTTTCGTCAGTGATACGGACATGTGGTTAGCTCGTCTTAGAGGACAGCCTCGTCGGTATCGAAGGGATCATTCAGGGAGGTTGAGTTCGTCAGTCCATCAACGAAGTATATGCTGAGATCGTCCAAGCAAGGTGAGTTCATCAATCCCATCAGTACTAATATAATCAACATTTATGGTACCATTGTTTATGTATGATCTCACAATACTGTGTTTTCTTCTAATAGATTTGGATTTACCATTATAGTATTTATTGTGCACTCTACCAATAGTGGCAGTACTATCACAATGAATTAAGATGGGTGAAATAGGTTTCTCCCACATGGGAATTTCAGATAATAAATCTCCTAACCAACCCGCTTCTTCACTAGCTGAAGATAAGGCAATTAATTCTGCCTCCATGGTGGATTTAGCAATAATCTATTGTTTTTTAGATTTCCAACTTATTGCTTCACCACCTATTGTAAATACATAGCCAGTGGTAGACAAAGAATCACCTGATAAGGTGTTCCAACTAGCATCACTATATCCTTCAAGAACAACAGGATATTTTTGATATAGCAAACCATAGTGCACAGGTCTTTTTAAATATCTCATTAATTGAGTCATGGCATTCCAATGCTCAAAATTAGGTTTGCTAGTAAATCTTGCTAAAACTCCTACGGCATAAGCAATATCAGGTCTAGTACAATCAGTAGCATATCTAAGACTACCAATAATACTAGCATATTCCTTTTGATTGTAAATATCATTTTCATCTTTAGTAGGGAAAAGATGCACACTAGAGTAAAAAGGAATACTTGCAGGTTTACAATCAAAATAATTATATTTTTTCAAAATTTTTTCTATATAATGAGATTGATCTACAAATATGCCATTTGAAGTTCTAGAAATTTTCATGCCAAGAATCACATTAGCTTCTCCTAAATCTTTCATATCAAAGTTATTTTTAAGAAGCATTTTGGCAACATTTATAATATCCATATTAGGACCAAAAATTAGAAGATCATCAACATATAAACAAATTATAACATGAGCATCATCAAATGTTTTATAATATATACATTTGTCACTTTCATTTGTTTTAAAACCATTAGAAAGCAAACATTGATCAAATTTCTCATGCCACTGTCTAGGTGCTTGCTTTAAACCATATAAAGATTTTAACAACTTACATACCTTGTGCTCATTACCTGGCATTGTAAAACCTTCTAGTTGGTCCATGTAGATTTCTTCTTCTAAATCTCCATTTAGAAATGCGTCTTTACATCCATTTGATGTATCATCAAATTATGAATAGCTGCTATAGCAATCAATAATCTAATAGACGTAACTTTAGTAACAGGAGAAAAAGTATCGAAAAAATCAATATCTTCTTTTTGTTTAAAACCTTTAGCTACAAGCCTTGCTTTGAATTTTTCAATAGATCCATCAGGTTTTAATTTTCTTCTAAGTACCCATTTACATCCAATTGTTTTACAACCTGGAGGTAAATCTACAAGTTTCCAAGTATTATTAGAGATAATAGAATCCATCTCATCATTGATGGCTTCTTTCCAAAAACCTGAATCAGGAGAAGATAAAGCTTCTTCCAAAGAGGTAGGGTCACCTTGTAAATTATACACATAATATTCAGGACCAAAATCCTTTTCAATCCTAGATCTTTTACTCCTCCTAGGTTCAATCTCATATTCATTAACATCTTTTGACATAGATGTTGAACATTCAAATTTCTCTTGTTGTTCAAAACCCCCACTATTTTTATATTTAAATGGAAATTTATTTTCATGAAAAATTGCATCTCTAGATTCAATTATTGTATTATTATCAATATCAAAAAATCTATAAGTTGTACTATATAAAGAATAACCCAAAAATACACATGTAGAAGCCTTTACCCCAAGTTTAGGTCGTTTGGGATCAAGTAGCCTCACATATGCTAAGCAACCCCAAACTTTGAAAAAATTCAGATTTGGTTTATATTTTTTCCATAATTCAAAAGGAGTTAAAAAAGTCTTTTTATGAGGTACTCTATTCAAAACAAAATTTGCAGTTAAACCAGCTTCACCCCAATAATATTTAGGAGCCCCAGAACTAACAAGCATAGCATTAGTTAAATTTATAAGAGTCCTATTTTTACGTTCAGCTACTCCATTTGAAGATGGAGAATAAGGGGCAGTAGTTTCATGAACAACACCAAGAGATTGAATATAATTATTAAGACCAAGAGTATCATATTCTTTTCCTCTATCAGTTCTAAACCTTTTAACCTTTTTATCAAAAGTATTCTCAACTTCTTTTAAGAAAATTGATAATTTTTCAAAAGCATCACTTTTATTTTTCATAAGATAGACATATGAATATTTTGAAAAATCATCTATAACGGTTATAAAATACCGATTACCTCCACATGTCAAATGTCCTTCAAATTCACAAATATCACTATGGATAAGTTCTAGTAATTCAGTATTTCTTTCAACTGATTTATGAGGCTTTTGAGTAATTTTAGTCATGCTACAAATTTCACATTTTTCAAGTTCATTTTCAAGTTTAGGAATTAAACCTAAACCACTCATATTTTTCATATATTTATTATTAATATGACATAATCTACCGTGCCAAACATTCACACAAGAAACAATATAAGCAAAACTTGAATTTTCATTCATCTCAACATTAAGTTTAAACATGTCATCACAAGCATAGCCTTTGCCAACAAACATGCCATTTTTAGAGAGTACATATTGATCAGCCTCAAAAACTTGTTTGAAACCAGCCTTATTCAACAAAAAGCCAGAAACTAGATTCTTTCTAATGTTAGGAACATGAAATACATCTTTGAGAGTGACTTCTCTTCCAGAAGTAAATTTGAGAAGCACCTCTCCAATACCCACAACTTCAATGGTATGAGAATCACCAAGCATAATTTTCTTTTTCTCATCCAAGATGGTATAGGTCTTGAACCAAGTTTTATCATAACAAACATGTCTGGTTGCCCCAGAATCAATCCACCACCCTCCTAAGCCTTCAAGAATATTAATCTCGGTAACCATAGCCACAAGAGGCTCTTCGATGACATTGGCTTGAGCCATAGGCCCATGTTTTCGAAAGTGACAATTTCTAGCCGAATGTCCAAGCTTTCCACATACAAAACATGCATAATTGCTATTATTAGAATGGCTGCCATTATTTGGAGCATGCTTAGGATGGTGTGCTTGGTTCTTTCTTTGATTAGAGTGGGTCTTATGTTGAGGCTGATTTCCATTTGGCCTACATTTGAAGTTCCTTTTCTTAGGCCTTACATAGTCATTATTTTTTGCATTGGCTTTTGGCATGTTTTCATTTGAAGAAATAAAATTTACCTTCGGACCACTTGCTCCATGGAGTTCAACAGCTTTGTCTTGGTTCCTAGCCTCTTCCTCCACTCTCAAACGGGTGATAAGGGATTCAATGGAGAGTTCATTTTGCTTGTGCCTTAGGACTTTGGTAAACTCCTTCCAAGACTCAGGCAGCTTGTCAATGATGGCTGAAACTTGCATTTGTTCATCTACCCGAATGCCTTCAGATCGAACATCTTGTGAAATCATTTGGAGTTCATAGGATTGTTCCACCACGGACTTGCCTTCAACCATCTGAAATCTGAAAAATCGGCTACATGCATATTTCTTGGATCCAGCTTCCTCTGTACCATATTTTTGATTCAATGCCTTCCATATCTTTTTGGCTGATTTGTAAGCTTGATCATAATAATCATACAAATCATCAGAAAGACAATTAAGTAAATAATTTCTACAGTAAAGATGATCCTTATCCCATTTCTTAAAATCTTTTTCATGTTGAGAAAGTTCTTCTTCAGTCAATTGTTCAGATTTCTTTTTCTTTGGTTTTTTCTCAGTTAACACATAAGCCACATTCAAGAGAGTAAGATAAAATAAAGTCTTTTGTCTCCACCTCTTAAAGTTAACACCACGGAAGCGGAATGGCTTATTAAGATCACCCGCTCCAGAGGAATTAGACATAACATTACCATTTTCCAAGGATGATTTTGTGTTCTCCATACCGATTTGTCTCAAATTGTTGGAAATAAAGGAGAGATAATACCTAAATTTTCCTTGGAAATTACACAATTTGATTTACCAAAAAGAGGTGGCAAAGATGAGGCATGGACCAAGTCACTGTCTTGAGACAAATCGTGTCATCTACGGTATATCCGATGTAGTTAGACAAATAGTTTCTACACGTTGTCCCCAGGATACAACAGCCCAGCCACCTTTGCTGATTATCCTTGCGAGCCTACATTACTCGTAGGATATAAGCTCTTTATAGTACTTTCTTTTCCCAGAAAATTTTGTAAAAGATAGAATATTTTGTGAGTAGTAAGAAGTAATAGATGGTAAGTGTTTAAGACAAAAATTGTTTTTGAAAAATCTGCAGCTTTCTAATTCAAAATTAAAAAATGTGTGTATATTCAACTTTTTTTTTTTTTTTATATATATAGATAGCCGGACTTATAACTTATCTTTAGCCAAAGAATCAAAAGGGTTTGATATCCATTAAATGGTCATAAAGTTATTGAAATTAATAATATAATCAATGGCTTTCTTAATATATATATATATTATATAGACCGGATATCAATTCTTTGCCAGCCTTTTGTATGTTGAGAACAAGAAAAGAAACAATCATGATCTATGCATTTAATGTCTCATAAAGTGGCTGAAGACTAAAAGCTAACCGTGTAATACAATTTTCAAATATGCATAAATATTGCCATTTGTTTTTGACTTTCCTTAAACCAAATAGTAAACACTTGTTTATATATGGTAACATAAAATAATTCAGTAATAGCTGTACATTTAAGTGCTGAAATTCTTCCATATATAACGTTATTATGTCATATTCAATTAAGAACATTTGAATACAAAACGTTTAGAATGAAAAGTATATATTTGTAATAAAACCAAATATGCTGGCAATTGTGGTATTAATATCACGTTAATGTTCATAAATTTTCTGATTAAAACCATTGACAAAAACTATTCAAATTTTGAATTATATTTGAATTTTCAAATTTAGCAATCAACGTATTTGACATTAAGGGATAATTGATACACATAAATGAGTATAAAATTAAATATAATATTTTTTATAAAAATATCCAACAATAATTGAGTTGTAAGTTTTAGTGTCTAGATTAGTGGCTGAAGATCTACATTGAAGACACATAAAATTGCTCAAAACTAGTTAATTCTATTGCCTTTATGCTGAATTGTTGCTCAATTGATTGACCTTCATTAAAGCTTGACTCTAGTTGAACGATCAAACCTTGGGCAAATTGTTTTCTTAGTTTGTGGCCCATGATGACCAAAGACCTAAGGATCCCTACACTATGGTTCCATAACGTATTTAAAGATATCTTAGGCCATCATGAACAAAAGGGAGAATAACATTTGTGTGTTAAGGGTTTGTGCCAAGTAAAATCTCCGGCACCATATTGAAGATCCAAGAGTGTCCCAGGTGAAGTTGCTATACGAAAAACCTACTTCAATCAAGCTTATGTTATAAGTGTAGACACTGATAGGGTATCTGTGCTAGCTCCAAGAAGATTCATGAGATAGAAAGTTCAACTAGGTTGGAGTTGTATGTGGTCACATAAGTCCTAATATAGGTAGCAATATTATGATCGGGTATATTCTTGTATTGTTGTAATTCCATTCTACTAAAGTGAATTCTTTAGTTAATTTGGTGATAAGCTATAAATCGCCATTAGAATTTTTTTCATTAGAGTTTTCCCTTAGTAACCACATCTTCGTGTCAAATTTTATTTTTTTGTAGCACTTTATTATTGCAATATGGTTGGTACCATCTTAAACTGAAATGGGCTTTTACATCATTGGTATAACTAATCAGTTTGGTAAATTTGGCTATCTAAATTTGGTATATCAATTTAAACATTATAACACTAAACAAAAATAAATAAATAAATAATTGCATTATTGCATGCGTAAATTGCGTGTGATGAACCTAGTTTATATATATGCAAATTTGTAATACTTTAGATTCAATTGTATTTATATTAATTTTGAACCAATAAACAAATAATTGAAAATATATATAGGTTATTTGGTCATAATTTTGAAATTGTGGGTTTCAAAAAAAAAATTGAAATTGTGAATATCTTCACAATTAAATTGAAATCATGTTTTTCTTTTTTTGGAGGGAAAATTGAAATTGTGTTTTGAACATACGATTTTATGTAATTTATAGTTCGTTTGGGAACAATTTATTTAGCTAAAATTGAAAATTTTTTGCTAAAAAAATTGTAGATAAAACTAAAAATTAGCTAAAATAGTATAACAAAACCCATGACTAATACCAAAAATTATAATAAAACTCATAAATAATATAAAAAATAAACTAAATAATAAAAAAAGCCCGCTCAATCTAAACTATCCCAAATGCAACCTTAATAGACTGTGTGCACCCACCATGTGCAAAAATCAGTGCTATATTTAAACACATTCTCCGTTGTGGCTTTTAGATTTAGACAGGTTGGATTATTTACCAACCTAAAAAAGAGGGGGGCTAGTTACAATATTCTAATGTTTAGCTAGGAGAAGAAAGGAAAAGGAAAGAGCTAACGGTGGGGAGGAAAATGAGGCTAGTCACTCTCCTTCGAAAACTTATATGATGCCACTCGCTATATCCTGTAGACCAAATCCACGCTCTCCTCGTCCCTTCTGTTCTCATTTCTTAATACCTGAAAAACTAAAAAACTAAAAACAAAACTAAAATACAATAACAAATACTAATAAAAAAACAACAATATCCCATCTCTGCTTTTTTTTTTTTTTTTCTCTTTCACTGTTTGTTTTGAATATATATCATAAAAAAGTATGTTCAGTTCTCCTCACCAATCAGCAGTTCTGTAATGGCGGAGTATTTGCACCTTCCCTTCTCTTTTTTGTGACCCATCATTTTAAACTTTTGGCCTCTATTTTTTTCTCTCTACCTTCCCCGTGTCCCAGGCTACATTCATGTGTCATTCTCGTACTCCAAATTTTGTCATGTACGTATAATGTGTGTATATTTATTTGTAATTAATTCTATTTCCAACTACAAATCAAAAGAAAAAGGAGAAAAAAAAGACTCGAATACCAAGGAGCTCCATGTTCACTTGCCAGTAAATACTTTTTTTTTTTTTTTTTGGAGAAGTGCTAGTAAATACTTTTCGTTGGGAGAAGAATCTCTGACTCTTTAGCTGAATTTAACATCAAGTATCACGTTCAGGTATGCTTCTGTCTCTTTCTTATTACTGTTTTTAAATAATCCAACACTGCGTTAGATGTTTGGTGTTTCCTGTGTGTTTCCCTGAAGATCCAAGTGACTTCTTTTTTCTTATTTATTTTTGTTGGGTTTATAACCAAAAAAAAAAAAAAAAAGAGCAAAAGAAAAGGTTCTGCAAAGTTCATTTCTTTCTAGAGCTTTATGAAGTGGATGGAAGAAAGGGGGGAGAGGAAGTAACTTTTTCTCTGATTTTTTTGGCTTTTGATTTTCTATTGTTGGAAGGGGAGGTATGTTTGGACTGTGAGTTGCCACTTGCCATGCCATTTACTCAATTTCATTTCCTTCTTTGTTTTACTTCGGATTTTAATTAATTTCTTTTCATTTCCTAGTCCTGTACAGTACCGGCAGCCTTGTTGGGAGTGGGATCTAAAATATCTCTAATTTTCTGTCCACCTTTTTCAGATTTTGTTTTTGTCTTCCAAGTTTTAATCTTTTCATGTTTTGAGCTGTTCTTTTCCAGTACTCTTTTTTTTTTTTTGGTCTCTCTGTGAAACCTAAAATAGTGGCTTCTGGAACTGCCTTCCATTAGTATTCTTCCTCTGTTTAATCTCCATTTTGAGCCCATTATCTTCACTTTACAATTTTTTTTTTCATTTGTTTCTGCAGTTCATTTGATTTATCAGCTGTTGACTTTGATTGTCGTACACTTGTTGTATCCTTTCCTTATTTTTTGGTTTTGTTTTTTCAGAAGGGGAAATGGTTATTATTAAGTTGTGTGTAATGTCTACTTTTCAAGAAATTTATAAACAGCATTATCCAGTAATGATTCTCCTCTGTTTTAAAAGGAAAGAAATGAGTGTATTTAGTTTCTCTTGAGATTTATTTATGTGATTTTTGTTTTTTGCAGAAGTAGGAATGGCTAAGGAGTACAGTGGATCCCCAAAGCATCACCAGCTGGAAGCAAAGAGGAAGCGGCTCTCTTGGATCCTAGGGGTTAGTGGGCTTTGCATTTTGTCTTACATTTTTGGGGCTTGGCAGAATACTCCTGCTCCCACCAATCGATCTGAGGCCTACAATAGAGTCGGTTGTGATGTACCTCCAGCAGGGAATGGTGTACCCTTATCATCATCATCATCATCATCAAATACATTGGACTTTCAAAGCCATCATCAAGTTGAGATCAACAACTCTGGTGGAGTCCAGAAGTTCCCACCTTGTGATATGTCCTATAGTGAATACACTCCTTGCCAAGATCCTGTAAGGGGAAGGAAATTTGATCGCACCATGTTGAAATACAGAGAGCGGCATTGCCCTGCCAAGGAAGAGCTCCTCCATTGCCAGATACCTGCTCCACCAAAATATAAGACCCCTTTCAAATGGCCTCAGAGTCGAGACTATGCTTGGTACGACAATATTCCCCATAGAGCGCTCAGCATTGAGAAGGCTGTTCAGAATTGGATTCAAGTCGAGGGTGATCGTTTCAGATTCCCTGGAGGAGGCACCATGTTCCCCCGTGGAGCTGATGCTTATATTGATGACATTAACGAACTCATTCCTCTCACAAGTGGAAGTATCAGAACTGCCATAGATACTGGCTGTGGTGTAAGAAAATCAGCATCATTTCTGGCTTGATATTTCGTTTCAACTTTTTTTTTATATTTTGTTTTTAAAATTACTTGGGACGGCAAATGAGGACTTAACCAAAGACTTCTAAATATTCCTTAAGCTACCTGTAGTTTTAATTGATTTGTGATTTCCAAGTATATATGACATGCAATTTGCTAATATGTTTTCCCCCTACACCTCTTGGTTGTGGGAATTAAGGTAGCAAGTTGGGGTGCTTACCTGTTGAGGAGGGACATCCTGGCAATGTCTTTTGCACCAAGGGACACGCATGAAGCACAGGTCCAGTTTGCATTGGAGCGGGGAGTTCCAGCTATGATTGGCATCATGGCTTCTCAGAGGCTTCCATACCCAGCTAGGGCTTTTGATATGGCTCACTGTTCCCGTTGCTTGATACCTTGGTATAAATTTGGTAAGAATTTTTGTATCTTTTGTTGGTTCACAAACTTGAAACATCAAACAATAAGGGAGATAGAAACATTCTCCTTCATGCTTAACAAAATACAAATTGAAAAAACTAAACCTATCATCAATTTCAACCATCCTCATTTATCTGTGTGGCATAAAAAAATGTTTCATCTGAGATCTTTTGATTTTTACAGATGGTATGTATCTAATTGAAGTGGACAGAGTTCTAAGGCCTGGTGGTTACTGGATTCTTTCTGGCCCTCCTATCCGCTGGAAGAGATACTGGAGAGGATGGGAAAGAACCCAAGAAGATTTGAAACAAGAGCAAGATGCAATTGAGGGTGTTGCTAAGAGCCTTTGCTGGAAGAAAGTGATTGAAAAAAATGATCTTGCAATATGGCAAAAGCCCATCAACCACATTGAATGCAACAAGAGAAAGAAGGTTTATAAAACACCACATATATGCAAATCGGACAATCCAGACGCTGCTTGGTACTACCATCTCATCATCTTTCATGCTATCATTTGTTCTGATAATACTAAAACTATTGTGGTTGACTCTATTTATCTTTGCATCAATTTTGCTGAAAAGGTACAGAAATATGGAAACTTGCATAACCCCACTACCAGAGGCAAGCAGCTCAGATGAAGTTGCTGGTGGAGCTTTGGAGAAGTGGCCCCAGCGCGCTTTTGCCATCCCTCCTAGAATTAGCACTGGCTCAATTCCAGGCATTAGTGCTGAAAATTTCCGAGAAGACAATGAACTATGGAAGGACAGGGTGACACATTACAAGCGGAACCTACCCCTAGCACAGGGACGATACAGGAATATAATGGACATGAATGCCTACCTTGGTGGATTTGCTGCAGCCTTGGTAAAGTATCCTGTGTGGGTTATGAATGTGGTTCCTGCCAACTCGAACCAGGACACTCTAGGTGTAATTTACGAACGAGGTTTCATTGGGACATACCAAGATTGGTGTGAGGCATTCTCAACATATCCAAGAACCTATGATCTCATACATGCAGGTGGTGTGTTCAGCATATATCAGGACAGGTAAAATTTGAGATACAGATGCACACTATATGCTCAATGATCTTTGGTCTGGTAATTTTTTATATTTTGGCTGAATTTGTGTTTGTGTATTGAAGGTGTGACATCTCCTACATTCTGCTAGAAATGGATAGAATTTTGAGGCCAGAAGGGACAGTTATATTTAGAGATACAGTAGAGGTCCTTGTGAAGATTAAGGCTATAACAGATGGGATGAGATGGAAGAGCCAGATTATGGACCATGAAAGTGGACCCTTCAATCCCGAGAAAATTCTCGTTGCTGTCAAAAATTACTGGACCGGTGAAGCTACACAAAAGAAAAACTAGTACAGAGCATAGTGTATTTTCCTTCTTCTTTTTTTCCCCTGCAGCTCCTGTCTCTCTCTGGCTTGCAGCTTTGGGAGTTCTGTTCTTCTTTGGGAATTATTATGTTTTCTTATTTTTGCAAAATACTTTTCCTATTAATAGGGAAGAAAGGTTAGTTTTTTCTTAGTCATCATGAATTTTGTTGACATAGTCTGCAGGTTGGATATTGTTTCTTTTTATCATAATGGTCATTTTGTTCAGGTGCATGGTTGGACTAGCTTAGCAGGAATGCACAGTTCTGTATTTTGATGAAATGGGCTCTTAGGTTCCCGTTATTGCGAATTGATGGATAGGAGTATATTACAGGAAATTCAAATTACAAAGGGTAGGAAAGAGGTTGTAATGCAGAGAAGATGGGTCTTAAGAGATAAAAGAAAGGGTGTTGAGCGTTCGATCACTGGCGTTAGCCTTTTGATGTTTCAATGGGAGGAGGCATGGGTAGCCAGAATATAATTTAGAGTTCCAAATATGCGTAGACCTATATAGGGTGGCCCAATGTCTTAATTTGATAACTGACTCTAGCCCTCTGTTGGGAACTCTAATGACTTACTCTAGTCCTTGCCTTCTCAGTTATCTCCCTCTGTTGCAAATACACGGTTCCAAACTTAGGTTAGCCAAGTTGTCCTGTGCTCCTGAACACACAAACTTCTTAAATATTGTTTGGGTTGGCTCATATTTGTTTCTAGCCCACTAGCTTAAGGTCTTATGAGCGTAGTGGAGTGGAGCAGCAAGTAATGAGCGGACTGAAATGGAGCATTATAGGAGTATTTCTGGGAATTATTAGCCACTTGCTGTGTGTTGGTTTCTCTCTTTGTTAAAATTGGATTGCGCAAGATTAAAGAAGAGACAACACATATACACTTCACTACATTAGGATTTATTTTTTGGTTACATTGCAACTCTCTAATCTATATAATATCTAAAAGTTGAAATGTAGTATGCTCTTACTGAGCCACATCAGTATAGCATTTTGGTCCATTTTTGTCCACTTTAGTACAAAAATCTATTAGTAATTAATTAAATGAGTTAATTTATTTATTTTGACCAAATTTATTAGTAAATGAAGTCATTTGAGCTTTTTAAAAAAATTAATATTAATCAAACAATAACATCTTTTAAATAATGCATCTTATGAATGTTTTCATTTAAATTTTTAGTAGTAAAAAAGAACACTAACGATATCATTTTCTAACTAAAAAATTTACAAAGTGATGTGATTAGTTAGTTTCACATCAACAACATAATTAAAAAATTCCTAATTATTTTTTAGTGATACTGTTAGTAGTATTTTGGTCCATTATGGTCAATTCAGTCCATTTTTGTCTACTTTGGTATATTCAGTCTACTTTGGTTCATTTAGTCTACTTTAGTCCATTTAGTCCACTTCAGCTCACTTGGTCAATTTAGTCAATTTTGGACTAATTGAGATTTAAATTGATTATTCTTGTAGGTTGATTTTTAGTTTTTGGCTCAATTTTTTATTCTTAATTTTTGGGTTAAAAATATGAAATTTTACTTTATTTGGCCTAGCTCTTTAGTTTTGGGTTAAAAAATACAAACAAAATTGGCATTAGAAATTAAAGATATGAACCCTAAAAAAAATAAAAATAATAAATGTGGGGACCAAATTCAAGATCCAAGCCTAATTTATGAATGAATTTAGGTTCAAAAAGCCCAAAACAATGAATTTGTAAAGAAATGAGTTAGAAAAACTGGGCTTTAGTTAGTTGAACAACAAGTTAGGTAAGTTTGATGTCAAAAGAATGAAAATACATGAGTGTGTGCTAAAGAAAGGACGTCCTTGGCAAAATTTGAGGATAATGGTTTTTATATAGTGCTTTTAGGTAACGTTACAAGATTGATTCTTAATTGTTACAGTGTTTCTTTCCTCATTTTTTCGATCCCCTTTTCTCACTGATTCCTTCTCATTTTATATTGTCTTTTCCCTTCATCTCCACCTTCCATGTGCATTCTAGACGGTTGGTTTGAATACTTGTCCCATCAGCGCTCCCCAGAAGTCCTTACGTAGTAGCTGTAAGGCTGAAATCCACTGTTCAGGTATCACCTCTACATTAATGCGACTAGAGAGTTAGCTATAGTGCATTTAATGCAAAGGCAGTAGCTTTTATCTAAGATATTTTGGGATTTCTCCTTATCTGATGTCTCTGTAATGCTTGTCCGCTCCAACTGAATTTTCGGGATCATCACTCTTATTGATAACAACTGAATTTTCGGGATCGTCACTCTTATTGATAAACCATCTCTTAGGACCTCGACTTTGTCTAGTTGAGGACTCCTTCATCCTTGTCACACTCTCTTGAGCTATTATGACCAAGTCCCACCTTTTAGTCATTAACACAGTCTTGTTTGACGAAGACTTCTCCTCCTCGGGCAGATCCTTATTCTTAGCTTGGGTCACAGGCCCAATATATGGGTAGATAATGAACTTCTGGGCCCAAGGGCCCTACAATAAATATTCAAAAAATTACATTAATATTCAAGTTTCAATAATATAGGAATTATACTTATATTTAGAAAAAAAAAATCTAAAATTATATAATTATATAACAATTTAATTTAATATAACATATTACATGTGTTCAATGGAATGAGGAAGCACATTTTTTTTATAATTATTTTTTGATATGTTCAAATTAGTCAACCAATTATGGTATATATATATATATATATATATATATATTAAAATTAATATCCTATTCTCCATTTATCTATGTAAGGACACGATTTGTAACAACCCATAACAGTGTTGGGTTCGCACGTAAAAAGGCCCAAACAATATCATTTGTAGAGCGTGGGTTTAAAAGGCTAGGCCTCAGTCACAAGACGATAGTTTTCCATGGTGGTCATACATAATTAAATTGTGTTCGCCCTAGGAGTCTTTCTCCTGGAGGCGGGCTGGGAGGCTTTGGTTTTTGGCCATTTTTCTCAGCCTCTTTCTTGGTGCATTAACCTTTACATTATATAGCTCTTCTTGGTTGATCTTAGCCCTCCACTTGTTGGTCAGGCAGGTGCCTACTTCTGTACCCGTCCCATCAGTTGTCCCTCCTTACTTTCTGTTAGTTGCGATGATCGAAGTTGCCCTGCTCAAGCGTCTTTTCTCATTAATATGGTCAGGACGCAGACTGGTGCATTTAATGCGGAGGGGACGTGTTTACCTTGAACCAATTTTGCACCATACCTCCACGTAGGCCCCATTCTACTCGCATCTCCTTCAAGGGGCTGTTTGGGGATAGCTTTCATCGAGACGTTGCTCTTCCCTTTGAAGTCCTAGAGTGCCGAGGATAGGGTCGTCCTCAGCTGTTCCCCTTGACACCTCGGCCTTTCATCACTCATCCTTGGCACACACTCTCCTCGGCACGGGCCCTGAGCCCTAATAGAATGTGGGCCGGATCATAAGTCCCCCGGCCCCACAATAGCCCCTCAAAATCCTGCTGTCCGACCTCTTAGTTGGAGAGGAGGGTTTTGGTAATGCCAAGCCTTTATTACGGCTCGTTTAACTCTGTCCTTCATTAATGCTGGTATCTCTTCATCTACCTAGGAAACATACCGGGCTATGAGACATTCCTCTGAATTCATTCGTAATGTGTTCCTGCCGTTTGATTATCCAAAACACGCCTTTAATGATTTCCCTTTACGAGACCATTTAAATTCGATGGTTATTGACGGTGTAGGGAAGTGGAACGGGTATATTCTCATTTCCCGATTTTCTTGGAAATATGGATAGGTTAAATGCCTCCCGTTTTGCCCTTCATATAAGAAAGACAGCAAGAGGTCACCTCTCTTACACAGAGCCCTTTCAATCTTTTTGAAGTCTGAAAATCCTTAGCCTCCCCCAGAGTTTCCCTTATCCGCTTGCTTACACCTTAAATCGTGATAAGTCCAAGATAGAAGTGGGAATGAAGAGACCATACCTTTCCCAGAAATGCTACGTTCTTGCGAAGCTCAAAATGACTCGGTCAGGGCAGGGATGGGAGAGACTCAAGAAATTTCTCATCCTCCTTTCAATCAAAATCCGAAGCAGGGGCTTGTCGCGTCAAACTTTTGGTGCGGCTGAGTTAGGATCACCCATTATCAGTACCAGCCGCTCTCTTATGAGCATAGCTAATATGACACTAGCATGTTAGGAGTCAGGACTGACGCAGGGACAAAGTATCCCTGCTTCTTCCTCTCTTCCTTCACCGGTGCCTCCTTTTGCCTCTCTTTCTTCTTCTTTCCACCACCAGATCCATCCTGGTGCTTTTTCTTCTTCCTCTTCTTCTCCTTTCTCCCCAAGGAAGGTCCTCCTCTCAATATGGGTGCCACTGGGGCAGAGTTTGGAAAGACTTAGGAGCAGAGTTTAAAAAGATTTCTGTTTGTTGTTGTTGTTTTTTTTTTTTTTTTTTTTTTTTTTTTTTTTGTAACTCATTTTCTATATAGGCTTTGTTTAAGCCCTTCATTGTACACTGTAACACCTCTTTACATTAATAAAGGTCGTCATTTCTTGATTTCGTATATTCTATCTCTTCTTTTGAAATAGTTATGCCGCGAATTGACATACTATCCTATAACTTCTTTCTTTTTATTTTTATATTATGAATGATGCTTGGGGCCGAAACCTCAGTTAATAAAAAGATTTTGCTCTGTGTTTGTTGGAATTATCTGGCACAATAATGCTGACTTGAATAAATGGCACTTAGGGCAGAAACTTTTACTGAGGTAAAGGTGTTCATAATGAACTTAATAATATTGTTTGGCACAATAATGCCGACCTGAGAAAGCGATACTTAGGGCCAAAACCCCTTACCAAGATAAAAGATACTACTATGAACTTATTGGAGCTATCATGTACAATAAGACTGACCTGAAAGTGGGTTGTATACCCCAAATTTGAACGAGGTGATGGCTGAATGCTTGATGTCATGTAGGAAGTAATTATCCGAGGATATATAACCCAACATGTACCCCCCTGTTGGTCGCTGAGTAATAAGGTGCTTCGCCATCTTCCTAATAACTTTCACAGCCTTGACCTTTTCTGGTATTTGGTCCGAGGATCGAGCGACTTAGAATTCTTCTTAAGTAGCTGACCTCTCCATAGGTTTGAGTCCGAGGACCATGCAATACCTTGATTCTGTCCAAAACTCAGTTTTTTCTTCCAAGTAGTTGGTTTCCCCATAGGTTTGAGTCCGAGGACCATGCAATACCTTGGTTCTGTCCAAAACTCAGTTTTTTCTTCCAAGTAGTTGGTTTCTCCATAGGTTTGAGTCCGAAGACCATGCAATACCTTGGTTCTGTCCAAAACTCAGTTTTTTCTTCCAAGTAGTTGGTTTCCCCATAAGTTTAAGTCCGAGAACCATGCAATACCTTGGTTCTGTCCAAAACTCAGTTTTTTCTTCCAAGTAGTTGGTTTCCTCATAGGTTTGAGTCCGAGGACCATGCAATACCTTGATTCTGTCCAAAACCTAGTTTTTTCTTCCAAGTAGTTGGTTTTCCCATAGGTTTGAGTCCGAGGATCATGCAATACCTTGGTTCTGTCCAAAACTCAGTTTTTTCTTCCAAGTAGTTGGTTTCCCCATAGGTTTGAGTTCGAGGACCAGGCAATACCTTGGTTTTGTCCAAAACTTGATTTTGATAAGTAGTTGGGGGAATTAACCCCTCGACTATGGCATGAGACCTTGGTTTTAGGGGAATTAGCTCCTCGACCAAGCCTCTAGAACTATCCGTGCGGCTGTCGCTATGAAGTGTAGCCCCTAGTAAAGAAATATAGCCCTTAGTGGAATTTTACGCTATAACACTACAACCGGCTGTTAGAAATGACAAGGGAACTGTCTCAACCTACCGCCTAATGCCAACACATAAGCCTTTCCCACAGACGGCGCCAATTGTAAGGACACGATTTGTAACGACTTGTAACAGTGTTGGGTTCGCACGTAAAAAGACCCAAACAATATCATTTGTAGAGCGTGGGTTTAAAAGGCTAGGCCTCAGTCACAAGACGATGGTTTTCCGTGGTGGTCATACATAATTAAATCGTGTTCGCCCTAGGAGTCTTTCTGTTGGAGGCAGGCTGGGAGGCTCTGGTTTTTGGCCATTTTTCTCAGCCTCTTTCTTGGTGCATTAACCTTTACATTATATAGCCCTTCTTGGTTGATCTTAACCCTCCACCTGTTGGTTAGGCAAGTGCCTACTTTTGTACCCGTCCCATCAGCTGTCCCTTTTTACTTTCTGTTAGTTGCGATGATCGAAGTCGCCCTGCCCAGGCGTCTTTTCTTATTAACATGGTCAGGACGCAGGCTGGTGCATTTAATGCGGAGGGGACGTGTTTACCTTGAACCAATTTTGCACCGTACCTCCACGTAGGCCTCATTCTACTCGCATCTCCTTCAGGGGGCTGTTTGGGGATAGCCTTCATCGAGACGTTGCTCTTCCCTTTGAAGTCCTGGAGTGCCGAGGATAGGGTCGTCCTCAGCTGTTCCCCTTGACACTTCGGCCTTTCATCACTCGTCCTCGGCACACACCCTCCTTGGCACAGGCCCTGAGCTCTAATAGAACGTGGGTCGGATCATAAGTCCCCCGGCCCCACAATATATATAAAAAAAAATTCTAACTATGTAATTTTTTTTCGAGGATGTATAATTATGTAATTTAATCTTTTTTTTAAATTACGTTTTATCTATATATATATATATATATATATATATATATATATTACTATAAATTGTTGTTGAATACAAAATACATTATATTTTCCATTACATAAAACTTATAAAAATAAAAAATACTTTTAGACAACACATAAATAATACATGCACTTTTAACCTACAAATTTACATTATATTCTTATAAAATAATTATATTACATTTTCTCATATATCGCGTAGGTTTGTAACTAGTTTTGTCTAAAATTTAATTTAGTTATGTAACTTTTGATTTGTTTATTTTAGTTCTATAAAACGAATGTAATTTGGGAAATTCAAAAATACCAAAACTACATCATTTTGGGACACTTAATGGCAACCCTTCTAACAGAAGTGGATGGAAGTGTACGAATGGAAGTTATAGGATTGAAATAAATAAATTAAAAATTACAAGATTGAATTGAATTTTAAAGAGTAATGCTTGAGATTAGGGACGAAGTCAAGACTTGAAATTAGGGATGGTGGCTTTGCTGCTAACTGCGTGAGGTGGTTCTAGCCTCCTGCTTTGCTATTTAGCCACTTAGGGTTTTTTTTTATTTAATAATTTTTTTATTAAGTGTTTTTTATGCATACTGCTGGGTAATGACAAATTATTTTATTAAACTTTTTTTAAAGTGTCAAGTTGTTTGTTTTGGGTAAAATTGGTTTATTGGACTTAAATAATTTTTTTTAAAAAAAAAGCTATCTACAGTAGTCATGTAATTTGTTTTGGGTAATTTTTTTTATTGGGCTTAAATAAAATTAAAATGATAACAATTTATAATTGGACCTTTTTTCATTATGAAAAAAGACAGCTTAGACGCAGTAGTCATGTGATGTAACGTAAGTGAATTGGAGACAGTAAGTTAGTTTGGTTGTCCATGATTGATGATGGATTGCAATAGTTGAACTAAACAGCAAAGTCGTTTAGAGATCTCCACGAGCACGCAGAGTGATATATATACTCAGAAGTCAGAAGTCGGCAGTGGGCAGTGGGCAGTGAGATGAGATGTGCCCCTCGTGCGATGTCAAATTCTTAATTTTCACTACAAATGGGAGAAGTACAGTTCGCCAACTCTTGAAAGGGAGACAACCACCCCCCACCCATTTTGATTTTAGCCCAATATGGAACAAACTAGATACCACATCGGCACACTTTGTTGCAGCTTGCAAGGAATGTATTGATACTCGTACACTTTCTAATTTGGGTGTTGTGCCAAACTCCTCTGCTATTGCCTATTAGTATGTCCAATTTTTTTAATATATAGGTCAAATTCTTTTATAGTTCAATGAGATGGAAGATACCAAGGGAAAGATATACTATTGAAGGATTTCAATTTTTAATTTAAACTATTTGCAGATACGCCCAATATGTGGGAATATATAATTATTTTATAATTATGGTATACTATATAATTTGTTCTTTAAATTTTTATGGGAAATAATTTGTTTCCCTCAAAAAATTAAACAATTTATAAGATTATTTTTCTTTTATTTATCTCAAAAAATATATCATCATCATTATCATTTTATTATTTGGATTTGTTTGATTGATGTCATTCTTTTATCAGGTATTCCATATTTTTCTAAGTTATGTTATGGTGCATTATATTTTCCAATTTTTTTTTTTTTGGTACAACTAAACTGTTTAAGTTTTAAATATTTTATTCAAATTTCTCATTCTTTTAAATTAAAGAGATTCTCATAATAATAAAAACTTATCATAAGAAAAACTTGATATTACTCAAATGGTTGATAGACACTTGTGATGGAAAACTTTAAAAACACACCACCAAATCATATTAACCCAAAATAATGTTATAAAAAAATACAATAATTAATCATTTAATATTCATTAACCTAAAGTAGATTGCAAGAAAGAATAAATAATAGAGAGCGAGAGAGAGAGAATAATCACCATTCTTCGAGAAAGAAAAAAAAGAGTCAAAGTAGAAGATACAGTCATAACTCAATCAACAATATATTCAAATGCTTGACCCATCATCATTTTATAGTTTGCAAAACAAAAAATTATATTTAAATCTTCTTATCATACAAGTTTTAGATCTCTCGACGTGTTATTTATTTATTTTAATTAATTTTTTAAATTAATAAATAAATAATAAAATAAATATTAAAAACTGATTGAAATTCCAAAAAAAAAAAAAAACAGCGGGTAATGGGCATTATTACAGTTTTACCCTCCGGAGGCTTGTTTGTTTGATTGTTTGTACTTTGTAGAGAGTACAAGACTTGTAGAAATGAAAAGGAGCTGTGGGTAATGGTATCTACCTCCAGACTCCAGTTCCAGCACCAGTTTGAGGAGGATGTGAATCTCTCTTTCCCACAACCAGAAAGAAAAAAACGAATGGGAGAGAGTGCGTGAAAACTGAAAAAGGTGAGTGACTGTGAGTAGCAAAAGCATATTCTTTTTTTTTTGGTTCATTTTCTTCTCTTTGAGATTGAGTGTATTTTGTATTTTTGTAGAGCTGCCTGTTCCTGGTCTCTCTGCTAATCTCCAATTTGAATTACAATAACTCTCAGCAGTTAATATTTCTAAAGAATTAAAAAAAAAAGGGGGGGAAATCAAAGAGAAGAGAAGAGATGGGGGAATCGGAATCGGCAAAGAAACTGGAGGAAGAAGTAGGAAGAGTGGTGGAGCAGGCGAAGGAGCTTCAGGACTCCGCCTCGTCTTTCATTTCTAAGGCCTCCTCCGACGACCAATCCCTCCGTAACCGTGTCGTTTCCCTCGACTCTTCCATTCGTCGCCTCCGCTCCCTCCTCTCTCATAACCACCACCTTCTCGATCCCAAGTTAGTAGACAAGGCAATCATTATTATTCTTTCCCTCTCTCTGTCTTTGCATGTTCGTTTCTCTTTGGATCCCATTCCCATTCTTCTTCTTTTTTTCTAATTAATTTTAATTTGTGAGCAGCTCGAAGAAGATTTACAGAGAGCGAGGTGTATCATGGTTGATGGAGACGCCGCTTCTTTCCTTCCTCCCAAAACTCAAGGTTACTATTGGAATTCCAATCCAAATTTATATTTATATTTTATATTTGAATTTGTTTATTGAAATGAAATGAAATGAATTTGATATGTAGGGAGATTTTTGAAGATGTTTCTGGGTCCTATAAATGTTCGTGCCTCTCAAAAGGACGTTCAATTAAAGGTTAAAGAGGAGTACAACAGTTACAGAGTATGCTTTCCTTCTTTATCTTTCTATCTCTTCCTCCTTTTTCTTATTTGTCGTATTCTATTCGGCCTTTTTTGCTTTTACAAATGCACTACTCTATGTTTTCTTTTCATCCTCTTCTGCAACATATTTAGAGGGTACTTACCAATTATAATGCCTAATGCTTCATTTGGATGGAGCAAATTAAAAATTAAAAATTTCAATATTTTGTTTAAATGACTTGAATAGAGTATCAAATAGCAAATTACTTTTTATAGTGAGGATTGTTGTACAGTATGCTCTCTGCAACTAATCCGAGTGAAGTTCTCCTAGCTCATCAAAAAAAAAAAAAGAAAAAAAAAAGAAGAAGAAAAGCTCGATCAATCAAGTGTTGTTAAATTCATATTAAGCATTTAATACTAGCAATTGTTCTTCAAGTCCCTTGATTTTAAATCTTCATATTCAAATGCAACCTAAAAGAATATCAATCAAAGAAGCTTCGCTTCCACTAAAAACTCTCTTTTATCTCTTTGGATCAGGATAGAACTGCCCTTCTGTTTCTCCTTTTCCCATCAGTGCTTCTTATTTTGAGGTCTTGGATTTGGGATGGATGCTTGCCAGCTTTTCCCGTTCAGCTGTACCAGGTATCTCCCTAATTAAGTTTTTGAGCCCTGATTTTGAAGATTTGTATATATATATATATATATATATTTTTTTTTTTTTGATATTTAATATGGAACATGCACTTTGTCAGGCTTGGCTTTTGTTCCTTTACACTGGCTTGGCATTGCGAGAAAACATTTTGAGAGTGAACGGAAGCGATATTCGTCCATGGTAAAAGTGCATACAATCTTTCATGGCATTCAATTTTTGCTACTAAATAAACAATGATCATGCTTTTTGTCATAATATCAGGCTTTGATAGCATGTTTCTTGTGTTTTTACTTTCCTAATTAGAACAAACTGGTTTGACACTCTGTGAACAATGGTTTTATATATTATATATTAGAAAACATCTGAATTCAATTTTAGTGATGACTTATATTTGGATGACCTTTTAGTTAATATTGAGTTTATCTGGATCTACTTGTTCCTTTATGAAGGTCTATGCATGGTTGGAAACCCATAAATTAGGTGGTGGGATTTGAAGGGAGAGAAACAAAATGTGTTTAAAAATAAAATGATAAAAAAAGGCAAGTGAGATCTAGACGAAGATGTTGATAAGATGTGGAGTGAAATTGCTAGTTGTATTAAAAAAAGTGGCTAAAGAAGTACTCAATAAACCTAAAGGATGTGAGCGACAGACTAAGGAGAATTGGTAGTGGAATAAGGAGGTTCAACCAGCATTTAGATGAGAGAGAGAGAGAGAGAGAGAGAGAGAAGCCTAACTAGATGCAGAGACAATGTGGTATGGGGGGCTGGCTATTGGGAATTTAAGAAAATTTAATGAAGCCTTATTTGGAAGTGGTTGTGTAGAAATGGCATTGAGAGAGAGTTGTTATGGTGTAGAGTGATTGAGGTGAAGTAGTGCTTGTTGGGGGGGGGGGGGGGTTGCACTGAAGTGGTTTCGGATCCTTATGGGCTTAGTCTTTGGAAATCTATTAGACGGGAGACTGTGGACCATCTACTCCTTCATTTCCCTATAGCTACTGACTTGTGGAGTATATTTGGAGTTCAGTGGGCTATTCCAAAAAGAGTTTTGAATTTGTTTTCTTCTTGGCAAGGTCGGTTTGTTTGATTGGATGTCATCTTTGGGTTACATTTCTTTTACGTCTCTTTTAGATTTCATTGATCATTGTAACTTGAGAGTTTGATTGTGATGGTCTCATAGTATACTTCTTGTAGACTTTGGCCTTGTTTTTCCAATAGAGTTAAGTTAGTTATCAAAAAAGGAAAAAAAAGAGAGGCTTTATATCCTGTTACCAAGCTACTTTTGGGTATCTTATTTGTGTCACTACTCACTACCTGGTAAATGCACTTTTTATATTGTTTGTGTTGGTTATCTCAAATATTCATGGAAAAGGATGTTCAAATCTTGATGTAGAAGATTTAATCTAGGTATTGTACCCATTTGGTGCATATCGGACTTACCAGGAGAAAAAATCTAGGTATTGCGTACATGATGAGAGGTGAAGGAAAAATCTGTGGTTTGACTTGAATAAATATAGAAGGACAAAGTTTAGCTACAAAATTAGTTGTAGCCTAAGGCTACAATCTTACTCAATATCTTTTTTTTGAAGGTGAATTTTGATAAGTCCACCATTGGATTACTTCTTCTTCTTATATACTCCATGCTTGCAAAATTTCTAGAAAATTGAAGATCAATAACTATGTCATCAATAAATTGTTTAATTTGCAAGTTTTTGTAGTTTAAAGTTATGTATAAAATAAGTTTATTGATCATATAGTAAATAATATTTGATTGGTACAAAATTTGATATGTGTATTAAGAGCATAAAAAACGTGTAATTCAACTGTTAGATTTTCAAAATATGTAGTAATGTTTATTTTATTGAGTAAGGTTGTAGCTTAAGGTTACAACCAATTTTGTAGCTAAAATTTGTCCAATATGGAATTTGATTGAAAATATGAAGGGACTGTATATTATAATACATGGTACTAGAAATGTGTATTTTGAAAATATTAGATATTGCCATCTCTCTCATTGGCTTGAAAATATCTAACATGGTCAAAGTCAACATGGGGTTTAGTCTTTGAAAGGGGTGAGAAGAGGTTGGAAGAGTGGGGGAAGGTTATTTTAATTGTATGTCAGATTTGATGTTGGGGATGGTTAGAGACTTTGCTTTTGGCATGATGTTTGAGTTTTAGACATTCCATTAGTCTCCAGACTTGTTTTGGTTGGAACTTGTGATTTGTACAGCTGTGCAAGATTGGGAATTGGAATGGATAGATACTACCTTTGATTTCTTGTATTAAGAAAAGCCCTGAGAGTTTGGTGAGGCTCAAATGATTTGGAAGTTTTCTATGAATGAGAAGTGTCAAACTTCGAAATACTATAGAAAATAAATAGAAGATGAGAAAAGAAAATTGGAAGATATTAACGTGGTTCGGTCTTAAGATGAGAAAGAGAATGGAAGATATTATTGTTATTCAGTCAATAAGACCAAAGTCCACAACACCAAAACCCAAATTCCTTTATCTTTCTATCAAGTGAGCACCAAAACCCAAATGCCTATGTCTTTCATTCACTTGATAGACAACAAATTACAAGGCCACCCATATTTATAATAGGGTTTATAGAATTTGAAATAGGTCAACTATCAATTTATAACTGTTTTAAAAACTGAACTGGACTGTTCAACCAGGAACTGGACCCGGTCCAGCCAAAACTGAAAAAACCAGTTAAGAATCAGTAAAAACTAGGAATTGGTCTCCTTTTCAGTTCTTTGATCATTCCAGTTTTTAAAACTATGCAGTTTATTACATGTATAATTTGAATTTGAATTTGAATTTGAATTTGAATTTGAATTTCATATTAATATAATTGACTTATTTAGTCTCTTGATTTACTTCAAGTAATTAATTCTTTGATTTAGTCTTCATTCTTTGGAAAATGAACATATTCTCCTACACTCTCCCTCAAGTTGTGCATTAAATTGTTAAATTTTTGAGGAAATGTGCAACTTGTAGGAATTGAAACCTATTTTTGAACTACTTCCTGTAAAGTAGTTTGTACTACTTTTTATTTTTGGTGGAGTATGAGAAAATTAATGAACAAATGAGAAACTTATTATGAATCAATTTACATACTTCAAAACATTAAATGGCAACTCACCCTCAATCAAAATTCCGCAAGAAATACTCCTATGAAGATAAAACTGTAGTATTGACATGGTGAAATCATTTGCTGGATAGAATTTAGGTGCCTTTTGCTGGATAGTTTACACTTTTCAGCTATAACTGAAGATGATGCCAAGTGGTTGGAAAGACTTTTTTGAAAAGAAGTTTTAGGTGTGGTGTGGTCAAGAGCTTGAATGGAGATAATGAACTGGGCCAGATGGCATTCCTGTGGCTTTTTTTTTTTTTTTTTTTTTACCTTGGAACATAATTAAATCTGATATTAAGGTGGTGTTTCAGGCTTTCCACAAGTAGGGTTAGTTTGAGAAAAGTCTTAATGTAGCTTTTATAGCTCTCATTCCAGAAAAGTATGGCACACTTGATGTGAAGGAATTTCAGTCCATTAGCCTTGTAGTTGGAGTTCACAAAATTCTTGTTAAAATTTTGGCTAATTGGCTAAGATTGGTGTTAGAGAATGTTCTCAAATTCTCAAAATTCCCTTGTGAAGGGGAAGCAAATTTTAGATTTCATTCTAAGAGTTGATTAATGCTTTGATAGCAGTTCAAAATCAGGAGACCTGGAGTGCTTTGCAAACTTGATTTGGAGAAAGCCTATGACCACTTAAATTGGGATTTTCTCATTGTTTGTTGAGAAGATGTGGGGTTTCAACAAAATGTAGGAGATGGATTTTGTTTTGTAGAAGTTTTGCATACCTACAGTTTGCTTTTCAATCTTCATCAATGGAAATTGGTTGCCATTTGTTATAGTTATAGAGGCATTGAGCAGAATGTAAAAATTAGGCTGAAGGAGGTAGGTGGGTATTTATCGGGCTTTACAATCAGCAATTTGGAGAATAATCTATTGATGATTCCTTGTATTCTCTTTGCAAAAGATACATTGATTTTTTGTGAAGCTAACTCGAATAAAGTTTTGCACTTGAGGTATGTTTTTACTTGGTTTAAAGTTGTCTCTGGTATAAAGGTTAACCTAGGAAAATCATGGTTGGTTCCAGTTGGGAATGTGCATGATCTAGAGGAGTTGGTGACTATTTTGGGGTGCAAAATGTCAAAGTTACCAATGGAATATTTAACCCTTCCTTTTGATTTTAAATTCAAAGCGAAGATCATTTGGATCACCATTCTAGAAATATGGAAAAAAGACCGGTGGAATGGAAATGACTCTGATTTAACGAAAATTTATAGCAAGATTTTTATGGAGGGGTTTAGGCGAAGAGTCTAAATTTCATTTAATTAAATGGGATAAAATTTGTGAACCTTTTCAAAGTGGGGGTTTGACCATTTGGAACTTGAAATAGTATAATGGAGCTCTCTTAGGGAAGTCGTTGTGGAGATATGGTTCATAGAGAGAGGCATTGCGAAAGAGGGTTGTAGAGAAGAAGTATGGTACTTTATGGGGTGGATGGTGTACTAATGTTGTTAATGGGTCTTATGGTGTTAGCCTAGGATAATATATAAGAAGTTGTGCAATTGTTTTTGCAATTCATCAAGTTTTAGATGGGTGATGGTACCAAAATTTAATTTTTCTTTGATCTCTAGTGTGGTGATCCTTCTTTCAAGGAGGCCTCCTTAGAACTATTTAGTATTGCACGTGATAGGGAAAATTTTTATTTATTTTTGGATAAGTAATGACAATATTATTCATATCATGAAAGGAGTAACCTAAGTATACAACTAGGGACCAAAGCGATCAAAAACACAAATTACAAGCATCTATCAGATAATAAACTGAAGAAATAGAAAGACTTCCTATGATAGACTTCCAATCCGTAATGTTTTAAAGAAAAAAAGTTTTAAATATGCTGTTGTCCTTTTAGAATCTTCAAAACATTGGCTATTTCTCTCCCACCAAATGCACCTCATCAAACAACAAGGGACAACCATCCAAATAACTCCATTATGATGCCGACCAAACTTTCCTTGCCAACATGCTAGGAGATCAACCAGAGTCTTTGGCATTACCCAGTAGATACCAAACAAGGTGAACACCATAGACCTCATCTCAAAAGTAATAGGACAATGTAAGAAAAGAAGATCTACCGATTCTCCATTCCTTTTGCACATATAACACCAATCTAGAATCCACACTTTCCTCAAGCGTAAATTATCATTAGTCAAAATAGTCCCCAAAGCTATAGTCCAAAAATAGAACACAACATTGGAAGGAACCTTTGGCTTCCAAATGCTTCTCCAAGGAAAAGATTGATTGCATACCCCCAATAAGGCCTGATAATAGCTACTCACCTTAAAGCCCCTTCTCTAACCAATTATCCGGTGTTTCTTATCCTCACTAGTACCCCTCAACAAGATTCTGTATATAACATCCATAAAGTTAGACAAAGATTCCAATTCCCAATCCTGAATAGCATGCAAGAACTCCATATCCCAATAGAGAACCCCATCGGGGAACTTCATGAGATCCGCCACATAAGCGTCCTTAGCACTATTGATTTTGAATAACTTTGGAAAACATACACTTAAAGGATTATCCCCACACCAGACGTCATACCAAAATTTCACTCTAGTCCCATCTCCAATCTCAAACTGAATATAGCAAGAAAAAGTAGACTAGCCATTACCAATAGTCTTCCATAAACTCACCCCATAAGGGCCTTAAACAAAATTAGAGCACCAACCTCCCTCCTCACTTCCATATTTAACCCTTATCACTGTTCTCCATAGCGCATCTTTCTCAGACCCAAATCTCCACAACCATTTTCCCAATAGCGCTTCATTAAAGCATCTTAAATTTCTAATTGCCAGAGCCCTGGCTTGAATAGGAGAACACACCTTGGAACAGTTCACCAAATGAAGTTTTGATTCATCTCCCAAGCCACTCCAAAGAAAATTCCGTTGGAGTTGTTCTAGATGATATGCTACATCTGTCGGAATTGGGAAAAGGGAAAGAGGATAAGTAGGTAAATTGGTAGAGTACTTTTTATGAATGTAACTCTACCCCCTTTAGAGAGATACAACTGTTTCCATCCCGCTAACCTCCTTTCCACCTTCTCAATCATGGGATTCCAGATTATCTTCTCTTTTAATTTTGTGCCTAATGGAAGACCTAAATATTTCATAGGAAGAGAACCTTGCTTGCAACCCAAAGCATCTACTAGCAGCTCAAAATTTGGAACCACTCCCACTGGAACTAACTTAGATATTTCCAAATTAATTTTCAAACCCGATATGATCTCAAACCATGATAGAATCAAATGCAGAAACAACATCTAGTCAAGATCAGCATCTCACGTAATTAATTTATCATCTGCAAAAAGAAGATGATTTACCTGTGAGTGATCATCCTTGGATGTACCCTACACTAAAACCAGACATATGACCTTCCCTTACTGCCTTGTCCATCATTTTGCTAACTGCCTCCATACCTCTTCCTATCAATGTGCCTCCCCCTATCACAGCTCTTAAACCTTTTCCTCAGGGCAGAGGGGGCAGTAAAGGTTCTTTTCGCATAGATTCCAAAACCTTTTCTTTCTCGTTTGATGGCGGGCGGGCTGATTTTTATGCTATCCACGAATGTCGTCGGAATATTAAAAGTTCCGTGTGGATGGGTCGTAAGGGATTGGAATGGATTCTCGCATGTTTTGCCGATATTTGTGACTGGGTTCCAGGAAAGGATTACTTGTGCAAATGATACAGAGTACATAATAAGTTTCTCGAATTTCGGGAAGGTCGAATAAGGCTGGTATTTTTGTGGAGATTGTTGTGTATTATGGTGGAGCTTGTCGTGGTTGGGTTATGGTACCTGCAAGCTCAAACCGGTCTGGGTGGTGCTTGTTTACAAAAGAATTAGATAGATTCCTATCAGGTTCTAACACTGTATGGGAGAAAAGGAGGACTTCTGATGAAGCTGATGGTGGTGGTCCGACGGATGGTGGTGGACAAAATGGGAAGAAATCTATCAACATTGGTAACCAGCGGAAGTTAAGGAATTTTGAAATTTCTAGAGCTTTTTCGGGACATAATGTGCTGAAGATTGATACTAGCATTATAGTTTCTTCTAAAAATGGTAGACCCATGCGTGAGTTTAAGTTTGAGTTGACTTCTGCTAGTTTGGCGCTGAGGGTGTCTAAATCAGTTGGGGGAAAAAGAGTGGTAACGTGGATGAATCAAAATAATCCTCACAAGTCCAATTATAGTGGGCTTGTTATGTTAAAAATTGCACCTAGACATGAAAAAGCCAATTTAGCTAACCTGAGAGGTAAGGCCCAAGGGGAGTGTTCTTTTCCTCTTGGTTTGGGCGTGAGTGTGTTTTGTAATCAGAGTGAGAGTGGTGGGCAAGAGCTCAAAGCCACCGATGGAGTCAACGGTGATATCGGTGATGCCTGAGGTTTCGACGGCAGGTATTTCGCCAACATCCAGCTCCGATCAAGCTTCGAAGCTTCTCGCACCCAACCCAATGAGGGTGGTAGGTGATCCAGAGGCCAGAAAAGCTGTGGCGTCAAGGAGTAGCTTCGCTGCGGTGGTTCTCGACTCTGTTAAGGCGGGCTCTTCCATGGGTTCAGTCCCTGATGTCGAGGTATCTCTTGGACTAGGCATTCGTGACTCTGGGTCCACCGGTGATACGGTGGTTGGCTCGGCGATGGCGGCGATTGAGGCTTCGATTCTGAAAGTTGTGTTGTCGATCCTTGGTCGGTTTCCATGGGTGGTTCAAAATCGATTTTCTCGTCTCTCAGAATTGGGTTATGGGGTTGATGATGAGTTTGGGGAAGGGGAAGATCATGAAGAAGAACAAAGGAGGTATCACTATGAGGATACGATGCTACAGAGGTCAGTGGATTCTATTGGGGAATGTCAATCAGATTCTGGGCTCATCTCCTTTCGTGGGAGACTAGTGAAGTGTTTGACCATAGCTGTGGTAGTGGAGAGATATTTGTGTGTTGGAGTGTGACCCTTTGTCTCAGTGGGAGCCCAATGAACTTAGAGAGTTGGTGCTGGTTCAGGATTCTACAGAAGGAACTCAGGTGACGGAGTCAGTGCCACCTTCGAATTGGGTGTCCTTGTTGATGAAAAATTTCTGTAACATGGTGGGTTTCCCTATCGTGAAACATGAAGCTCAATGTTTGGCTCTGTTTTGCCTTTTGGAACAGGAGTGTCTCAAGGTGATTGTTGATGGGGTGCCCAAGCGACTTACAAATTCAGGGTCACGAGGTCTCAGGGAGCTTAAGGGGCTTATCTCTAATGTTAATTACGATGATGTCTCTTCTAGGAGTAGGAGCAGAGTTTCTTCGACTGCTGTGGGGGTTGTTGGTAGTTGTAAATGACTCTACGACTATTTGGAATGTAAGGGGGCTTAACAATCCCCAGAAGAGAGAGGTTTGTAAGAATCTTCTAAAAGAGTGGAAGTGCCATATTGTATGCTTTCAAGAAATGAAAGTATCTTCTATTGATGTTGTTTTTGTTCGGAGTTTATGGGGTAGTCCTTTTATTTATTTGGCTGTTTTGGACGCTGTGCAGACTTCGGGAAGGGTCTTGTTGATTTGGGATAAGAGGGTTTTTGAAAAATTGGATGTCATTGTTGGACAGTTTTTTGTCAGTGTCGTACTGAGAGGAGTGGTGGATGACTTTGTTTGGGCTTGTACAGGTGTGTATGGCCCAATGATGATGGACAGTGGGCTACTTTGTGGGAGGAGTTGTCTCAGTTTCGTGCTAGATGGCCTATGGCATGGTGCTTAGTAGGTGATTTGAATATCATTAGGTACCCAAGTAAAAGGCTAAAATTGCGAGTCGTTTAGCTGTGCTATGTTTGCATTCTCGGACTTTACAGAGAGTAATTCTTTAGTTGATTTACCTTTAGAGAGGGCTTCCTTCACTTGGTTTAGAGATTCTGGTCTTCCCTCTATGTCAAGAATTGATAGGGCTTTGGTTTCTCTAGATTGGGAGGAACATTTTGAGAATGTATCCCAAAGAGTGCTTTCTCGTGTTATTTCATACCAGTGCCCACTTTTGTTGGAAGCTAGGCCTGTTCGATATGGTCGGAGTGCCTTTAAATTTGAAAATATGTGGTTGAAAGTTGAGGGTTTTGTTGATAGAGTTCAGCAATGGTGGAATAGTTACAGTTTTGTGGGTTTATCAGGTTTTATTTTGGCTCAAAAATTGAGGGCTTTGAAAGCAGATTTAAAAAAGTGGAACAGGGAGGAGTTTGGTGACTTGGCTTTTAGGAAGAAATATTTGCTGGCTGAATTGTTGGGTTTAGATGCGAGAGAGGAGTTGTTGGGGCTTTCGAATGAGGAACAATTTTGTCGTTTTCAACTCAAAGGAGACATAGAACAACTGGCTTCTCTTGAGGAAATTTCCTAGAGACAAAATTCTCGGGCTTTGTATGTGAAGGAGAGAGATAATAATACTTGTTTCTTTCATAGATTAGCAAACTCTCATAGAAATGCTAATCAAATTAAGAGGATCGAGGTGGATGGTGTTCTTTATGAGGAAGAGTTGGATGTACGCCCTTAATTAGTTCTCTTCTATCAAGGGCTGTATGAGGAAATTGAATTGGGGCGCTCTACTATGGATGGATTAGATTTTGCTTGTATTGAAGAGGAGGAGAGGCTGTTCTTAGAGGAGTTCACGAAGGAGGAAGTTATCCAGGTCTTAAGGGAGATGGAGGGTGATAAAGCCCCTGGTCCTGATGGTTTCACCATGGCTTTCTTTCTTAAATGTTGGAATGTTGTGGAAAAGGATGTCATGGATTTTTTTGATTATTTTCATTGGCACTCTGTGTTTGAACGGTCTATGAATGCTTCGTTCCTCACTTTAATTCCTAAGAAGTGTAATGCCGCAAACATTAAGGACTTCTGCCCTATCAGTTTGGTGGGTAGTGTGTACAAGTTGTTGTCCAAGGTGTTGGCTAACAGGATGAGGGCGGTTTTGGATAATTTCATCTCCGAGACTCAAAATTCGTTTGTTGGTGGAAGGCAGATTTTGGATTCAGTGCTTATTGCATATGAGTGCTTGGATAGTAGGTTGAAGAGCCGGTTACCGGGTGTGGTTTGCAAGCTTGATATTGAAAAAGCATAGGACCATGTTAACTGGGAGGCCTTGTTTTATCTGTTGGACCAGATGGGTTTTGGGTTGAAATGGAAGGGGTGGATTAAGGCTTGTGTTACTTCTGTCCATTTTTAAGTCTTGGTTAATGGATCCCTTGAAGGTTTTTTTGGAAGCTCTCGTGGGTTGAGACAAGGAGACCCTTTATCCCTGCTTTTGTTTCTCTTGATAATGGAGGTTTTAAGTAGAATTTTGAAGAAGACAGAGGAGAATAACCTTATTCGGGGTTTTCATGTGGGAGCAGTGAATTCTGTTGGTGTGCGGATTTCCCATTTGTTGTTTGCGGATGACATTATCATATTTTGTGATGCCTCTAGGGAATAGTTGTTGTCCATAAGGTTGGCGTTGTATTGTTTTCAGGCTTTTACGGGCTTGAAGGTTAATGTTGGGAAAAGTGAGATTGTCCCTGTTGGGGAGGTGAATAATCTAGTTGCTTTGGCTAGTATTCTTCAATGTAAAGTGGGGAGTTTGCCTATGAAATATTTGGGGATGCCGTTGGAATCTTCTTTTAGGACAGTTTCGATTTGGAATCCTATTTTGGAGAAGATGGAAAAGAAACTATCAGGGTGGAAGCGTCTCTATTTATCTAAGGGTGGTAGGCTCACATTACTAAGGAGTACTCTCTCTAGTCTTCCAATGCACTTTTTATCTCTCTTCACAATTCCTAAAGCTATGGCTGCTAGAATGGAAAGTATCCAGAGGAATTTTCTTTGGGGGTCTTCTGAGGGGAGTTTCAAATATTCTTTGGTGGCTTGGGAAAATGTGTGTGTACTTGTTAAATTGGGTGGTTTGGAGATAAGAAGTGTGGCGTCGTTTAATCAAGCTTTATTAGGTAAATGGTTGTGGCGTTATGGGCATGAAGCTACCCATCTTTGGCGGAGAGTTATCTCCACAAAAGATGGTGAGGGTCAAGGGGGGTGGTGTACGAAAGTGTGCCGGAGGACTCATGGATGTGGTCTTTGGAGAAGCATTCATGAAGGGTGGGAGAGTTTTTCCAAGAATATGTCTTTTGTAGTGGGTGAAGGCACCCGTATTCGCTTCTGGCATGATAGGTGGATTGGGGATAATACCCTAAAAGATCTCTATCTTGAGCTCTATGTGTGTTCAGCAGTTAAGGATGCTTGCATCTCTGAGGTTTTGTGGATTCAGGAAGGAGGTACTTTTAGAGTGTGGGATTTAAGGTTTTTTAGAGCTTTTGAAGATTAGGAGCTAGCTGCTTCTTATTCTCTACTTCAGTTTATCTAGCCTTGTATTCCTCAAGGTGATAGGAGGGATACACTTTGTTGGTGGCTCAAAGGTGATGCTAAGTTTGACACCTGTTCTTATAACCAAACAATTCAGGGTACTTTGAATTTTTTGTTTCCTTGGAAGGGTGTTTGGAAAGCAAAGATTCCTAAGCGAGTGGCTTTCTTCTTGTGGACAGCTGCCCACGATCGGATTCTCACGTTGGATAATCTCATGCTTAGGGGTCGCCCTTTGGTAAATCGATATTGTATGTGCTGTTGTGATAGGGAGTCGATAGACCATCTTTTGCTTCATTGTCCTATTACACATATCTTATGGACCTTCATGCTTCAAGCTTTTGGTATTCATTGGGTTATGCCAGGATCGGTGGCGGGATTGTTATCTTGTTGGCATCAGTGGCTTGGGAAGCGTAACTCGAATATTTGGAATTTGATTCTAGGGTGCTTAATGTGGATTGTTTGGTTGGAACAAAATCGTCGCTCCTTTGAGAACATGGAGAAGACGTTGGATGAGTTCAAGGTTTTATGCCAGTGCAGTCTTTTTGAGTGGTCTTGTTATTGGGGCTTTACTGATTCTTCGTCTCTTTTAGAGTTTATGTTTTCCCTTAGATTATCTTTTTGATTTCCCTCTCTTTTGTTTTGCTGTTTGTTTCATCTGTTTCTTGTTGTTCATCATCATGAACAACTTGTACTTTTCATTTTTTCTCATTAATAATAGTTCTCTGATTACCTATAAAAAAAAACTATAACAAACAACAATAAGGACAAAGGACCACCTTGTCGTAAACCTCTATAGTTCTCAAAGAAACCACAAGGAGCTCCTTTAATTAAAACTGAGAATTTAACCATGGATATACAAAAGAGAATCCATTTTTTCCATTTTTCTAGAAAACCACACTGCTCAAGCATGTAGATAAGGAAACCCCAATTCACATGATCATAAGCCTTCTCCACATCCAACTTGCACAACACTCCCAGAACTCCTGATTTCAACCTACTGTCCAGACACTCATTGGCGATAAGAACAAAATCCAGAATTTGCCAATTTTTGACAAAGGCATCCTGAGACTCCAAAATAACATCTCCAACCACCTCTTTCAACCTATTAGCAAATACTTTAGAAATAATTTTGTAAACCCCACCTATCAAACTAATAGGGCAAAAATCTTTCACCTACATTGCATCTAATTTTTTGGGAATCAAAGAAATAAAGGTGGCATTTAAACTTTTCTCAAACTGACCTTTCTCATAAAAGACTTGAAAATTTTCCAAAAGATCTAATTTGATAACTTCCCAGCAAGTCTGGAAGAATCATAGGGAAACCATCTGGGCTAGGAGCTTTGTCCCCCTCAAAATATTTAACCACCTCAAATATTTCTGCTTCATCAAAAGGTCTCACAGCCTTGTCAGTAGAAATTTTTGGAAAGTTTAACACATCCAGTTGAGGGCGAATGGCTCCATGTTCCATAAATAATTTCTTATAAAACTGAATAACACAGCCCTCTATACTTTCCTGGTCTGAAGTCAGTACCCCCATCAACCTTGAGACTACGTGATAGGGAAAGTTTAGTAGCAAATCATTTACAGAACTGCAATGGATGTGTTCATTGGGTTTTGAATTTTATACAAACAATACATGATTGGGAGTTGGAGTCCATTTCGTCTTTCTTGGACTTAATATATTCACTATTAGAGATAGGTAGGTGGAGAAGATAAACTTTGTTGGAAGCCATATGCACAAAAAGAGTTTGAGGTCAAATCTTACTACAGAGCCCTAACTCCAATGGAGATGTGGATTTTCCTTGGAAAAGCATTTGGAAGCCTTCAAGTCCAGCAAGAGTTGCTATCTTTTTGTAGACTGCCACATTGGGGAGAATCTTAACAATAGACAACTTGAGAAAAAAGAATATTATTATGCTGAATTGATGTTGTATGTGCAAAAGGCATGGGGAGAATTGATCATTTACTCCATTGTTCACTTGCTTTAGAGTTGTGGACTATGGTCTTTAGCCTTTTTGGGGCTTAATGGGTGATGCAGAGGTAGTTAAGACTTACTAGCTTGTTGGGAAGGTTGATTTGGTTGATGTTGGAACATAGAAATTCTTGTTGACTGTTTTTGGTCTCAATTATGTTCATTATTTATCCCAAAATAAAAGGAAATTCTATGAAAGGTGATTCCTTGTGTCCATTTGGAATAGCTTATTTAGCTAAAATTGAAATTTTTTTGCTGAAAGTATAGAAAAAAGTTTTAAAAAATAAGCTAAATAGTACAGTGAGACTCATGAATAGTATCAAAAAGTGTAGTGGGATCCATAAATAATAGCAAAAATAAGCTGAAAGTGGAGATAAGCTGAAAAATTCAACTCATCCCAAACGCACACCTTATTGCTTAATGTGGTGCATTAGAGCATTAGGCAAATAAGGATTTCTAGAAGCTTCGAGAGGTGTGAAATGACCATTTTAGATTTGAAACTGCTGTTTTTCAGATCCATGGTTAAATGGATGACAGTGTCAGGATTATTTTCATTTTCAAACTTATTAGATTTGATTATCTTTGTAACTTTAGAATTTAATTGTGGGTGTACCTATTGTATACTTCTTGTGTACTTGGGCTACATACCTTGTTACTTATATATAAAAAAAGAATTTGAAAATAGGTCAACCATCAATTTATTACATTTCTATTTTGAATTTGAATTTCTTATCAATATAATTGATTGCTCCAATCCCCTGATTTAGTGAATCCCTTCCAACAAGAAGGTGTGTTTTGTTAAGCAGTAATACTAGGTTGTCAATTGAACTAAGCAAGCACGAAGCTGCCCCTTTACTCAAAGATGATGGATTAAGCTCTGTATGAGTTTGACTTTGGCTGACTTCAGACACTTTGAGAGAAAAATAAAAAGGAAGTTTCGCTCTGTTCTATTGTACTGACTTAAATTGATGTCTGGTTCGTGTCCTCTAACCCCCCACCCCAGTTTTTTTCTTGGGTGTTGTAAATGCCTTGAGCTTTTAGAGTAAATCTTGTCTCTTTGTAGTTAGGGGCTTTTCTTGTGTACTTCCTCTGATTAGGGATCTACCTGTTTTCCCTGATAGAATTTTCTATACTTACCTCAAAAGAAATATCAACATTATATTTCTGTCAAAATGCACATTAAATGGTGTGTTTCAGTTTCTTTATCAGTGCTTCATCTTTGACATGGCACTTTGTTTTGGCTGTGTTGCACAGCACGCTGAGTATTTTACAAACACACTGATTTTGCAGGTGGATTTATCATCACTATTGTGCTATGCTTATGGCCCTGGTTAGTCTCACCTGGGAGATTAAAGGACAACCAAATTGCGCCCGAAAGCAGGTTACTTTTGTTTAACAATGTACTAACAATAACATTGGTTCTGTATATAGTTATCAGTTAAATCTTGTGCAGAGAGGGGTTCAACTTTTCCTACAATGGGCTATGATGCAAGGGGTTGCGATGCTTTTACAAAATAGATATCAACGCCAGAGACTCTATACTCGTATTGCATTGGGAAAGGTGCTGTCCCCCAAATTGTCTTTGCCCCTTAAATTTGCCTTTGTCATTCTATGTTTTATATTAAATATAGACCATTTTACACATTTTGATCCTTAGTCTTTGGTCCCCCACCTCCCCCCATCCCCACCCTTTTTCTTTTGATCTTCCATGTTATTGCTATTATGAATCTTCTTTGTTAGAATGACAAGAATGATGAGGAATGTCTTTCTTTCAGATATATGTGAACATATGGTTCCAATATTTATTTTACTATTATTTTCAGGCTAAGAGGATGGATGTTGTCTGGGGAGAAACGGCCGGTGTGGATGGCCAACTGTGGTTGTTGTGTCCCATTCTTTTCATTTTGCAGGTGATGTACGCAAAACTTGGTCATTACTTGTTAAACATTTACAGAAGCATGCTACTTAAATTATTCAGCTACAGTGTCATTCTCTACGTCAAACTTGCTAGAGTCCTTGGTTAGCATGAATCTTAGATAAAAATTTTTCTGTATTTATTAACTTTCTTTTTCTTTTGGCACTTCCTTTATATATTCCCATGCTTTAGGATTGCGCCTCTTTTTTTGAGATTTTTTTTTCAATGATTCATTTAAAGATGAATATAACCTATTGCATCTGTCACACCTTTATGTGTTTTGCATGACATGCAATGATATTAATTGATTACCTATACACAGCTTCAATGAAAAGGTTGTTTTGGGAACGTACAAGTCATGTCAACTAAGGGTTGGCTGAATTTATATTTGGTAAAGATAGAGAGAGAGAGAGAGAGAGAGAGAGAGAGAGAGGGGGGTGGGGGGGGGGTGTTGGCATAGTTCCCTTTGTTTTAGTGTAAAATGTATCCTGTTGGAAAATGTTCTGGAAAACATTTTTTGTTGTTTGGCATAAATTTACTCATCACTTTAAAATATTAGGATAAATTCCAATAACATTCCCTGAGGTTTGGGCTAATGCCAATCAGGTCTAAGACTTTTCAAAACTAACTAATTTGGTCCTTAAAGCCAACTTAGTTCCTAAACATTGTTAGGCCAGTTGGTCATTTTTCCTCAACTGTCTTAGGGACTAAGTTGGATTTAGGGGCCAAATTGGTCAGTTTTGAAAAGCCTTGGACCTAGTTAGCAGCATTAGCCCAAACTTCAAGGTATGTTAATGGAATTTACCCAAAATATTAATATAGAAAAACTAAAATCAGCCTAAAAAATAAGCACAATTAAAATAAAATTATTGAAAATTACAATAAGAAGCACAATCAAAATAAGATTGCTACCAAAAAAAAAAAAAAAATTAATATAACAATTAACAAAAGATATCATTTTATTATTATTATTATTTTTTGTGTGGAAACTGGTAAGCAATAGAAGCTATCAACTAAACTTACACATTTGAGAGATTTTTTTGAGAATTATTTATCATTTTAGTGGTTTTAAAGGTATGTTAGTCATATTGGAGGTTTTGAAGGTATTTTAGTCACTATGAAGGTTTCAAGGCTTTTTTTCCCCTCATTTTGTAGGTTTAGGGGTATTTCAATCATTTTAGAGGTTTTGACAGTATTTTTGTTATTTTGGAGATTTTAGGTTTATCATTTTAGAGGTTTTAGGGGGGTATTTTTGTCATTTTGGAATGTATTTAACATTTTTTTCCTTTTAATTTATAAATAAATTAGGAGATAAATGTAATTTTACACAAAATGATTTTGGTTTGACCAAGTTTTTTAATTGCACCAAATGCCCGAAAATGAGGAAAATATTTTCTGAAAAATGTTAATGCCTAAACAAATTGGGCCTTAATGTTATTTTGTGCTAAAAATATATCAAGAAGATGATGGCCTCCTGGATGGTTCTATATTAGGAGTAAATTTCATTTTTGTTATAAATAAATTTGTTGAAGTTAGCACAGTGACCTGAGTTTAGTTGTGGCTTGTATATATTTGTGTTTTTGGACTTGATTAGGGTTTTGAGGCATATGTTGGACTACTGTTACTCAAGACTGCATTCATTGGGGTTGTTTCTGAATGGCAGGTAAGTTATTGTACAAAAAAACTTTAGCCAAATGATATAGCATTCTTGCCTTTTATGTACTGTAGCAATGTTTATTGATAGAAAGCTGTTGTTGGCAGGTATTTTTTTGTGGGATCCTTCTAGTTTTAATGGCTGTTGGGAATTTTACAAATACAGTACAGACACTCATGGCGAAGTCAAGGTTTAAGGCAAAGATGAAAAGAAGTAAGAGCAAGCAGGAACTGTAACAGATCATCCCTAATTATCATCTTCTTCCTAAAGCTTTTTGTAGGATTCCATTTTTGTAATGCTTTTTCTGGTCTCAATCACAAACATGCTTCTTGAAGCTAAGGCTGTAAAAAATTGCTTCATAAATCTTCGTTTTAACTTCCCATTAACCTATATATGACGTAGCATTGATTTTTTTTTTTTTAAGTGCGAGTACAAATGCATTTTGACAGAACCGTAATGTTGGATTCAAATTCTATGATTTTGTGGTACTTGGCCGTATTATGTGGTCACCTCTTTGGGTAAAGTTGGAATCAAGGTATAGACTCTGTGAGGTCAGATTGTACTTCATCCTTGAGATGGTTTTGCTAGCAATCATGTAGGAAGACGTCACTGAGAAACCTTGAGTGCTTCCTAAAATGAAACATGGTTGGCAGAGATTAGTCCTCTTTTTGTGAAGTTGGGTTGGGGTTGTTTCTATGCAGAACCAAGGCTGTGCTTGGTAGCAAAAGAGTAGGACTATAGATTTGGAATTGGAGGCCATCTTTAGAAATATGGTGATGCCTCAATGTAGATATGATCCCAATTTTATAGTTCCAATTCTATGCTGCCAAATTTAGGGTCGACATTTGTGTGTGTTCTTTTGTTTTTGATCCTATCGAGCTATTCGTTTCTTGTTCTCAGTAATAATCCCCTTTGGGAAAAATGTAATCTCAAACACTGGATCAAAATGAATTGGACTCTTTATTCTTCTAATTTTGAAATTAGAAACCCTTTTGAGTATGAAACATGTCTCAATTTGTCATTCGGTAATTATTCCCAGAGTTGGGTGGACGGAAGATGTTAGCACTTGGGTGATTATATATTAAAATTCCTATAAAACTCATTTTATTTTTTGGTTGCCTGTTTCTTTTTCTTTCCTTTCCAACAGGAGCCATCACCGACACAAGTTTCGTCAAAGCTGACATTGTAGCCTACTGTTTCACTCATTCAATTCGTGATGGTTCCAGTTATACTTCTCTTTACATATTGCATTGAGTCCACCTTCCCAATCTTCTGTCTTCGTGGAGTATTGATTGATACTCTGTGTTGTGAAATTGGGTATTCAATAAAAGCTTATGATCTGTTTGGATTGAGGGGAAGGGAGGAGGAGTAGATTAAAGTAGAGATGTCCCAAAATTAGCTTATATTCGACTAATTCTACTCTACTCCCTTTCATTTCCTCTTCTTCCCCCCACCCCCCCTCTCAATCCAAATAGGCCATTACATTGAGAGTAAAAAAACATTGTAGGTGAAGGATGAGCGGGGTGATCTGGATGGTTTGGGGTTGCTTGAAGATTTGGATAGCTGATGGTGGGGTGATGGTTTTAGAGCTTCAACAAATAAAAAAGAACTATAGAGCATCCACACTAATGCTCTTAAAATAGCTTTTTAGTTATTTTATAGCTCCAAACAAACAAAAACACCCCACAACAATGTTGCTAAGCTTAAAATATTTTACCAACTTGTTACACTGAACTGTTAGTAGTAGCAGCTCACTATAGCAAGTTGTTACAAATATTAAATTATTTTCTCTTTCTTCTCTCATTATTAAATTAGTTTCTCTCTCTCTCTCTCTCTCTCTCTCTCTCTCTCTCGTCCATGTGTAGTGTTTATTATATTTATTTATTTTGTTTGTTTATATTATTCTAATATGTCGTTTGTTAAAATAAAATCTTTTATGTGGGATATATTATTAAGTGAGTTGTTAAAATAGATAAAATAATTTTTTAAATTACTAAAAGTTATATTTTTTGAGAACCTTGCTGTGAATGCTCAAAGAGGACAACAAGAAGGAACATCAGCTCCGTCCCACAACCACCACTAGCAAAGCTTCCTCTTCCTCCTAAAAAATGCAGCAACACCACCACTACACAGCCCCACACATAAAACAACAAGCGACAAACCATTAAAAACCCAACTATGGACTCCCTTCCATGACTACACCAAGCACCAGCTGCTAGTCATCTCACCCATATTCCACAAATCATCACCCAAACAATAAATTTCATCATCCCAAGCTACCTGAATCACAAACAAAGAAGGACACCTATCCTCCATTAAGAATAAACCAAGCCAATCCAACACCACCTTCAAATTGAGAGACCCAAATCCTCAAAACCACATCCAAAACCCCATGATGGTGGCAGTGGCAACTCTAGGAATTTTTTTTAGGGTGGTAAAAAAGAAGCTTAAATTATACAAAATATAATAAAAAGAAAACTTGAATATGTCGACATAACAAAAAAAAAAAAAAATACATGAAGTTTTACAATTTCCTTCTACTAACAAAATGAGAGAGCAAAAAGTGATTGACGAGAGTTAAAGTGAGAATTGATAATGCTAATATGAGAGAGAGAGAGAGATGATAGTCGCTGCAACTACGAGTTAAGACAAGGAGAGCAAAGTTGTTGGCGTTGCGAGGAGAACTCATGGTTACATTATCTCTCTTAGCATCTTTTTAAAAAAAGAAAAATAAGCTGGGAATTATATTTATGTAATGGGTTGATCAAGTTACAAATTTGAATGATTAGAGGTTATTATTCTTTATTTTTTAATGGAATTTTTGTTGAATCTTTCATTCGTTTGTTGTTATTTGGCCTAATCCTGATGTTGTTTGGGCAATTTTTATTATTGTTATTTAAGTTTTTATTTTGTTTTTGTTGAATCTTTTGTTCATTTGTTGTTGTTTGGGCAATTTAATTTGTTATTTTTGTTGAATCTTTTGTTCATTTGTTGTTATTTGGGTTATTTTGATGTTATTTAGGCTAGTTTTTATTATTTTTATTTTTATATTTTTTAAAGGGTTTTTTTTGAGGATATATTTTTTTAAGGGTTAAGGATTATGTTTGGGGGGCCAAGATAATTTTTGTGAGAAATGTTACGTCCACAACAATTTCATAACAAATTCTAGGTGTCAGTCTGTTATTGATGGATGAAAAAAAAAATGATATCAATGGTAGGTCCATTGAAAACTAGTAATAGTTTGCCACTTAAGATTTATTATAAAATTATTGTGATCCTTGCATTACTGTATTTTTGTTGGACACAAATACTTCGGATTTTCAAGTCAGAATGTTTAATATTTAAAGAAAATATACTACATTAAAAATAATTATGCATATAATATATATATATATATATATATATATATATTTTTGGGCAAGTCAGAGCACATTTGAACATCCTGAAATGCACGTGGAGCTGCCCCTGGTTGGTGGCACAAACCCACTGTCAATTGCCAAAACCAGCTTCTTCACAGCTAATCAAACCCCTACTGATAGTGATGCTCACTTAAACAATGCCAGAACCTGATATCATCGACTATCCCTCCAACTCCCAGTCACTAGCAAACCCCACTTAAAACTCCGTTTGAAGAAAATACCTAGGTAAAAAGAGTTAAAACTTCTTTTTTTTTTAGGAAAAAAAAAAGGAGAGAGAGTTAAACTTGGCATACAAAACTCTCACTTTTGTGAAGTCAACATAAATAATTGATAAGTAACCTTATCCCCCAACCATGATATGTCACTTTAGATGAAAGACCTTTGCCATGTATTTACCAAAGCTCAAACTTTATTTATAAGAGAGAAAAAAGAATGAGAAAAACAAAAGGGTTTTATAATGGATGTTTATTAATTTTACTACAACATGAAGTTTGATTAATATAAATCAAGTGCGAAGCATTTTCTAACTTCTTTCTCTATTCATTTCATTGAATGCAACAAAATGACTAATTTAAATATTTGTCAAAAAAAATTCAAGACTTTCAATTTCAAATTCAAAGAACATGGGTCAGTTTGAATTTCACACAACATTCAAAGAAATAGAAACTTAAAAAGGAAGGGCAAAAATGTCTTTGACTATTGAGTAAAAAAAAAAAAAAAGAATTTAATAAGCCGACAAAGTTTGCTTTCAAACTAGTTTGGAAGAATCTTCTCCAACTTACTACGTAGTGATTTATAAAACTATACATGTATATTATTTAAATAAGTCACATGATTCATTAAAAAAAATAAAAAAAAACTATATTACTAAAACTATGAATAGTCTCTTCAATCACTATTAGTGTTCTAAAAAAAATAAAAATCACCATATAAGGAGTTGAAGAAAGTAGTGGTAGAGCCACGTAATGTAAAGATACAAGTATAGTTTTAAAAACCAGATTGGACTAGCCGGTTTAACCAGGAATTAGACCCTCAATTGGTCCAGTAAAAACTATAAAAATCAGTGTTTCATTAGCAAAAACCATTGGTTCAACCAGTAAAAATCGAGAACCAGACAATTTTTCAATTCTTTGATCGTTTTGGTTTTTAAAACCATGGATACAAGTTAAGTGGATTTGAATTTTTCTAGCCTAACAATACATGGTAATTATCTATTCATTAACATAGAAAATATTTTATGCAAAGATAGAAGAGTTTAAATTTACAAAATGAAAGGTTTTTGAATTATAAATGGTTCTAATTCTAATGGCTAATATTATCACTTATCTTATCACTAACTGTAGGACTCTTTTTTAATTTTGAGGGATATCACTTTATCACAACCAGCGTGAGTTTGTATTTCAGTTGAATAACAATTCTTATCTGTAACAATTAATTAGTATTAATTTTTTTGTAAGAAAGTCTAAAATTATATTTTATCTTCATGTATATAAGGTTACAATCCTAATAGGATAACTGTGTGTGTCTATATATATATATATATATATATAAAACTTTTGTATTTAGTTTGTTCTCAGGAATTTTTTTTTTTTTTGAATAATTAAGGTGAGTTTGGCATCAGCTTTAAGTTTTAAGTTTTAGTTTTTAGTTTTTATGTACAACTTTTTAAAACCTCACTTTTCCTGCATTTTCTCACTTTTTCAAATTTTTTCAAGTTGCAAATTTATTTTAACACACTTTTAACAAAATATTTTCAGCAAAAAGCTAAATAAACCGTTCCCAAAGACAAATTTTTGTTCGGCCCCCAAAGACAAATTCCTACCTCTGTCTAGACATGGCAAAAAGTGCAGGTTAGGTCGGGTTGACTCATATTTTTTCAAATGATTTTTTTTTTATGCATTTGCCTATTGGTAAGTCATGCAACAAATTACTTGGTGTAAAATTCATTACTTTGAATTAACCACTCATATTAAGAATGAGCTTAGTTCAACAAATTAATATTTGTTCAATACTTATAAAATTATAAAAATCTCAACATTGCTAACCAAAACAAAATAACACAAAGGAGTCTAGTTGACATTTTGAACATCTAATTAAAACAGATACATAAGTTTCATTTCTGCACAATATCAACATCCTAAAATGTAAACTCATTTTATAATCTAATATTAATTGTGGCTAGCACTCTATTTCAATTTAAGAAATATATATCAAAATTTGATTGTTTACTTATTTATAAATGGTTTTAAAATATATATAAATATATATATATATATATATTTATATATAATGTCATTATTAAGGAACAAAATACAAGGCATATCATCTTTTATTTTGGTCATGGATTGTCGAAAAATAAGCATAAGCATCCATAATTTTTGCCAAATTTCATCGATATACTTCAGCTTCACTTTTTTCACACTTATAAATACTTTTCATATATGTCTATATATAATGTCAAATATATGTTTCTAACTTTACTACAACTAGATTATCTTATCACGTATTTTGTTATTTAATATCTAAATTTTTTTACTTATCACATTATTCAAATAATAGAATTCAATTTGTTTGTATGCAACCAGATAAATGTCTCAATTATTTTCTTGAGACCATTGTATTTAAATAACATTATATATATATATACATATATATAATATTTTAATGACGTTATCCCAAAAAACTGATATTTTTAAAAATAACTAATAATAACGTACATTATATTTGTCAATTGAGTTTGAGTTATGCACTATAGTTCATAAAAAACAATTAAACAAATATTGACTTTTTTTTTGTTTGCCCAAAACCAAAAAAAAAAGGTCTGGTCATGGGTTAGACGGGTCAGGTATTTTTTTTTAATTAATTAATTAATTTATTTTTTTAATTCAAATTTAGGTCAAGTAAGTGAATATTGACGCATTTTGCCATATTTAGCTCCGCCATAGAGAAGAAGACAGTTCTAAATTGATTTAAAGCTAGACTTTTTCCCTAAAAAGAACTGTCATGGTCCTACTAATTGATATATTCTCGTGAGAAATTCATACCTTATACTTGAAAGAAGTATTTAAAGTTAATTTTGTTGACGTTTATTGAATACTGTTGTGAATATGAGGCTCATTTTATGGGTTAATCCCTTTTAGTTGCCGCACGTAGGATGAAGTTAAACTTGCATGTCACTTATCAACCATTTGCCAACAGTTCCTCTACTTATTGTGGTAGTGATATTTATAACATAGTGCAGCAGATCACATGGGTGACACAACGTGGACCTGACTTGAAAGTTGAAGCCCACTAGATTGGGTGGGTGGGTGGGCCAACCAGGCCTTGGATGAAGCGTTAATGATGGATGTGATATATATATATATATATATATATATACACACAGATACGTGCGTCCTTAGTGCACACATTAAGCCTTCTATTTTTTGAAATATTTTCTCAAAAATTGAAAAAATTATCAATACTTTTTCAATTCTTAAAATTTTTTTTTTTTTTTCAAATATGAAAATTATTGTATGCCCTTAAGACACACATTAGTAAAATCCTATATATATATATATATACACACCTCTCTCCCCTTTTATTATTTTTATTTACTTGAAAGGAAAGATTTGAACATTAAATGTTTTTATTGTATCAATAAGTACCACTTAAGTTATAAAACTCTATTAATTTGTCAAATAGCAACAAGGTTGACTTACTTTAGATATATTGCCTCATTATATATGAATTAAGTACAAATATTCACCAAAGAGGCATTAGGAACTTCCCTTATTAACAGCAACCACCGAACCTCAATTCTAAAATTTAGCAAGCGACATGTATTAGAGATCTCTATTACCTCTTTAATTGGCGATTTTTTTTTTAATTACTCTTACTAATGTAATTTTAAATATTTCTCTATCTTTTTTTGTTCACTCGACTGGAATTAAGCTACACTTCCATTATCATTTGAAAAATGGTAATTCATACCTTCTATTTTTATTTTTGTTATATAATAAAATAAAATAAAGAAGGTAAGAAAGCATGTACGAAATGAGATAAGACATGGAAATAAGGGACATATGTATCAGATGAGATGAAGTTACTTTGTTTTGGAAGAGATGAAGAGATAATGATCAGACTATAAAGGTATATAACTTGGGGTGTCAATTTTGATTTCCGGAGCAACAAGATTTAGGATATGCTGCGCTAATAATAACTAAATATTAATTATGATGCTGCAGAAGGAGAAAAGTCTCATCACATGGCCTTCCACTCTTTGTATCTTTTGAAACATGAAAATAGGGATCACATTCTCAAACAAAAAGGAAATAAGGTTGCCATAATAGAATGCAATGGAATATATAACTAAAAGAAATTTCAGAATAAATAAAATATATCTCATTTGTAAAGTATTTTATCGAGTCCAAGCTAAGCAAAGTGAGAGAGAGCGGAAGAAAGAGATATTATCACATGGTTTTCTAACATTTTATTTTATCCTACCTGACCTCTCCACTTTGTTTCCTTAATTTTATCACTTGTGATTAAGAAAGTAGTGTCTGGGACCTTCCTTAATTAACAATGTGGAAATCCTATTCCTCCTGATAATAAAAACACCAACCAATCTATTTTTCTATCTGCCATGTGCTCCAGTCTGCACCTATTTAATTAATTAATTAACTAATAATATTCTTTTATATATATATATGAACTTTATTAGATGCATCACAGCAAGTAAAGCTACCACATCATTCACACAATCAAAGATGCCCATAAATAGATAGATGCATATACACATAATTGCACATGAATTATGAATTTGGAGAGTTTTGAAATGTTCTTAAAGGCTTAAAGTTAGTAGTAATCGAAAGGCTCGATTGTACCTTGTAACAAAAAACAAATACAAGAACAAAAAAAAAAAAAGGCACAACAAAAAAAGTGGTGAGTGTGAAAGGAGAGAATAAGTCGGCCAAGGTACTATATAGTATATATCAAAAAACAATTATTTAAAAAAAAAAAAAGCACATGGTAGGGCACTTGTGTGGTCGATATGAGTTGGATCATTATTGTGATTGTGAGAGAAGGAGTTGCATTTGCACTTAAGAAACCAAACCCACGTTGATATAAGTTGGCAAAAGATGATGTTAGTGGAATTACTGGAGGGCATTTATTTGATGTTATAATAGTAACACTACTGTTCCTACTTTGTCAAAGTGCATATTCCCATTATTACATTTTCCCTAGGTGCTTCCATTTCTGTCCTATTGTTTCTTCTATTTCCTTACCCAAAATATTATAGACCACTCCTTTCACCGAATTACAGAAACATACTTATTTTGTAAAGGACTAAAGGTAAAAGATAAATCTGGCCACAAACTTTGAGGTTCATAACTTTTATGTCGACCAGGAAAAAAAAAAAAAAAAAAAAAATCTGCTGTAATTATGAGGCTTGAAATTCGATACTTCGGTTTTGTTTTTACCTAAATGAGTCTCTTTTAATATTGGATGGCGGAGAAGTATTAATTTTTAACATATTCAAGCGGCAGACAACTAAATAAGCTGTAACAATTAACAAAACTGCCAAAAGCGAAAGAATTCTCAAGTCTATATGAAAGTAGAATTTTTATTTTTGAAGTATTCTTTTAGCTTGTGTTATATATGTATTCTTGCCTATGAAGTTAATGGAATTATTATGTCTCCATGAATTATTATTATCATTATTGGTCTACATACTCTTCAGTTGTTTTGTTAGTGAAATGACTGATAGAGAATAGTTGATGTTTACACGTTATATATAACTTTTCATAACATGTGGTCGACGAAGCTATTTAATCTGGAGAAAGTGATAGGTATTAATGGAAGCATTCAACAAGTTTGATTTATATAATTTTTATTGTCTTTTTTAAAATTTATATTTATTTTTCTTTTTGAAAAAACCTAAAATTTTTATATTTAGGGTATTAAAATGTTCCATTGTTAGTTGCATCTAAGATTTCTAAAAGAAACCTGGCCCAGGTTCGAACCTTTCTAAAAACGTTTTGTATCAAAAAAAAAAAAAAAAAGATTTCTAAAAGCACTATAATATTTAATAACGTAATTGAAAACAATTGAGAAGTATAGAATAAGCGAGATCTGTTGTACACATTATCATAAATAATAGAAGAAAAATAAAAAAATGTAAATAAATGGAGCAAAAGCTTGTAAGATTTTTCATTATTGATTTAATATTGTTTGGTATAGAAAACTTCTTATTTTAAATCATTAAGTCATTACAATTCTCCTCAACAAGTTTTTATATATTTAAAGTGGAGCATATGTACATGGAAGAAGCTTCATACATATATATATATATATATATATACTTAAATTAGACTATAGTAGAATTATATTTAAGATTAAAAAAAATAGAGCATATGTTGCCTCATCATCAATGCCATCAAAAACATCTCTCTCAAAGTTTGTAATTAAAAACATTTATCCAATTATTTCACACAATCAACTCTTTACTGTATATATAAGCATAGAAAAATATCAAAATTATAGTTGATATGGGTAAAATCAAGTCAATTTCACAAGCAAATACACTAATAGATACATAATATTAGTGTTTATTTGTTATTCTCTTTTTAGAATCGTATCCATAATTGATATATATATATATATATATATATAATCAACCTCAAAACTTTTTAAGAATATAAGTTTATTTTTTAAAATAATTGATAACCTAATATGAATTTAAATTAACTAATGAAGAGTTTAATTGAACTTTTCAATACTTAAACAGATATGATTAAGAAATTTACTATTCAAAAACTAAATAATAAAAGACATAAAATAAATCATTTCAATTCATCAAGTAAAAACATACTATAAGCATGTACTTTACTGTCTAAAAATCAAATAATTGTAACTAAATTTAAGAATTCATGACTTAAGTTTTTTTTTACTTATCTCGAAAATGTTCTCTCTCCCTCTTTTTTTTTTTTTTTTTTTTTACTCTTGTTTGGTAGTTCCAAACTTTCCCAACGGTAGGGAGAAGAAGGAAAGGGGAAGGTTGGATGGTTATCAGTTTTTTTTTTTTTTTTTTTTTTTTTTGTTTCAAGATCATATCTAGAAAATAAATTTTCTATATTTTCTATTTAAAATTGCAAATTGATTTTTTCCTGAAGAATACTCATAATTGATCCTACAAAATTTATATTTAGTGTGTGCAATTATGAAAAAAAAATTAAAATTCTTCAATAACTCAAATATAACATTTTTAATATATATAAAATTATAAGAATTTTTCTTTGACACATGAGAAATAATAAACATACTATCAAAGTTACCAACAAAATCCTATAAACCGATAATGGTAAATAGTGTGATTAGTCACATTAATAATATAATAAATTAAATTTATAATTACATTTTTTATATTGTGTACAAAGTTAATACATTAATTATAAGTCATGCAGTAAAACTTTTTTTTTTTTTAGTAAATAGTAATACTTATTAGAACACATACGAAAATAATAATAGCTACAAATGTTAGGCTTTTTTGTAGTTGTACTCTGGTTATGTGTATTATAAACCCGATTTAAAACACTATTATTATTTTCGTGTGTGTTCTAAAAAATCATGCGGTAAAACTTATAGCTAGTAAACCTAACATCACTCACAACAAATATATCCCTATAATCTTTAATTATAAATAATTTTTCCTCTAATTTGATCCTCCAATTTCAAAATCCTAGTTTTGCCCCTTCATCTTACACGTGAAATTACACATGAGTATAGTATTTAGATCAGGATTCAATAACTTTTTTTAGAATAAAATTTTATGATTATTTCTTAATGGCTTGGTTATATTTGGGGTAAAATCATAGATATAAGAGATTTGAGCTAAGAGTTAAACCCTAATTTTTTTTTAATGCCTTTTCAATATATTTTTTTTATTGATTATATTTATTACACGATTTCTCTTGCTCCCTACATGTGACCCCATCTCATTAATAACTCATTTAAGAGTGATAAAAAGAACACTTTCTCCCCTTCTTCTTCTTCTTCTTCTTCCTGTCAATTGGTAATTATAATTTACACTATGGGATAGCCTTGCCCAGGCAAAATCCTTCATTAATCATTGTGGATTGAACACAGCTCTCCCTCCTGTGAATAGGGTCATTGCTTTGGATGAAAGAATAAGAGGTTATGGATATTTAAATCCTACACAAATTGAAATGTCTAGCGAATTTGCTCTCTCTCAGGTATCAATTTGGAGGATCACAGTATCCAAGAAAAATGAAAATTTTCGTTTCATCAGCATCGCAGTATCCAAGTCCATTTGTTTTGTAATAAAATTAGTAATAATTTTTTAACAATTTTATTTTAACAAAAAATTGATAGGCTTTAAATTTTCTTACGAACAAAAAATTAGTAAGATTAGTGTAGCCCCGTTAGAAGCCAACTATATATTGGAAATTAGGTGTAGGAGGAGGTGAGGATGAAATTAATTAACATAAAAATATTATAGGAAATGGAAAATGGTAGTAATATTATTACAATTTGAATATGAAGGACAAATTTCTGGATACCCCCAGTTTCTTTCTTCATCCAAATCAAGAAGAAGAAAGAAAGAAAGAAAGAAAAGCTTAAAAATTAAGAATAAATAAATAAATAAAAATAAAATGAAATGAAAACCTGAAAGTACAACATGTGCTTCTTTCAAAACTACCTTATCTCCTTGCTCGTGTGTTTCTCTCATGATGTTGCTGCTGCTACCGGGCAAGCTTATTTCTCTGTCTCAATTCAATAATCCATTCCTCCCGTTTTACCTTTGAAACGGTTTATTCACCAACAAATCAATAAATTAGAAAAATCTAGTACAAGTGAAGTGACTGCATTGCCATCCAAAGATTTCCCACCTTAATTAACGTACACATGTATATTCTAACTCAAGGTACCGGACAAGTAGCAGAAGATGTTAGCTAGTGATCATAGGAGTCAGAAAGAATTGGATAGGAAAATAATATATTTTTTTCTTTTCCTGACACTGAAAGGAGGAGGAGGAGGAATTAAGGTTATCATAATGAGGATTTCAACACAGACGTTAGCTAGCTAGCTAGGTATCTTCTCGAGCTTCTAAACACGTACATACATTTATGGTACAGTTTTGGCGAGGACCTGACCTGACCTGACTTGACTTAACTGGGTACGAAATCATGGCTGCAAGGGCAAGGACTATTGAACCAAGGCCAAAAATGAGGGAGGTCCATTTCCTCCCCCATTAGAGGACCCTGTATTCTGTCTCTGAAATTCTATCTTATAGCTCATTTTGCTTCCCACTTCTAATTCTTCATTCTCATCATCTTCATCCTCGTCCTCTTCTTCTTCTTCTTCCTCTTGATCATCCATATTGTCGCTTTCAGCTTCCTCAATTTTGTCATAGTCTTCTACTATTAATTGTTGCTGACGTTGATGCTCCTGCTGCTCCATTAACTCCTTCACAATGTCTTCTGGCTTCAAATTTCAGTAAAACAAGAATCAGCATATTTCTCTTGGAAGAGCCTATATAATGCCAATACTATTTTAATTCTTAAAAGTAAATAATTAAACTATAGGGATTGAGTTTACCTTCTTGGATGCCCCTCCAATTCCTTCTCCAAAGAGATCTTCTGGCAAACCTACATTGCTTGACTGGGTCTGGGCCTGTACATGTGTACTAGCTCCATTTTTGTTTTCAGATGCAGTGGTAGCAGCGAGTGGTTGTTGTTGCGTTTGTGGAGTTGGCATAATTGCTGCTGCTGGGGCATCACTTGTATCTTGTTTGATGGTCTCTTGTTGTTGTTGTGGCATATTTTGGTTAACAAAAGTAGTGCTGGTGCCGCCGCCACCACTGGTAGAGCCGCCGCCAAGTATCTTTTTCCGGTAAAGGGCATCTAGTTCGTGAAAGTAAGGACAGGTTTTGGCATCTTCGGGGCGTTTCTTGTTGCTTTCCTTCACCTTTTTGTAGTACTTATTGATGTTTTCCCATTTTTCCTTGCATCTCTTCGGATTCCTCTTGTAACCCATCCTGTGCATCCCAGCTGAAATTTCTTCCCAAAGTGGACCCTTGGGCCCTGCTTCTTGGTACCTTTGTTCAAGCCCACTCCTCAACTTTATAAGTGCAAGAACTTCTACCTTGGGCCATCTCGAGGATGATGTTGCTTCAAAGCTCCCTCCTCCACCACTCATAATAATGTCCCGTGCCTGTGGGGGTACCTGTTGTTCTGGCACAGCCATCACTACTTGGGAGAAGTTTTGAGAATGTTGGTGAACTTGTTGCTGTTGTTGTGACTGTGATGGTGGCGGCGTTGGCGTTGGCGTTGGCGCTGGAGCTGGCGCTGGAGTCTGCGAGGGGATAGGGGCTTGCGGTGTTGGGGCAGCAGGAAAACTTGGAGGTGGTGCAGGTGTAGGTAATTGTATGGTCTGGCCAGTAATCTTTTGTAGAAAAGTAACAATGGCGGCATCCCTAGAAGCGGAGATAGCTCGGTCCTGAGCCATGACCTCGTGCTCACGGGCAAGCCTAGCCATCTCCTGCCTCTTCCAAGCTTCGTCTCTTATCATCCTGTCTTGCTCTCTTTTCTCAATGGCTTCCAGAAATCTTTGTTGCATCACTTCTTGCTTGTGCATTACCTGTTTCATTAGATTCTCAAAGAATTGCATCATCCTACGGGTGCCACTGCTTGATGATGACCCCCGTTTACGTTTGCGGCTGCTACCTACGTTAGATGGCTCCCCTTCTAGTTCTAGGCTCTCCTCATCATCGTCATCGTCATTGGTGCCCAGAGAAGAGGACGAACTATTAGATGAAAAGCTGATACCAGTGGGCAGCTGGGTGGTTGTTCTTACTACTGCAGCTGCTGGTGGTTGTACAGACACCACAGGTGCAGTCATCGCTGCTGCTGCTGTTGATGCACTCGGATTGGCAGGAAATATTCCGATAGTAGGAGGAGGAGCTTGGGTAACTCTGACAGAAGAGATTGGCATAGGGTTGCTGATGATGCCTATCCCAGCTGTACTGGAAACAACAGCTGGGTTGGTAGTAGTCGTCGCGGGTGGCGGGGATATGAGGAAAGGTGAGGGGTTATTGCTGGTGGTGGCGGCACTGCTACTGGCAGGTGATGAGCTATGGAGAGCCTCAAGCTCGCTGAAGAACTTGTAGCTTTTCCCATCTTGACGACCGGCTCGCCCTTCTTTTGTTCGCTTGTAATACTTGTGAACGTTCTCGAATTTTTCCTTGCATTTCTTGGCATTCCTTTTGTATCCCAGCTCCGCTAGCTTCCTGCGCACCAACCCCAGTTTTTACATAAAATAAACGCATTCCATCAAATTCTAGAGTATCATCAATTTCACAATTATACAAAATCATATCTGAAGACTAAGAAACAAAACCCACACTGAATTTGATAATCTAGTTGGTTTATCAAAGGTAAAAAGGTGAACTCCATACATAAAGAATGAGGGAAGAGAGAGAGAGAGCGACAAGTTTACTGTTTTTTTGTTTCCAATTATATTAACTATTTTAAAACTAATAAAAAAAATAAAAGTAAAAGAAGAATTCTTCTTGGGATTTTCAATTTCCGATTGAAAATAGGAAAATAATATAGATAAGAGGAAAGTTTAGTGTGTCTAAAGGGGGATTGGGTGGTATACATGCAGTGGATCTGGGCCGCTCATAAAAAAAAAAAAAAAAATTAAAAATTAAAGAGAGAGAGAGAAGGATCCTAACAGCTAGCTCGTGAATTGTGAGGGAAAGAGATAAGAAGCCATGTGCATATTGTGTGCAAAATGAGAGTGGGGCGTGTGTGTTAGAGACAAAGAGGGATCTTGAGAAAAAAAAAAATTTGCTAGCTCTCATGAGTCCATCATTACTAAAAACTAATACCATTAATAAAGCTTTCAATGTAAGCTCCGGAAGACAATGCGTTTTAATGAAGAAAAGGATTTTTTTTTTTTTTTCTATTTTCTTAAAATGAAATAAATAAACTTGTCTGGAAAATGGAAATGAAGAAAGGAAGATAAGAAGAAGGTTGAAATAAAGTTGAAATGAAATAATAATAATAAATAAAAATAAAAAAAAAATAAAAAAAGGGTACCTAGAAACATCTTCCCAGAGAGGGCCCTTGAGAGTGGCATCACGGAAAACAGCGTCCATCTCCGACCTAATTCTGAGAAGTGCTAAAGTCTCTTGACGAGGCCACCGATTACCACCGCCAACGCCACCGGCTGCTCCTCCTGCTCGATCGGCCTCATCCCCAACTTCATCACCTTGTAAAGGCATCAGTTCATCCAAATTAACTGGGGCTGAGGCTGAGGCAGGAGGTCTGCTGCTGATAGGAGAAGCCGCTTCTACTACTAGCTGACCACCACCACCACCTTGCTCGCTGCTCTCCATACCCATCGGGTTCGGGTTAGCTCCAGCAGCACTCATTTAGTACTGAGCTTTATTAGACCCTCCACCTCCTTGTTGCCTCTTTAATTTTTCAACACCCAGCTAGCTAGCTAGCTCCTCCACTTGTGCGCCTTGCACCTTGCTTTCCAAATTCTAATATATATATATATATATATATATATATATATAATTCTAGCACCAGTCGCAGCAGCCACAAAATGATCAACTGGATCTTCTTCTCACTTTCGCTTCTTCCCTAAGCTTATTCATTTACTCACTCAGTTACTCGTAATGTTGCTGGAGGTAAGAGAGAGAGAGAGAGAGAGAGAGAGAGAGAGAGAGAGCAAAAGAGAAGTTTTGGTGAAAGATGAAGATTGTGGGATCGATGTTAAGAATGGAAAAAGAAGAAGAGAGTCGACAACTGGAAAGAAAAGAAAGCCAGAAAGTGAATTTCTATGAGTTAGTGCTGGCCTTCAGATTTGATCTTTATTCCTTTGTTTATTTTACTCTAATTTGGAACCAAATAAAATAAGATTTAAGGAAAAAGAAGCAAGCAGTAAAGAAGAAAGTGAAGATAAGCAGACGGGCATAATCATCATCATCATCAACTAGCACTGCACTGTCCTGCCCCTGCCCCTGCAAAATTGACTGAGAAAAGAAAGGAGAGAATGGGCTGTGGGGGAAAGAAAGAAAGAAAGAAAGAGATAAATGTAGAGAGAGACACAGAGAGAGAGAGACAGAGACAGAGAGAAATGAATGGAGATGACGATATTAAGGATTATGATGATTAAGAGAGAGAGAGAAAGAGAAAATGATAAAACCAACTGGATGCTGTGTTGTCAGCAGCTCTCACTTTGCAGCTAATAATTGTTAAAACCATTTACCAACATATATCTACTTTATTTTTTATTTTTTATTATATAAAATAATAATAAAAATAAAACTTGTGAAAAAGGATATGGCAAACAATCCGTCACACACTCACGAGTACCCATCATTCGGAAATAAAAATCCAGTGCCACCCCATCTTCAATCATGTTCTAGTAAATTGACTAACACTCCATTTTGTTCTACGTGGCATCTCGTTATTGGACTATGTTTTAACTGTTTCAGAACTGACAGCAGCAAAGTATTGCCCCCCTTCTCTCAAGGGACACACAACAGATTCTTTTTTCCTTTTCTTTCTTTTATCAAGTTCAAACTCCAATTTTTTTTTTCTTTAAACTACGCACTTCTTCAGTCGGAACAAACTCGAGGATTGAAGCCCAGGCGAATCAGAATATGTCTACGCTCCAACTTAACCAGAGTTAAAATGTAACCCAAAATAGATAGGCCAAATGCTTAGATCTACAACAACTACTATTTTTTATTTATAATTATTAATTAATATTACTACTAAAACCCACCACACTTGAAATGAAAACTCATGAATTATTTTTATTTCATATAATAATAGGGTAGTGTTGATAAGATCTTGAAATATCTTTATATCAAATCATTTTGCTTTATGTTAGATTTTTTATTAGCTTTATAGAAGGTAAAGATAATAAAACTAACTTTTTGAATTTCACTTATCGCTTCAATAATATTTTCAATCATCTCATAAAATAAAATCTAGAATTTAATTAATGTATAATCACTTTTTCATTTTTCTATAAAAAAAATTTACTTAAATAATTTCTCAACATATGCGCTAAAGAAAACCCAAAAATCTAACACTACAAAAAAAAGTATAACTTCAAGTGGCTGATTGGTGGAGAAAATATAATAAATCATGTAAAACTGAGTGAGTAACAATTTGTAGCGTAGAAGAATTACGACAAAAATTATAAGTTTGTTTGTAGTGGAGAACAACTCTAATCCCATATATGCATAAGCCGCATAACAGTGAGCTCAGCTGGGTGTTTGTGTTTGGTTGGTTGAGGAGGGCTTGGCTTAGCCTAGGCAGCGCTGGCTGGATCAGTGCTCAGTGGTGGTGTCAGAAGAGATGAGGTGACTTTAGTTTAGTTTTAAGTTTTAACAAAGTTGGGGTTGTCGTGTCGGCCCCATCTCCGCCTGACATGCTTAAATAAGTTCCATGTGATTGGGGCGTCTTAAATTCCGTATTACCACCTCTTTTATGCCGAGGTAAACCAAACGAATAATCTCAATCATCTGTGGCTACCGGATCGGCCCCTATTAAATTCGGCAATTGTGGGTTTTTGTACGATTCACACATTTTTATTACGTACTCTCCTTCCACTAAAGTCACTTTCCTAATTCTTTAATCTTTACAATCAACTATGAATTGTCTATTTCATCAAAAAAAAAAAAAAAAAAACTATGAATTGTCTATCAAGTTTTTATTTTTTATTTTTTTATTGTACTGTATACATTTTATGTCACATAAGCAAAATTTTCTTATTTCTCCCCATGTCTCGGATCAAGTGATTAGGATTACGAGATGATACAAAAGGGATTAATTTTCAAATATTGTCAAGTACTTTTTTTTTATATATATAAATAAATTATTTATTGTCAATCTTGTGTTTAGTGGGTTTTCAAACCCAAACCAATCCTAAAAATAAGTTTTTTTTTTTCTCTGTTAAAAAATTTATGAAAACTAATATGTTCTATACGATTATTTTTGATATATTTGTCCTGACCATGGTAAAGATAAATAGACAAGTTTAGTGAGGTTTAGGTTATTCAAATGTAAATTCAATGATATTTAGTACAAGTTTTATATCTCAAATATTTAAAGAGATTTTTATTTTTATTTTTTTGAGAAATATTTAGAGTGGTTGATTTTAAAAAGTTATTATTATTATTTTTTAATCCCAAAGTATAGACCATTTACTATTTCTAGTCTGGACTATAATGAAGAGGATCCCCTTAAGAGTTTGGAAAAGTGTAAGGGGGAGATATTAAGAAAAGTGGTCATTAATTTTTATTTTTCTTTTTCATGATGAACTTCTCAAAAATCTTTTTGAATCAAGCAGTTGTTCTATACCTTATAATCTTTTAAAAATGAAAAACTTAGGTTTCAACAAAGATTTTCTTTTAGATATGATGAATCCAACAATTAATAAATAAATAAATATATATATATATATATATTAAAACTAATAAAGTGGAATTAATTAAGGGTTCAAAAAAGTTATAAAAAAAAAAAGAAAAGAAAAGAAAAAGAATTGGGAGGAAAAGGAAAGAAGGTCAGAAACCCAAATCCATTTTACACTGAGGAATGAGGATGGATGGGAAAGGCAGACAAGAACAGATTGATACAGCTGTAGCAGGGGGCCCATTTTACATGAGGTGGTGGTAAGAACGTGCGTGGCGTTTCTCCCGGATTTCTGAAACCCCTAACTGCCAGGCATCTACCCCTTTGCCCAGTTCACTGCACATGCCCCTTGCTTCCCCTTTTTTTAATGTTTTATTTAACTCCCTCTATATATATAATTTTTATTCCCATAATATTAATAATTTTACGTGTGAACAAGTCCCTGTGTTATCTCTTATTACAGTGCTGCTGACTGCACCGCCTGTTCTTTTTTAAATAACTAAAAGACTAGTCTGTCCATTTAAGTAGAAATTATATGTAACTTACGGTGGAGTAGGCTATTTGGCTAAAAGACTCTTATCTGTTTATATCTTTTTAAAATTGTCAAGTTAATTTATCAATTTTTTATTTTTATTTTAAATTGACTTGACAATTTTAAACATATAGAAGTCGTTTAATGGAATTGTGGCAAGAACGGAGTTAGGACTTTTTTTTTAAAATTTTTTATTAGAGATAATTACAACATGCTATGTGGCAGGAATTTATTAGAGATAATTACAACATGCTGTGTGGCAAGAACGGAGTTAGGACTTTTTCTTATTAGAAATAGTTATAACATGTTGTTAACCCCACAGCTTGAACCCTTTCCCCCCTAGACTCCCAAACACTTTGTGCATGAGGAGATACCCATTCAATTACAAGGCCTTTGGCAGTTAGGACTTGGAATTAAGCATATGTTTAGTAGATTGTAATAGGTACTGTAGTATATAATAATTATTCTTATGGTTTAGCTAATAACTATTCATCTCTAAAAGAGATGTAATAGTTATTCCTTAGTAAGTGTATTAATTTCTAAAATAAATATATTTCCAAATAAACAAACTTTCCATTTGTATATAACAATTATGAAAATAAAAAATCATTAAAAAATAACTAATCTCTCTTTCAAATTTAAAAAATATTATTTTTTAAGAAATATAATTATATGAGTAAGATATTTTCTAGAATATTTCTTAAGTTTGATTTAAAATGCTTTCATTCCATTGTCTTCAGAGTTCTATTATTGTGTTGTTACCAAACAAATGAATAGTAATAAGCATTACATTACAACATCTTATATTCCTTGTAATACATATTCCTATTCTTATGTAATTATTGTTACAATCTACCAAATGTGCCCTAAGGGAGGTGGTTTTACTGCCGACTGCATGTTGTGGTTCCACCCTCTGGATTTGCTGTTCAATCACATATGTTTTTTTTTTTAGTGTCTTTAATGAGTACTGTTGGGTAAGGACAAAATTAGTTTGTTTAAAATTTTTTAAAGGGCCAAGTTGTTTGTTTCGAGTAAAATTAGTTAATTGGACTTAATTTTAAAAAAAAAATTGCTATTAGTAATTTTTATTGTTGGGCTAATTTTTCTGGACTTGTATATTTTGTTTTAAATTTTAGATCTATAAATTTTTTATAGCCTTCAAAAGGAGTATATGCTAGAGTTAAAACCATTTTTATAAATTGCTGATGTGGTTAGTAGTTATTGTTATATAAAAAAGTAATGTAAGTGGTAGGCCCAAATATGAACCAATAAGAATTTGCAACTTCAACGGTTTGTAAAAATATTACAAAAAAGTTTGTGACTATAGCATTACTCTCAAAATAATTAGTGATATTATTGTTAAGGGGGCAAAGTGTGATTTTATAGAACAAAATTGCTAAAATTATTACATATATATATACTAATAATTTTAAAAAAAAAATTTAGGGGGGGTGGGGGGGGCGGGGGGTGTGATTGCCCCTCCTTGTCCAAGAGTGGCTCCGTCACGTTGTCCATGAAGATAGTATAATTTCTCATACTTATACGTGGGTAGTTCCACATAGCCAAAGAGTGAGTTCAAAAACAGGTATAAAGCCTTCATACACACTACAAGAGTTACCTGCTTTTGTAGTGGGTAAGTTGTATGATATTATGCCTTTGTCCCCATTCCCTGTGTGTGTTGTTTGTTTGTCTTCCTTCTCAAAAAAAAAAAAAAAAAAAAAAAAGGGAAAATGGGCCTAGTTTGTGTGCTTAAAGTAAACCTCTTGACCTCAATCTAACTACCCTTGGTTTTAAATTGAAAGTGCAGAGTTTCTCGAATATTAGGCCCTTTGGTGCAGCCCATCTCTAAATGCCAGCTTGTAGCTCTTCATCAGTCCGCTCCTATAGACATTGCACCCTATTTATTGGCCCAAACTGGGCTTTTAAACGCATGACCTTGCCATTGAGTTCGCATTCAGTAGGTCTTGGGTATAGGAAAACTGAGTTGGATTTCTAGCAAAATTGATGACGCTCTAGATCCCATTTAATTCTCTCAGTCTTATTATATTTATCTTTGTTTTGCAAGATTTGCCGATAATGAATAATAAAAAAATGATTTGGGTTCCATATAAATCTCTAATCACTAAAGAATATCATCATCATTACTATTTACTTTTGACTTTGTCCTAATATATCTCGTAATTATTTGATTTTGACACTCAAGACCAACACGATAGAGTGTTAACTGTTGAGAAACTTCTAAAAAGAAGCAACCAGGTCCTTAATGGGCCGAGGCTTTGGGAGTTCAAGTTATAGAAAGTTTGACTATGGGTACACATCTATATCTAATATTATACGCCTAAATTTATGTAAGCTTATTTAGATAATGTAAAATATGTTCCCTAATTAAATTCAACCATATAAACTTGAGGTTATTTATTTATTTATTTATTTTTAAAGGAATATAAACTTGAGAATTGTAATTGATGAAGTGCAAATTCGTCAGTAATTGCAAACACGTCCAGACGGAGCCCAATCCTCGTTTACGTCACAGTAAAAGTAGCAATCCCTTAAGACGGTCATCGGTGTGGTGCCTGCCACAACGCCTCCGATGCCAAAGTCAGTAGAAGAAGGTTTTAGGGAAATAACAGAATGTCAAAATAACTAGGAGTGCTTTTAGGTGAGTCTCTGTACCTCATATTAGTGCTAGGAGGGTTGTATATATACATTCCCGTAGCCCCTAGCCGTTGTGGCTGTTATGGTGGTTTTAATGCCTCTTTTGGTAACGCCTCATGGTCAATGATGTGAGCTTTGATGGGCTTCCAACGGTTTGTACAGTTGTCCCTGTAACCGTCCGAGGCATTTATTTGATTGCATCGAATGGCTTCTTTACCTTCGTCAGTAATGTGGCTTATATCGTCGGAGGCACCTGGTTAATTCATCTGTCAATACTGCCTCGTTGGTTTGGATAAGGTCATCCAGGGAAGTTGAGTTCGTCAATCCCATCAGCTGCCCCTAGATTCTGTGGTCGTCGTGACGTGTCATGACGATCACGGAAGATGAAAGGTCTATGGGCTGTATATGACTCTTGGGATTTCACTCCGTATTAAATGCATAGTGGCGGCGCCACACGCGTCGTGGCCACGTGGCATGTTCTGATTAGTGGAGTTAATGTTCCAATTGTATGACCCTTGGGTTTCTCGCTAAATTTTAGTTTTTTGAGCCTTGGTTTTTAAACTTCTCCTCTCCTCACTTTTCCCTTTCACTTTTTTCCAAACTTCCAATCATTGCTCTAAGTGTTTTCTTCTCCAACTTCCCTTTGCAACTCTTCTTCGAGCTGGTGCGTAGCGTGGTGGTGCTTCTCACATTCGCCCTCTTTTAAGGTACACTTCTCTTTCTTTTTCTTACTTCTTTTCTTTCTTGGTTGCGATAAAGCTTTTGATTTTTTTTTTTTTTTGCTGCTTTTGATTTTTAGGGTTTAGCATTCATCTCTTTTTTCTGTTTCTGGGTTTTCATGGTTGATAGTTCTGAGGTTAAGGTAGTGTGTCCCTCAGTCTCTTTCTTGTTTGCTCGTTTAGGGGCTTCTTTAGACACTTCCAATGCTTTTCTCCCTCTGATTGAGAATTTCGTTTTTGAGGGTTGTGGGCTAAGAGTTGTAGTGGGTGAGTTGTTTCCTGTACTCAGCCAATCGATCAATTGGTTTGGGGGTTTGATAGAGGAAAGGAAGAGGATGTCTGAAGTGCAATCTAGTGAGCTTGAGACTGGGTTGCCGTCTAACGACGGCCTAATGGAGGAAGATACAACTGTCTCTTCCCCTCGAGAGGTTAGGGCTTTCCACACCCTCAAGGAGGTGTGTGGGCTGGATGCCGACACATTAGGTAGGTTTAAGGATAGGTTTTAGTTTTCGGAGCGGGTTAGGGTTCGTCTGCCCAATGAGGAGGATTGGGCTTGTCACTTCTTCCCCGGGGAGGTATGCTTTTACGAGGCTGCCTTCGTCTGTAGGTTGAGGTTCCCCGTCCATCCGTTCCTCATGGAGCTATTAGATCGTTTTGGTATTTCTTCCGGGAAACTTATGCCCAACTCATGGAGAATAGTGGTCAACTGTATGGGGATATGGCTGGCCGCTATAGACGGAGGCATGCTTAAAGTAGACAAGCTCGTCTACTTGTACCGTTTGAATGAGTCCAAGGAGCACAAGTATTATGAGTTGGTGCCTTAGGAAAGGAGGACCAGGATCGTCAGGGGTCTACCTTCGTCTTTCAGGTACTGGAAGTCCCGGTTTTTCTTTGTGTCCAGGGACGACTTTGAGACTCCCTCCAATGAGGTTTGGGGTGATCTCCCGAGGTTGCTTCGCCGGTGGGGAACCCCAACCTTAGGTGTGTAATTATTTCTTCCCGTCATTTAAGTTTCATTGTGTTTATTTTTATTGTCACTAACTCCTTTGCTCATTGTTTTGCGTAGTTAAGAGACGGCCCAAGCTTAAGAGCAGGTACAAAGAGCGTGTGGAGAAGGCGATCGAATACGCAAAGTTAATTGAGGATTGGGACGATCTTGTGGACCCACGGACTCTTGCCTTCTATTGCCTTGGTCCAGAGCCTTCCGCCTTCATCTTGCACAATATTGATATTGAGGAAAAAAAGAGTAAGTGTTAGGTTCGTCAGTATTGATTCCCTTGTATACACTTGGTTTTTTTTTTTTTTTTTTTTTTTTTTTTTTTTTTTTTCTACAAGTGTTTTCCTCTTGCAGGAATGATGACTAAGTTTAATAAAGACATGTATGCAAAGATGAGATCGAAGAAGGACGAGCCATTGTCCAATCTTGGTAAGAGGACAGTGCGCGTTACAAGGATGGGCCCCCCCGCTACTCCAGGTTCCCTCGTTGCTCTAGCTGTCCCTGGTACTAAGGTGACAAAGACAGCTTCTCCGACCACTTCTGTTGAAGAGATACCTACTCCTACTTCCAAGAGGCCACGCTTGGTAGGTAAAGGGAAGGAGAAGGCTGACTCTCGAGCATCCAGTATTTGGGACGATGCTGAACTTGCGGTGGAAAGGGCGCACGGGGTTGTCACTACTGAGGACCTGAAGGTTTTCTCAGGTGTGCCTTCCAACGAGGTGGTGGCTTGTCATGTCCATAGACTTGTTCAGGTAAAGTACTTGTGCACTTTTGGTTCCTCTCCCTTATTTTTTATTTTTATTTTTTTTTTTAAGACTCCAATTTTCTTTTCAGGTGCTGGGGGAGAGTCTTCACATTACAACGGAGTACCTCACTCAGGAAGCCAAGGTCGCGTTTGTGAAGTCCAGGATGGAAGCTCTGGACGTGGAGAACTCCAAGCTAAAGAAAGACTTGATTTTTGCCATGGATGAGGCCAATACTCTGAAGGAAAAAGTCAAGACCTTGAGCGACGACCTCAGAGTCGAAAAGCAGCTAACTCTGGAAAAGGAAGAACATCTTTTGGCTGCTAAGGAGAAACTCAAGACTATTGCTGCCAAGGCCGTTGAGGCCTTCCAGCAGACTAACGAGTACAACACAGTACTATTCAGTTGGTATTTTAAAGGCTTTGAGCTCCTGAGGAGGTACTTTGTTAAGCATCCCATTGGAGTAGATCTACAGAACTTGGACTTGGAAGAGGTGGACAAGGAGATGGCTGCTGACGAAGCCTCCCAGTCCTCGGCTTCTGAGGAAGATGCTCCTAAGAGTGCTCCTGCTAGTGATGATGCCAACAATGCTTGAACCTGTCTTTTTTTTTTTTTTTTTTTAAGTGAACTATGTGTTTTCGGGCCTTTTAAGTCTATTTTGAGAACAATATCTTCATTTTAATTTGAGGACAATCGTACCTTGTTTTGATTGCAACAATGACACTATACTGGTTGCCTGTTGATTTTGGGCTTTCACTTGCGTTTGCAATTCTATACTTATTTGCTTGTTTGTGTCCTTGTTTCTGTATGATTCTTGCTTGCTTCGTTCATTTGGCTGCTTCATTTGCATTGGTACATTGTACTTAGTTAAATTTTCTGTTGTGATCTGCCCTTTTGAAGGAGGACCGACTCGTCCGTAACTTGTACTTATCTAGGCGGGGAATTGACTTGTACATCGTCAGTAACTTATTTTCGTATAGGTGGAACCTTGTTTACTTAGCCATTTTTATGACTTACACCTGTTTAATAGACATTGTCATCTTTAACCTTGTCAGTAACTTACATCCGTCAAGGCGGAATCTTGTTACTTAGCCATTTTTTATGACTTACACCTATTAAGGGATTTTGTCATTTTTATGGCTTCGTCAGTAACTTACATCCGTCAAGGTGGAATCTTGTTACTTAGCCATTCTTATGACTTACACCCATTAAGGGATTTTATCATTTTTATGGTTTCGTCAGTAACTTACATCCGTTAAGGTGGAATCTTGTTACTTAGCCATTCTTATGACTTACACCAATTAAGGGATCTTGTAATTTTTATGGCTCGTCAGTAACTTACATCCGTCAAGACGGAATCTTGTTACTTAGCCATTCTTATGACTTACACTCATTTAAGGGATCTTGTCATTTTTATGGCTTCGTCAGTAACTTACATCCGTTAAAGCGGAATCTTGTTACTTAACCATTCTTATGACTTACACCCATTTAAGGGATCTTGTCATTTTTATGGCTTCATTAGTAACTTACATCCGTCAAGGCAGAATTTTGTTACTTAACCATTTTTATTACTTACACCCATTTAAAGGATCTTGTCATTTTTATGGCTTCGTCAGTATGTTACATCCGTCAAGGCAGAATCTTGTTACTTAGCCATTTTTTGTGATTTTCACATTACTAGATCTGCTTGCATTAAAATATTGGCTGAATAGTCCTTTTTATTGCTTTCAAGAATGAATACAATTGTCTATTACATCTATTGGTAGTACTTCTTCAAGTGCTTAGTGTTCCATGGTCATGGAAGCCTCTGCCTGTCTATGGTTTCCAGGTGATAGTTGCCTTGCCTGGAGTAATTGACGACCCGGTAGGGTCCTTCCCATGTGGGGCTGAGTTTCCCTTGGGCAGAGTCTTTGGTTGCTGGGGTGACCTTGCGCAGGACGAGGTCTCCTATGTCGAGTCGTCTAAGCTTCACCCTTTTGTTGTAGTACTCAGCCATCTTTTGTTGGTACTTTGTCATCTTATTAGAAGCTTTCTCTCTAACTTCGTCCAGATAGTCCAAGTTGACTCGTAACTGATCGTCATTACTCTTCTCGCAGAACATCTCTCACCTAACGCTAGTTACTCCCACCTCAATTGGGATTACTACTTTGGTGCCATAAGTGAGTCTAAAGGGGGTTTCTCCTGTTAGGGTTCTTGTTGTAGTCCTATAGACTCACAAGACATTGGGTAATTCTTCCGGCTAGGCCCCCTTTGCGTCGCCCAACTTGGCTTTAATGATCTTGAGTAGCGTCCGATTGGTTATCTTTATCTACCCAATTTCCTGTGGATTTCCTGGGGATGAGAACTGGTTTTTGATCCCTAAACTTGAACAGAAATCCTTGAAGCTTTGGCTATCGAACTGCTGCCCGTTATTTGATATGATCGTCTGTGGAATCTTGAACCTGTAAATTATGTTCTTCCACACGAAACTCTAGGTCCTTGCTTTGATGATGGTTATCAGTGCCTCTACTTTGACCCATTTTATGAAGTAATCAATAGCGACTTGTAGGAACTTTACCTGTCCCTTACCTTGGGGTAACAGTCCGACGATGTTGATTCCCCATTGCGTGAATGGCCATGGGAAGGCTATTGTCATCAGTCTCTCGACTGGAAGGCGCTGGACATTCCCGAACCTTTGGCACTTGTCACACTTCTTGACGAGCTCCAATGCGTCCATTTGCATGGTAGGCCAAAAGTAACTTGTTCTAATGACCTTACTTACCAAGGATCTGGGGCCTGCATGGTCCCCGCAAACCCCTTCATGGATCTCTTACAGGATATACTTAGCTTCCTCTTCATCGACACACTTCAAGTAAGGCATGGAGACGCCCTTCTTGTACTTGATGTTATTTAGGATTGTGAATTTGGCTGTTCTCTTCCTGACTTTCCTGGCTTCCTCGGCATCCTGTGGGAGGTATTCGTCTTGAAGGAAGGATACGATTTGTGTCATCCAACTGTTTGTAGTCTGGATTGCAAATGTAGACACGTTTTCAATGCTAGGGCGTTTTTGGATTTCCATGTCTAAGCCCATGCTTGTTGCTCCTTCTGATGAGGCCATTTTTGTGATCTCGTCTGCTACCATGTTTTGGCTTCTTGGGATCTGCATGAACTCTACCCTATCAAAATCTTGGGTTAGATGCCTTGTCAATCTAAGGTATTTCTACATTCTTTCTCCCTTTGCTTCATATTCCTCCTTTATTTGCCTTATTACCAGCTTGGAGTCACTCTGAAGGAGCAGGTTCTTAGCCTCGTCAGTATGCCTTCATACTTGGCCTTATTATTGGTGGCCGAAAATTTCATTTGAACTTCGTATTTAAGCACTTTTCCATCTGGTGCGGTGATAACAACCCCTACTCCCCCCCTCTTTTGGGTTGACGAACCATCGGTCTATATCATCCATCATTCTGTCTCGTTGGTGAGGCTGTCATCGTTTGGGATTATGAACTCGACAATGAAGTCTGCCAGATCTTGTGCCTTGATTGCGGTCTTGGGGTGGTATTTGATGTCAAACTGGCTAAGTTCGATTGCCCACTAGACCATTCTCCCTGCTGCTTTAGGTTTGTTCATGGACTTTTTGATGGATTGATCCATCATTATCAGGATGAGATTCGCCTGAAAGTATGGACGTAGCTTGTGCAAGGCTACTATTAACGCAAATGTGATCTTCTCGATTCTTGGGTACTTGGCTTCTGGTCCTTGAAAAGCTTGGCTGACATAGTAAACTAGGAGCTGTTTCTTGCCTTCTTCCTAAATCAGGGCTATGCTCACAGCCATGGTCGACATTGCCAGATACAAAAATAAGTTTTCTCCTTCCTTGGACGGGCTTAAGAGGGGTGGATTGCTCAAGTAATGCTTGAGTTCTTGAAACGCTGCTTCGCATTCGTCAGTCCAGGAGAAGGCCTGCTTCAATGTCTTGAAGAAGGGCAAACACCTGTCCGTCGCTTTAGAGACGAACCTGTTGAGTGCCACGATACTTCCTGTGAGTTTCTGGACTTCCTTGACGGTCTTCGGTGAGGCCATATCGAGTATGGCTTGCACCTTCTCCGGGTTCGCTTCTATTCCCCTTTGGGACACCATGAATCCCAAGAACTTTCCCGAGGCTACGCCAAAGGCACACTTGCTGGGGTTCAGCTTCATCGGGTACTGTCTAAGTGTGGTAAACGTCTCCTTTAGATTGTCCAGATGGGCCAGTTCCTGTTTACTCTTGACGAGCATGTCATCCACATATATTTCCATGTTTCTTCCGATCTGCTTGCTAAATATCTTATTCACTAACCTTTGGTAGGTTACCCCTGCATTTTTCAATCCGAAAGGCATTACCTTATAACAATAGAGCCCTTGGCTCGTGATGAAAGCTGTTTTCTCCTGGTCTTCTTTAGCCATTTTTATCTGGTTATATCCCAAGAAGGCATCCATGAATGTCAGTAACTTATGCCCAGCTGTAGAGTCCACCAGCTAGTCTATCCTTGGTAGAGGGAAACTATCTTTTGGGCAGGCTTTGTTTAGGTCCGTGAATTCTACGCACATTCTCCATCTCCCATTAGTTTTCTTCACCAAGACGACATTTGCAAGCCATTCTGGATAGTACACTTCACGAATGAAGCTTGCTGATAGCAACTTGTTAACCTCGTCCGTAATAGCTTGATTCAATTCTGGAGCGAAGACCCATCGTTTTTGCTGGACAAGCTTCTTCTCGGGGTTCACGTTTAGCTTGTGTTCGATGACTCTTGGGACATGCTTGGCATATCCTTGTGGCTCCATGTGAAAACATCCAGGTTCTCTTTAAGGAACTAGACAAGTCTCACCCTCATCTCGGGACTCAACATCATCCCTATCCTGGTCGTCTTTGTCGCTTCTCTTTCGACCAGCTCTACTGTCTCCAGGGCTTCAACTTTATCCTCTTCCTTCTCCTCGATCATCCATGTATGGTTTTTCTTGGCAGCTAGCACGGCCTGGTAGCATTCTCTAGCCAGTACCTAGTCTCCTTTTACTTTACCAACACCGTTCTCTGTTGGGAATTTTACCTTCAAGCACTAGGTGGATGTGGCTGCTTTCTAGCGGTTGAGCGTTGGTCTCCTGATTATTACATTGTAAGATGAGGGGCAGTTTACTACTAAGAAGTCCAATTGACGAGTCAGCTACCTTAGGTGAGTTCCCATTGTAACTGTCAGTGTCACTATGCCTTTGGGATATACCCTGTCTCCACTGAAACTGACGAGGGGAGAGTCAAATGGGTGAGTTCCCACTGTAACCGTTAGTGTCACTATACCTTTGGGATATACCTTGTCTCCACTGAAACTGACGAGGGAAGAGTCAAATAGGCGCAGCCTTCCTGGATCTAGCTTTAACTACTAGAAAGTAGACAGGTAGATGATATTCGCAAAGCTGCCACTGTCCACAAGGATTCTCCTGGTATTGAATCCTTCTATTGTGAGCATTATGACTAAGGGTCGTCATGAGGTTGCTTGACCCCCCTAGCATCTTCTTCTGAGAAGCACATGTCTCGGTCCGTCCGTCTTTGTTTAAATGGGGGCATCCTATGGACGCTGTTGACCTGCCTTTAATACGATTTCTTGAGGGATCTAAATGACCCACTCGTGGATGGGCCACCTATGATTGTCTTGATCTCCTCGATCACATTTGGTGGGCGCTGAGATGTGTGATCCTCGTCATTGGGTGAAAATTCGCGCTGGTTCTTGTTATCACCCCTGAATCTACTGGATTCCCCCTTTTTCACATACTTCTGTAGCTTCCCTTTCCATATAAACTCCTTTATCTGTTCCTTTAAGTCCCTGCAGTCTTCTGTGTAGTGGCCGTGATCCTTGTGGAATCGGCAGTACTTCTTCTTGTCACGGACGTTGAGGGACGAATGTAATGGCCTCGGCCATTTGAGGTAATGCTCATCCTTAATCTGTGCCAAAATTTTGTCAACAGGCATAACTAAAGGAGTGAATTTTACCATTCGAGGAGTTTTTTTGTCTTTCCTTTTACCCCCGTCATTGGTTCGAAGATCGGGACGCTCCTTTTTTGTACTTTACGATCGTCCTCCTTCCTTCCCTTGTCTCCCGGCTTTTCTACGTCCTTTATAGCGGCTAATGCATCTTTAGTGCTCATGTACTTCTGTGCCTTCAGGAGCATCTCTATCGTCATTTTAGGAGGATTCTTCGCTAGTGAAACCACAAACTCTCTGGACTTCAACCCCGCCTAAAAGGTTGTCAATTGCACCTTGTCGTCAGCTTCGTCTACCTCTAAGGTCTCCTGAGTAAAGTGTTTTACGTACGACCTCAGGGTTTCTTTCTCCCGTTGTGTAATGGTAAGTAAGTGATCCGCTGGCTTCTTAGGGCATTGTCCCTCGACGAAGTGGCGCAAAAAGGCGTTGCTCAACTGCTCGAAGCTATCGATGGACGATGTTGGTAACTTTGTGAACCACTCCCTTCTAGCTCCTTTGAGAGTGGTATGGAAGGAATGACACAGTATTTCGTCAGGAGGCTATTGAAGGCCTAGTGTCGTTTTGAAGGTGTTGAGATGGTCCTGGGGGTCCTTAAGCCCATCAAACAGCTTAAGCTGAGGCAATCGAAATTTCGACGGTACTGGGCATTCTAAGACTGCTGTAGTGAAGGGTGAGTTTGTTGCCTTGACCATTCTATCCAGGCTTCAATCCATTTCCCCTTAATGGCATTCCTCAGCTCATCCATCTCCTTTCTCATCTCCCGAAGAAGATTTGAGTTTTGCTTATCCGGGGTAGCTATTCTTCGGCGATCACTCCTTCTATGGCTATCTCCCTCATCCTCTTAGTTGGCTCTGGACCGATTCTCCTCCTGTTGAAGCTGTTGCCTCATTTCTTGATTCTGTCTGGTCAGCTCTTCAACGGTGGCCGCTAGGGCCTGGATTTGCAGAGCTAAGGCTGCAGAATCCTGGTTGGACTCCATCTAAATATAGAAGTTGATGGAAACTACGCTTTTGAATCAAAGTACGAAAATGTCGTTCCCACAAACGGTGCCAAACTGATGAAGTGCAAATTTGTCAGTAATTGCAAACACGTCCAGATGGAGCCCAACCCTCGTTTACGTCACAGTAAAAGTAGCAATCCCTTAAGATTGTCACCAGTTTGGTGTTTACCACAACGCCTCTGATGCCAAAGTCAGTATAAGAAGGTTTTAGGGAAATAACAGAATGTCAAAATAACTAGGAGTGCTTTTAGGTGAGTCTCTATACCTCATGTTGGTGCTGGGAGGGTTGTATATATACATTCTCGTAGCCCCTAGCTGTTGTGGCTGTTATGGTGGTTTTAATGCCTCTTTTGGTAACGCCTCATGGTCAATGATGTGAGTTTTAATGGGCTTCTAACGGTCTGTACACCTGTCCCTGTATCCGTCTGAGGCATTTATTTGACTGCATTGAATTTCCTTTGTCAGTAATGTGGCTTATATCGTCGGAGGCACCTAGTTAATTCATCTATCAATACTGCCTCGTTGGTTTGGATGAGGTCGTCCAGGGAAGTTGAGTTCGTCAATCCCATTAGTAACTATATATACACAAGAATATTATTATGCTGCATTAACCAATAAAAAACATTGTTAACTTTATACACGAATTGTGCTACATTGGCTAATAGCCCACATTTTTAAATATTACACACAAAGAATGATAATATAAAACAAAAGTCATTTTTTATTTCTTCTAAATTTGACATATAAATTTTTTAAAATCCACATTTTCCATCTCATCTTTTTAATATGTATCGTTAAATTGATTTTAAAATTACAAATAGTGTTAAACTATGTTAGGTTAATACAGGGGCGGAGCCAGGGGGGGTCGAGAGGAGGCAGTTGCCCCCCCTGGCTCAGCAGAAAAAATAGTTGAGTGGCTTTTAAATTTAGTAAGAAGAAGGTTTGTATTTGGTTTGACAATATATCCATCTCAAAGTTGCATCTCTTTCTCTAGCTTTGGTTGGGACTTGGTGTCAATTCTCCACTTCACCATGTGGATCCTTACTAAAAAAAATTCTTTATGTAATAATTATCCTACTTCATAAAATTTTGTATAATAAACCAAAATTTTGAGATAATTATATAATAACACAAACTTACGTTAGTTGTATTTGGTGTTCATACTTAATTACTAAAAATATTTTCATTTATAAATGGAATTTTTACTCTCTCTCTCTCTCTCTATATATATATAAATATATATAAAAGAAGATGGCTTATTTATGCAAAAAAAAAAAAAAAAAAAATCCTTTACAACTATCCAACATATATGTAATATGTGTGTGTTTCAATATGCATGCATAGTGTATATAAATTTTGCCCCACCTCGAGTCAAATCCTGACTCCGCCACTGGGTTAATATGTCATGAGCAGTCATCTCTTTCTTCTGTACTTACAGATCAATTCATCTTGACTTTGACATATTAGCAAGTAAAAGATCTCACAAGGAGAGAGAGAGAGAGAGAGAGAAAGAGAGAACAACAAACATGGCGTGTGGTGACAAAATCTAGCGAAGACAAATAATTGTCTTCAAATAACATCTAGTGAGGAAACAATTAATTCTCATCAAATATTAAAAAAATTTAAACATGGTGATGAAATCAAAATTTTGTCGCTATAGGTCATGAAAAAAATGGCACCACCAAAATTTTTAGGCGCAAGATTTACGGATGTTTATGGCTGACAAACTATTTCATTTTGGAAAGTGAGATCTAGGGAGACGAAATTGGGCATTGCCAACTACTGATAAGAGGTAACGAAAAGCTAATATTGTTGCCCAATATGTAAAAAATTTGGTATCATTAGTGACAAAATAATTTTCTCATCACCTATTTGTCAAAAATAAAAGGGTGTGGGTCGAAATTGTTGGTCGCGAAGAAGCAGATCCCTTGACCGAAGAGGAGATATCTATAATGGTTTTTAAGCCTAGATCTAGCTACCTAAAGAGACTTAGTATGAGGTCTTCCTCATCTCTTACGACTACTGTCTCATCTACTTCCTCAACTCAATATATCCTGCATGTCAAGGGTTAGATAGATGAGCTCAAAGATGCAAACATAAGGCATGAGGAAAAGATAGACTCGCAAAATACTCAAACAACTGGTATCATAAACTTTTTAAAGCAAGGGTTTCTATAACACTTTTAGTAGTGTTGGGAGCTCATATACTAGCTAATAGACTTCTTGGTTTTTTTTTTTCATGATAAAGTAACAATTGTAGATTTTTTTAATAATATTCATTGCATTTACATTGTCCTTTTATTTTACCAATGCTTGTTGTTGGGGACTTTGAGTGAATTTTAAAATTCTTCCCTTGCATTAACTTTTTTGAATATATTGTATTTTCTTGCTTTGCCCTTAGAATCATGATTAACACTGTTTGTTCTTCATTTTTCCTTGTGTTAATCGTATTGTTATAAGTCATCCATACCAAAATAAGAAATGCTTGGATACTTCTTTACTAATTGGGTCCAGCATGGGTTCTTTATTGGATGAATTTTTACCAAAAAAAAGGTTGTGATGTTGATAGAGAGACATGCGATGAGCGTAAATTTTACTTTTCTTGTTCGTGCTGCAGTTTTCTCAGACTTATCAATATGATAGTGCTAGATTATGATGTTTCTTAGCCTTTTATTTTCTTTTATGCCGTTAGTGCATCAAATTGTTGGAGCATGATTGAGATTTTTTAAAAGTATCAATGTGATAGTTAAGCTGGTTCAAAAATTTGGTATATTTAGCAGTTTGGGTCCTTGTTTTTTCTTTTTTCTTTTTTTTTAAGTAAAGGAAATTTTTGGGTCCTTTTTTTTTTTAGTTAGCCTATTTTTTCCCCGTGGTGTGGGGTGAGGGTTTGGAATGAGACTCTTGTTTTTAGGGGCCATTGGTGAGCTACACAAACAACAGTTACAACACCCTCAAGTGTAAGAACATACGCTCACCAATAGGACTCATGGTTAAAGAGTTAGACATATTCGTGCATTAAATAACCCTTAAAAATATATCTTTACTTTCTACAACTTATCTTTAATGAGTTGTGGTGACTTAAATGTATATTAAGTACATTCTCAAAAAAAAAAAAAAAATGTAAATTATGTAATGATGTTATTATTAGTTTGAACGCATTACTGACAATAATTCTTATATTACTAACATAATTAATCTTTTTGCTCTATGGTCTAGATATATTTTTCTTTATCTTTGTGCAAATATGAGATTGGGAGCATAAAGACATTTTGTGTGGAACTACTTGAACTCATTTTTATTTTATATTGTTGTAAGATATCTTTCATCTTTTGCTGTAATTATGCTGTGAACAACTTACTTGCATGGATGGTTTGAAACTTTGAATAGTATAATTGTTTTTTATTTGCTTTTCGATTATGTGGATGGTTTGTTTAGGAATGCATGGTTGAAAATGAACAGATTAATGTAATGTAATGAGCATAAATAAATAAAAATAGAAAATAACGATAAAAAAAAAAAAGCAATTTGGTGAAGAAAATTCAGTTTAAGGTTTAATTTAGAACTGAAAAATTAAAAATAATTGCTGACAAAATTTTTCTTCACCAAAATGTTGAAATAACAAAGTTCAAAATAAAAAGGAATTGGTGACTAAATTATTCGTTATCATAGATTTAAAAATAAAACAATTGACGACAACTAAAAAAATAAAAATAATTTGGTGATGAAATAATTTGTTGCTTAATCATTTGAAATGAGAAAAAAATACATTTAGCAATGAAATATTTTGTTGCCTAATTTTGTTACATAAAAAAATTAAAAATTAAAAAAAAAAACATTGGTTACACATTTATTTTGTCTGCGAATACTTTTGTTTAGCAAGAAAAATATTAAGCAATGAAATAGTTTTGTTGCCTATGATTTTTTTTTTTCTTTTAGTTATTAAAAAATTTGGCTATTAATATTTTCATCACCAAGACATTTGGCAACCGAGTTTAAGCAAAGAAAGGTGTTTCGTCACCATATGTTTTAGGCGATGAGATGAGTACATTCAATGATGAAATTTTTTGTAATATAGGCCTTGTATGTTAGAGAGAGAGAGAGAGAGAGAGAGAGAGATCCCTCACTAGGGAATTGACAACGCATTCTTTTTATTTTTATTTGAGAAACACACACACACACATATATGGGGGAAGGGGGATGAGATATGGGAATACACTCACACGCCAACACCAAAATTGCATGCAACAGTTAGTGTCGTGGAGTAAGTGATAAACCCCTTCTCAATATCACACCTTACCGATGTAGGATGACTCGACAACACTGAGTATCTTTTTTTTTTTTTTTTTTTTTTTTTTTTTTTTTGAGAAACACACACACACACACGCATATATGGGGGAAGGGGGATGAGAGACAACGCATTCTTGAGATGAAGAGATGGAACATTCTTTATTTTTGGAGAAAGAAGAAGAAATGGAACATGATAAATCTAAAAGGAAAACAAAATTTTTATAAAAAATTAGGGCAAAACTTAGGTACAATATCTTGAGTGCAATATACTAGGCTTCTCAATTAAATCCATACATATGGTTGTATTGACTAATAAAACACAATAAGCATTATCCTTTCCAAAGATAATTTAATTCAGTGCAAGTATGTATTTGAATTTGATTGAGAAACTTAATGTATTGCACCTAAAATACTATATATATCTAAGTTTTAGCGCAAAAAAATATATCTAGCTTTGATATAAGGTTATTTAAAAACTTTTATGATATCAAATGAAAAAAAAAAAAAAAAAAAAAAAAGAATTTTATGACAAAGACGTCGTGGCAGCAAGTTTTTGTAAATGAATCAAAAGGGCTGACTTTAGCTTGCATGAGTCTTTTTAGCAAAGAGAAAAGGACATGCCAAATAGAAAACAAAAAAAAGGGAATTTGTGAGTGCACGAGTAGTTAGGATGATGATTATGCGTGGGATTAGAATATGCAACCACATGAAAAATGCATCAAATGATTAAAGACTCAATTCTAAATTCTAACGCGTGCCGACAATGTCAAAAGATAAATTATATAAGAGAATAGAAGAAAATATGTTCCTTGTGCATTGGTTTTTTCAATTCTCTCAATTTGAACTACTAAATCATTTAAAATTTTAAACAACACGACTTTTTAAATATTCTTAAATTTGTAATATTTAATTTAAATTATAAAATAAATAAATTTCAAATGAAAATGGTCTTATATGTGACCATAATGGTTCTGCAACTCATTAAATAGAGGCAAGAAATTTTCTCAAAATAAATAATAAAGGTAAGAAGTTTGATTCTTTGATGCGATCTAATTTAAGGAAAATAAATAGATTTTAGGATATAATTAAAGATTGTTAGATCATAGATGAAGGCTTCAGATAATATATATATATATATATATATAGATGAAGAGAAATATTTTAGAATCAATGATTAGAATATTCACATCCAGTGCTTTGCAAAAAATAATACAAAAGCTATAGTGGTCTCGTAAATATACAGGACCACTAGCAATTTCATATAGTTAACTCACATTATTTTATTTCTCTCTCTCTCTGAATAGTGAATACTGTTACTAGTGACATGGGTGGCTAAAATGGTAATAAGGGCGCCTTGGTTGAAATCTCAGGCCGTATATGGGTTTGTATTGATGGGTTTTGTGACAGGTTGCAGTCGAAACTACAGTGACAAGTTGTTGGGTTTTGTGAAGAGTGAGTTAAAATTTTGGTGATGGGTTTTGTGTGGATACGAGAAGATGTAAATGGAGATGGTTGGTGACAAAATTGACTAGGGGTTTGGGTGATTTGACTTTGGGTTTGGTTTGAGCTATGAAGGAAAATATATTATTTAAAAATGATGTATTATAAAATAAAGAATAATATATTTTAAAATTCTAAAATGATTAGCTTGATATTTTACTTTTCGTTTATTTTATAATTTTAATGGTAGGAGTGAGAGATTTGAATAATATAAATATTTGTTAGAAATAAAAAAAATAGCTCGTTGTTGGCACCTCTTAATTTTGGGTGATGTTTATTTAAAAGATTCAGTTAATGTATGCCTTTAAGGTATATATAAAAGAAAAGACATATATTAACAAATTTATTTTTGGAAAAATTTTATTGGGAATTAAAAAAATTGTTAAATTTTTTCATTTTCTATTAAAATTTTTTTCCAAAAATAGTATATTATTATGTGCTTTTAGGGCACACGTCAGTAAAATTTTTATTTAAATACTTAATTTTTTAAACTTTAAAATATAATATTAAGTCATGTTTTTTGTTAAAATTTAAAGTTACCAAATTGAAACTTTTCTCTTCTTGGCTCTCCGTGACTTTGGAACATAAAAGAAACCAACTTGCATTTTCCATACGTAAAATTTAATCCTCTTAAATTTAACTATCAGATTTTTGTAGGAGATTTAATTTTTTATTACTTATTTTTTTTCACAATCTATCTATCTTTCTCACACAAACTTTCTTTTCTTACCTTTTTTTTTTCCTTATCAATGCCAACATGAATGCTTCTATGAAGGAGTTATGGAAAAAGTTCACCAGTCTGAAGAAGAAAAATGGGTTATGACTGTTAGTTCTGAGGAAGTGGCTCTCTCTAAACGATAAGCCCAATTTAGTCTTCTATTCAAGCTACAAACCAACAAAGATTTCAACAAGGAGGCTCTTAAATCTACTCTTCACCAACTCTGGTGGTGCTCTCATGGTGTGACTATTAAAGAAGTTGGGAGTAATTTATTTCTGGCTATCTTTGTTAAGGAGGAGAACATGATTGAAGTTCAAGACAGAAGTCCTTGGTCTTATTGAAGTGCTTCAACGGTGATGTAAGCCCTAGTAACGTTACTTTCCAACATTCCCCATATATATATATATATATTTTTGAGAATCAAAACAATACGTATTATTAAGGAAGGCTATTCAAATCAGTCTGAATGACAGATAAAAGGTCTGGTGGAACATCTTCCATCCAGACGGACAAAGGGGAGGATGAGATTGCTTTTCTAGCTAGCAAATGGGCAACCTTATTACATTGTCTCCGAACATGTGTAACTCTAAAACCAGTAAAGCTCGAAGCAAGAAAAATAATATCATTTATGATGTGACCAAAGGGCAACAATGACTTGCTGCAGCTGTTCAAAAGCTTGATTAAGACTTCAAAGTCTCCTTCAAGGACAATGTTATCAAATCCCAGTTCTAGTGCGAACTCCATAGCTCGGCATGCTGCCAAGGTTTCCATTTCAATGATTGTGAATGGCAGCGGAACGACTTCAGACAATGAGGCCATCACTAATCCATCATGGTTTCGTATGACTACTCCTAGACCAACTCTATTTTCATGTTCAAAAAGTGATCCGTTGAAGTTAACCTTGTATCCATGTAAGGGTGGAGGTGTCCACGCTACAACTGATGGTTTCGGTGCTGCTGTTGCTGATGTGGGATCAGGTAAGCAGCCCAATGTGAGTTCACGAGCTCTGTCCAGCACCTGTTCTAGTGGGATAAAGGGTTTTCCAAGTCTGATATTATTTCTTCTATTCCACAAAGTCCAAGCCATTGATGAGAACAGCTCTGGGTTCCTGTTATCTGCACAAATAACAAACATTATATCTAAAAAACTGCTGCATTGTCTGATGGTGCCATGACTCCATAGAGGGGTACTTTGTCAGAAATTCTCCAAATTTGGACAGCGATATAAAGCATGAACTGAGTCTTCTGTGTGCAAGTTACACAACTCACACACCACTAGTAACCAGTTGGCGTTGAAGCAAATTCATCTTGGTGGGCAGCACATTCTTGCAAGCATGCCATACCGTATTTTTGACCTTCCTTGGAACTTTTAAACCCCAAATCTTCTTCCATAGGGGCCGCAATGTGATACCATCAGAGGAGCCAGGTTCACTAGCTTTGCACTGCTTCTGTAGAAATTTATATCCCGTCTAAACTGAATACTCTTTGTCCAGGCTAAAAGGCCATATTAAAACATCCTCTTGTATAGATCGGCAAAGAGGTATGTTCTTGATGATATTGGCTTCCCACTCAAAGAAATAGGACTCAATGAGGTCCCCCTTCCACACACGGTTGGTCTAATCAATCAAGGAACTAACCATGGGAGAGTTATCATTTGCAATAGAAGGGGAGATGATTTTATTATTTGACTTCCCTAGTAGCCACCTATCACCCCATATATGCACTGATTTTCCATTCCCAATCTGCCAAACAACCTCTCTTTTAATTACATCTCAACCCCTAAGGATACTCTTCCATGCAAACGAAGCGTTGCTTGGTTCCCTTGCTTCCATAATACTACAATCTGGGAAAAATTTTGCCTTGAAGACCTGATAAAATAAGGAGTGATGGTCATGAAGGAGTCGCCACGTGTGTTTAGCCAAGAGAGCATCATTAAACCGAGAGAGGTCTTTAAAGCCCATACCACCATGTGACTTTGGTTTTACACAATTCTTGCCACTTTACCCAATGTATCTTCCTAGCATTTCCACGTTGCCCCCAAAAAAATTTCCGGATCAAAGCTTCAATCTTATGACAAAGAGTGGCTGGTAACTTGAAGCAAGACATCGTATAGGTAGGGAGTGCTTGTACGACAACTTTGATTAAAATTTCTCACCCTGCTTGTGATAGTAGTTTAACTTCCCACCCTTGCAATTTTTTCCAAATTCTTTGCTTTAGATGGGCAAAGCTTTCCTTTTTATTTCTACCCACAAAGGAAGGCAGACCTAAATACTTTTCATATTGCTAAACCACCTGTACCCCAACAGCCTCTTTGATTACCTCTTGCACTTCAGATGAGGTTGATTTACTGAAAAAGAGTGTTGTTTTTGCCCTATTAAGTTGCTACCCCGAGGCTCTCTCATAGGTCGCCAAAATCTCAAGCAACTTTAAACATTCATCCTCCTTGGCCTTGCAAAAAATTAAGCTATCGTTTGCAAAGAGAAGATGGTAGTACTTCTTCTTGTCACGCATATTAGGTGACGAATGTAATGGCCTTGATCATTTGAGGTAGTGCTCATCTTTAATCTGTGCCAAAATTTTGTCAACAGGCATAACTAAAGGTATGAGTTTTACCGTTCGAGGAGCCTTTTCATCTTTCCTTTTATCCCCGTCACTAGGCTGACGATTGGGGAAATCCCTTTTTCGTCCTTTGCGGTCATCCTCCTTTCCTTTTTCACTAGTCTTTTCTACGTCCTTTATCGCGGCTAAAGCGTCTTCTGCGTTCATGTATTTTTGTGCCTTCAAAAGCATTTCTACCATCGTCTTCGGAGTATTCTTCGCGAGTGAGACCACGAACTCCCTGGATTTCAATCCAGCTTTAAAGGTAGTTAACTGTACCTTGTCATCAGTTTCGTCTACCTCTAAAATTTTTCGAGTGAAACATTTCACGTACGACCTCAGGGTCTCTTTCTCCCCTTGTCTAATGGTGAGTAAGTGGCCTGCGGGCCTTCTCGAGCGTTGTCCTCCAACGAAGTGGCATAAGAAGGCATTGCCCAACTATTCAAAGCTGTCGATGGACGATGTTGGTAACTTCGTGAACCACTCCCTTGCAGCTCCTTTGAGAGTGGTGGGAAAAGAGCGACACAATATTTCGTCAGGAGGCTGTTGAAGGCCCAGTGTCGTCTTGAAGGTGTTGAGGTGGTCCAGGGGGTCCTTAAGTCCGTCAAATGGTTCAAGCTAAGGCAGGCAAAATTTCGACGGTACTAGACATTCCAAGACTGCCGCTGTAAAAGGTGAATTTGTCGTTTTGACCATCCTATCCAGGCTTTGATTTTTCTTCCCTTTAATGGCATTCCTTAACTTGTCCATTCCTTTCTCATCTCCTGGAAGAGATCCGAGTTTGGTTCATCTAAAGTAGCTGGTCCTTGACCGCTCCTTCTATGACTATCTCCTTTGTCTTCTTGATTAGCCCTAGACCGGTTCTCCTCTTGCTGAAGCCGTAGCCTCAACTCCTGGTTCTACCTGGTGAGTTCTTCCATGCTAGCTGCAAGTGTCTGGATTTGCAAGCTAATGTTGTAGGATCTTGGTTGGACTCCATTTGAATTTGGGAATTGACTGGAACCATACTTTCAAACCTAAGTGTGAAAATGTCATTCCAACAGACGACGCCAAACTAATGATGTGCAAATCATCAGTCTTGTAGGTTCGTCCAGACGAAGCTGAATCCGTGCCACCAACTCTGCAAATGTAGAACAATGGCTCCTTTAAGGTGGTCATCGGTATGGTGCCTGCCACAACATCTCCGATGCCAAAGTTAGTATATATGGGAGTTTTTAGAGAATAATAAGACTGTTCTGAATATAAGAGTATTTTTGGATGAATCTCTGTACCTGCTTTGTCTCTGATCAGTATATATACAGCTTCATGGTTTCTAGTCGTTGGGGCCTTAATTGCAGCTTTAGTGCCCTTTTTGTAACGCCTCAGGGCTCATGAATATGAGTTTTGATGGGACTCCAACGGTTTGCCCCTTGATTGGTAATTGCCCAAGGCATTGAATGCTCTTATTAATGATTCGCTTATGTTCCTCTGTGTCGTGCCAAGGTGGACTAATATATTTGAGAAGGTCGTCCAGGAAGGGGAGTTCGTTAGTCCCACCAGCTACAAAATTTCTAAAAAATTAAAGATCAATAGCTATGTCATTAATAAACTATTTAAATTGCAAGTTTTTGTAATTTAAAATTATGTATAAAATATAAACTTATAGTCATATAGTAAATAATATCTGATTGACACAAAATTTGACATGTGTATTAAGAGCATAAAGAACATACAATTCAATAGTTAGATTTTCAAAATATGTAGTATTGCTTATTTAATTAAGTAAAATTGTAACCTTAGGTTACAACTAATTTTGTAACTAAATTTTGTCTTTAGTTATTGTTATAGATATATTTGCCCATTAGCATAGGTTCAAACTTAATTTTATTTTGTGTGTAAGCCAAGTCTCTTACTTATACTAGAAGTCTATTAGTTTAGGGTTTAGTCTACTATATATACCCATATTATGGTTCATTGTAACAAAGGATTTGTACTACACTCTAATATATATTAAAGATGTAGACATTTTTAGGGTTTCCTCTGTGGACGTAGGTTGTTAAGCTGAATCACGTAATTCTCGTGTTCTTGTATTTCTATTTTATGCTTCCCTCTTCCACATCTATACAAGCATATTCAATATAAAATATATTATAACTAAGATTTAACGGTTATAAATCACAATGTGTTTCTTCAAAAAAAAAAAAAAAAAAAAGAAAAGAAAAGAAAAGAAAAGAAGAGAAGAAAAAGTTATAAATCACAATGTGTAAAAAAAGTTTTTGCCTTTAGTGGTATTAGTGGGCCACAAGGTGATGCCTATAGTATTGCCTCGTGTTTTAAATTTTAAAGCGAGTGAGCAACTAGCAATCCTCCTAATTTGACCTGAGAATTGACATAAGGCCAAAAAATTAAAAAAATTAAAAAAAAAAAAGGTAGGAAAAAAAGAGAAGAAGAAAAAAAAGTAGAGGGTAGGAAACCAGAATCTTGGAAAATCACAACTGGATTATTTTTTTAAAACCCATATTTATTTGATGTTCCATCGTTAGAAACGGTCCCTCTTGTTGTGATGAGACAATGTCACGTTTAACAAATAATAAAACTGTTTTCCTTGGAAGCTTCATTTTCTCTAAACTCTAGATCAGAAAAGGAGGCACTGTTGGATTCTGCATCCGTAGCGAACCCCAGTATGAAGATTAAACAAATCTAGAGAGGTTCAACCGCACGGGTCTGTACCCTGAACCGACAGTCCGTATTTGTCTTCTGGTGTGTTGTCCATCCCTTTTTCATTTTGAAATCTCTTCTTTTTTAGTTTTTCAAACTCACCTAGACTCTTTCTGGGTCGCTTCTTCTTCTTCTTCCTATGTTAGCACTTAGTATTAGTACCACCGCTACTAGTTTGTCCTTGATCTAATACAATACTTGATAGATTCTATTACCAACTACACTGCACCCACCGACACCTCCATCTCCTATAAAAGTTTCAAGGACAGACAGGAGGGACATCAAACCACACCACGTTGACCAGCGCTAGCTAGCTATCCTTATACTTGGCTTTGCTGCTTTTGGAATTGGAAGTGATGGGTTTCCTCAAGTGCCTTATTGGATTCAAAATTAGACGCAGATCCAATCGTGTCGTTACTTATAATCAGGACCATGATGGGAACCGGAACCAGTCTACTAGCAATGGCACCACTACTAATACAGCTACTGATGATAGTAGTAAGACTAATAGACTTGAGCTAATTGATGGTCAAAAGCGGAATATTGATGGGGTTGGGGTGATCAGGAAATTCAGTTGGGATGAGGTTGAGAGGCTGACCAAGAACTTCTCCAAGGTGATTGGATCGGGAGGATTTAGCACCGTCTATTTGGCTCACTTTCAGGGCCTGGAACTGGAGCTGGGGGCAATTAAGGTCCACATTGGCAGTGAGCGCCTCAACCAATTGTTCAAGCAAGAACTGGACATCCTGCTCCGTCTTCGCCATCAACATATCGTCAAGCTTCTTGGTTATTGTGATGACGGAGGTGAGTACTTTACATATATGTAGTATTTTGCTCTTATCTTTTTAATTAATTGAAGATTTGAGATCTGAAATTAATCCGTGCTATTTTGATTTTTTTTTTTTTTTTTGAGAAGTTGTGATATATTGATATTTGATACATATAATATATATATAATTTCAGAACAAGGGGCAATGGTATTTGAGTACGTCTCCAACGGAAGCTTGCAAGAGAAGCTCCATGGTGGTGGTGATGGTATAGCAGAAGAAGATGCAAAAAGCAAAAGGAAATCATTGCCTGTGCTTTCGTGGAGAAGCCGCATGACAATAGCCTTCCAGCTAGCGCAAGCAATAGAATATTTGCATGAAAAGTGTAGCCCACAGATTGTTCACGGTGACATTAAAGCTTCAAACATCCTACTGGACCACCATCTCAACTGCAAGCTCTGTGATTTCGGTTTCTCAAAGATGGGGTTTTCTTCGTCTATACTCCCACCTTCTTCATCTTCCCCTGCTTATTCCTCGAGGAGGAAGCAAGTGATGATGGGTTCTCCAGGTTACACCGATCCACACTACCTGAGAACTGGATTAGCCTCAAAGAAGAACGACATTTACAGCTATGGAGTCGTGGTTTTGGAGCTTGTGACAGGGATGGAGGCCTTCTGTTCCGAAAGGGACCAGTTCTTGACATCTATAGTGGGACCGACATTGCTGACGAGGGATGTGGCGGACATGGTGGACCCACGACTGGGCAGAGACTATGATATGGAAGAAGCAAGGGCCATGCTTTCCATCTCAGCCCTCTGCCTTGGCCACTCGCCCACCCTCAGGCCTTCTGCCACCCACATCTTGCAAACTATCAAGGACAAAATGTCAAAATCTCTTCCACCTCTTTCCATTTCTCACCGCCACCGGACAAAGACAAATTTGGTCAACTCGTGATTCGTGATTCATGATCTATTAGTGTGATTCTGTAAATTTGTAAAAAAGAAAAAAGAAAAAAAATACTTATATTACACTTTTGATCTTTTGCAACTGGATTCATTAGGGTTGGTGTTGAATAACATCCCATGTACATTCATATTATCATTCGACAGTGACACTTTAACGACCCTCCCGTGCGTTTTTTTTGTAATTATTTTTTGATTTTTTATCATTGTTTTCTATTTTTAAGTAGGTAGAAATACATTCTCCCAAAAAAAAAAAAAAAAAAGTAGGTAGAAATAAATTTATTTATATTATAATTTTTTTTAGAGAAAAATATTATTAGTTTGTTTTACTTTTTCAAATGAACATGTCTGTTTGTATAGCGCTAATTTTGCTAAAATTAAAAACTTATTATTGAAAATACGGTAAATAAAAGTAAAAATTAGTTGAAATAGTACAGTGGGACCCATAAATAGTATCAAAAAGTATGGTGAGACCCATGAATAGTTGCAAAAATAAGTTGAATAATAAAATAATTTTAATTTTCATTGGTATCCAAACACACACTTGACATGTCAATGCAAATAGATTATAGTCTCTAGATATTTTTATTATGAAAATAAGAGAAATATTAGAAAGATTATTTTCAAAGCTAGACATCAATGTTCATTTGTTAATAGAGGGGAGTATAACTTAAAACGGGGAGAAAAACAATAAAAGAATTAAAATTAAAATTTATATTAAAAATATCTAGAGATTATGAGGCTGTTTGGTTTGTCAACTGAAAACATAGTGTTCAGTGTTTAAACACTGAACACTAGTGTTCAAAATTTAAAACAATGTGTTTGGTTAACCTACCGTGTTCTGGGTTGTTTAAAAATGGTTGCTCCAAAAACAATGTTTGAACAACATGTTTTGAAATCAAGTCGGAGCAGATTTTAAACAACAAAATTGTTTTTCAGTGGCACTTCGGTAATAAAAGTGAGATTCAAACGGGCCCACCTGATCAGCTTTTTTTGGTCGTCTGTCTCCTCTCTTTACAAAGTACAATTCGTAGTTTTTAGGCACAACTCTTTGCATTCTGTTTCGTTTCCAACCTGATACCTTTGTTCTGGTTTTCCCCATATATTCATCATCATTAAGTTTAAGAAGGTGTCACCACAGGACATCGAATTTCTAGTGCACCCATCTGAAAAATCTCCAGAATACCACTACTGAGCAACATGGGGCATGAACCCTGGCAAACATTTGCATGGCAATTTATTATTGTTTAAATTACAGCAACCAAATTTTCCACAAAAATTGTAAGCATAACAATTGTCACTCGGATCCGCAGCTGACAAAGACCAAGTCCCGTTTGTGCTCTGTTCCAAATAATCTATTTTCCCACTAAAATTCATCACCAACCTTGCATTCCCAAAACCACTACAAAGATCACACCAGCTGCAGTGAACCCGGAACTCTCCACTCACCTCCATAACTCCCTTCACCCAGTGCCATTCTGCCTCAGAAAAAAAAAAAAAAAAAAAAAAAAAAAAAAAAAAAAAAAAAAAACCCATTGACACGCAGCTACAAAGATCACGCCTCCCCACCCGATTGGTGAGGAATACAGGAAAAAAAAACCCAAAAAAACTGAGAAATCTGTGTGAGTGATTCGGAACGACGACTCGACAGCGACGAACGTAAAGCCCAGCCGTCGATCTTCTTAGGCGTCAATGAAGATGAGGGATGTTGGACTACACCGCCTTGCGCGGCACGGATCCCGCCGCGTTTTTTGAGTTCGTTAAGAAGAGCCTCCATGTGGAGGTCACGAAGGCCCAGCTGGTGGACAAGATGAAGAGGTTAAGGAAGAAGTACAACAACAATGCCGGACGAGGAAAGAAAGGCAAAGACCCGACCTTTTCGAAACCCCACGAACAAAAGACTTACGAGTTGTCGAAGAAGATTTGGGGCTCCGTTGAAGCTGCTACTGGGATTGAGAAAGCTAAGGACATCAACAATGGGAAAGCTAAAGCTAAGGACAACAAAAATGGGAAAGCTAAGGCTAAGGACAACAACAATAATAAGAATCAGAAAGGTAATAGTTTGATTAGGAGTTTGAAGGAGGAATTGACGGAGTCGTCTCCGGTTTTGTACAAGTATGGTGAGAAGATGGAGATTGATGGGGAGTTTGGTTTTTTGGATCTCTGCTCTGAGGGAAGACTGAAGAGAAAGGGATAAAAGACAGAAGAGAAGGAATAAGGAAAGAGAAGGGAAAAAGAAGGGATTAAAAAATTATTATTTAATATGTGTCAGCTTTTTTTATCATTAAAAACACACATACCAAACACATATTTTACATTTTTTGAACACTGAAAAATATTGTTTGAACTATGATACCAAACACATTTTTTTGTTTTATTCACACTAAAAACACGTTGTTCAACAACACTTTTTAAACCACAATTTTCACATCTTTTTAAACAACAATTTTTGAAAACTATGACCAAACAGGCCCTATAATATTTTATTGTTTTATTGTTTTTCTCCCCATTTACGAAACAAAATATTGAAAAGAATAGTAATAAATTTGAAAGTTTCTATTCCTTAATTTTTCTAATGGTCAATCAGACATAGTGTACGTATGTATTAGCTTTTTAATGATTTTGATGAAAGTGGATAAAAATACAATTGTATTTGTAAAATTTGAGACTTTAAAAAACTATATATAAGAGCATTTACATTTGAGGTGTTAAAAACTTTGGTGTTTAGTTTTTTTAAAAGCTACTTTATCTATTTTAACATATTATTTTACAATTCATCCTACATCCGATCTCTTTTTTTTTTAGTCGATAAAAAAAATCATTCCAATAAAATAATAGAAACAACCAAATAAAAACTCATTTCACTGCATTCCAACTCAGCCAACCCAAACTTGTGAAAAGTGTAAGAAAGTATGCATTTTGATATGAAATGTTAAAATTAGGTGGTTTGTTGAAATTTTGGCTTTCTTTGATTGTTGGTCAACTAGGTTAAAGTAGTTGAGTCAACATAGAAAATTTTGCTCATTTTGACATTGAACCATAAAATTGGTTAATCTAACATTCAATCAAGAAAAAAAAAATGATAATGATATCAAAGACAAGCTAGCTCTCAGAGAGAGAGAGAGAGAGAGATATTTTAGTCTTCAATGAGCATTGTCATCTTCTTGTCTCAAGTCCACAAAGATAAGCCCAAAGTAATCACCCACTTCCCTCGTCCAAAGTGCTATAAAGAGAGATTTCTCTGTTGACCACACACACAGATCTACATTGAGTTTTTGATAGTAAAATAATTGAAGAGAGATGTGGGTGGAATTAAAGGAAAAAGTTTGGTTACAAATTTGGTTATAGCCTAAAACTACAATCCATCTAATATTTTTTTATTGGATGTAAATTTTAACAAATCTACCATTGGATTACATTTTATTCTTATATCTTCCAAACTTGCAATATTTCTAGAAGATCAAAAATCAAGAGTTATGTCATCAATTACATGTTTAAATTTCAAATTTTTGTAGTCTAAAATTATGCGTATAAGTTTATGAATCGAATAGTAAAGAACATTCGATTGACAAGAAAATTGATACGTGTGTTAAAAACATAAAGAACACACAATATAATGGTTAAATTTTCAAAATATATAGTCATGTTAATTTTTCTTTTTTTAGTGAGAGTTGTAGCCTTTGGCTACAATTAAGCTTGTAAACAAACTTTGTCCAGAATAAAATATGCGCATTTAATTTTTAGATTTTTATACGATGGCCATGTATAGCTAGATTTAACTGTAGCAATGAGTAAAATTTTAAACAATAATACATGACTAGATGTGGGTACACATGTTTTTCTAATTTTTTTTCCCTAGTGTTATCCAAAATAGAGAAAAATGAATTTTACATCTTCAGATGCCAATGAGTGGAGCTTATGAATCTTTTTTGGAATAAGATTGGGCTTTTAGTATTTAGTAATTTCTTGCTATTTATTATTTTATGTATTGAAGTCAGAAGTCTTGTAACTTAATTGACACCTATCTACACACAAAGTGCTTGAGAGTTTAAGGGGGAAATGATTTGAGTTATGAGATTAGCAACATAGTATAACTATCTCAACCAAAAAAAAAAAAAAAAAAATTGTATTGGAGATTTGAACTTTTATTTTTGTAGGGTCACAATTTGTGGCCCAAGCCCAAAATGTATGGAGTCTTGGTCCAATGAGCCCAATACAATAAATTTGTAGAGAATGGGTTAAAGAACTAGGTCCTAATGAGTTGGATAATGGCTAATATTGAATTGTATGACAATCAAACACAAATAAAAGATGCTGATATCAATAGACTTTCAGTCCGAGGAGGTCAGACCTGTATATAATGATCACTCTTGGATATCAGAATAATTTAGATTGCTATAATATTTTTTCTCTCTATTTTCTGATCCCTTTCTCATGGAGGGTCTCTTACATTATATAGCCCCTTTTGGGCCATTTTGATCCTACACTTGTTGATCATCTGAGTCCCTACTTGAGTGCCCATTCCATTAGACACCCCTTTCAGCCTTCTGTGAGTTGTGGTAGCTAAGGCAGTACTGTTTAGAGGTCTTCTCCACATAAATGTGGCCAGAAAAGTAGCTGTAACGCATTTAATGCAGTGATAGCAGTTTTTCCTTAGATATTTTGAGTTTCATTCTTTCTCGTATGTTCATGAGGTACATTCCTATCACTATAGCCTTTTGGAGGGTCACTCTAATTGTTAGGGTACACACTTGAGCTACATTCGTCGCATCTGAGAAGGTATTCCTCCTCGAATCATCTTCCATTCATTTCCTGCTTATGAGACTTTAACTGGGGATCCCTTAATAACTATTTGCCTCTCCTCGAACTTATCAATTGTCTTGGGTGAAGGCCAGAGCCCAATATATGATCTTAGGCCCTTACCCCTACAATTTTCATCAATGCTTTGGAGATTTTTGGCAATTGAATTATTAAAGATAGTTTGGATTTTACTTTGATGTAATAATTCTTTGAGGATAGTCATTATTGTATAAGATGGTCTTGCACTCTTATAATGTGTGTGTCTGTTAATTGTTGTTTGCTTAAGCCTATTTGTTCGGGTTGGGGGTGTGACACAAGGAATTATTTTAGTAATTGTAGGATTCCTAGTTAGTAAAAACGCATATGTTATGGGTCTATTTGAGATCCCCTTATTTTGTTGAAACTGAAATTTTTTTGCTAAAAGTACTGTAGATAAATGTAAAAGTTAGCTACCACCGCACATCTTAGGTGCAATGGTCACTCCACAGGTATAAGTACTTGTGGGATGTGGAGGGTAAGGGCCAGGGTTCAAGTCTCCAAAAGAGAGTTTCACACACATATACACTTAGATTAGGTTAGAGTAGAATTCTATCCTGTATAAAAAAAGAAGAAGTAAAAGTTAGCTAAAACAGTACAATGAAACCAATGAATAGTACCAAAAATAAGTTAAATAGTAAAATAAGCTGACTTTTTAATTTTTGCCAAACATACACTATATATACAATAGGCATATCTTCGTAAAGTTTTTTTTTTTTTTTTTTTTTTTTTTTTTTTTTTTTTGTAAAAAAAATCGGGTTTTGACATTCTCTTTTGAATTGTATGGTTATATAAATAGTTTTTTTCCCCAAAAAAAAAAAAAAATTATTTGCATTCTATTGAGAACCGTATTGTTTAATTGATAAAAAAAATGGTATAGAAAAACATTAAGAAACGGTCTACATAAACACAAATAGTTATAAAAGTAAACCTATAGTAGTTGCACACTTGTACTCTACTCTATTATTTTTATACCGAATTTTTGAAATATATTTTCTAAAGAGATGCCGAATTATACCCATATATTTACCATATTATACACCTATCATATTTTACTAATTACTAATTAGGGTAGGATAATATTTTTTTTATTAATCTATATATATTATTATTATTATTATTATCTATATATCAATATAAAACCGAAACCTTTGAAACTCCCACAATTTTTTACATCATCACTATTTTTTTTTCTTTTTATTTTAGATTCTTTTTATTTTAAGTTTTATATATTTTATATTTATTATTTCTCTTCAACGTGTGATTATCTTATCAAGTGATACAATAGTTTAGTTTAAGTAAAACTCTATTAGATATATGTTTCAAGAACTTGAAAAATTCTACTTCAACTAAAATTCTATAACAAAAATTTCAACAAAAATTTTTCACAAAAAGAAAACACACTGCAAATTGAAGCCATGTTAAGAAGCATGAAGATTCAGATGAACAGAGAATTGAAAGAGATGATGACAAAGACGAAGGCAACATAATAAGCTTTCATGTGCATCGCACAGGTTAGCAACTAGTTATCTATATATATAACCGAAACTTCTGAAACTCTCACAATTTTTCACGTCAGCATAATATTTAAATAAAATGTATTTAAATAAAATTATCATTTTATTTAAATAAAATTATTTTTTATTTTTGTTTAATCCAAACTTAACAAGGAGTGAAACTCTATTTCTCTAATAAGTCCAACTTAAATTCAAACTCATCATTATCATTTTTTTAAAACAATTTTTTTTTAAAAAAAAGAAGAAGAAGAAGAAGAAGACATGCTACTACCAAAAAAGAATACTACACGCTATTTTGCTACTACTAAAACATAAAAACCCTAGAACTCTTCCCTTCCCCTAAGAACCTACGCAGGGCATCTGTTTCAACCCAGTGGAGAAACCTTCGCAGAATATGCATGGAACAACCATTCGCCAACAAGACACTTGATGCTAACCAAGCTATAAGACACAAGAAAGTGCAAGACCTCCTAGCTGATACTCATCAAAGTAGTGAGGTAGTAGATATTGGGAGAGCTACTTTCAAAACCACACTTAATCTATTATCAAACACCATTTTTTTGGTGGACTTTGACGCATGTTTGAAGAACTCACCATCCATTGAATAAAAAATTGTTTATTTGATGGTTCTTCATATTTTTTTTTTTTTTTTAATCTTTTGATTTTGTAGGTTTCCTAGGAACACAACCTAGCAGATAAGAGAATTAGTAGTTTTTTTTTTTTTTTTAATCTAATTTTTCTTTTAGGTGCAATAATGTTTTATGGTATTCCTCACTTAATGTCACATATAATCTGGTATATAGAGTACATAATCTCTGTTTTCTAATTCTTTATTTTGATCTCAAAAGCATGTTCAATTAAGGATAAATTTTTATTTGGTATGTTATATATAAATTTATTGAATTTGGTTTGGTTTTGAAGTAGAATTTGGGGATTCTATAAATTTTGAAGTTTTAAGTTTTGGAGTTTTTGGTGTTTGTGTTTCAGTAGGTTGATCTTAATTCTTCACCTTAAATACTTTTTATTTAGGTTCATGTGATTGGGATTTTTTTTTCTTATTAAAAGCTATGATGTTTGGTTGATTAATTATTTGTTTTGATATTGTTCTATGTTTTGAATTGTCTATATTGTTATTATTACGAGAAAGTCATATTATTACTCAAATTTGAAATTTGGTGCGTCTTCCTCATATCATGGTCTTTGTTTATATATTTGCAGTTTATATTAGTTTTCAGTGTGCCTATATATATAATTATAGGAAGTTTTGCTTTATTAATTTAAAAATTGTAAATTACTTTGTAGATTTCAGTAACTATACACTTGCAACCCAATAACATTCAATGATAAATAACACTTCTAAACTATGGAAAAGTATAGAAATTAAATATTTCTTCATTTAAAAAAAAAAATGAACTAGCAAAATGACTATTTACTAATTGTTGGATTTTTTTTTTAGAGTCAATAGTTTTTTCATGCATTGCACAGATTAGCGACTAGTTATTATTATTAAGCACGAGGAAGAGTAGAGAGAAGAGTGTGGGCTTTTGGTCCATGTTAGGCGGCCTCAAAAAAACGGATGATGGGGCTGGCATTGAAAAACCTCGTCCGGTTCGATTGTGGGCTGAGGCCCACTTGAGCACTCAATTTCCGAAAGAAGAGAAGGCATCGAACTGAGACTACAGTATTAGTAGACTACACCGGAGAGAGAGAGAGAGAGAGAGAGATGGCCTACTACTCCTCCTGGTTACCGATCACGGCTCCGGCCGCTGGTTGTTTCCAGGAGCATCATCATCTGAAATGTGGCGCAGTGGCATTAAATGTAAATTGGAGTAACAGTTATCAATATGCAAGGATGAGCAAATCCAAAGCCAGCAGCAGCCGCATCCTATTTCGGTGCAATTCTCAACTGGCAGACCTCGCCCCAGCCACCTCTGCCGCCTACGGACTCCTGCTTCTAGGCGGCGGTCTCTTTGCCTGTAAACTCTTTCATTTCTTTTTCAAATTTTGAAGCTTTTTATTTTGTTTAATAAAAAAAAAAATATAAAATTAATCTCTTCACATAATTTCTCTGTTTACAAATTGCGGCTGCCAGATACAAAATCAAGAAGCAAGGGATCACTTTTCGGCGGAACTACTGGGGCTGCTCTAATGGCATCTGTAAGTTTAGCATTTTCAACTTCAAATATTAGCTCTACTATTTATTTTATTTCAATTGCTACTAGCTTTCTTTGTTTTTCATCTCCCCGAACTAACACCCTTTTAGCTTTGAAAATTGCATTTTTCTTCTTTTTGGATGTACAATTTAGAACTTTTACACCTTCACTATTTACAATTACAATGTGTCCCTTCTGTCACGTTCCATCACATTTTTCTCCTTAGCTTGCAAAGAAATTAACAACGACATTTCCCTTCAATGGATTAAAATTCTGTTCCACGCTACCTTATTAACCACTTTTTGAGGAAGGATATGTTTGATCAGTAAACATATGATATCCATGCGGTTTTAAACAAATTGAATAAATTTCATACTCCATACAAAAGATAGATGCCTAGAACTCCTCGAATTATTTTTCGTAGGGATCTTTTAAAGTAGAGGCTTGCGGTCATTATAGGTCAATTGTCCAGTTGAGAACACCGTTTTATTCTATAAGTAGATAGCATCAGAATTCTTTGGCTGAGAATATTCTATTAAACTCAATGTTACCTGTAAGTATTAAAATTACTAAAAAATGTATTGAATTCACTGAAATTTCACATTGACATCCAATCCTTAACACATTTAGATTTTTGCTAAAAGAACTGTGAAATAGAAACAAAGTTTATTACCATTACTGTCATTAGTTTTCATATTAATAAAAGGTCATACCTAGTGTACAAGGCTTACCCTTTTTGTTGGTTTGAGAGAGGTGATTGATAGGTAGCCTTAACCCCAACTTTATTATTATTATTTTTTTGAAGAGGTTGATTTCTGAACTCAAACCTACTACCTGTTGTCACTGCACCAACACCATACCTCTAGTTTTCATATTAATATTACTTCTACTGCAACTAGTATTATTATTTTCTGTGTTATTAGATCAAATATTAAAGAAAATTATCTACATCACATTTGACCTTATGAATATTATGCCTCACATTACTAGACAATTTTGTTTTATGCATTTATCTAATATAATAAATTCACTTTTATATATAAAATAACTAATATAAGAAATTCAAATTTCTGAAAAAAGAGGAACGATGTTAGTTTTGGAATTTTTTTTTTTTTTTGGGGGGGGGGGGTGGGGTTGAGGGTTGGAGGTGGAGGTTCATTAATTTTATTCATAAACAAGCTGAAAATGAAAAAATAATCTGAATAATCTTTGGAGAAATTGTTTCCAAATAAGAACTTTACAAGTACAGTATCCCCCCAACTCCCCACTACGAACAGTTCAGTGTTCTTATGCAGAATATTTGCAATTCCCAATAGCCTTAACTTTTTTATGCAATTCACAATAGCCTTACTTTCTTATGCAAGTACCAGATACAAAAGCTATCGGTGATGCTGTTGGGTTTGGATCCTCATTCCTTTTCTCTTCTGTATTTGGTACGCCTTTTCAATGTTCATGTTTTTGAGTTTTCCCTCTTTATGTATTGGCGTTAAAATGTCTCTGCATTTCTTCCTGGACTGACTTGAAGCCTGCTCTCTCTCCCTTCATTTTTATGTTCTCAGCTATACGATTGGCAGCTACACGTAAGTTTACTCCTGCAGGCCCCCTGTTAGGTCTTTCTATCTGTGCGTTGGCTATATTTATCTCAGCATATCTACATGATAAACTCTGATCTTTTAGTTTCCTCTAATACCACAAAGTATTGCTCAGAAATCAGCTGCCTTGGGCTCAGGTCAATTCATTAAGTTACTTTGATATGTTCTAGCCTGAGTTAATTCATTAAATTACTTTGATATTTTTTGTCTTCTGACTTCAAGAGGGCGTAATTAGAAATGATTTATGCATGAGTTGCTTTGCTTGCTCCCAATTATATTTTGTTGTTGGTTGTGATATTGTGTACTTAATGGTGTAACTTACACAGAAGGCAAAGTTCACAATGATGAATGTGAATTCTATTTTACAAAATGCCTAAACAAGCTGGTTATGTTTTGGATTTACAAATTTGAATATGTAAATGTAGTTTAGATCTTTTATTATTTATTTATTTTAATTAAAAAAAAATTAATGCAAACACATCTCTTGCCCCTTTATGGGATTGATTTCGTGAACTTCCTTCTTTACCCTTGTTGTACATACTGTGAAAAATATTATTTAGAATGATGCTTGAGCGGTGGTTCATATATTTGTGGTTGGCCCCCAACGTATGGTGCCAAATCTCGATTTTTGGCACCTCCTCCTTTTCAAGAGTTAGGTGGATGGTGAGTTCATGGATTCAAGACCTATTGGATACATTTATAACTTGCCATATAAAAAATTTGAAGCAATATTTGAATATTATGGCAAAAATATCATGTAAGTGTATAAAATTCAGATCATCTCCCTCAATTTCATTTCTTGATTTCTTCTTCAAAGTTTGCTATGTTCAAATGAGTTTTCTTAGAATTTTCTCACATTTTTCTTAACAACCAAACACAACTTAACTTCAATGTTTTATCTTTCAATGTCTAAATGAAAATCACAATCTGAAGAAAAATTCTCATTTAGGCGTTGAGCCAGGATCGGAGGATGCCATGCCTGGAAGACTTCCAAGTCTTCTGAGAACAAACTCACTAAAAAATATCAAACAAAGAGGCGATATATATAACAATAATCTATTCATGTATTTTGATTTTTTAGAAAAGCTGATGGGCAGCAGATTTAAAATTTGATCTCAAACACAATTTACCCCAATATAAAACCAGTATAATGATCAAAATTCAACTTTGATCTCAAAGATACATCATCTAAACATAAAATCCAAGGTACATATTCATCATCACAACAGTCAATTAAAGAAAATCTAAGGGGGGAAAAAAACCAACCAATGCGTTGAGAACGAAAATTGGATTTGCCGGCTTTTGCTTAAGCATTTTCACAACAATAATTCTGCCTAGCTCTGAGGGCCTAATTTAAAATTTTATACTTGTCTACCCTTAAAAAAATATTTGTGACCACCCTGAGTTTTATTTATGCTCAATAGAATTAAACTTTGGTCCATAGTTTGGTCCACTTAACAATATATTGGGGCCTTTCAAACAAAAGGAAAAAGCCCAATTTTTTTTTTGAATAAAATCTGTAAAAGAAAATTATAATAATAGCAAGCCCAAATGCCCAATAAAGACCTTAGGAAAAAAAACCCAAGATCAATCCTCCCTCACTCAGTACTTAGACAGATTTTTAAATGAACAAAAATAATAATAATAATTAAATTTTTATAAACTAAATACCCATCAATTCGCACCACCGATTGAATCAAATTTTAAACCAAAATAATTCCTAACCTAAAGGGAAATAAGACCTCAGTCTTCAACAGTCACTAACCTCAACGTGTTGCTTGCTGTCGCCCTTGATCCTAGAGCACATCAGCGACGGTGACAACGAGATCGGTTAGCCTAGAGCAGTGTTGAAGGTAACCCAGCTAGCCTATCCAGTTCTAAGTTCTCAACGTGCAACAGTGCAGCCTATCAAGGTATTTCAGTTCTCTCTCTTTTTCTCTATGTCATCTCTACTCTGATAGTGGCGCTCTCTCTATCTCTTTCTCTTTGAAACTAAAAAATCTGGTTCTCTGAATCTCTTTGGAATTGATTCAATTGAATAGCTTTGCCTAATTGCCTTTATTTGACTTTATTGGTTTGTGAGTTTGTCGTTTTGTGTATGTTGATAGGCTAAGAATGTATTGATCCCTTTAGTAAATCAATCAATTAATTAACCAAGTTAATTAATTAGATTTAATTACATGCAATAAGTGTGGTAGCACAAACAAATTACTAACTAAGTTAAATGTAATGGAAAATAAATTTAACACAAGTGATTTGTTCACGAATAGGGAAAACTACCGAGGCAAAACCCCACTGAGTGAATTTAAGGTCACTATTCTCGAGAATCTAATATTATCAAAACAAGCGGTTACAAGTAAAGGAATCCTAATACCTTATACCAACTTATGGTTGAACTTTTACCTCAATACTTAATTGGACTTGTAATGTAGTGACAATTTCTCCTTTCAATGCACGGTTCCCAGTACGTGACTAACTAATCGATGCAAAGATTCAAGTACGTGACTAACTCCTTTGCACGAATCCCAGTATGTGACTAATACATCAACTTGAGAAAGATGTTGGCTGCAAAGTTCTTCAATTCATCCACATGATGAAGATTAAGAAGCTCCTTGGTTACAAAACCCTCGGCGCATAAACGTAACAGCTTCTTCAAGAGAAAGATGAACTAGGGCAAATTGCCTCCAGTCATAGTTTGAGTGAATAATCACTTTGCATCAAGTTGCATCGCCTTTGATGGCTCTTAAAATAATCCTTATATATGTCTAGGGTTGTGAGAAAAGAAACTCTACATAAATAACTTGGATATGCATGAAAAATAGATTTGAGAATCTGAATTTCGTAATTCTCGATAGATATAGAATCTGTCGAGAGCTGTCGAGAATCACATATTAAATCTCAATAGATACATCTGTCGAGATATTTGTTGAACTTTAATGAATAGCACTTTTTTACTTGATTCATGGACAGACTTGCATGACTTTAATACTAGACTCGAACTCTTGTTCCTTGAAGTATTAAACACATCATAAATCTACCCAATTATAAGTAAAGTGCATTTTGTCAAATGATTAGTCAATTCTATATGATATATGTCCTAACAAGTTCTACATATGTCCTAACATATATTTTATATTTATTTAATGTTTTATGTCAGTGTATGACTATATAGTCTATATGCAATGTAATTGTTAAACTATGTTGATTGGTTGGTGCTGGCTCTTGTCTCTTGAGTGGGGTGGATGGGGCTAACCATGGCATTGGATATCTGGATTAGGGTAATGGAGGCATTAAAAGTTGGTGAGTAAGACATTATAAAAGAAAAAAAATTAAATTATGTTATGCAAAGAAAAATAAAGAAACTACTAAACAACTGTTGAAGACTCTTTTTTCGGCCCATATGGCACTACTTCATCGAAAACCCATGCCACATCAACATATTATTGATTTTTGGGTAAATCTATTTAAAACCCAAAATAAGCTCATATTTCACTTAACTACATGGATTGAGCTCACATGGCCCATGTGATCCTTACTTCAAGAGGCGAATTCATGGTCCACATTTCATTTTCATCAATTTTGATCATAACCCTTGATATCATCAACATCAACATCAATATATGGATCGGGCTCACACAATGAATCAAAACTCACGGCCCATATTATCTTTCTTATACTCATGGTAAGCGGCTTCTTCAACAAGAGCCCATATTTACACAAAATGACAACAAAACTCGAGATACGTCATCTCATCTTCGGCTTATGATCCAAGCTCATGAGTCTCTTTGGAGAAACTTTGGGAGTCGTGATTTGGAGGGCCAAGAGATATGTTTAGTAAAACTCCAGCGGTTTAAAGTTAATAAAAGAGACATATTGCTAGGCATGTCTTTTCCAACTCCCTGAACTCTGACGAGTCCGTGTGAAGCGGGTAACATATGGTAAGCATCTCTTATCACATAGCACTTTAGATGATAAAATTTCCCATTGCTCTTTTCCTAAAACTTAATATTCATCATGTGACAAATACTCAATATCTCTAGCCATCTAATTGCTGAGAAAATAACTGTTCATTCAATCCCCAGCCGTTGCTATACAAATTTAGAAATTTCATTACATTATTCTACATAAATCTTATTACTACTTTTAGCTAAAATCCAATTCAAACACATGGCCTAATCTAATTGGCTATCTTCAAATATATAAAATATTCATGATATCTCTCATATCCAATTGCTATCTGCCACAATCAGACCATATATTTCTCTGCCAGAGCAGAGCATTAAATACTCTTCTTGCTCACCAAGATTAAGTCACAACCCAATGAGACCTTGACTAAATCTCTAAAGTTTCATTAACTTTCAACCAATCCTTTTATTACCTACTAAAAATGCGTTGTAATAGAATCATGGACCAAAAACACAAACACCCAAAAAATGAAACATTTCCAATTGAATCCTAATAGTGTATTCAACATTTGACACCTGGTTGGAAGTGATATCATCAGCCATTTAATGTTGAAATCCCAGCAACTAGTTGCTATACCCAAAATAGTAAGATACCCTTGAAAAAGATCTTACCATTTTCAGCCAAATCCATGAAATAAATGCTAAATGTCCTCTCCAATAGTTTGAAATCACCCAGCTGACTTCATCTGCTTCTATCCAAAGCAACAGCTAACTTATGACAGCTGTGACAGTTGTCTCATGATAATTGTCACAGCTTTTCTTGACAGTTGGGATAGCTTTTTCAGAACAGATGTAATAGCTGACCCAGCAGCCTTAGCATTACTGATTTTCCACATTTAGCTAAAACCAAAACCAACTAAAGTAACTATCACTTTCTTGCTAAAATACCTTCATTTTCTGCTGCTCCTTCCCCAGTAGCTCTTACCTAAAACAACAAGAACACCTTAAACCTAAACATACCATTTTTGGCTAGGGATGGCAATTTTTACTTGACCCACGGATACCCGACTTGGTCCGACCCTAATGGGTCGGATTTTACCTGGTTCGATAAAAAATAGGGTCGGGTTTGGGTTTTTTTTTTTTTTTTTAAAAACGAAGTGGGTTCGGGTTGGGTTTGGGTTTTTACGAAAACCCGACCCAAACCTGGACTCGGCCCGACCCGGTTATATATATGTAGTTACTACAATACCCTCATGTATATATAGTTATAACCCTAAAATTTTCACAGCCTCACCTCACACTCTCATCTCTTCAACCGCCTCTCAAGTCTTATCTCTTCAGCTCACTCTCTCACGCCTCAACCTTACTCAGTTTCCACCCTCAATCTCAACTCAAACATTCAAGCCCCACGCAAGCCCTCCCTTAAGCGACCAAGACAATCCTTGCTGACAAGCCCAGCCACAATCAAGCATCAAGCACCTCGCCGACAAGCCTAGCCACCATCATGAAACTCTTAACCACCGTGAACTACCCCTCACTCGTTACAGACCCACAACTGGATAGGTTTGGGTTTTTTTCGTTTTGTGAGCAAATTTGGGTTTGGGTTTTGTTTTTGTGAGCCGAATTTGTTGGTTTTTTTTTTGTGTTTTGTTGGTGGGATTTTCAAATTTGCTAATTTTATTTCTGGATTTGCAAAATTTCTAGGATTTGTTGGATTTTTGTATAGATTGGTTTGTTAGATCTTGGCATCCGTTTGGATGCCAAGAAAATTGCCAAGAAAATGTTGTTCTATGATGATTTGTGATTTTGGGTTTGTGCTAATTTCTTTGTTTGTGATTTTGGGCCAGAGTCCGCGGGCGACGAGGCAGGTTTGGGTGCAACAAAAAAATCCATTTATTAAACGGGCTGGGTTTGGGTAATGGGTATAGACCCATGGGTCGGGTCCGAGTATAAAGAAATCCGGCCCAAACCCAACCTGTTGCCATTCCTATTTTTGGAAAAATCTTAAAATGGATTCTCTGAAGATTCATTACTATTTGGGACAAATTTTGACTGATATTCTTTACTAAAATACCCCCTTAAACTCAGCTCTAAAGAGGACCCTTCATCAACACCTCAAAGGGGAGACACGAATGGAGGGGAACTCTCTCATAAACTTCCCTATTCTCTCCCTTTAATTATCTTCCTAAGCTCTTAATGAAGTGCTGAACTTCTGAGTTTTTTTAGTTTCCAAATTAGGAACTAAACTCTTCAGCCCTTAACTCATAAATGCCCTTCATAAGCCCTCATACATCCTAGTAGAAAATTCTAGCAGCTTTGCTAAACACACTACAACACCATTACTCTCTTATACTCATTCTCTCAATCTCCATATTCATATAATACACCTATCTTATTGCTCCTATCTCCAAATACCTGAACAAATCTCCATACTCTTCTCTTACAAAATCTTTTATCTTGAAAAGCAATCTCTACAACTTCTCCAGTGGTTATAATCTCATATTTTTACTATCTTTAACCTTCATATCTCTCATACTTCCATATATCATACATATTACAAATACTACATCCCACAAAACATCTATATCTTTTACCATCTCTACACTTTTCAGGAGATATCAAACACTCATACTAAAAGCCCTTCTCATGGAAGGCATGAACTTCTATTACTAAAGCCCTTCTCCTAGAAGACCCCAAGATCTCATATCAAAGCCCTTCTCTTTAAAGGCACAACTATTACTTACAAAAGCCCTTTTCTTAGAAGGCACAACTACTTCTTACAAAAGCCCTTCTCATAAAAGACACAAATACTTCATACAAAAGCCCTTCTCATGGAAGGCAACACTATTCATAACTTCACAATAACTAAAAGAGCATTGTCAAGGGGAAAACTCATTTAAGTGCATGATAAGAGGGGCAAACTTAACCAGCCCCTACACACAGCTAGGCATACTCTCTCTCCCTCCAGTTGCACCCATTTTTCTCCTTCAATCTTAAAGTTATCATGGCGAACTTCCTCTCTACCGCTGGAGTCATTCTACTGGAATCCTATTAGCTCACTTACGCTATACAGCTGGGGCTATAAACCATACAAAGATAAATGACTTTGCTTCCTTATCTTTAAATTTACATCATTGAATACATAATTACTTCACATTTAAATACATATTACTTTATTCCAACTACTATTACAACTATTAACCAAGGCATAAATTCATTTAAATGCATGATAAGAGGAGCAAGTTTAACTAGCCTCTACCGTTGGCATTCTGCTAGAATCCTATCAGCTCACTAATGCTACACAGCTAGAGCTATAAACCATACAAAGATAAGTGAATTTGCTTTCATATCTTTAAATTTACATCATTGAGTATATGATTACTTTACCTCTAAATAAATACTACTTTATTTCAACTGTTATTACAACTACTAATCAAAGCTATTATGTCAAACGCATATTATATATTTATTCGACCATTATCGTGATTCTTAGACTTTGGCTTTAATGATTTTGTAGGCTTAAAAATATGTCGGTAGCCATTGGACCATGTGGCCCAATGTTGAGTTCCGGATGCAACTCCCCAAACAGAACCTGGGCCTAGTAAGGTCATCCCTCCAACGGATCACACGTGGCTGGGCAACCGAAAAAGACCCCCCCCCCCCGAACAACAACTAATTAATAATTGTAAAACTTTATGTATTTACTTGTTTTTTGGTTGTTGTTGTTGTCAATATATGAATTTATCTTATTATTAGATTGTGTAATTTATGCTTCTTAAGGAGTACATTGGAAATAATTCCTGGAGCCGCCACTACTCTGTCTAAACCCAAACTTAAACCCACCATATAGACAAGTTGTACTTCGGATTAATGACCTTTCCAAGAAACAAGGACAAGACATTGTTGTAGCAAACTAAGGTCCTTTGATCTGCATAGATTTTTTAGCACAATGCTAATGAACATATTATTCTTTAAATGAAACTCTCTGGAAAAAATAGCAGATCTCTTAAATTGGCTCATCGCAAATTTGATTTGTTTTTCTTTAGGGTGCGTTTTTTTTTTTTTTTTTTAATTTTTAATGTGAGGAGTATTTTTGTCAAGTTAAATTGGAAATTAGTGAATTAACTTTATGATAGGGCCAAATAAAAAAAAGGGGAGAGTTGGAGCGGGAGGGGGGGGGGGTTGTGTTTGAATTTTACAATTTATCCTAGTTTTTATCCATTGAACCAATGTATAAGGGGTCTATTTAGCATGGGGGCATCTTGAGTGAACTTAGGATTTAAGAGTACTTACATCAATCTCAATGTATTTTTAGCCAAATTTAGTCTAAAATTTTCATTTTTGTTAGTTTAGCTAATGAACTATTCACAGACAATTACATCAGTCTCAACATTCTATCACTATTCCATTTAAAAATTAGGAATAATTATTGATTGCTTACTTGTGATTGGACTTGAATTCACTTTACATACTTGTGGTTTGTGATTTGAAAATTGTCACTTTACCCACCTAAGATTGGCTTCAACATTCAATTGTTATCCACCACATCACTTTCATTGTTAAAAACATTATAAAAAAATGAAAACATAAAAATTAAGATCTAAAAGAATATTTATATTAAATTTTTTTTTTAAATATTATTATTTAAGATTAAAAAATATTTAAACAAAAACGATTAAAACACACACACACACACACACACACACACACACACACACACACACAAAAAACAAAACAAAAAACAAAAAGGGCATAGATTCAACAACAAAAAGAGGCTGATAACCCAACTAGGGTTTTCCTCCAATGATTTGAGCTAATCCTCCCATGGCTAACCCCAAAAGAAGTAGCGAAAATTTCTCTAACCTCCAAATCCTTAAACCAAATCTTCAAATCCACCACTCTTCGCAATTCGCAAATCCTTTAAGAAGCTCTCCAACCCATTTCACAACACCGTTGATGACAACCCATGCACCTACTCCATCTACACCTTTCATAGAATTCCCCTTCTTGTTCACAATCCTAACACCAATCATAGGGTTCGGTGGGTTTTAGGGTGAAACCTAGCTTGATGAGTTGTCTTGTTGCGGAATCAGTGAGCTTCGTGGGTTAAAGCTTCAAAAGCTCATGTTCTTAAAACCACCCAAGCAAACCAACCCATTGACTTTGAGGAGGTGACAGATAAGAGGTGCTAGAGCTTGGCGATGCAAGCACTGTTGACAGTGGGGTCCAAAGGTTCTTCAAGCTTTTGGTTTTGGCTAACTTCGTGTGAAATTATAGGTTTGGCCTTGAGAGAGAGAACATAGTTGAGATTAGGGTTATGATCAGTGGCGGCTCTAGGATTATTTTCTAGGGGTTCAATATATTGACATCACAAAAAAAAAAAAAAAAAACTTTAATACATAAAGTTTTACAATTGCCTTCTATAATGTTTCGTATTTTGAAATTGTTGCATGATATCTTTATTATCAATCCTACTAGCTACATCTATTTCAATGTACATAGTCAAGCAATCATTCATCCACTTATTTCCCATTCGATTGATTTATTTAATATTTCTTAAGATCTAAATGAGCTTTTTCTAAGGTTTAAGATTTAGCAAATCTACTTTTCTTGTTGGGCCAATTAAAATTATTTTTCCCAAATTTTAGATCAAATTGATTTGTTATTGAGATTTTTCTTTGTGTTTAAAAAGGTCAAGATATTGTTAAAATGATTATATTTAAGTTTATTTCAGTTGGGATTAAGGTTAGGGTGTTCAAATTTTTATTTTAAGTGTCAAAATAGGAAAAATAAAATAAAAAATATTACAATAATAATTTTTTGGTTCAATTTAAGGGGTTCATTTGAACCCCTGGGCTCCAAGTGGAGCCGCCCTTGGTTATGATTGGTTATAGTTGTGATGCAGTGGAGGCAAAGGACCAATAAGCATAGAGATTTTATTTAATTATTTTCCTTTTCTCTAAGTTTGTGGGAATGTGTTTGAAGGTTGGATTTGAAGCCAAATGCAAATGGGTTGCTTGATGATTTTTTGGTAACATTTGGATGGATTGGGTTAAATGGATTTTGGTTTAGATTGATTGTCTCAAGAACATTCTTGTGAAGAGGAAAAGTGTTCTTGAGCCAAAGCATCACAATTTTTACAAACATCATTTTTTTTTTAAAATCTTGATTTCTATGTTTTATTATATTTTTAATGGGGAAAGTGATGAGGTGAGTAATAGTTGCATAACACGGTCAACATTGGGCGGGTACCATGACAATTTTCAAATCATTAGTAGACAAAGTAAATTCGGTTTAAATGCAAGTAGGTAATATGTTAATAACCCTAAATATTATTTTCTCTTTCCCCAAATTCACTGTGTCAACTTGAAGGACCAAATTGAAGCTTGAGTATTGAAGAATTAGTTATTGAGTTAAAGTAACTTGATTCATGGATTGAGTTATTATCTGTTAGTTTTTAGACCCCTTAAAACCACAAACAAATTAACCTAGGTAATTAGCCAAGTGATTACTTAGTCAAATTAACAGATCTAAGTTAACACAAATATATCATATCAATGTATAGCAGCGGAAAATAAAAAACACAACGATATGATAACCTAGGAAAACCAAACCGGTAAAAAACCTGGGGAGGATTTAACCTAGCTATCCTCAAGGTAAAAAGCAATTCCACTAGAAAGAATCGAAGTTCATACAATAAGACTTACAAGCCCCCACGCTCAACTTCTTATTGCTACCAACCAGTAGAACTTACTGACACGACCACGTGCAAGCTTCGAATCCACGGACTCCTTCTTTCTTTGGCCTTTGCAAAACACAAATACCTCCGTTTATGACTTTGAGATCCCACTTAAAGGTTTAGCAACACAAACTCTCCTGTTTGTGACTCCAAGACCACCCTTGAAGGTTTAGATCATCAACACCTTTGATAACTAGAGAAGGCAGCAACTTCTACAATACCGGATCTTGAGATTCTTTAAAGAATAATACCGGTAGAAGACATAAGAGAGTTTTTTAGGAACAAAACCCTAAATACAAAAAAGGCACACTCTTTTCTCTCTGAAAAAACCTTATAAAAACGTGCTTAGAGTTTCCTTTATATATTGGGAGAAGTAGATTAGAAACCCTAATCCTAAATGGGCTTGAACTGCTATTTGGGTTTAATTAAAAATTCTACAGATACGACTTTCGATTGATCGAGCCTGTCTTTCGATCAATCGAACCAGACAGATTATGAAATCTTCTTTCTGCAGCTTGTATGTTCTTGAATCTTGACTTGAATCACATTGAGCATTGTCTAATAAAACCTATAGACTCTAAGATCTATATCTAGACACGTTTGTGTTCACGATTTGCCAATTGTTCTAAACATTTAGAACCTAACATTATCCATAAATTATTTTAATTCAACTGCTTATTGAGGTTGATGCAAAGTTGTTTGGGTGAGTTTAGTAATTATTTTAGCTAAGCATTTGAGCTAAATGTGAGTGCTCTAATCCTTAACCAAATTATGTGAGAAACCTTTTACTTTTAGGCAATTCACCCTAGCTAGGTGGTGAGTATTGAATTCACCTTTATAACTAGTTAATAATCCTACATATCTACCAAAATAGAAGAACTTTAATGCCAATAGGCTCTTGTTTGAATTGCACCTCTTTTTTTAGAAGTACTAAAGGTCCGTTTGGATTGAGGAGGAGTAGAGAATAGAGTAGAGTTGGCAAGAAACTAGCCTATTTCTAACGAACTCTACTCTACTCCTCCCCACTCCCTCTCCATCACCCCTTAATCCAAACAGACCATAAGTCTTGAAAATGAAAAATTATTAGGCATTCTTAGAGTATATAGAGGTGGAGCTCCCTTCTCTCATATTCATGGTGGACAAAACTATGAATTTATTTAGTGGGATCTACTATAAATGTGAAAAAATGGAGCACCACGCCACCGTATTTCAAGACTGTCTAATAATTATTCATTGAAAATTATGAATATTCCCACTTATGAGTTGAATTTAGATTGAACAAATTATACCAAGAATGAAGAACATAAAATTATAGAATAGGATGTTCTAATGCGCTTAATTCCTAAATCCCAATTGCTTATTTGTTGTTGTCGTTCAGTTACATTTATGGCCTAATTCACATTTGGGGTTTGTTTATAAGTTATTTAGATTCTAGTATATAATAATAATAATAATAATAATAATAATAATAGTTGAAACTAAGAGAAAATCCAATTAGATTTCAATTGAATTCTCAATTTTGTGTCACATGTCTTTTTCTTTTTTTTGGGTCAAGTGAGTTAATTGGATTCTCAATTTTGCGCCATGTGTCCTATGCAAATTTTTAAAATTTTTGTGCCAAAATAAATAATATATTAACACGTAATACAAAAACCAAGAAGACCACAAAAATAACCTAAACAAGAACATTTCACCCGGACACCGATGTAAACTCTCAAGATCCTCTCTCTCTCTCTCTCTCTCTCTTAAATGTTTTTCTAAATATAATCTTAACCCCTAACCACTTGATACCATTAGCAAACAACTCTTTACAACACATCGGCAACCCCCCTATGCACAACAAATAGATTTGTAAGTAAACTTGCAGCCCCTTTTCTATTCATATTCATTGACTTATGAAACATTGTCAATTCCTTTTCTCACATTTTTTTTACGGTTAAGAACTCTTTTACTTCATAACTAACCATTGAATTTAACAATATCAATATTCAAATGTATAAATGAAACTTAAATCCCGTGTGAGGATTAAAATAAGCAACCATACGAATTTGAAAAATATGGCTTTTGGAAACAATACTTCATTATAATGCTATTTGGAGATTTTATTTATTATTAATTTTGTTGTTGTCGTATGCCTTTTTTTGTTTTGGGTTGCATCTCAACAATAAACAAAGCCAGTAATCCAATTATTTGTGGTAAGAATATAAGGGCATAATTGGGCAAGACCAGTAGTTTTTTTTCTTCCAAGTCCGATGTATATGACTTATTTTTTTGGAGACACTAAGTTGAAAGTGGTATTTCTTGAAATTTTTCATATTGCATGAGATAAGATCTATAATGAAAAAATGTATAGTCGAATTTAGTTATACAATAAGTAACAATGACCAAACTTTAATACAAGTTTTTTATACAGTTAGGTAGATGAGATTTATCGATTAAAAATTTAAAATATATTTAGTTTCTCAATAGGTAAATATAAAGAGATAGTATTTACTTAGATCCAATATGGGGGACGACCCTCAAAAGCGGTAAATATTCATCAACAGCTAAAATATAGCAATCCATATGACTGTTGTTACTTATCTTTGAAAAGATCATATCCCAAAACAAACAAACCAAAAAAAAAAAAAAATTATAAATTCTGCCCATTTTCAGAAAAGTTTGCTTAGTTTACAAGCTTTTATAATAGTTTTTTTTTCTTCATAGTTTGTAATGCTCTTCAAAGTATATACTTAGTTATATATGTGTGACATTAATGAAGTTAAGCATTACTAGAAACAATGGTATCATATAGTAGAAAATATAGTGGAACAAATGAAAGCTCTCAATGAAAGCTATTTATTTGTCTTAATTCATAAGCGAATTTTGGTTTGGAAGATTCACATATGAATGAATCTGGAAATATTTCATATGAGAATCATATAGCATAATGTAATAGTGGGTGAATGCCATGGTTGAGAGAGAAGATACTTTAAAGTTTGATTTATGAGCCAGAGGATAATAGTGGATGCATGTCATTTGATAATTGTATCTTTGACCTTTAGCTTAGCAAATCAAATGTACATAACTTAACCTTGACTCTTGAGGCATTGTCATTGTCCATAGTTTAAGGCAAGTTCTGAGTTTTAAATTTTTTAAGACAACTTTTTCTCTTGAATGTTGTCATTCATGGTCATTTTATGTCATGTTGAACTTGATATCAGAATCATGTATGAAGCATAGCTCCTACATGCACCCTTGGAATGTGGCTAATAGTGTAGCTTATTCACCTTCTAAAAAAAAGTGAATACTAAGGTCCTTATTCAAGTGGAAGCCAAAACTTTTTTTGGGGCAGTGGAATTAGCAGGTCAAAAGTAGTTTTAGAATGTGGTAATTGAGGGTAATTCCAAAATTTGAGTTGAGGTAGTGACAAATAGATCCAAATTAGTGCACTAGAGAACTGTTAATTTTGTTGTTGAAGTCAGATTGCTATATGCAAGATTTGACCGACTAGAGTTTAATTGGGTGTATAGGAATGCTAACAAAGCTACACGTCTTAGCAAGATGGTCTTTGTCAAACTCTTTTCCAAGTTATTTTGGTGAAGGGATTGGTCCCTTAGGAAATTTTGTTTTGGCATGACTAATTTTATTTTTATGTTTATTATTCTAAATGTTAATTTCAAAATTTTTTTTAATTCATAATCAATAAGCAAATAATATATATTATATAATTGTGATTTTTTAAAATGCATCGTGCATATGCACAGGGTTACACACTAGTCTATATATCTATATATATAATAATGTTGGGTTTTGTGGAGTCTAGTTATGTTTGATCAAGTTGAAAACTTAACCTGACTCGAATAATGTTGCATGGTTTTTAATGGGATATTTTTTGAGGCTTGGGCCGACAGTCGTAGCACTCATGGACAAGCCTTTTGGGGGTCTGGGGGCAACGGCCTCAGGAAAAATTTTTTGGCTCGTTTTGTAGCCCATTGTGAATCCTATGTGCAAGATATAAAAAACACAGCTTTGGTGATTAGGGTTTTCTGGTTGTTGTAGTTTTTGAGAGAGTGAAAAAAAACTATAGTCGTACTTTTTTATTTTTTTCCTGATAATAGTGAAATCCCTGCAACTCTATGGACGTAGGCAAATTGCCAAACCACATAAATATTGTTTTGTGCGTGTGATTGTTTTTTTTTTTTTGTGTGTGTTTTTTTCTATTTTTTGTTTTTCACAGGTTGGGAATTTCGGGTTAATTCCATACAATTAGTATTAGAGCCTAGGGTTAGGTTTGAGTGGGAGCAATGGCAGAGAAAGCAGGAAAGGTGTCTAGAATAGAAAAATTCGATGGCATAGACTTTGGATTTTGGAGGATACAAATCGAGAATTATCTTATGGGAAGAAGTTGCATCTGCCGCTTCTAGGGAAAAAACCTGAGACTATGAAGACTGAGGAATGGGCTCTTCTTGACAGATAGGTACTAAGAGTTATCAAGTGTTCGGGGGCCTTTTTCGGTTACCCAACCACGTGTGGTTCGTTGGAGGGATGACCTTACTAGGCCCGGGTTCTTTTTGGGGAGTTGCCTGTGAAACTCAACATTGGGCCACGTGGTCCAATGGCTACCGGCATATTTTTAAGCCTACAAAACCATTAAAGCCAAAATCTAATAATCATGATAATGGTTGAATAAATATACAATATGCGTTTGATATGATAGCTTTGATTAATAATTGTAATAATAGTTGAAATAAAGTAATATTTATTTAGAGGTAAATTAATCATATACTCAATGATATAAATTTAAAGATATGGAAGCAAAGTCACTTATCTTTATATGGTTTATAACTCCAACTGTGTATCAGTAAGCTGATAGGATTCCAGCAGAATGCCAGCAGTAAAGGCTAGTTAAGCTTGCCCATCTTATCATGCATTTAAATGAGTTTAAGCCTTGGTTAATAGTTGTAATAGTAGTTGGGATAAAGTAATATGTATTTAAATGTGAAGTAATCATATATTTAATTATGTAAATTTAAAGATATGGAAGCAAAGTCACTTATCTCTGATGGTTTGCAGCCCCAACTGTATAGCTTTTGTGAGTTGATAATATCCCAGCAGAGTGACCCCAATAGTAGAGAGGCAGTTTGCCATGATAACTTCAAGATTGAGGGGGGGGGGGGAAATTGGTGCAATTGGAGGGAGAGAGAGTATGTCCAGCTTTGTGTAGGGGTTGGTTAAGCTTGCCCCTCTTATTATGCACTTAAATAAGTTTTCTCCTTGACAATGCTTTTTTAGTTGTTGTGAAGTTATGAATAGTGTTACCTTCCATGAGAAGGGCTTTTGTATGGAGTATTTATGCCTTCTAAGAGAAGGGTTTTATGTAAGAAATAGTTGTGCCTTCTAAGAGAAGGGCTTTCATAAGAAGTAGTTGTGCCTTCTAAGAGGGCTTTTGTAAGAAGTAGTTGTGCCTTTTAAGAAAATGGCTTATATAAGAAGTAGTTGTGCCTTCTAAGATGAGGACTTTGATATGAGATCTTGGTGCCTTCTAGGAGAAGGGCTTTAGTAATAGAGGTTCATGCCTTCCATAAGAAGGGCTTTTAGTATAAGTGTTTGATATCTCTTGAGAAGTGTGAAGATGGTAAAAGATATAGATGTTTTATGGGATGTAGTATTTGTAATATGTATGATACATGGAAGTATGAGAGATATGAAGATTAAAGATAGTAAAAAATATGAGATTATAACTGCTAAAGAAGTTGTAGAGATGGTTTTCCAAGCGAAAAGATTTTATAAGAGAAGAGTATGGATGTGTTCAGGTATTTGGAGATAGGAGCAGTAAGATTGATGTATTTTCTGAATATGGAGAGTGAGAGAATGAGTATAAGAGGGGTAATAGTGCTGTAATGTGTTTAGCAATGTTGCTGGGATTTTCTGTTGGAGGTTGTATGAGGGCTTATGAAGGGTATTTATGAGCTAAGGGCTAAAGAGTTTAGTTCCTAATTTAGAAACTAAAAACTCAGAAGCTTAGAACTTGATTAAGAGCTTTTCAAGATTATTAGAGGGAGAAAGAAGTTTATGAAAGAGTTCTCCTCCATTGGTGTCCCCCTTGAGGTGTTGATGAGGGGTTACCTTTAGAGTTGAGTTTAAGGGAGTATTTTAGTAAATAATATCAGCCAAAATCTGTCCCAACTAGCAATGAATTTTCAGAAAATCTATCTTAAGATTTGGCCAAAAATGGTATGTTTAGCTTTAAGGTATTCTTGCTGTTTTGGGTAAGAGCTGCTGGGGAAAAAGTAGCAGAAAAGGAAGATATTTTAGCAAGAGAAAGGTAGTTTCTTTAGTTGGTTTTAGTTTTAGCCAAATGTAGAAAAATCAGTAATGCTCAGGCTGCTGGGTTAGTTGTCACAGCTATTCTAAAAAAGCTATTCCAGCTGTCAGGAAAAAGCTAGGACAGCTATCTTGAGACAGCTGTCATAAGACAGCAATTTGCTTTGGGCGTAAGCAAATGAGGTCAGTAGGGTGGTTTCAGACTGCTGGAGAGGACATTCAACATTTATTTTATGGATTTGGCTAAAAAATGGTAAGATCTCTTTTAAGAGTATCTTGCTATTTTGGGTATAGCATCTGGTTGCTGGGATTTTTGTATTAAATGGCTGATGATATCACTTCCAACCAGGTGTCAAATGCTGAACACATTGCTGGGATTCAACTAGAAATGTTTCCTTTTTTGGGTGTTTGTGTTTTTGGTCCAAGGTTCTATTACAACACATTTCTAGTAAGTAATAGAATGGTTGGTTGAAAGTTAAAGAAGCTTTAGAGATTTAGTCAAGGCCTTATTGTGTTATGACATAATCTTGGTGAGCAAGAAGAGTATTTAATGCTTTGCTCTGGCAGCTAGCAAAGAAATATATGGTCTGATTGTGGCAGACAGCAGCTAGGTATGAGAGATGTCATGAATATTTTGTATATATTTGGAGATAAAAGATAGCCAATCAGATTAGGCCATGTGTTTGAGTTGGATTTTAGTTGAAAGTAGTAATAAGACTTATATAGAATAATATAATGAAGTTTCTAAATTTGTATAGCAACAGCTGAGGATTGAATGAACAGTTATTTTCTCAGTAGTTAGATGGCTGAAAATATTGAGTATTTGTCACATGATGAATGTTAAGTTTTAGGAAAAGAGCAATGGAGAATTTTATCATCTAAAGTGCTATGTGATAAGAGATGCTTACCATATGTTACCAGCTACACACGGACTCATCAGAGTTCAGGGAGTTGGAGAAAACATGTCAAGCAACATGTCTCTTTTATAAACTTTAAACTGCTAGAGCTTTAATGAACATACCTCTTGGCCCTCCAAACCACGACTCCCAAAATTTCTCCAAAGAGACTTATGAGCTTGGATCATAAGTCGAAGATGAGATGACGTACCTCGGGTTTTGTTGTCATTTTGTGTAAAGGCGTAAATGCACTTTTAGTCCTTACATTTTGACTTTTTTCCATTTTAGTCCCTACATTTTATTTTTTCCACTTTTAGTCCTTAAATCAATTTACGCGTTTCCATTTAAGTCCTTGAAGCGACTTTCCGTCACTAATCTAACGGGCAAACTAACAGATGAATAAAATAATAATAAAAACTTTACTGTAGCATGCCACGTCAGATTATAATTTAAAATATTTATTTTTAAATTTTAACAAAAGAAAAAATATGAGTTAAGAATTAAAAAAAATAAAAAAAATAAATAAAAAGAAGAAGAAGAACATACCAGAAACATAACAACAAGAACAGAAGGTGGAAAAGGGGATCTAGTCTGGTCAAGCATGTTCCATTTGGGTTGGATGTCGACAGAGGATTTCAATGGCTCTCGGTGCATCATGTTGTTGTGCGCCCAAACCCTAAACTCTTCACAACCCGATTCCAACATGTACAGGAAGTCTCTTTCCACGTTCAAGGTCTCGCGGTTATCGTTCATGGTGATGACTTTGCCGCTAGCTTTCACCGCTTGCCATTGAAGTCTCTCGAGAAAATAGAGTATTTTAATCTCATCGCCGCCGCGATCGAGTACATCGCCGACTTGAACCACGGTCATTAACCCGCCAGTCCAGTCGCCGGAGTCGTTTATGTCGTAACTCTTGCTTCGGCTTCTCCAAATCGCCGTGGAGATCTTCAATCACGACGAGTCGACCCGTTGACATGTTGAGCTTGTTGTGGGTTTTTCCATTGTGAGATTTTTTTTTGTAGTTTAGGTGTTTTTTTTTTTTTTTTTTTTCCTCTGGAGAGACTATGGAGACGGAATGGACTTTGATGGAGTTGTCCAAATTTTTATTCTTTCATTTTCTTGGCAACCAAACAATGAATGAAAAAGAACTGAGAAATGATTTTGCTTAGGTTTGAGGGTTTGAGGATAGGGGGCTTCGGAATTTATGATTTTTTTTTTTTAATGGTGTTTTTATGCTGAATTTTCTGGGTTTATGAATTTGGTTTCTGCGTTTATGAAATTTATTTGCTGGAGATTTCATTGTTGATTGAAAGATGAGAAAATCTGGGTTTGAGTTGAGATTTTGTATATCTGGGTTTTGTGGTTTGAGAAAATCTGAGAAGATCTGCTGCTAGGTTTGTGTTTGTGTTCTTGCTGGAGATTGATTCGTGTTTGTGTTTGGTTGACAAGAAACGGCAAGAAAATGCAAGAAAATCTGGGCATGTGTTGTTATGTTTAAAATCTAGGTTTGTGTTCTTTGGTGTTCTTGATGAAGATGAATCTAGATCTGGGCAACTCATATTTTTTCTTTTGTTAAAATTTAAAAATAAATATTTTAAATTATAATCTGACGTGGCATGCTACAGTAAAGTTTTTATTATTATTTTATTCATCTGTTAGTTTGCCCGTTAGATTAGTGATGGAAAGTAGCTTCAAGGACTTAAATGGAAACGTGTAAATTGATTTAAGGACTAAAAGTGGAAAAAATAAAATGTAGGGACTAAAATGGAAAAAAGTCAAAATGTAAGGACTAAAAGTGCATTTACGCCTTGTGTAAATATGGGCTCTTGTTGAAGAAGCCGCTTGCCATGAGTGTAAGAGAGGTAATATGGGCCGTGAGTTTTGATTCATTACTTAAGCCTAATCCATATGGTGATGTTGATGATGTCGTGGGGTTATGATCCCAATTGATGAAAAGAAAATGTGAACCATGAATCCGCCTCTTGAAGTAAGGATCTCGCAAGCCATGTTGATGATGTAGTTGAATGAGATATGAGCTTATTTTAGACTTTAAATAGATTTACCCCAAAAAATCAATAATATGTTGATGTGGCATGGGTTGCCAATGAAGTAATGCCACGTGGGCCAAAAAAAGGGTCTTCAACATCAAGTTAACTCTGTCTAGGTCTGTTACACACAATGTTGTAAAGAAGAAGATCATTGTAGATTTGATGAAGGCTTTGTCTGGTATGTATGAAAAGCCGTCAGCAAACAACAAGGTTCATTTGATGAAGAAACTATTTAATCTGAAGATGGCAGAGAACATATCAGTAGCACAACATCTGAATGAATTTAATACTATCACAAATCAATTGTCGTCTGTAGAAATTGATTTTAATGATGAAATTTGTGCACTGATCATCTTGACTTCTTTGCCCAATAGTTGGGAGATAATGAGGATGGCAATAAGCAATTCTACAGAAAAAGAAAAGTTGAAGTACAATGACATACGAGATTTAATTCTGACTGAGGAGATTTGTAGAAGAGATGCAGGCGAAACCTCAGAATCTTGTTTTACCCTAAACCTTGAGACAAGAGACAGAGGTAATGACAGAAATTCAAATCGGGGCAGATCAAAATTCATAAATTTTAATCAGAATAGAGGTAAATCTAGATCAGGCCAACAAGTACAATGCTGGAACTGTGGAAAAACGGGTCACTTTAGGAGGCAATGCAAAAGTCCTAAGAAGAAGAATGAAGATGAATTCGCTAATGCTGTAATAGAAGAGGTACAGGATGCATTACTTCTTGTAGTAGACAGTCCACTTGATGATTGAGTTTTGAACTCAGAAGTTTCGTTTCATACCACTCCACACAAAGAAATCATACAGAATTATGTTACGGGTGATTTTGGTAAGGTGTATTTGACTGATGGTGCAGCCTTGGATGTTGTGAGTATGGTAGACATCCAGATATTGTTACCCAATGGGTCTGTTTGGTTACTAGAGAAAGTTCGACATATTCCTGACCTAAGGAGGAATTTGATTTCTGTTGGATAACTTGATGATGAAGGGCATGCAATACTATTTGTTGGTGGTACTTGGAAGGTTACAAAGGGAGCCAAAGTATTGGCTCGTGGAAAGAAGACTGGTACTTTATATATGACCTCAAGTCCAAGAGACACAATTGCAGTTGCTGAAGTAAGTATTGATACAAGCCTATGACACTGCAGACTTAGTCACATGAGTGAGAAAGGGAAACTACCAGAATTGAAGTTTGTTGATTTTGACATGTGTGAAAGCTGCATCTTAGGAAAGCAGAAAAGGGTGAGCTTCTTGAAAACTAGTAGGACACCGAAGGCTGAAAAATTGGAGTTAGTACACATTGATTTGTGGGGGCCTTCTCCGTTTGCATCCCTTGGAGGTTCAAGGTACTACATCACTTTCATTGACGACTCAAGCAGAAAGGTATGAGTTTATTTTCTGAAAAATAAATTTGATGTATTTGAAACTTTTAAGAAGTGGAAGACCATGGTTGAGACAGAAACAGATTTGAAAATAAAATGTTTGAGGTTAGATAATGGAGGAGAGTACATAAATGGAGGGTTCAGTAAGTATTGTGCTGCACAAGGAATTAGGATGGAGAAGACCATTCCTAGGACACCATAGCAGAATGGTGTGGCTGAGCGCATGAACAAAACTCTCAATGAGCGTGCCAGGAGTATGAGGTTGCATGCTGGACTGCCAAAAACTTTCTGGGCTGATGCTGTTAGCACTGCAACTTACCTGATAAACCGAGGGCCATCAGTTCCCATGGAGTTCAAACTTCCTAAGGAGGTTTAAAGCCGTAAAGAGGTAAAGTTTTCACATTTAAAAGTTTTTGGTTGTATTTCTTATGTTCATTTTGATTCTGATGCTTGTAGTAAATTTGATGCAAATCTAAAATATGTTTTTTCATTGGCTATGGTGATGAGAAATTTAGCTATAGGTTTTGGGATGAATAAAACAGGAAAATCATTAGAAGTAGAAATGTGATATTTAATGAACAGGTTATGTACAAGGACAAGTTAACTATAGTGTCAGATGTTACAGAGATAAATCAAAAGAAATCTAAGTTTGTCAACTTAGATGAATTGACTGAAAGTACTGTCCAGAAAAGGGGTGAAGAAGATAAGGAGAATGTAGATTCACAGATAGATCAGAATACACCTTAAATTGAAGTCCGTAGATCTTCCAAGACTATTAGACCTCCACAACGTTATTCACACACTCTAAATTATCTCCTGTTGGCTGATGGTGGTGAGCCAGAGTGTTATAAAGAAGCCATGCATGATGAAAATTCAAGCAAGTGGGAGTTAGCCATAGAGGATGAGATGGATTCCTTATTAGGGAATCAAACATAGGAATTAACTTAATTGCCAGTAAGAAAGAAGGTTTTGCACAACAAGTAAGTATACAGAATAAAGGATGAGCATGATGGTAGCAAACGTTACAAGACTAGATTAGTTGTCAAACGGTTCTGGTAGAAGAAGGGCATTGACTACTCAGAAATATTTTCTCCAGTTGTGAAGATGTTAACAATCAGACTGGTACTAAGAATAGTGGCTGCAAAAAATTTACATCTTGAGCAGTTAGATGTGAAGACGGCATTCCTTCATGGTAACTTGGAGGAAGACATTTACATGATTCAGTTAAAAGGGTTCATTGTTCAGGAACAAGAGAATCTAGTCTGCAAACTGAGAAAGAGTTTGTATGGCCTAAAACAAGCTAAAAAACGGTGGTACAAGAAATTTGACAATTTTATGCATACAATTGGGTTCAAGAGATGTGAAGCTGATCGCTGTTACTATGTTAAGTTCTTTGACAATTTTTATATCATTTTACTGTTGTATGTGGATGATATGCTTATTGCAGGGTCTAGCATTGAGGAGATTAATGATCTAAAGAAGCAATTGTCAAAACAGTTTGCAATGAAGGATTTGGGAATTGCAAAGCAAATCCTTGGTATGAGAATCATTAGAGACAAGGCTAATGGTACATTGAGGCTTTCACAATCAGAGTATGCGAAGAAAGTTCTCAACGGGTTCAATATGAATGAAGCCAAATCAGTGAGTACACCTCTGGGTAGTCATTTCAAACTAAGTAAAGAACAGTTAACGAAGACAGAAAAAGAAAGGGACCATATGAGCAAGGTGCCTATGCCTCAGCTATTAGCAGCTTGATGTATGTTATGGTGTGTACAAGGCTAAACATTGCACATGTAGTGGGAGTTGTGAGCAGATTCATGAGTAGGCCTGGAAAGTAGCATTGGGAGGCAATCAAATGGATTCTAACATACCTGAGGGGTACATCAGATACATGTCTTTACTTCACAGGTACAAATTTGAAACTGCAGGGTAATGTAGATGCTGATTTTGTTGGTGATATTGATAGTAGAAAGGGTACTATTGGGTTTGTTTTTACTCTGGGTGGTACAGCTATATCCTGGGTTTCAAATCTACAAAAGATTATTACTTTGTCTACTACAGAAGCTGAGTATGTTGCAACAACTAAAGCTGGAAAGGAGATGATTTGGCTACATGGCTTCTTAGATGAATTAGGTAAAAAGCAAGAGATAGGCATTCTACACAGTGACAGTTAGAGTGCAATTTTTCTTGCCAAAAATTCGGTTTTTCATTCAAAGTCGAAGCATATATAGACAAAATACCACTTTATCTATTACCTTGTTGAAGATAAGCTGGTAATACTTGAGAAGATTTGTGGATCTAAGAACCCGACAGACATGTTGACTAAGGGTGCCACTATTGAGAAGCTAAAACTGTGTGTAGCTTTAGTTGGTCTTCTAACTTGAGGACAGGAGGATGAGTTGCAGGGATGAGGGATTGTTTTTGGAGGATTATGGCTGATGTTGGTGATTGAACTAGTCTCCAAGTGGGAAATTTGTTGGGCTTCGTGGAGCCTACTTATGTTTGATTCAATTGACAACTTGACTTGACTTGAATAATGTTACATGGTTTTTAATGGGAGATTTTTTGAGGCTTAGTCTATGGAGTGGAGGATTGGGCAACAGCCGTAGCGCTCATGGACAAGTCTCTTGGGGGTTCGGGGGCAACGCCCTCGGGAAAAAAATTTTGGCCCTATTTTGTAGCCCATTGTGAATCCTGTGCGCAGGATATAGAAAACGCAACTTTGGTGATTAAGGTTTTTTGGTTGTAGTTTTTAAGAGAGTGAAAAAAAACTGTAGCCACACTTTTTATTTTTTCCCTGATAATAGTGAAATCCTTGCAACTCCGTAGACGTAGGCAAATTGCTGAACCACATAAATATTGTCTTGTGCATGTGATTGTTTTTCTTTGGCATGTGTTTTTCTCTATTTTTTTGTTTCTCACATGTTGGGAATTTCGGGTTAATTTCCTATAAATAATAGGTGAAACTGAGAAAAACTCAAATTAGAATTTCAAATTAAAGTTCAAATTTTGCGCCATGTGTCTTACATTATTTATTCTTAAAGAGTTTTATTTCTTAATTTTAGAATAAAATGTAGACCACATCTTAAATATTCATCCAAGTGAGTTATTAAGTACAAAAACCAAAAGTCTAGAATAAATAAATCGTAAAAATTTTTTTTTTAAAAAAAGGTGCTTCAAAATAAAAAAAAATTTTTAATGGAAAATTTAAATTTTATACCTAATAATATTCTTACAAATTTTTTTAAAGAGTTAATAAAATATAAAAATAACTATCAATGATATTTAAATTATATATATAGGAATTATATTATTCATATTATTATATATCTTTAAGTGTATTCATGCATATGCATGGGGTTACAAGCTAGTATATATATATATATATATATATATATATATAGCCAAACTGGGAGAAAATCCAATTAAATTTTATATTGAAGTTTAATTTTGTGCTACGTGTCTTATTTAATTTTTAAATTTGTATGTCAAATGAATTATTAGGTGCAAAAACAAAGAGTCTAAATTCAATTAGATTTTAAATTGAATTTTACTTGGAGTTTAATTTTGCACCATGTGTTCTATCTAATTTTTAAATTTTTGTGGCAAGTAAATTATTGGATGCAAAAACCGAAAAATCTAGATCCAATTAAATTCTAAATTATATACACATACTCGCGCGCGCACACGCACACACACACACTATATATATATATATATAATTAATTAATTAATTAATTAATTGTGATTGTTTTAAATATTCTCGTGCATATACAAGGGATTACACACTAGAATAAAATAATATCCATGTTTTGAATATGATAATTGCATTTACATTGATTGATCTTGTTCTCCAAACAAACACACACATGCATTGTGTTAGAACAGTCACTCTTAATGTGCAAAATTCTAAACACAACCTCTTTGTAACCTGCTGATAGGAATATGTTGGGTGCACGTGACACCCTTTTCTTCCAGCCCACTTGCCTTGTCAAAGCTCATTTATGAGCTTGTTCCAAAAGTCTTCAAAGCAAGCCTTTTCATTTATTGAGAAGTGACCCAAGCATGGAGAGGTCTGACTTCTCTTAATGAGAAGTGTTGCAAGGCGTGTGGGACACACTGAAGAAAAAGAAAAGAAAGAAGCAAAGGCCATTCGGCCTTGTGGAGAGCTGAAGCGGAAATAGAGAGTTGAAACAGAGAGCAATTCGGCCAATTTTTGTGTGAGTTCCAGAGAGAGCAAAACACAGAAAAGAGAGAGTTTCAGCTAAGAGGTGCAGTCCGAAAAATAGAGAGAAACATAGTGAGAGTGTGAGAGAGTGAAAAAGAAAAAAGGAGACATTTTTCTTTGCTCAAGTTACACACAAGGTAGATAAATTGGTGGATTTCTCATGGAGTTTTTGAGTGCAACAACCATGGAGAGTTGGAGTATTCAGATGAAGATTTTGCTATTGGCTTTGTGGTGAGATTGTATTTATTCCTTGAGATTCATTTGTTGTATATCCAATTTATTGTGAACTCAAGTTTAGTATAAACTTGATAATTGTAATTTCTATTTCATAGTGGATATTTTTTGGAATTGCCCCGTGGTTTTTCCCTCTACACTAGAGGGTTTTCCATGTAAGATTTGGTGTTCTTGTGTGGTTGTGTTTATGTGATGCTTGCTAGAATTTTTTTGTTTCCATAATATTGTTATTGCTTGGTAGTTATATATTTTAATTCACACATAGACATAGTGGGGATTAGGATTTTCCCCCCAACAGAATAGAACCCTTAAAAGTTACGAGTTGACGGTCCCATGTGCATAGTTATTATATTATTAGATTATAGAAGAAAATCTCCATCTACTTTTATATTAGGCTGTGTTTGGTTCCCGTAAAATATTTTTCGAAAAATATTTATTTTCTGGAAATGCTATTTTCAGGAAAGAAAAATGTATTCAAGCTGTTTGGCTGCCTCAAAATTCATTTTATGGAAAATCAATTCTGGTGTTTGGTTCGTTCAAACATTTTTACAGAAAATGCTTTATATAACCAAGCCACCCAATTTTCCATACACTTCCTCAGCTGTAAACATGTGGATAATGAATCAATTCCACACTCATTCACAAAAGAAACAAAACCCAGCAAAAAAATTCATTAAATCCAATCAAATTGAGATCGCGCGGCAGAGGAGAAGGTGAGATCGCGCAGTGGAAGCGAGATCGAGCGGAGGTGAGATTGGAGGCGAGATCGAGCGGCGCGGTGCTGCGATCGACGATCGGCGTGGTGCGATCGTCAGACTGGAGCTCGGTCTGTGGTTGCCGACGAAGTCTCTTCTTCCTCTCTCTTTGCGATCTGGGCTCTCTCTCTCTCTCTCTCTCTCTCTTCGGAAATACTTTGAAGCGAAAATGAGAACTGAATTCATTTTCCGCCTCATAAGCCTTATTTTACGGTCAAACTGAAAATATTTTCAGTTTGACCCAATTTACCGGACCTACCAAACATGCTATTTTCCGAAAAATGATTTCTGAATTCCGTTTGAAGTCAAAACAAATGGACCCTTAATGTATAAACATTTAGATACATATAGCATCTTGCTCTATCAAACCCTGCGGAAAATATCAAATGCAATCAATTGTCGTTTCAAATTATATGTTTTTGCTCAATAAAATACCCATTTCATGAAAATAATTTCAAAACTTAGACCCACATAAAGTGCTTAGTTATTTGGTATTGAATAATTATTAGTAGAACCAGATTTTGGTAATTTTATATTGAATTTTTTTTGTTGTTGAGAAAAAGTAATTTTATATTGAATTAATTACCTGTTTAACACAATTGTCTGACTTTACTACGTAGCCACCGCTAAAACGGTGCTTGATATGGTAGTAGTTACCACCTCTGACTCAGATAAATTATGCAAAATTCTTTCAAATTCTCATCAGAAAATTTTCCACAATGGTCAAGTCACATTTTCTTGTCTAACACCAATTAGTCATATCATATATTTGTACCACGAGGCTCCACACAGAACATAAAGTTTGAATTCAAGGTTCTTTGGCCGGTTGGGGCTTCCACCATTACCATAAAAGGGTAAGGATTTTGAGAGTTTGAAAATTTTTAATTTTGGCGTGAAAGACCAAGAAAAATGCTTAGACTATTGTCTATACTCCATACAATAAATTAAAGGTAAAAATGCACTTTTGGTCCCAACATTTTGGGTCAATTTCTATTTTGACCCCAAAATTGATTTCGTTTCTAATATCGTTCCTAAAAAAAGAAAATCGATTCTATTTTGGTCCTTACCGTTAATCCACTAACAGAAACCTCTTACGTGGCAAACGGAATACCCTACTTGTTGATGTGGTGTTGACGTTGCCATTAAAATATTATTTAAAAAAATTATTTGGCATTTTTTAAATGCCACATCAGCATTTAAATTTTTAAAAAAGCCACATTAGAAAATTTATAAAAAAAGAAATTAAATTTTTAAAAAACCTTAAATCTAATTTAATTAGAATTATTTCTTAAAAAAACAAAAATAATTATCCTTTTAATTCTTTTTCTTTTTCTTTAACCTTAATTCTTTTTCTTTTTCTTTACATTCCGTTTGTTTCAAAGTAAAATATTTTTAAATGTAAAATATTTTAAAAGTAAAAAATTTTACAGTAAAATATTTTCAGTAAAACATTTTCAAGTGTTTGGATTGTCCTAGACACTTGAAAATGCAAGCACAAATCAGCCACCACCAACCACCACTGAGTGCAAGCACAAACCACCAACAATAGTACCAAATCCAGATTGGGAAGAAGGAAAATAAAAGGCCATCACTGTTGTTGCCACCAACCGGCCATCATCAACACCGAAACCCACCCCCAACACCATACCCAACCGCCAAACTCAAAACAAACCCCAGCAAAACCATACCCAACTACCACAACAAACCATTGATCATCCAACACCATACCCAGCCGCCAAACTCAAAACATAACCCAGCAAAACCATACCCAACCACCACAACAAACCATCAATCACCCAACACCATACCCAGTTGCCAAATCAAAACAAAACCCAGCCACCAAAACCCAAAACTAAACCCACCTACCAAACTCAAAACCAAACCCACTACCGACAACCCACCTATCCAGATTTGAGAGATGTAGCCTGAAAGATATTAGGAACATGAGGAAGAGTGTAGAAGGGAGGAGAGAGAGACACAGCAACCCAGATTGACGATTGGCACCGCACTTACTGCCACAACCTCTATGCTGGAGACATCGACGCCGACCGCCTCACCGCTCACCAGTAGGAGTCCCAATGGACTGCCAAAGAGAAGAGAAGAAAGAGGAGGGAGAACTTGAGAGTGAGAAGATATAGTAGTCGTGAGAGAGGGAGAGAAAAAACTGAGAGGGATTTAGTTGTAAGGAAGTGAAAGTATCGGGTAAGAGGGAGGAGAGCAAATGTAAAATGTTTTACCAAAATTTTAAGTGTAAAATATTTTACACAAATTTGTCTAGGTTGATTTGGTTGACTAAAAATATTTTACTTTTGACTAAATATTTTATTGCAAAACAAACACTGTAAAATGGGAAAATATTTTCCTGAAAATATTTTACATCGAAACAAACAGAGCATTAACCTCATAAGTGATCAGATTTCTAAACTCTCTCTATCTCTAATTCTCTCTTTCTCTCAGACCCAAACTCTCTCTAATCTCGTTCAAGACTCAGTGATGAGGTCGCTGCTGTCGTCAAAGAAAGAAAACCCATCGATCCATCTAACCCATCAAGAAGGTTCGCTGATTCGGTGTAGGAAACCCCAGAAAGAAAACCCATAGTTTTGTTTCTGTGTACTTATGGCTCTGTTGTATGAAACCCAGTCACCGATTCAGTATTGGAGCCTACATCAGTGGTTGTGAAGCCGAGATCAGTGGTTCTCACACCTCTTTCTACCTCACCATCTCTCTTTTCCTCTCTTTAAGGTTGATTTGGAAGTTTTTAGCTTAGGATTTTTGTAGATTTGATGTTAAGGCTTTGTTGGTTGCTAGGAAATTTTGGAAGATTTGATTCGGTGGTGGTGCTTTACTAGATGTTGGGTTTCTATTCTTTTGCTTGGATTTGATATTCATGTTCTTTGATTTGGTGGTGGTTATTTGGGGGTTTTTGATTGTTTTTCCTATGGGTTTTTTTTTTTTTTTTTTTTTTTTTTTTTTTTTTTTTTGTGTGTGTGTGTGTGTGTGTGTGTGTGTGTGTGTGTGTGTGCCAAGAAAATTTATGGATTTGAAGGCTAAGGTTTGCTTTGCTGGAGATATGGGTTTGGCGTTTGGTTGAGATCTGGGTTTGGGGTTTGGTTCTTTGCTGGAGATTGATTATGGGGAAGAACAAGAAAGAATAAAATAACAAAAGCAATAAAAATAAAATAAAATAAAAGACAAGAAATGCATTTAATTAATTTATTTTGTTTTGATGTGTTTGGTCATAAAGAAAGTACAAGAAAGACAAAGAAAATTATAAGAAAATAAGAATTAATTTGCTAAGAATATGAATCTTAGAGATTGGAATAAAAAAAAAAATCATTTTAATTAAAAGAAAGTAAATTTTTTGTTTAAAATAAATATATTTATTTTTAAAATTTTTTTTAATTAAAATTGAGAAATTAAAATTTTTATAATTTAAATGCCATATAATTTTTTAAAATAATATTTTAATAGCAACGTCAGTGCTACATCAGCAAGCAGGTCATTTTGTCTATCACGTAGGAGGTTTCCATTAGTAGGTTGACGGAAAGGACCAAAATAGAATCAATTTTCTTTTTTTAGGAACGACATTAGTAACGAAATTAATTTTTAGACCAAAATGAGAATTGACAAAAAACGTAGGGACTAGAAATGCATTTTCGCCTAAATTAAAAGGAAAACAATACAATATTATGGGTCTAATGATTATAAGATTGACAATTTTTTTTTAACAATTACTAAAACAACCTCTAAATTCCAAGATTCTTACAACTCAAAAGTGTGGATGAAAATTTCCTAAAGCTCATCAATAAATAAGAACAAAATGAACTGTTACTAAATTATAATTTTCTTTTATAAGTGATGAAAGAGATGAATGGATAAAGTTGATAAAGAATATCCTAAAATCTAAAATAACTTACACACTTATATAAGCACATATCTATCCTTATAGTGTATTAGACTACAAAGGCCAGCTTTGATTTTGTACTAGTATAAAATAAAATGGCAAAATTCAGATACAATACTTTATACTCATTTTAAAATTTAGCCAACTATTCAATTACATAACTCACCTAAATAGTGTTAACTCCGTCCCTCTCTCTCTCTCTCTTTTTACTGTACTTTTTTCCGCTTCTTGTTACCTCTGTTGGAAAAACTGCAAGAGACCCACAAAGCCCCAATCTGGCTCCTTACACTCTCTTCGCCTTCTAAAGTTTTTAAGAAATCGATACTTCAGAAGGAGAGGGGCTGGCTATTGTGCTTGATTTGGATCTTGAAATTGATAGGGTAGGCTGATTCCGAGTCTTCCTAATGAGTTATCAACCCAGATTATTGCTAAACTTCCTGAATTGCTACTTTGATGTTTTATGGTGTCACAGAAGTGGATGGCAATTGTTATGAGTCTTGCTCTATTTAATTAAGAAAGATGTTTGGAACAATAGAAGAGTTACTATATCTGTTGACTAAGGTTGAAGAGGATAAACTTGTGTGGCATGCTTTGGACTCTTTTCCAAGAGAATGGCAGAAATTGCCCGTGATGCCCAACGTTGTTATGAAGATGATTCTACGAAGGGTTCTATTGGGCTTTGGACGTGGAACATGGTTGGTCCAAGCATTAAAATTGCTGAAGCTTTTTTAGGCTAGTTTGGGTGGAATTATGTAAGAACTCATGGGGATTACAGGAGAAATTATTTGCCCTCCGTCCTTTGAAATCTTGATTTCTTCAACAATTTAGAAATCTGAGAGTGTAAGAGTATTCCCATTGGCGATTACATATGACATATGTTAGTGTATTTTATCATCAATGCACAAAAAACCCACTACATCCGGCCTTCTAAACTTGTAAACTTTTTTACAATATTGTTACAGTACCATCTTATATGTAGGATGGTACTGTAGCAAGCTTGTATAATTATTATATTATTTTTCTCTCTCTTTCTCCCACTCAGCTATTTCTTTCTTTCTTTCTTTTTTCTCTGATTCTTTCTTTCTTTCTTTCATCCGCAGTTCTCACTCTCTTTCTCACTCTCTCTCTCTCTTGTTCAAAGCATGCCATCGGAGTTGGGTTGGATTCAGTGTGGTAATGGTATGGTCACGACGTGGCATGTGGCATGGTTTCGATAGTGGTGGTGTGGGTCTGGGTTAATGATCGATGGCAGCGACGTGGGGAGGTCTCGATGGTGGGTTAATCTGAGTTTATGGTGTGAGTTGGTCTAGGTTTGTATGGGTTTGCTTGGTCTAGGTTGTGGGTTGATCTAGGTATGTGTGGAGGCATGGAGACGACGGCAGTGAGGCGTGGAGACAACGCAGATGGAGTTTTGATCGGGGTTTATTGGTTTTCTGATTTAATGGATTTAATTTCTTTTGATCGGGGTTTGTTGGTTTTCTGATTTAATGGGTTTGATTTAATGGCTTTAAGTGGTTGGTGATTGGTGGTTGGTGTGTGGCATGGTGGTGGTGACTAGTTTTTGTGGCTGGTGGTAGTGGCTTGTTAGGTTTGGGTGATGGCTAGTTGCCGGTGGCCAGTGGATGAGGTATTTGGCTTCGGGTGGATAGTGGTTCAAAGAAAGAGACACCAATGAAGAGAAACAGAGAGATGGGGCAGAAGAGAGAGGGAGAGTTGTATTAAAATATATTATATTATTTTAGTGGGTAATATATATTATTTTAATGAGTAGAATCGGAAAATAAAAATTGGGATGTTGGAAATATTGTAAAATGGTATGCTATAATTGATAAAATAGCTTTTTGGGATGGTAAAATAAGATAGGATGACATTTCTAGTTGTGAATGCTCTAAGAGCTTGTTTGGATAGTCCAAAAACTGAGTGATATCACTCAGTCCATTATCCAAAACTTGTGGGTCCCACGAATGATATAGTGTTTGGCTTGATTTTAAATGTTTGTTTCCATCACTCAAAAACTCAAAATTTTGAGTTTGGATGATGGAAACTGAAAACACAATTTTGGTGTTTTCAGATTATGGATGATGAGTGATAGTGGCAAAATGGTAAAAAAATCATATTTGTGGGACCCATACTCCTGACTTATCACTATCAAGTAACAATGTCATACCACTTTTTATCTTTTCCTTTTTCTTTCTTTCTTTCTTCTTTTATTGAGTTCCACCAGCTTCCTCTTTTTTTCTTTTCTTTTTTTTGCTTCTTTCTTTCTTCTTCATACCCACTCCACCAACAACATTTTTTTCTTCTTCTTCTTCATTCTTTTTTTTTTTTTTTTTCCTTTCTTCTTCTATTGAGTTCCACCGGCTTCCTCATTTTTTTTTCTTTTCATACCCATTCCACCACCAACATTTTTCTTCTTCTTCTTCTTCATTCTTTTTCTTTCTTTTTCTTTCTTTCTTCATCTGACCCACTCCACCACCAACAGGGGTTTTTTTTTTTTTTTTTTTTCTCCTCTTCTTCCTGGTTTTGTCTTTCTTTCTTTTCTTCTTTCTCTTTCTTTCTTTTTTCTTCAGACCCATTTACCATGTTCATCCACGCATAAATATATACCTAGAAACAGAAACCCACTCCTCATTTTCATGATTTTGGTCTTTGATCTAAGGATTCTTGGGTTTGGATTTGGGTTGGCAATTTTGGATCACTGATCTGAAGATTTTGTGTTGGTGTGTTTGGGTTTTCTGTGTTTGTAGTTGTGGTTTGAAGCTTGAGCTGTGATGGAGGTGGGTTTGTGTGGTTAGTGGTGGTATTGATGATTGGAATTTTTTTTTCTTTTTATAGGTGTAGCTGATGATTGGATTTTCTTTTGGTTGAGATTTTTTTTTTTTTTTTTTTTTTTTCCATTTTGTGGTTGTTGGTGGTGTTGATAGTGGTGGGTTCTGAGTTTGCCATTGATGGTGGTGATGAACTTAGGAGAATATGAAAGACGGGAAAAGAAAATTGATGTGGGTAGCAACCATAACCCCTGTGTAGTGTCAGTGGGGTGGGTTCCACCATTTTGGCAAAAAGTGGACTTAAAAGTTGAGATAGGTGACTAAGTTTTATAACCAAACAACAATTTTGGAGTTTTTGAGTGATAGTGAGGTTTGGGTTATAAGTGATGAGATATGAGTTAGAGTTATGAGATATGAGTATGGAATTATGAAAACTAAGTCATGTCTAAGTGAGTATGGAATCCACAGAGAAAGAGACGTCATTAAGTGAGTTATTTAAGTAGACAAGTGGCTGAATTTTAAAAGGGTACCTAATATATAAATATTACCTAAAACACTGAATCTAAATTTTGTCTTAAAATAAAATAGCAACATTTAGTATCATTTTTATGGATTTGGCTTATCTTCAATACTTTTTTTAACTGGATATCTTCTTTTGTTTTAAATAACAATAACAAGTGGTAGTAAGTTTTAATTTTCACATTTTATTTAACAAGTGGCAATTTCTCATTAAAATAAAAGGAGATTTCAGTCAAAAAAGTACCGGAAGTAAGCCAAACCCTACTTTTATAATATCATCTGATGTCATTTTTTTTGCTTCATAAACCTCTTTATTAGTTCATTTTCTAAATGAGTATAACATATTCAAAATATTTTTTAATTTAATTTTTCAAACTCTTAACCATTTTGATTTAATAGATTTTTTCTTTTGGGGTAAAGGTTCTACAACTGAAGCTCTCATTTCTGTTGCAAACCTGAGCTTGAGACCTACCCAAAGAAATATTTATATTTTTGTGCATATAAAAAATATATATTCATTTATTCATAGAATTATAAAATTCGTATACATGTGCGCAAGCTAAAAAGCTATATATGTAAATAAAAAATCGTATAAAGGCTAATGCACTAACAAGTCGGAGGCTAGTAGTTGAGTTGAGGTCAAACTTGAACTTCTTGACCAAACCAATCAAATTTGAGTTGAACTAGTTTATTTATAATTTAGCTAAGCAATCTCCTGCAACTTGGCTCATTTGTTAATTTGTTTTTATTTATATTTTCCAACGAATGATATATGACAATTTTGGAGAATTTCCTTTCCCAAATCTTTTGATTTAACTTGAGATCAAATGGGTTATCATTCTTCCACCCTTTGAGTTCTTTCATCAACTTAGAGGTTTTTTTGACATATCTTTTTCTTTTGACAATATCTTTCGATCACTAAATATAAGTCTAAAAAATTAACCCACAAAACCTGAGGAAATGATAAAAAAAGATCTCAATGAGTAATAACCAATGACCAATGTATGTCTTTTTAGGATATGTTGATTTGTTCCCCTTTCATGTCAAGAATAGTTGGATGTTGGAAGTGGGAGGGAATCCTAATCTAATTTTCTTTCTCAATAAAACCTCTCTCTCACAGAAAATCAAATAATTCACACTGCAGCCCAGCAGAAATTTCTAGTGATCTACTGTACTTGTTGCTTGGTTCGTCATATGATTATGGCTTGCATTGTGCATAAAGTTGATAGGGCCACGTCCACTGGCTTTAAAAGAATGGAGGGAAATAAAAATGGGCAAAAAGAGAACTGACTAATGCACCTACAACTTATTGATGAGAATCAGGTGGAGTATCTTCTACTCCACAACCATGTCCCAAAGTTTCTGCCACATAAAATTTTAAATATTATAGGTTTTTATTAGGGGAGGATTATTTGAAGGTCAAAACTCTCCGGCTTTCTTCACATGCAATCATTATAGTGGCAATCTAAAGTTAGTCCTAAATTGTAGTGCAATCAAAAGGAACGATGCACTTCATAATTCCAATTATGATACATTTGGAGTGGGGCACGCTTATGCGGAAAAGAATTTTTCTTTTAATGGCTTAGTAATTATATGGAAAAACTAAAGAGAATGTGGATTCTCCAATTGGGATTTCGCGCGCATTTAGTTTTTGTTTGTTTGCATACGTAGTACCAATCAAAAAGAATTTTAATTAATGAAGAAAAAGAGTTCCAGTTCCCAGTGGAGAACCGAAAGGAAAGCAGCTGGGAAGTTTCCGTCTTAATTCTCTTTCAACTTTCATTATTGGAAGTCTCTCAAAAAGGACTTCCACTAGGAATTGTCTCCAACATCTCTAGACTCTACTAATTAATGAAACATCCATTTCTAACTTTTGTTCTATATTCAGTTCTTCAGGAAAATTCGATTTTATTTTTCTATGAAATGCCTGATTACTTCTCAACTGGGTCACCTTCACCTAGAGTATCTTTGGAAAATCAATAGAAAAGCAAAACTGGGGCAACAATCATAATAATATAAGCCATTCTAAAAATAAATAAATAAAAAGTTATAATAATATAAGCCAATTACTTTGCATGCATGTACTGAAGCGTACAGAAAATATACTTGTTTGATACAGCGCGTCAAGGTAGCAAACACAGTAATCAGAGACATGGAGGAGATTTGGCCATCAGGCATCAAATATTCTCTGATTAGGCCATCAGCCATCAAATATTCTCTGATTAATGCCTGCAGCATAGCTATTCGCTAATTAAGTAAAGAATATTTAAAGTACCCGTGGAAGTGAGTGGTAGGGGAATCTCCACACTATACAATATAATAGAGTTTGGTAATCAAGTTTTAAAAGTGGCATCAACTCCACTCAACCCCCACACGGATATATAGAGGGGTTACCTTAGTGATGGCGTCCAATTAGATGATTTTATTCTTAATCAATTTCGTACTTTATATTATTTTATGCTTGTCAATAAACTAATGCTTTTGTTGCAGTACATAACATATATACGTCATGTACATCCAACAAAAGGTGTGAATGCGATGTAAAATTAAAATAAATAACTTTTGTTTCTCATTCGCTTTTATTGCGTCTATTAGCATACAACATTAATTATCTATGAAGTGGTAAAAACCTGTAGTTGGGAGGAGTCATCACACTTGAGTCATTGCTAACGTGAGCTATTTAGGGCTCCAGACTCCAATGTATATGAGATAGAAATAATATAATTTAGACGAGTAATTAGGCACTTTTAAATATATATTACTGTCAGTTTCTTTAAGATTTGTTTGCCTCTCCCCGTATGTGTGTTAAAATACTTAGTATTCTCAACTATAACAAGAAAGACTAAGAGTCGGCGGTATCCTCTCCTATAGTTATGGTGAGGAATGGAGAGCACCGCCAATAATGGTGTCACTCATCAATCATCACCACATCCCGGACTTGTACTAGTTATTAATTTGAGACCTAATTAATTATAAGAATTATTATTGTGTACTTCAGGAGTATATTTCCTTCCTATCACGTAGGACAAAAGAGTGTTCTCCTAAAATATATAATAATTTTCCAATTAATGGGGCGTTCACGTATGCTAATGGTGTTGACATGGTCTTACAACCTGTCCTACATGTTCTGGAAATTAATTAACGATGAAGTCCTTTCTTTGAACGCACTCAACGATGTTTTTTAAATAGTCAAATGCTACTCCATTCCGTTGCGGGTATATATTGGAGTTGGGTCTCGGTTTTATTTGGAAAATAACACTTTTTACCTCCAAATACATATATGGACATTTGTTTTTTAAGAGCATCCATAGCAATAGAACTAAATTTTTAGGTTTTTATTTACACAAAAAGTCACTTTATCTATTTTACCTTCTTACATCCTACAACAATGGAGCTATTTTAGTTTTTAACACAATAAAATAATATAAACACTACAATAAAATAATATTTCATTCAACCACCAACGCACCACCATCAAACCCATAAAAATCACTGTACAACCACAACCCCGCCGTGCCCATCAAAACCAGTGAAGAAGAACAAAAAAAGAAAGTAGAAAAATCAACACAGCCAAACCGAAACACAAGCACAGCCTGATCCCAACCATTCGATCTAGACTCTGATCGGAGTTCTTTTTATATGTCCGGAGGTGATGATCAAATGGACCGCGACCCAGCCCAGCCTAGACCCGTACCAATACGCCAAGTTCAATCCGTCAATGGCGATAATCGTGGTGGTGCTAATCGCCGCTCTTTTCTTCATGGGCTTTTTCTCGATCTATATCCGCCATCGCTCTCAGGGCCCGGCCAATTCGGACAACATCCGAATGAGAGGCCTCCCTCAACGAGCAGCCACGGCTGGGTTCGTGCAGATCGGCGATGGATCTGTGGAGGAAGAAAGAAGGGTCTAGAGGAAGAAAGAAGAGATGGAGAGGCAGTGAGGAGAGAGAGATGGAGAAAGGAGAATGAAAGAATAAAAAATAAAAAATAAAAAAAGTAGTGTGAACATAGAATTAAAAATTATTTTTCTTTTTAGCTTTCAGCTACAGTGCACATCTATCTATAGATGTGCTTGATCCTCAAAAAAAAAAAAAAATCTATAGATGTGCACTGTAGCAAAAAAGTAAAAAAATTTAAGTATAGCTCCACTGCTGCTACCCTCTTTTTTGTGTTTTGGTGTAGCTAAAATAGCAATATAGCTATTTAGCTACACTGCTGCAAATGCTCTAATGATTTCCATTTCGTTCTAATGAAATATATTAATGAAAAAGTTAATGAATGCCCTAAAGTATTGGTTTAGAAAATATTTTTAGAACTCAAGAAAGGGTTCGAGGTTTGAGTTGCGGAAGTAGTAGCATATTGTAATTATCTTCAAAAAATATATACATATAGAAAATTTTTATGGGAAAAGAAAAAAGTAATCGATTTTTTGATAGTTTTTTTATATTTCTCATAAAAGTGGTATAAAAACTTTTCTAAAATGATTTATTAACAAATGCTCTAAGAGCAAAGACGACTTGATGCATTTGGGAACCTAAGGTGAAAACCGCAATAGAGGCCTTTAATATATTTAAATATGACTTAAATATATATATATATATATATATATATATATATATTAGTTAAATTCTACTATCTTATTTTAGATGCAAAATTACTACTAATTAACATGAACAATGTAGATTTTTTTTTTTTTTAGAAAATCTATAGACACAAAAAATTGATAAAACTTTCACACCTGTTGATATGATAGATTGATAGTGGAAAGTAAAGAGTAATATTAGTGGTGGACCTAGGTAAAAACTAATAAAAGTTTGTTAACTCAATTATTATGGAAAACGTTGTGAATTTTTTTTTTTTGTATATTGTTTTTTTTAGATGTGCTATATTCAAAATATTTTTCACAACAAATCCTAATTGTTAAGTTGTTACTGATTTTAATTTAAACTTATTACTGAAATTATTTTTTTTGCTATCAATAAGTAACAAACTCTAATAACCTACTACTTAGAATTTATTGTAAAAATATTGTGAATGTAACACATCTACTTGATAATAAAAAAAAAAAATTTATTTTAAGTAATGGCTAATATTTGAGCTTAATTAAATTAAAATTTGGGGCATTTTTTCTACTTGGGACCTTAAGCGACTGCATCTATAGAGTTGGCACTGTCTAAGAGTACCCATTAGCAAAACTCATAACAAAATGGCTCCCTGAAAGTACCTGGACTTGACAGTATGAACCTTATATTTTTATCAAAATTACTAGAATATTGTTGGGCTTGATTTCACCAATAATGTGTGATCTTGTTTAAATTCTACTAGTTGTATTCTCAGTCAAATTAATCAAACGTATGTTACTCTCATTCCCGAAGTGAAAAACCTTGAGTTGGTGACTAAGTTTAGACATATCAATTTACGTAATGTTATTTAGAAATTGATCTCAAAGGTCTTGGCTAATAGACTTAAAAAGGTATTGTCTCTTATTATTTTGATGTCTCAAATTGCCTTTGTCTTAGAGCATTGGATTACTGATAATATACTTGTGAATTTTGAAACTCTTCACCACATGAAAATCCATAACATAAGGAGAAAATGATTTATAACTGTCAAACTTGACACAAACAAAGCATATGACATGGTGGAATGGGTATTTCTGAAACAAATAATGAGATGACTTAGTTTTCATGACAAATCGATAACTTTGATGATAGAATGTATAAGCATAGTCTCCTACTCTATTATGGTAAATAAGGAACTTAAGGGATTAATTAACTACCTAAGGGACTAGACAAGAAGAGCCAATTGTTATTATTGGTGTGAAATGTTTAAATGCTCTTATAAATCAAATTGCTAGAATTGGTAATATTTGTGGTATTTCCATCAGTAAAGGTGGTCTTAAAATTACTCACTTGTTTTTTGCAAATGATAATTTGTTGTTTTGGAAATCAGCTTTAAAGGATGGTCAAAAGATTCAAGAAATCCTCCACAAATATGAGTGGGCCATGGGGTTGGGGCAACAAATTAATAGAGGAAATTAAAACAACATTATTTTTGTAGTAAGCCCACACAAGAAGAGACTTAGAATTTGTTAAAAGACTGTTAAATTACCAATTTTTCAAAAAGTTTAAACTATTAGGAAATTATGAATTTAATCATCTAACCATAATTTTAAACTTTTCCCCTCACGTGTGCGCCTAAACTCCTCTTAATAAGTGTGTGTTCTAGTTAGTTCAATTGGTAAAGTCTCTTATAGTTGAATAAGAGATCTAGAATTCAATCCCTGTCTATATCAAAAATTGATTGGTGTTTTAGTTTGATGATAAAGAACTATCATTAGGAGCGGACACCATAGGTTAAAACGATCTCAAAAAATAAAAAACAAAAAATTCCCTTAATAAATGGGGCCCAACACGTAAGATCTAGAGTTCAATCCTTATCTATACCAAAAATTGTTTGGTGTCTTGGTTTGATGATAAAGAATTATCATTAGAAGCAGACGCCATAAATTGAAACTATCTCAAAAAAAAAAAAATCCCCTTAATAAATGGAGCCCAACACGTGAGATTTTTAACATTTTAAATGGGAGAAAGAGTAAAGCTAGGGATCAAACTTAAGATCTACTGCTCTAATACTATGTTAAACTACCAATTCACTCAAATTCTTAAACTATTGGGAAATGGTATATTTAATCATTTAATTAACCACATAATTCTAAAACTCTCTCTCACATGCAAGCTCAAACCCCCTCACAGTTTGGCTCTAATACCATATTAATTAAATTACTGATTATTCCAAAATTTTAAGCTATTAAAAATTGGTGAATTTAATCATTTAACCATAATTTTAACAAAGACATCAAGTATGAACGATATTTGGAGTAACCATCATTGGTAGGGAGAAAGAAAAAGGTTAGCTTGGCTTACATTAAGGAGAGGGTGAGGAATAAACTTTAGGGTTGGAAAGAAAAATTGTAATTAGGCAAGTCAAGAGGTGTTAATTTAGGCAGTAGTCTAAGCTATACCTACTTTTATCATAAGTTGTTTTAAATTCCCAATGCCAAGACATTGAAGGCATGACAAAAAAATTATGGTGGGGAAATAGGGAGAATGAAGGAAAATTCATTGCAAAAAAAGAGACAATTTATGTACCCTAAATGTATAAGATCAACGTAGTTTGGGTTTGAAAGAATTGAGGAAATACATAGATTGATTCAAATGCTCTAATAGTTGATACTAAAATTTAATTGAAGTATAATTATATATATATATTTTTTTTTAAAAAAATAAGAGCTTAAAATATTATACGTTAATTTTAAAGTATCAAACTATCCCTCACATGTGAGCTCAAACCCCCTCACAATTTGGCTCTAATACCATATTAATAAAATAACCGATTATCCCAAAAGTTTAAACTATTAAGAAATTGTAAATTTAATCATTTAATCATAATTTTAACAAAGACATCAAGTATGAACGATATTTGGAGTTACCGTCATTGGTAGGGAGAAAGAAAAAGGCTAGCTTTGCTTACATTAATGAGAAGGTGTGGAATAAACTTTAGGGGTGGAAAAAAAAATTGTTATTGGGCAGGTTGAGAGGTGTTAATTTAGGCGATGGTCTAAGCTATACCTACTTCTATCATAAGTTGTTTTAAATTCCCAGTGCCAAGACATTGAAGGCATGACAAAAAAATTATGGTGGGGAAAAAGGGAGGATGAAGGAAAATTCGTTGCGAAAAAAGAGACAATTCATGTACCCCAAATTTATAAGATCAACACAGTTTGGGCAAGAAAGAATTGAGGAAATCCACAGATTGATTCAAATGCTCTAATAGTTGATACTGAAAGTTAATTGAAGTATAATTATATATATATATATATATATATATATATATATATATATATATTTTAAATAAGAGCTTAAAATATTATGCGTTAATTTTAAAATATCAAAGAAAATACCATGTGTTGGGTTATTGATTGACCTCGATTAATTAATTCAATTATCCAAGTTGATTAATTATTCAAATTAATGCAAATCACGTGGAAGCACAATCAAATCACCAAACTAAATTAAATGCAGTGAAAATTAAATTTGTCACGACGATTTGATTACAATGGGGAAAATTTTCACAGAAAAAAATTCCACCAGGTGAATTTCAGGTTACCACTCTCAAAGAATCCACTAATAAAGAATCAAGCGCTTACAAGTATAAGCAATCTTACCTTACAAGCCTACTCCAAAATACCAATTTACAGTTGAATCTATTGACCTATACTAATATCAACTCCAATACATAATTGGACTTGTTTTTATAAAGACTTCTCTTTTACAAGGATTCTAGTATGTGACTAACAGCATAGCAACTTGATTGTTGTTGTTTGATGCAAAGTTCTTCAATCCATACTTGTATATCCAGAAGCAACTTGATACATAACCTTAAGGCGCACAAGAAGTCCCAGCAGCTCTTGTAAAGCGTATATCATGTGTCTATGATAAAGGCTGTAAAATATTACTTTTATATCCTCTGGAAAGATATAGCATGTAACCCTAGAAAAACCTTGTCATCATGGGTTGAAAACAAATTTGGAATTTCAAAATCTACGAAACTCAATAAATTGAGAGGTATCAAGGTATTTATCGAGGTTCATTAAATCTCGATAAATTGAGCCAAGTGTTGAGATCTTCTATTCTAGCTTTTCTTGTACAATTGCATGAGTATTCTTCATGTCCTCAATACTACCACTTATAAAAGTATTTCATGATATTCTTAAATACACTAGAACTAATACGGACCCAAATACAAGTAAAGTGCATCCTGTCATAAGATATGTCAATTACATAAAAATGTGACCCTAACACAATTAGTAAAATCATGCTAGGAAGTGAAATCTCTTGTTAGAATAAAGGAACTTTTGCAAAAATTCTATTGGCAATGGAGCTTTGTACTGCAACAAGCAGCAGCTTTAGGAATATTTCTATGAGGGTCATTCAAATTTGGGTTGAAGAGGTTGACAAGCACCTCTTTTGTAAATAATATTTTCTTATTTCATCTTGATTATTGGAATGATAAGATGAGATCTTTCACAACCTATGATTCGAAGAAAGATTTTTCAAGTCAACACAAGTTCATTTAGATAATAATCTTAGGTAGGAGATGAATCTTACAGTATAAGTGATTTCTTTATAAAAAATGTATCCATAATACAACAAGAGAATAAATGTAAAACTATAAGTTCATTGGGCATATTGTTTCTTAGTATATTAAAGATTAATGTTGCTAAAATTAAATCTTGGAAATCAGAATATTTTAATTTATTATTTATAAGTTTTGTCTTTACTATTTTCAATTATTTTATTTAACAATTCAACTCAACTTTGACAACTTATTAGTCTATATAATTCATTAAAAAAAAATTTGTGTCTTTTGCATTATTCTATTAAGAATTCAACACAATAATACAATCCTTAAATAAAATAAAATAAATCTTCACTTCCAAGTTTCCACTATCCGACATCACACTTCCACTAACTCACACTAAATTGTCTTTTAGTGTCAGTTGTTTACACTTTACTAGCCATTTAGTTTTTTTCCCCTGAGATTTAAGATGAACAAATTACTAATTTTTGTTGTTGAGCTTGCTTTTTTTTTTTTTTTATCGGATTTTAGATCATATTGGTTTGTAGTTGGCTGCTTTTTTTTTTTTTTTTTTTTTTTTTGGTTTGAAAAATCCAAAATAAATGTTGGTGTTGAATTGATTTGTTATTGGGTTTCTTTCAAGAATTCAAAATTTCAATTTTTTTTTTTTTTTTGGTTGAAACAAAAGCATGTCATTCAATTAATTAGAAAAATTAGCATCTTCGTACAAAGCTTCCATAGCTATTGGAGGAACATCTTCCATCCAATACATATCCTCAATAAGCAAATTGAGCTAATACATGAGCTACCCGATTCCCCCCTCTCCTAATACAATCAATCCTTACCCATTGTAAATTTCTAAGCAAGTGTTGAATATCCCCAATCACATTCCCAAGCATTAACTGATCATCCTTCAAATTTGAAATAGCTTTCATGGCAAAGCTATTATCCCCTTCAATGACTAATTCAGAGAAGCCTACATCCACGGCAAACTCAATGGCTTTTCTACGTGCAAGTAATTTAGCCTCCTCGCTGCAAGACACCTTAGTTCCCTTGGCTTCCATTACCTCTCGTTTCTCATTTCGTATGATTGCACCATATCCGAATCTGTTGAGGCCTGAGAACACCATTGCATCAAAATTAAGCTTGAAGACCAATTGTGGAGGAGGCTGCCGGGTATCTCGAGTAGGCTGCATCACATGTTCAGTTCCTATCTGTTCTTGTGTAGTCCGATACTCCTCTAATGTCTCTCTTGCATGGTTGATCAACCACCCCGGATCATGGAACTTACCTCCAAGTATTCCATTAAGTGAATCATATCAGTCAAATCCAAGACCCCCTTCTGCAGAATTTTCAAGCTACCAGACCACACATCCTTAGCCGCCTCACATTCCCAAAGAGCATGGATAGCTGATTCCAAAAATCTCATACATATTGGACACATCGCATCATCAATTATTCTTCACTTTGACAAATTCAGCTTTGTTGGCAAAATATCATTGTAAGCTCTCCACCTAAACACTTTAATTTTATTTGGAATCCGAAACTTCCATAGTGCAGCCCAAACTCGTCTCCCAACATAGCCCCTCGAACTCTCAGCTATATATTTCCTCCTTGCAATACTTCCCTCACCACCTTATATGCGAACTTGATAGTAAATAGCTCCTTTTTATGATGCAACCAAATTATAATGTCTTCCACATCTCTTCGGCTTAGCAAGATTCTACAAATGGCTTCAGCATCCTCTTGCTCAAACATGTCCATGATAAATTCAGACCTCCATGCATGCAAATCTTGATCAATCAATTCAGCAACAGTCACCTCTCGAACCTCATCCTTGACTAGATACAAAGGTGCATTTGTTGGATAATTCGGTATCCATTTATCCCCTAAAACCCGAATAGAAAGGCCATTCCCAACTCTCCAACAACATCCCAACTTCAAAATAGGTAAAGCAGCCACAATACTCTTCCACACAAAGGAACAATTTGGGGACTCCTTGGCATCAAATAAATGAGCTCTAGGAAAATATCTAGCTTTAAGGCATTGATATACTAGAGAATTATTATCATGCAGCAACCTCCACCCTTGTTTAGCTGACATAGCTAAATTAAATGCCCTTAGATCCCTAAAACCCATTCCTCCATCCTTCTTTGATATTGTTAACATTTCCCACCTTTGCCAATGAATTTTTCGTTCATTCCCTACTTTCCATCACCAAAATTTAGCACACATTGCATCTAATTCATCACATAGCTTTAAAGGGAGTTGAAATACACTCATGGTGTAAGTAGGAATAGACTAAGCAACTGCTTTAATAAGTATTTCCTTACAGGCCCTAGACAACATCTTCCCTTTCCAGCCCTAGACAACATCTTCCCATCTTCCCTTTCCAGCCCTGCAATTTTTTCCATAACCTATCCTTCAAATATGAGAATATATGACATTTAGTTCTCCCTAAGAAGGTTGGCAGCCCCAAATATGAATCAAATCGGTTTACCTCCTGAACTCCCAAAACCCTCAGAATATCTTGCTTCTGACTAGCTGAAGTGTTACTACTAAAAAAGACCGAAGACTTCTCCAAGTATGTGCATTGTCCCGAAGCATTAGCATAGGTCTGAAGCACCTTAGAAATTACCTCCACCTCATTTTGTGTTGCCCTGCAGAACAAAAGGGAGTCATCTGCAAACAATAAGTTAGAAGCTTTTGATGCCTCTTTGCAAATAAAAGCTCCATGAATTTTGCCATCATTCTCTGCTTTTGCCAATAAAGATGTGAATCCTTTTGCACACAACAGAAACAAGTATGGGGAAAAAGGGTCTCCTTGACGGATTCCCCTAGATGGAAGCACATTCCCATAAGGTTTTCCATTGAGTAGAATAGAGAATGATGTGGTGGTGACACAAGTCATCACTTTCTCAATCCACTTTTCTGGAAAACCCAATTTCTGCATTATTCCCTGTAAAAAATACCATTCTACTCAATCATAAGCTTTGCTGACATCTAGCTTCAAAGCCAAAGAACATGTCTTGCCCTTCTTCCTGGCATTCATAGAATGCAAAATCTCATATGCCATAATAACATTATCTGTAATAAGTCTACCTGGCACAAATGCACTCTAGGTGGGGGAAATAATATCAGGAAGCACTTGTTTCAGCCTATTTGCAAGAACTTTAGAAATTAACTTATAAACAACATTACAAAGGCTGATTGGTATGTATTCAGATATTTTCTCCAGATTCTTCACTTTAGGGATGAGCACAATATTTGTATGAATTAAATCAGGTAACATGACTCCATCATTCAAAAAATCTAACACAGCATTCACAACATCATTACCCACTATATGCCAAAATTTTTGATAAAATAAGGCATTCTTACCATCAGGTTCAGGTGCCTTTATTGGTCCCATCTGTAATATAGCTTCCTTGATTTCATCAGCAGTAAAATCCCTAGATAGCATATCCTGCATGGTTGGACTTACTTTGGCTAAGACTATGCTTAAGCATTCGTCCATTTGATTGCATGAACCTGCATAAAATAGATTTTCAAAATAATCAACTGCTACCTTGGCTACATCCTCCACCTCTTCCACCCAATGCTCTTGTGAATTCATGATACCCTTAATATGATTCTGTCTTCACCTTTGTGATGCTTTTGAATGGAAAATTTTAGTGTTTCTATCCCCATGTTTCAACCATGCAACCCTAGACCATTGTGCCCAGTAAATCTCCTATTTTAACAAAAGATCATCCAACTTTTTACTAATCTCCAAATATTCCACCTTACTTTCGTCAGTAGTGTCAACTCTATTAATTTTATCTAGCTAGTTTTGAGGGAATTTAATCTCTTCCTCGGGTTTAGTCCTTGTGTCTCCCCACACCTTCAAATCATCCCCACAAGCCCTTATTTTCGAATGCACAGCTGCTAGACCTGCCTCTCTGCTGCCTACCAAGCTCCAAGCTTGCTGAATTCGTGCCTCACAATCATCCCATAAAAGCCAGCTCTCCTCAAACTTGAAACCCCAATCAGCTCTTCTATGTTTCTTCTTAAACTTTTGAACCTGGATAGTAATAGGGATATGGTCCGAAGCATGAGGAAGAAGATGCACCACGTTGTTGATCGGAAAATTATCTATCCACCCCTTTGTTGCAACAGCTCTATCAAGTTTCAACTTGGTATTTGCATCATCGGGTCTCTTGTTAGTCCATGTAAAAGAGTAGCCTTTGTAATCTAGATCTTCCAATTGACAACTTTCCAATGCCTCCCTAGATGCATTAATCTGAGCAATATGGGGCTGCCTTGTGCTTTGCTTTTCCGAGGAATGGAGAATAGCATTAAAATCTCTAAAACATAACCATGGACCCTTCACATAAGTCTTCAAATATTCCAACAGCTTCCAAGACTTATATTTTTGTTATGTCTCTGGCCAACCATAAAAACCTGTCATGAACCACACAAAGCCATCTTCTTCTGTTACCCTAGCTAAAACATGATTTGCAGTATAATTAACTACCTCTAACTTTATATCATCCCCCCATAAAAAAGCTAATCCTCCACCAGAATCCTGATGTTTAACAATGATTTTATTCGGAAAAGGTAAATTACCATACAAATTATTAAAACCCTCTATATCTAAACGTGTCTTCATAAGAAAACACACAGTGGGAGCCACCAATTTGCGAAGGCTACGACTTGTCCAAGGGTTCTTAAGTCTTTGGCAGTTCAACTTAGGATCCTCGTTGCTCCTGGCAAGGGTGGCTTTCCACCCCCGCCGATATAATATTATTAAGATCATCCCCACTCCCTACCCTTCCTCGTTTAGCTTCCCTAGTTTCAATAATCTCACGCTGCCTTCTTCCAAATTTGAATCATTGCTTCTTTTCCCACGGGTTGGTAACATTAAAGCCTTAGACAACCCTCCAAGCCCAAAATCCATTCGGTTAATCCAGGTCCAAGTGGATTTGGGCTTTAGATTGTTAGCCACAGCCTGACCCTCTTCTTGATTCAATATGCTACAATCAGACCCGATCACTTCATCTGCAGGCTTACCCATTATCACCTCATTTAATTCCAATCTAGATGGCTGCTCTACATCATCATCCTGAAAGGAAGAACTTGGTGTCATCCTAATAGAGTTTTCGTCCTGTACATAATCCTTTCTTTCCCAATCCAGGTTATCACCTTCCTGAAAAATAGGCATGTCCCTTAAAATCTTGGAATCAATCTCAATCTGCTTGCTAGGGTTTGTGTTCTCTAACCCCGTCGCTGATGATGCCTCCACCATCGAACTGTTACTTGTAGACTCCCCTAACACTTGCTCCCTTGCATCACCAGCACTATCACTTGTGTTTCTTGGTGAGTAAGATCGTGGACGCCCTCCCATAGCACATAAAGAGTCCCCATATTGATAATCAACCTCACCCCCATTTTGAATAATAGCAAAGTGTGATGCAGAGTGCTTCACGTCGTGACCTAACATACCACAGTAATGGAAAAACAAAGGTAAACGTTCATACTTAAAAGACACCCAAGTACGAATACCATCTGACCCAGCAATAAAACTTCCTCTCTGCAGGGGCTTCCCAATCGGTAATGCAACTTTGACTTGCATAAAAAAAATTAGGATCATCTCGTCTTTGCTTCCATTCTACTTCCTCAACAATGCCAAGTCAACTACCAACTTCCTTTGCTACTTAAGGGGAAACCATATCAAACGGTGCACCCCAAATTTGAATCCAGAGAGAAGCATGCTCTAGTTTTATGTTGCCCACAGTCATCCCCTTCTGCCACCTTTAAAGCAACAACAACTAATTATCAAAAGACCATGGGCCATCTTGTAGAATTCGAGCCATATCAAACTCCGATTGAAACTTAAACTAGAAAAGACTCGGACCTACCTCAATGATTTGCAAACTATTTTCCAATCCCCATGCCCTTCTCAGCGTATTTTTTTCGGCTCTTTTGTTAAACGGTTTATATGTTAATAACTTCCCAATAAGACTCAAACTACAACTCTCCAAAGCCTCCAATCTTCCTTCATCAGATATGGGAATAACCTCCTCTTCATCATATGTCAGCTTCATATTACCCAATCCATCAGCAACATCATCAACCATAGCGTCAAAAAACCAAAAATAATGAAAAGAAAAAACAAAACCTTTAGACCTAGGTCAAGGGATGGAGACACTCGTTTCACACGAGAGAGAGAGAGAGAGAGAGAGAGAGAGAGAGAGCTCCATGGCAAGGAGAAATTTCAATTTAAGGTGATGAACATATACTTTAAAAATAGTAAAAAAACAAAAACGAGAGAGAGAGAGAGAGAGAGAGAGCTCCACGGCAAGGAGAAATTTCAATTTAAGGTGATGAACATATACTTTAAAAATAGTAAAAAAACAAAATTAAATACTATGTGGCGCGGCTGGGGTATTCCTTTATTGGTGTTAGAGATATATATTAGACATATTAGCCCAATGTAATAGGCCCAAGCCCATTCCTGCTTGTACTAGTAGTCTAGGGTTTAGTCGCCTATATATACTCATGTTAGGGTTCATTGTAACACAGGAGGTTATTGTACTACACTCTCATACAATAAAGATGTAGCCCTTAAGGGATTCCTCTGTGGATGTAGGCCGTAAGGCTGAACCACGTAACCCTTGTGTTCTCAGTGTTCCTCCTCTATGCTTCTTCTTCCGCATCTACTTTAGCATACACAACATGATATAACACATCGCGTTGCTAATATATTTAACAATTGGTACAATAGCCGCCATGCAATAACATTTATGATAGTTAAGCTTGAAAGTTTTTTTCTTTTTTTGGTTAAAGTTAAGCTTGAAAGTTAAAAATTTTGTTTTTAATCTTAAACCCATGATATTCAAAACTTTTAATTTTTAATTTTTTATCATTTTACATTTTCAACTTTTTCCTCTCACAATTGCATGGTGATCGGGATCCTCCTTTATCTGTCCTAGAGCTAGGGAAGAAAAAGTAGACTAGTGTTATATATATAGGTGATAGGGGCCTCCTTTTGACGTGTTTTTAATGCTTAGTATGGCTTTGGCAGCCCTCTACCTAGGGTGGTATTGCCCTATAAACGCGAATCGTCACAACTTGAATCAATCAAGCAGCCTGTTTTAACACGTTTTTCACTTGATTGGATGGATAACAATAAGAAGAAGAGGCGCATAGGAATTGTCTGCGGTGTAGCTAACTTTACTCATCTTTTCGTTTTTGGCAAATACTTAGACTTGTCTTTTATAAATAATTCTGGGACTTAGGTTTGCGCGCTCTCTCACATGTCGGAAAGGATTAAAAAAACTAAAAGGAACGGTGGTGGGAACAAGCTTAATTGCTTAAGGTCGTAAATCAAAGTAAAGCTAAAGTATATATACTAGGATTCTTTTGAGGCTCTATAGAACTCATATTAATTATATTTCTTACAAAGTAAAGCAAAGATAAAGTATGAAACAATGCCACAGTGGCACACAATTTTTTAATGAATAATGATAATGATATGTTAGAGAAAGAAAAAAAATTAAGATATTCTACAAGAGACATTATTGTTATTTCTTATTAATAAATTTGTTTTTAATAATACATGATTGGGTGGGAGGTGGGAATTGTTTTAGGGAAAAATTAAAGCGTCAAAGGGCATCTGCGAGTGGGAGAGAGTTTGTCTTTGTCATCAATCATACCCACCCGCGGACGCAACGCAAAACCAATGGGGGGCCAGCTCATTTTTTAATCAAAATGAATTGAATTTGAATGCACTAATTAGGCAGTTAGTTCACGCTTGATACAAATTACAGCGTTACGCTAATAAAAATATACAACAATTACAAGCATTCTATAAACTAGAAAAAGTAGAGAGATTCTTGATAAAAAAATAAAATGGTGTTTTTTCTAGTAAGTTTTGAGATTGAACACTTTATGCAAAAATTGTTCTAATCATACAACATTTATTAAGCTGTTGTATTCTAATAAAAAATTAGAAAAAACATGCACCCATTACAAAATATAGCCAACCATAACTTGAATCTCGGAATAGTGTGCCTTTATCCAAGTCTATCAAAAAAATATATTCAGAAGTATTTATACGGTTTATCTTTCTGTGTTATTTTTTTTTATTTTTTTCTTCTTAAAAAAAAAAAAAAAAAATAGGCAATTAGTTTTGATGGGCTATGGTGTGTGGTGCTGTGCTGATGGCCATCGTCAAAGAAGCAGTTACTCTAGCATTATTAGTTGCATAAAGCAAGTAGAAGTAGAGGCAGTAGCTGTCATAGATGATGGGATGGCCATTGACTTTTTCCATATAAAGAATCAGTGAGGTTATATTGGCCCCCTCTTTTGTATATATACGACCATGCAATCAACCTAACTCTGACACCCCTCTAACTTCCTTCAATTCATTCCCGACCCCAGTAAGCACCTATATTTCCGTTTTTGCAATTTTTCATCCCCTTGTCTCATTTCTCTTGCCTCTTCTTCTTCAACTCAGGTTTTTTTTATTACTATCCAACCCCGCCTTTTTTTTTCTCCCTCTACTAGCTGCAGTAGCTAACTCGCGATTGCATTTCTCTTGTTCTTTGTCTGTTTTCAGCTGAGGCATGTAAATTTTCCTTTCCCTTTTCAATTCCAGAAAAATTCTCATCCAGTTTTTTAATCTTTTGCATGTATTTGAAGAATTGAATTGAATTACCTCTCTTTCAGTTGTAGTGTACAACCTGGCTCGCTTCATCTCTCCCATTCCTTAGAAACACATTTATAAAAATCCTGAAAAACATGTAATCTTATTTCCTTCCATCTCCAAAACACCAACCAAAAAAACAAAAAAAATTAGTATGCTTAAGCCTAGTTCGTAATATTGTCATAACAATTATCAATAATCTTTATTCGTTACTGTTAGTTATCCTGGCCAAGATTACAACCCTCGTGTAGCGACACCTTTATAAAAATTACCATATCATGTAACTTCTATCAACCTCGTTCTTAGCCAGCTCCTATAACCCCAAAAAAAAAAAAAAAAAAAGTTTTTATTTATTGTTTTTAAATTCATAAGTAGAAAAAAAAAAAACAAAAAACAAAAAACAAAAAACAAAAAAAGAAGAAGAAGAGAAGAAGAAATGCCGGAATCAGAGGCAGGAACTCCACCGGTGTCGGCTCCGGCAACACCAGGGACGCCAGCTCCACTGTTTTCATCTCTCCATGTGGACTCGATGTCGTATGATCGCAAGTCAATGCCGCGATGCAAGTGCTTGCCTGTTAATGCTCCAACTTGGGGTCACCCTCACACGTGCTTCACCGACTTCCCCGCGCCTGATATCTCTCTCACTCGGAAGGTACCTCTCTCTCTCTGTGTCTCTGCAGGGAAAGACCGATTATTTTAATAATATTTTTGAAAGTAAAACTAAGTATTTGGAATAATGATTCTTTTTTCTTTTTTGGTTGAATATTGATTCGACTCCTTTCGGGTTTTTTTTTTTTTTTTTTTTTTGTTTGACGTTGCTTCTCTAAAACTCGTGACTTTTTTCATATTGATGCGATGCGACCACAACTAGAATAAATGCGATTACATACATGGTCATAACTTCTCATAAAAACCCAATTGGTCTCGACTGTGGGGTCTTATCCTTGAGGTAGAATTGACTTCTTCGAAAGTTACTGTCTTTTGTGTCTCACAATTTGACGAAATTCTTTCCCCCCCACAACACAACTCCTTTTTCTTTTTTCAAACCCTCAATTTGAGTTTCTTCGGTCTTCAATCAATAAACCTACTGTGGACTTTTAGATTAATTTTTGGGAAATATCAAATTCGATTCCAAAATTTGTAAGTTTTGTCAATAAATGAAATAGTAGTGAGTAGTAGTACTCATAAATACAGGGTGTACCAACCTAACTATCTTTAATATTTCCAATGTTTTGTTTGTTTGATTCTCATAAAATATAAGATAGTAAGGAAAAAGTATGCGAGTTTTTTTTCCTTTCTCAATTAACACTTCTTAGTATTTTTAATAAAAATATTTATGAGTTATATCTTTCTGTTCCAACCATCAAATTATCAAAAAAGAATAAAACAAGAGGTAAAAAATAAAACCTTGATAAGAATCTTTTCTCTTTTTTTTTTTTTGATAGGATAAGAATCTATTTTATAGGTAGAGTATCAATAGAATTTTGGACAAAATTTAGCTACAAAACTGATTGTAATTTAAAGCTACAAACTCACTCAATAAAATAAATATTACAACATATTTTGAAAATCTAACCGTTGAATTGCATGTTCTTTACGCTCTTAATACATATGTTAAATTTTGTGTCAATAGGATATTATTTACTATATGATCTATAAGTTTATATTTTGTGCATAATTTTAAATTGAAAAAACTTGCAATTTAAAAAATTTATTGATGACATAACTATTAATCTTTAATTTTTTTGAAATTTTGCAAGCATAGAAGATATAAGACAAAGATGTGATTCAATGGTGGATTTGTCAAAATTCACATCCAATAAAAAGATATTAAATTTGTAACCTAAGGTTACAACTAATTTTATAACTAAACTTTATCCTAAAATTTTTCTGATATTTATTTATTGGTTTATTATACCTAAATAGTAAGATAGGGGGAAGTGGGGTACCGGTCTATGGGACACAACTGAAAATATCATAACTATTTGACTATAACTAGAACCCCTAAATTCAACTTTATACAAACTAGACATATCTTGATACGTAAAGACGTGATAAACACATATACATATTAATTCAATTTGCCCAAAAATTGGATACATCACACAAGTTAGATTCGTAATAATATACTTTCATACTAATCGATCAGTTTCCTGTAAAGTTAGTTTTAATTAACTTCTAAGAATACATTTCTAGTAACACCTTTCAAAGCATCCTCTGGTCTATTTGAGAGAATAGTTTTACATGGCCGGATTGTCTACCTGAAATTTAATGCAAAAGAGTCAGCGAAACATTTAGAGCGTTTCTAATTAGCAAGCCTATTGAAATTCTGGTCCCACAATTAAGATATTAAAAATAATTCTTTTTTTTTTTTTTTACATACGTAAACATAATAAATCTCCAATTATTTATCTTTAAATAGTAGTCGATTCGTAGGCAATAATAAAAAATTCAAACCAGACATTGATAACGCTAAACGCTAATGTTGACTTTGAAATGGACGTGTTACCTTACGCATCTGTTGCATAAGACAGTGTGTTAGATAATTAGATTAATTAGAGATTTTCACTGAGACATCGTTGCGTATAGTAGGGTCCGTACTTTACATAATTCCTATTCTTTTTTGGACACTAATGAATTAAAAAAAAAAAGTGTTCAAACTTTTGTTTTTGCCGACTATTTTAAAGTGACATTTTGTACATATTTTAATTAAAATATATATTTTTTCAGTTACCTTACCATATGTTAATCCGTTATTACGTTGAATAGTGTAATTGGAAAAGATTAGAATTTTTGCGAATACGTCTCACGGTGATCACTCTAACCTACTCCTTTCTTAATAATTGTTGGTACGGCGTATTATTGTTATATAATATTGTTAGAAGATAATTTTTCTTTTTTTCGGTCTCTATTTAAAAGAGGATATCCAAGTAGGCAAAAGTCAGCTAAGAAAACAAAGCTCTTGATTGAAAATTATTTAGAATCATAACTTATCTAGTGTAACTAATTAAGCTTTTAATTAAAAAATTCTAAGACTACAACTTATTTCACACTCATTTTTATAATTATCTAGTCAATTACACAGACAATTTCAATTCCTTAGCTTATTGGAGAATTCCATTGATATTTCTTTTTTAATTATTAGATATAGGATTTTAACGTAAAACCTATTGTATTGTATACTCTATTATTGAACTACTATTATTATGCTTTAGGGAATGCATTCTTAGAGTGACACGACTACGGTGTAATGTCCATATAATTTGATGTCTTATCTTTCTAGTCAATGCACATATATATTTGGCTGTCTTTTGTAAACTAGTACCGACAAGCACACTTCTTTTTTTGGCTGAATGTCCAAGGCATTCGTTGACAAAAACCTATTAATATGACGACTTGAGCCATGAAACTTGTAACAAAACTTACGTGGTTAGAGTTCTTTAAATTTGATAATTCTCTGTGAAACTTTGTTGCTTTTACAAATTTTTTTTATTTTAAAAAAATTTAATTCTCACCACATAAGTGGTGCAAGAGTAATAATTTGAGAGGCTGAAGCAATATTTAACTTCTTGTGATAATTTATTGGTATCGGAATGGAGAAAGAAATTGGTTGAACTAGGAATCGGACCTAGAACTGATTTGATAAAAACCGGTCAAAAGTCAAAACGGATGAAAACCGGTTGAGAATTGAAAAAACCGAAAATCAGACCTCTGACGGTTCTGATTTGAAGAGGACAAAACGCAGATATAATTCCTCATTCAAAAACTGGTTTGACACAAGTTCGAACCACGATTAATTGCATAAAATAAAATTCAAAAAAAAATTCTCTTTTAAAATAATACATATATATATATATATATATATATATATTTGGGTCTGGATTAAGGAGAGCACACATTAAGCCATTCATTTTTGGAAATATTTTTCTCGAAAATTAAAAAAATTGTTAATACTTTTTCAATTGTCGAGAAAATATTTTCAAAAATAATTAATTAATGCATGTCTTAGGACACACGTGAGTAAAACCCTATATTTTTGAATATATGTCGGTGGATTTGCAGCTTGGAGCAGAGTTTGTGGGGACTTTCATCCTTATATTTGCAGCAACAGCAGGACCCATTGTGAACCAAAAGTACAATGGAGCGGAGTCACTGATCGGGAATGCGGCTTGTGCAGGACTGGGAGTGATGGTGGTGATTCTGGCGACAGGACACATATCCGGGGCACACTTAAACCCATCCCTGACCATTGCGTTTGCAGTACTGCGTCACTTCCCTTGGGTCCAGGTCCCAGCCTACATTGCAGCACAGGTTTCAGCCTCCATTTGTGCTTGCTTTGCTCTCAAGGGTGTTTTCCATCCCTACATGTCCGGTGGAGTTACGGTTCCTACCGTTAGCACCGGCCAGGCTTTCGCGCTCGAGTTCATTATCACTTTCAATCTCTTGTTTGTTGTCACTGCCGTCGCCACTGACACCCGAGCGGTATGTAATTAATGTATCTGTATCACATTCAGTAATCTAGTTCCATTTGATAAGAATTAAGATGTGCTTACATCGTGTCTCTCTTTTTTGTCTGCTACAGGTGGGAGAGTTAGCGGGTATAGCAGTTGGAGCCACCGTTATGCTCAACATTCTCATGGCTGGGTGAGTAACTTCTTTGCTTTTCTCATCTAAGGGAGATTGTTTACGTAACTCATGCATTATTATGGGATCTGCTTTCTGATCTTATTATGCTCCGATTTCTATTTATTTATTATGGCTCCCGTCTATTTTAAGAAATTTTTTATAAAAAATTGAAAAAATTATAAAATATAAATAGTTAATCATTTTTTCATTTTTCCATAAATTTTTTTCTAAATAGTATACTAATGTATATCTTAAGGACATACGTGAGTAAAACTCATTTATTATTATGATATAAACTTCCTACACAAAACAAGAGCGCAATTTTTCTACCATTCCGCTTAATTAGTATTTTTTACTTTTTTTTTTTTGGGATAGGAAATTAGTAATTTTATTATGTCAAAATTGAAGGTGGAAAAGAAGTTTGATCAATTAAGTTCAATAAATATTGAAAAATGAATAAAATGAAATGACAAAGACCCAATATAAAAGTCCAAACAGAAGGTCTATAAATTATTTTTATAAGGAGATGTTCATTTCTTTCAATAATTGAAGAATTAGCTTATAAAAAAAAGAGGAAGAATAAGGATAGTACTTCAAGGTAGCAAAAATAGAAGGGTTTTAGGGCATATGTTAGTAAACTATTTTAAGAAATTTTTTTATGGGAAAGTAAAAGAGTGATTAACTTTTTTGACAGTCTTTTCAATTTCTTATAAAAAGTTTCATAAAATAGATGATTATTAATGTGTGCTGTAAGAGCATACATTAACCAGACCAAAAATAGGCAAAAGTATAGATATATTTATATCAGACTAACATTTTTGTTCCGTTTGGTTTGAATTAATTTTGAAAAGTAAATCACCTCAATTTTGAAATAATTTAAAGTTTTTATGACGGGTAAATTATTAGATTAGAACACCTGTTCGAGCTTCATTAAAAATAAATATTCTGTTTAAATTTGTACTGGTTAGGGACATTAGTTTTGCCTCTTGTATTTTCTTTTTTTTTCTTTTTGCTAGCTTATTTGTTGAAATATGAAAAAAAATAAAATTTGAACAAATCATTTAATTTATTTTTTAAAATGTAAGATTGTTTACTTATTTGTTAAAGGCTTTTGATAATGAATGCATCTTAGAAACCGGTTAAAGAAACTTAAAAGGAGTCTTACTTTTTTCTTTTCTTTTCTTTTTTTTGATGAATTAAAAGGAGTCTTATCTACATTAGCAAATAATCCTGTCTACATTATTAAATTTTGCTGTCAACATGACCTTTTATTAAGAGTAAAAAAAAAAAAAAAAAATTTGATTTGAACTTATCAATTTGTATAAAAGAGGAAACGTTGCTAAATACACAATAATTTTATAATATTTTTTTGCTTGTTAAATGAATTGGTTCATTTTAAGCATATCATTTTATAATTTATCATTAGAAATATTTTATGAAAATTGCTATATATATATAATGAATTTTACTAATGTATATCCTTAAGGTATATATTATTAAATTATTTTGAAATTTTATTTTCAATAAATTGAAAAAGTTGCCAAACTATCAAAAACTTTTACAACTTTTAGTTTTTCGTAAAAAAATTTATAAAACATGTGGTTAAAAGAGTACAGGTTAACCGAACCTATATAGATAATTATTGTTGGATATAATTCCACTTCCTCTTTTCCCTCTCTGCCGTTGGTTGTTAGCTTCAATTGGAAGCAAGAAAGGGTCCCCCCACTGATTATGATGGAAAGGACATTTTGGTAGGTGAGCAAACACATGACATTTGTGGGAAAGGAAGTGGTGGATTTTGTTTTCATTTGAGCAGCTTAACACAAAATTGAAAACGTGCACGGTATCAAATTAAGGAGGAATTAGTAATAAATTTTAATATTACATATTATTAATGATAAAGGTTTAAACGTGGCAGGCCAGCAAGTGGGGGTTCAATGAATCCCGTACGAACTCTGGGGCCAGCAGTTGCAGCAGGAAATTACAAGGATTTGTGGGTATTCCTGGTGGCCCCCACACTTGGGGCCATTACTGGTGCAGGAACCTACACATTGGTGAAGCTCCGACACGGGGACGTGGTTGAACCACCGCGCGAGGTCAGGAGCTTCCGTCGCTAACTAGGCCTAGCTAGCTAGGAGCACGAAAAGGACGCAACCTATAGCTGCCACAATGTTTAAATACTATTTCTTACTTTTGTGCTGTTTTTTGTTTGGACCTTGTTTGATTGATTGATTAAATAGCATATGTCATGATAGCTTGAAGGTATAATAGTAAGAAGAATAAAGGTGTGGAGGGCGTGTGATGATGTGACCGAAAGTCTACGGCCCGAAAGTACAGTTGAATAATGGATGTTGCCTTTCTATGGCTTGGGGGTCATGATCATTTGCTGGACGTTTCTGTGATGTTTAATTTAATTAGATGTTCGTTTGGTCCTTAGCTCCTTTGTGAGCAGACCTTGCTTGTAATGTGCTGTGTGTATGCAATTTGCTTAATTTGTCTCCTTTTTTAAAGAGCTTGCGTTTGTAATCTTTTGTGGATGTTATTAATAAAGTGCATTAGCACGCATGGTTTGTTAGTATCTTGCCTCATTGCCTTTGATACATTTTCTACACTTAGTTTTTTTTTTTTTTTTTCCTTATTTTTCCGTTTATTAATTAATCATGAAACACAAATAAAAAAGCTTTTTTTTTTTTTTTAATGTAGAATGTTAAAAAAAAATGTATTTTAATGTATTGATGGTTTTGGTTGTTAGTTATTGTGTTAGATATATTATTTTATTGTATTATTTATAATATTTTAATGTGTTGAATATTAATATAAAATCTTTAATATAGAACATATTATAAAATGAGTTGTTAAAATAGATAAAATAGTATTTTTAAGTTCCTAAAAGTTAAATTTTTTAAGATGCTGTGAATGCTCGGGATATATACAAAGAAGAAAGTAGCGTGCCAGATACCTATCAAAATGCTATTAAAGAAGACATGCTATATTCACCCAGAGTAGCATGAAAGCCTCATATAGAAAGGAATGATAAAATCACCATGGCATCATGAAAGCTACTTTGAAAAAATGCCATAGTCACCAAAGTCGCATGAAGGGAAAAGTTATTTTTAAACATATGGGGCATGGGAGGCAATGAACATTTTGGGTTGGGAAGTTGGAACTATCACTTGGTTACAACTTGACTTTCTTTGGCTTCAAAATCATGATAATTTAGGGTTTAGGGCTTTAGGGTTACAATTTAGGGGTTAGTGATTTATGGGTTAAAGATTTAGAGGTTAGGGTTTGGGAGTTAGAATTTAGGGATTAGCAATTTAAGGGTTAGAGATTTAGGCATCTCAATTTAGGGTATAAAAATTTAGGAGTTAGAGATTTAGGGGTTATGATTTAGGGGATAGCAATTTAGGGGCTAGAGATTTAGATATTAGTGATTAAAGGGTTAGCAATTAAAGGGTTAGAGATTTAGGGATTAGCGATTTAGGGGTTAGGGTTTAGGGGTTAGGGTTTATGGGTTAGCAATTTAGGGTTTAGAGATTAAGAGGTTAGCAATTTAGGGGTTACAATTTTGATGTTAGCAATTTAGGGGTTAGCGATTCATGGTTTAGAGATATAAGAGTTAACGATTTAGGGGCTAGGGTTTAGGAGTTACAATTTGGGGGTTAGTGATTTAAGGGTTAATGATTTAGGAGTTACCGATATAGGGGTTACAATTTGGGGGTAGGGGTTAAAGATTTAGGGGCTAGCGATTAAGGGGTTAGGGTTTAGGGATTACTATTTTGGGGTTAGAGAATTAGAGGTTAGGGATTTTGGGGTTAGTGATTAAGGGGTTAGAGATTAAGGGGTTAGCGCTTAGGGGTTAGAGATTTAGAGGTTACAATTTATAGGTTACTGATTTAAGGGTTAGCGATTTAGGGTTTAAAGATTTAGGGGTTAACGATTTAGGAGTTACGGTTTAGGGGTTACAATTTAGAAGTTAGTGATTTAAGGGTTAGATATTTAGGTGTTAGGGTTTGGGGTTTACAATTTAGGGGTTAGCGATTTAGAGGTTAGGGTTTAGGGGTTACAATTTAGGGTGTTAGGACATATGTGGAACTTGTTAGAACATATGTTATTGTAAATTGTCTAATCCTTTGACAAAACACACTTTACTTGTAATTTGGTAGATCTAAGATGGGTTTAGTACTTCAAGGAATAAGAGTTCAAGTCTAGTATTAAAGCCATACAAGTCTATCCAAGAAATAAATGAAGAAGTGTTGTTCATTAAAACTCGACAGATATCCTGACAAATAATATCTATCGAAGTTTAATGCTGATGCTCAACAACAGCTCGACAAAAACAGTATCTATCGAGAATTATGAAATTCAAATTTTCAGATATGTTTTCATGCATATCCAAGTGTATTTGTGTAGGGTTTCTTTTCTCACAACCCTAGACATATATAAGGATTATTTTAAGGGCCGTCAAAGCTGATGCAAAGTGATGCAACTCAATGCAAATTGATTGTGCATGCAAATTGTGACTGGAGACAGAATTTGCCCTAGTTCATCATATTCTTTGTAAAAGCTGCTGCATTTTTACGCCAAGGGTGTAGCCTAGGAGTTTTTTGATCTTCATCATTTGGATGAACTAAAAAACTTTGCAGCCAACTTCTTCCTCAAGTTGATGTGTTAGTCACGTACTTGGAACCGTGCATTAAAATGAGAGATTGTCACTACATTACAAGTCCAATTAGGTATTAGGGTAAGGGTTCAACTGTAAGTTGGTATTAGGTATTGGGATTCCTTTTACTTATAATCGCTTGTTTTGATAATAGTGGATTCTCGGGAGTGATGACCTAGTGGGGTTTTGCCTCGGTGGTTTTTCCCATTCGTAAACAAATTACCCGTATCAAATTTATTTTCCACTGCATTTAGTTTTATTGGTGAATGGTTTAGGCTACCACGCTAATTGCATGTAATTGAATCTAATTAATTTCACTTGACTAATTAATTTGATTAAATTACCAAATGGGTCAATACATTCTTGGCCTATCATAGGGGTTAGAGATTTAGAATTTAGGGTCTAGGAATTACAATTTATGGGTTAGTGATTTAGGGATTCGCGATTTAGGTGTTAGGGTTTACAATTTAGGGGTTAGCGATTTAGGGGTTAGTGATTTAAGGCCTACAATTTAGGGGTTAAAATTTAGGGCCTACAATTTAGGGTAAGCAATTTAGGGGTTAGAGATTTAGGGGATTGTAATTTAGGGTTTAGGGGTTAGAGATTTAGGGGTTAAGCTAGGGGTTACAATATAGTGGTTAGCGATTTAGGGATTTGAGATTTGGGGGTTAGGGTATAGGGGTTACAATTTATGGTGTAAAATTCAAACACCCCAAATTCTAAAACTTCTTGGTGTAAAATTCAAATACCTCTAAACTTCAAGGGATAAAATCCAAATTCTAAAATTTTAAAGTGTAAAATCCAAACATCCCTAAACTTTAAGGGTGTAATTTGCAATTTAACCTTTAATTTATTTTGGTGAATCTTATTAAAATTAGTTTTCCATAATTTTTTTTTTTTTTCATACAAGTTTGATATAGTGATCTGGTTCTATGAGATTGGTTGAAGGAGCATGCTGAAGCATCAGAGGTAGACAAGTTAAAATGGATGTATTATGTGATTAATAAAAGTACATCGCTACATATTTAGGTTCAACCCACTAGGATGCTAGTGGGCTGATGGCGTAGGAGCAAAGGGCAAATTATGTGGCAGTCACATAGGTGACATGTGTCATCTATGTTATATGTTCAGATGTCTTTGTTATCTAGTCAAAGAACATTTATAAGGTTGTTCATTCAAGGGTGAGTTTTAGTTCTCCCATGCTTAGAGGGTTGTCCTAAGCATTATATAAGTCATTTAGCTAAAATGAATAAATCAAAGTTCTCCCATGCTTATAGGGTTGTCCATTCAAGGGTGAATAAATGAAATTGTAGAGTGTTTTCAAAATTAGCCTTTGTGCTTTTCAGAAGATGGATTTATTCTAAATTAGGTCTTATCCTTTGGGTAGATTTCTTTGCGTGGCAAGTTTAGTTTTTGTATCACTTTGGGTGGTGAAATTTGATATCTCATTGATTGGTGAGTCAATTCAATTTTGTATCATTAGCTAAATTCCTTAGTTTATATATCTCTTTGAGTGGTGATATTCTATATTCCATTAAGTGATGAGCTAATTCAGTTCTGTATACTTAGAATATAAATTCTTTTGGGTGGTGATATTTGTATCCCTTTAGGTTTGCTTTGGTGGTAAGCGTATCTATCATTTTAATTCTTGAGTGTTTTCTTATTTCATATAATCAAAAATATAAAAATTATACATCCAGTCCTCCCTCATTCATCATATCAGGTAAGTTTGATTCACCCCATACTTTTCTGGTATTAGCAGACCTCAGAAGCCTTAAGCATTCCTGCGGTAGAGATTGAACTAGATGCTAAATTGGTTGGGGATCTTCTCGATAAATTTGACTGACAACAAAATGCTATTGATGTTATTTGCTGATTGTGAGGATGGTCTAAGCCGCCTCCCCTTGGTTAAAATCCAACACTGCTTTAGAGAAGCTAACAAACGTGCATATGCACTAGACGAGGAGCTATACTTAGGACAGGATTTTGCTGTTTTCTTAGTCCCAACTTTTGATGTTTCTATGTTGCTTAGCCTAGATTCTGCCGGCGTTGTGTATAACTGGTCTATGAAGTCTGTTATTTCTGTTTCTTACTTTTTGAATGAAAATCCTTATTTACCACAAAAAAGGACGGCCTTTTAAATAAATTCAGAAATTAGTATTTCTACAATAAATGCAGTGGTCTAAATGGCTATAGATTCTGAGATTTGTTGATCGAAACTATTTTAAGGATTATCGAGAATTTGGAATTGAAATAATACAAGATAGTCAAGCTTATTAATAAATCATAGAATTAGCTTCCGCATCATGTTCGTGTTTGTTGAACCACCGAAGGGTGGCAGCCTGATGGTAAGAATCCTTGAACCATTACCCGTGCGAGTCTGTGGGTTGTGGTTCAAGTTGTGGCGCTTCATTTTAAAATGTTATGCCCACATGGATAGCCCCAAACAGCTTCAGTAATCTCACTCTATAGAATTCAGGTTTAAGTGGGTTACAGGCTTACAGCAATGAAATCGCATAGTATCAACTTTCTTTTTTCATCAAAAAAATAATAATAATAATATTTGTTGAACACATTTTGTTCCTAGGAAACTTCATTTTTCCCTGACTTTGAAGAAGAAACTTTCGGCAACATGTAGTTTTGTCTGATTGTGGATTTAGACAATGCATCTGTAATTTGATATGTACATCATGTCCTAGTAACATAGGTGGATGAAGGGATAACTTGCTTCTGAAATTGGGGAAAAATGTGTGATTTCTTTACGTTGATGGCCATAAATGATGTGTAACGAATGAATAGTAAATATGATTTCATGTGGTAATTGCACTATTGACCGTAAATAGGCGTTACTGTTATTGCCATTGAATTGAAAATCCATTCGGAGTAGTGTTCCAGTTGTCGTGGTTTTGTCTATATACTAGATGTTACTGTTATTGCCATTGAATTGAACATCCATTCGGGGTGTTCTAGTTGTCGTGGTATTATGTCTATATACTCGATGCAGGCAACACCTGTCTACATGTCTTGTACCTAAACTGCTTAAGAACCTGATGATGATAATATTGTTTGAACCCAAAATTATGACATTAGCATCATGTAAGAACATTCACATAAGCCACCTCAAATATCTAGTTAAACCAACCTAAAAAACCTCTACCCGACCAAACGTGGTTTTTTGAGCCTCTAATTTTTTTTGTTCTCTTGACGATGGAATTTTAAACTAACAAAATATATATATGTATATATATATATATATTTTCTATTGGAAATCACTTGTAAGAGCATTAGCATCAGAAGATACTAATGCCATATCTAAGAGCATTTTTGGGTCAGATTGGCCTAATCTAGGTCAGATGACACTTTTTTTATTTTATTTTTTTTTTATTGCTGTCCTTTGGATTGGGATCCATGGATTCCTTGAGTGCCTACTTTTATTATTTTGTTTCCAAGAAGCAGCCCTATGTAGAAAATTTTACTCTCATACAGATTTGGCAGTTGTAATTCAGTCATGCTTTTAACAATTTTGCAACTGTCAACTGGCATGACAAGTTTTTTTTTTTTTTTACTACAAAAAATTAGCATTCTTCCTTTCCCTTTTGATTGCGAATGGCATTATAACTGAGCTAAATTGTCAGCTGGGGGTTTGCATGTGTTATTGTCTTACCAGCAAAATTGTGAACTTGTTTGATATCAGTAGTTGATAATGAAATCTGTATATTCTTTTCTAAATCTTGAACATGGACCTTCAAGTTGTGACACAAATAGTTATGGTTACTAATGAAAGCTCTGTTTTAATTTCTAATGGTATATGTTTGGATGCAAGGGATTTATGGTTGAAAGTTTAAACCTTTTGCTGTTGATGTATAATTATACCAAGCACAGGGTTTGGGTTTTTGGGTCTTCATTGTTTTTATTTTTTATTTTTTTTAATTCTGTTTTAATTATTTGCTGTAAATTTGTTGGTTTTGGTTTTGCTCTTGAAAGCTGGGTTCATGAGAGTAACCCTGTGAAAATGGAAATTATGGGATCTATATCTGTTGTATGAATATGATTTGAAGAAAGTCAAGGGATTAGTCTGTAGCTTGATTATATTGCTGAGATGGCATGGTTGTTGTTGTTGTTGTTGTTTCCTAATGGTGAGTTATTATCAGTCAGAATGATAATTGCACTTACCTTTATAGTTCTAGAAGTATTCTGTTTGGTTCTAATTATTATCCATAGGTAGGTGTTTTGGTAGAAACATCTTTGCTGAAATGATTACTTTCCTGCTATTGTGTCAAGGAATTGTTTATGCTGCAAGCAAAAATGCTGTATTGTATTAATTTTTTTCATATGGTGCAGGAAATTGGTGCTTTGTCATATGGTTTTTCTGATGCTTTTTCTAATGTCATCCCTGCCCGTTTTAACTTTCTTGTGCAGTTAATTCATTGACATAAGTCGTCCACATGACTTACCCCATCCCTTCTTCCGTTTTGGAAATCCTTCTCAGATGATATCACCCAAGGGTTGCAATTTGTCTAAAAGGCTTCTTTTACTGTTGAAAATTTTTGAGAAAACCTTGGGTGGGAGGCTGAGAAAGCTTAACCCAACGGACCAGGTTACGAACTCAGCCAAAGGGAAGGTTTTAATGCGTGTTATGTATGGGGTTAAGGTGGAGATGGTATTTATCTACAGTGTCTTTTCTTCACCCTTCTCTGGTTCTGCAATAGAGTTGTTTGATTTGAATGTTGATGACAAAGGGTTTTGTGGGCTCAAGCTTTTACTAGTTTGCAAACTAGCATTAATAGCGAAATTAGAAATTTATATTCAAGTGGAAGATTTACAGTTTTGAAAGAGCTTGAAGCAGTTGATACAAGTGTAAATAAATTGTATCCCATGATCCAAGGTGGTGTGGACCCTATTAAAGTGGAAGCATTCCAGAATTCCGTTTCAGATTTGGCAAGGAGAGCAAAGGGACTTCCATAGGGATTATAGATCTTCTTACAAAGGAAGTTGATGGCTTTTTTCATGTAGTTTTAACTAGGCGTGATGCTTTGCTATGTAATGGTACTCTGTGACCCAAAGCTAGGTTGCTACATATGTAGAAAGAGTACAATCTTAATTATATTGAAGCTATACTCTCTCCTATATACAAACGGGTTTTATGTTTTCTAGTATTGTTTATCTCTTGTTCAAACAAGATTGGGGTCTATTTATAAGTTTCCTGTAATCTTGACATCTACTGTTGCAATACCCATGAGTTTCATGTGTAACGATTATATGCAAATGCATACTGCAATGGTATTACAATCAAGTTTTGTGAGCCCTCAGTTGTGCTTACCAACAATATAACAAAAAATGGTAATACAATATTGAAGTTTGTGAACTGTCCAATTTGGTCCCCACAAACAAAATTTCCATAATGTCAATGGTATTTTCAACCACACTAAATTTCTATTGTGACAAAAATAATAGTCACCATACTCAGTTATCATCCGCACATATCGATACTGTGATATTGTCATGAACTTGTTTCATCTCAGGTTCGTCCAAGATTGAGATTGCATGTGCCACGGCATCGTAATGACCTCTCTCACTACGTCCAGATGTGCCCCCTGTATATTTGGAACTATTAACATTATTATTTATCTCATGTGCTCTAATGAAATTGTGAAGAACCATTGTAGCAACAATGATTTTCGATTGACTATGTATACTCTTCCCTGGCATATTTCTCAAAATTTTCCATTTATTCTTCCAAACTCCAAAAGTTCGTTCTATGACCGAACGGAGTGACGAATGGAGATAATTAAATCTCTCCTCTGGACGATGCAGCACTTCATAAGGCTGAAATTCGAGGATGTTGTACCTCTCCCCCTTATATGGTGCAAGGAACCCTTTCCTCATAGGGTACCCTGAATCAACAAGATAATACTTTCCTATAGATGAAAACGTTTATTACATTAGCATTTTCACTACATTAATACATACTTTAATACTATAATTAAACTGCATATTTACTAACCAGCTGGAGCTTTTGGAAAGTTGTCGCTCTCATTATTGAGACAGCTTAAAAAAATCCTCGTGTCATGCGCTGACCCTTCCCAGCCTACACATGCGAATGTGAACTTCATGTCAAAGTCACACGCACACATGCAATTTGTTGTGGTGATCCCCTTCCTGCTATAGTACGGGTGTTGCTCCTCATCTGGTATGCTCACAGGGATGTGGACCCCATCAATCGCACCAATGCAACCCTAACCAGTGCAACAAAAATCAAATGTGAAATTAAATACATGGTATAACCATAAAGATAATTTGAATAAAATCAAGTGAAGATACCAAATTCAGAAAGCACCTTGAAATGTGGCCAATATCGACTTGAATGCTGAATATGTTCTGGCACGTCCTGAAATGTACGATCAGCAATCTTGATAATGTCTGGTGCCATTACGGTGGCTAACAATTTAACTACCGTGGTCACATGTCGATGCACTGTCTCACCCAAGTGCTGAAATCTTTCTTGTACCCATCTGTTACCCTGGGCATGACCAAGTACCACCAATGTCATTGTCAAAGACTCTTCCAAGCAAATTCTTCTGGTACTGTTATATCCATACTAGCGCAATGTATTACATAGTTGTCCAAACACATGGCTTGACATTCTAAAATTTCTTCGACATTTCTCCTCATTTCCAGTTAATGTATACTGTACCCATTCATACCCACTTTGTATATTTGTATGCAATGGTATTTTAGTCATATAGGTCTCCACGTAAAATGCATATAAACACCCTGCTATATATGCTGCGAGTACAATGTCGTCGCTCAGGTCGAAGTCATTGTCCCTGCATATGTACAAATACTAATGTGATACTATAATACATAGGTTAGTAAAATAAAAATAAAAATAAATGTAGGCTAAATTAACAATCCTAAGCATATGCTTTCATGATTTCATCTAAGATTTCTTCAAATTGTATATTCACATCTAGAGGGGAAAGTATAGAAACTTACTGGTGTTGGGAATTTGATGAGTCGTTTAGCAAATCCATCCTTTTGTATACCTTGAGTCTACATTAATGCCTATTTCTCCTTGTATATCCCAACACAACCAAAGAAACTCTCAGCACTTAGGTGGAAGTATAAAATATTGAAATACATATATTTAATTTATTATCTCTACTTGCTTACATATATATATAGAAGTTTCCCAAAATGCACAAGCAAATTGATTTAAAACATTGAAATACAAAACCAATTCCATTGAACATCATGTCAGATATTAATACTTGAGCATTAGTAGAATAAGTAAAGCATGAAACGGAAGCCTTACTCCAATAATCAAACGATTGCATATAAGCATGAAATGGAGGTCTTACTTCCCTTGTTTTACATAAGTGTTGTAATTACTACTGCTGCAATGATATAAAATAAATTTATACAATGGGATGGATGTGGAGGGTAGTAAGGCGATGAAATTACTAAAATAATTCCACATTATAAGCATAATATATTACTTTGTAATTCTTTTACGACAATGATACCATTTTATGACTATTTCGGTAGAATTTGGTCAATCTAAAGGATTTATCCTTAAAATTCCTTTCAGATGATTAGTAGGTAGAAAGCATTTGTATGTCCTTTACAATGGCCTACTAGGATTGAATAGATGAAGATCCACCCGTGATTAGAATGAAAATTTTTTAATTCCATTTCTTGTTTTAGTCCCTTTATTAACTCTCTCTCACATCTTCAAAACTCTAGGCTCACTGACTCCATATAGCATGTTCAATCTAGTAAATCATTCTTTCTATTTTCCCAAATAACCATGTACTATGACAAACACTATGTTTGTGTCTTTTAATTATTATTGAGAAGTTTTTCCTTTTCCTATATCAAAAAACAAGATCCGAACCCATGGCATCTGCTTCATGAGGGTTGTAAAGAATCAAAAGAACAAGATACTTGTGGTTTAATAGATATTCAAATTCAGCAAAACAGAATAACATGACATGTACCAATAATTCACTGTCCCTAATTTTAACCCAACAATAACTGATGCTTGGAAAAGACCCATATATCATGTATTTGGAATAACAGACCTACAGAGGCTTTTCAGTGTCATCTATTCAATGGTGTAGAAACAAAAACATTGGCATTACTTTAGATTAATAACTATATACAGAGATTGAACTCAACCTGCATAGCTCTCTCCTGTAATATAAAAGTCCCTTCCTTTGAACTGAGGAAAGCACTCAAGGCACTTCAATAAAAATGATAGAGAGTCCTTGGCTGCAAACCAGAAAATGATGAATTTAAGGTAAAAAAGCTAGCAACAATAATAAACTGTTCAAAGCAGAAGCACAAATTTCTTGTATCAATCATATATCCACGCGAGCAATTTCACTAGCAATTTTGAGATCATATATCCACGCGAGCAATTTCACTAGCAAAACTATTTGATTGGAACACTTGTTTTAATAATATACTATACAAGTCATTTTTTTAGTTTTTATGTTACCACGTAAGAAAAAACTGAAAGAAAATTTAATTCTTTGGTGGATAGGTAATATATTCCACTTCTTCTTCTTCTTGTCTAAATTTTGCATACATGCTAAAATACTACAATTTTCTTTGAGAATAAATTTCATTTAAAAAATATATATTTCTACCCAGTTCATGAATAAAATAAAACTTATTCTATTATCTTTTCAAGAATACTCTCTATGGCAAACATAAGGATATTGCAACTTAACTAATAAAACATGTGGAATAAAATTATTAGTTGAGAGTGTAGGATAATATATACTTGGCACTTAATTTTAAAAATTTATCAATCAACATGTTTTGTTTACGTACTTGGCATTTACACATTGACAAGGCATATTTGGTGCAAAATACTATTTTTTCTTTTGAGTTTTTTTGCGCTTATATATATATATATATATATATATATATAAAAGTTAAGTAGTTTCTCAAAAAAATTATTAAATTTTAAATGCTAAGACATAAAATTATTTCTATTTTGATACAAAAAATAAAAATTAATTATTTTTAAACTTTTATTTAGGTGGAAGGTTGAATGAATCAATTCATTAAAATTTTTGCTTCGGGGGATGGTTAAATGAATACTTATGCCCCTTTGAAAGAAAAGTGAGAAATTAACTTGCCAATTACCAATGGATATGCCTGGTGTTTCTCAGCTTGTATCTTCCCATGCATTATTCTGGATCATGTTCTTGCAAAAGGATGCATAGTAGACATTGCCAATATTTTGTATTCATAATAGCTCTGTCTATTCATTATTGGACTAGATCCACTCCATGCCTCTTATTGACCAAGTATAGTTGACTGCTTTTTTTTTGCATTAGGAGCCAAAGGCTAAACCCTTAATGCACTTCATGCCAAGATAGCTAGTATCCTACGACTGTTTAAAGGAGACATTGTTTTCAATGTTTAAGATTTGGTTTAAAACTCTAATGCCTCATTATCAACTTCCCTAAACCTGTTCACCTAAATCGGGTCGGGTATCAATCATATATTGCCACAGTTTTGAGATCAAGAAATACCCATTTGTAATTGTATCAATCATGAAAAAAAAAAAAAAAAAAGTGTCATTTTGTAGAGTCTAACCTACTCTGATATGGTGCTTCACTATATAGGACATGTAGCATCAATAAAAATATAACTTAAGATCTCACTAACCTACTCATTATCAATCACCTAATGCAGCATGTGATGCACCCCCTGATGCAGCAGCTGATGCACCCTGATGCAGCACCTGATGCAGTGACTAATGCAGCCCTGATGCACCCCTGATGCAGCAGCTGATGCACCCTGATGCAGCACCTGATGCACTATGATGCAGCACCTGATGCAGCGACTAATGCAGCCCTGATGCACCCCCTGAGTTTGAGTCTGAACTGCAAAATAGATATCCTACAACCATGTTCAAATCATGTTAATACCATGCCTTGAAAAGGAAGTTTAGAAATCAATGTTCAATGTTACTGCCAATATGGGCTGTGTGAACAATAGGGGCACAAAAACAGTAGGGGCTGTGTGAACAGTACCGGTGACTACTGAAAGTTCAAAAACGTGTACAAAAAACACCTTTGAACGTTTAGACCCCCAAATTACACCTTAATCAATTCAAGCAATATGTCAAACAACTAGTGTGCGGAAACTTAACATATGCTATCATACGAATTGGTTAAATACTATCTAAGCCATAACAGATTAAAATCCACAGCAGATAAATAAAAGGCAAAGATAGAGAGGAAGGAAGATGCAAACACAAAGACAACACGCGATGTGTTATCGAAGAGGAAACCGAAGCCCTCGGCGAAAAACCTCTCCGTCGCCCTCCAAGCGGTAATCAATCTACTAGAAAATATAGTTGGGATACAAGGATAACAATAGACCCTCCAAGCCTAATCTACCCAGTGCACCTAAGCCCTCCAAGCTTCTTGCTCCAACGAGGTTGCGCCGAACCTTTTTCTTTTCTAGCTTTCCGGATTCCGCTACTAGACCGTAGCATCAACCAATGTAGATTGGCTCCTTCCTAACTGCTTCCCAGAAATCCAAACAGCAGTCTCACAATGATGATGATGGTGAGAACCTGGTTTGGTATAATGCCTCTCAAGGATTTAACAATGGAGAGGAAGAGAGTTGAGGAATTTGAAGAGTCTCTAAGGTATAGATTGTGTGTGAATCAATCTAGTTTTTCTTTAGGGTTTCTCTCTCAAAATTCTCTCTGGAAGCTCTCTTTCAATCGTGGGTAATAAGGGTATTTATACTGGAGTGGAGAGGAATGTGAAACGTCAGGTTTTTACAAAACAGGGGTGGCTCGCGGCTTGACCTCGCGGCTTGATTAAGTCGCGAGATCCAGTCGCGAGATAACCGTATGGCCAGTTGTCCTGTTTTGTCCTGTAGTGCTCCAGCTAGCATGACTGTTCATCTTCCAGCATGCTTGGCACATGTGTGCTTTTGGCGGCTTGCAGCCGCGAAACACCCGCGAGTCCCAGCCGCGACTCTCTGTTTTCTTGCACACTCTTGAGCAAACTTCACTCTATCTCACTCTCTACCCTTACATCAATCCCACCTAAATACAGGGTTACTAAATGCTGAATTACAAGCAAATTTGGTACGGAATAAAGCCAATTAGATGGTTGAATAAATTCAACCTTACAACTACTAACCAACACTCATATACACTCACAGCTTCTCTTACTGTGTATATACACTCATTAGGGTGCCAAGGTTGACTAATAAATGGCTGCAATCAGTCAAACAACTCGCCCTGGAGTTCAATTTGTACAGCCTAATATGTAACACTATGCTATATATATGTCTAATATAAATTATGACTAAAAGGTTTGTACTGTGACTAAAGGAGTTAATAAGTAAGAAAACTCTTTGTTAACATAGATGAGTTAATAAAAATGTGACTATTATATATATGTGAGAGTACAGTCAATATTGCACAGGGCTAGAAACAATATTGCAGCCCTGTTTGACTGTGCAACCAGCCATAACATTGTTTTTCCAGCCCTCTTTGACTGTGCAACCAGCCATAACATAATTTCTCCAACCATTGCACAGTCAAACAGGGCTAGTTGCATGGTCTAACAATGTTATAAAGAAAAATATTGCACAGTTCAACAATTAGCCCTGTTAAATACAAATGGTTGCAATCAGTCAAACAACCAGCCGTGGATAAATATATTGACAGAACCAGAAAAACAACCACAAGACATAGAACTTGCTTCAATGATATATATATATATGCCATGACTTCTTCTTGCCAAACATGAACGACCATCATCAAAGTTTACCACAAATAACAATGCATAACCATCAAAAATACAAAAAAAATAGCTAAAAGAGGCATTGGGAAAACATATATAAATATACCCAAAAGTTGACATAGGAATGATAAATTTTGTCTTACATACACAGCCATGGTAAGCTTTAGTTTCTACAATGGTGCAACAAGTACAACACTGAAAATACGATTACTACACCAAGCCCGTGTTCCTATCGAGACAATTTTCTTTCCTTCAGTCAATATGAAATTCAGGGTGCCTTTGGTACTCTTTTTCTAGCCACTTCAGTTGGATATCCTTGTCATTACCAAGGGCAGGAAACATGTGCCTACCCCACTCTTTTTCCATGAAGTAGATGGTGCTAAACAGATGAAGGTAATGACCCGAGTATACCCCTAGAAGACTCAACACCATGTCCAAAATGGCTTTAACCTGAGTAGTTGCTGTGGAAGCAATATCCTTGCGTGTACTTCCACTTCTACTCTCAACAATCACATTTGAGATACTCTTCAAAGAGTCGAACATCTCTTGCGCAACTGAATGCCTTTTTTTTTTATTTCTTGTACATTGGCTTGAAAAATGTGGACACTGGTTGCCAAGCCTTTCCCCTTACTCACTGCTGGTTCTGCCCTTGACAATGATGGACCTTCAACCTCCATTGCGTCAACATTCACAAACGGTTCACATTGGGGGTCAACAAATTCTGTGCTATCAGTAGAGTCCCCAGAACCTTCGGTGGTTTCCTTTGGTAATTGACCGCTCGTGCAGAATGCATTTTTCCCCATTGCAACCGTGCCTCCATACATGATGTTCAGGTAGTCACGATTCGGCAAAACTTTATTTTTAAAGGTTTTTGCAAGGGGACATGCCTACGTGTGGACAACCAATAGATAGAACACAATAATATAGTTGTAGACAATAAAGAATTTCATAATTATGTAACGTGAACTAATCGCAATCTTTCGAGTCCACCACTCATCAGGGGCCTCAAGCATCCCAGTTCCAGCATCATAACCCAACCCAGTCTCATTGTCAAAACACTGGTTATAATCCTTCCACCCTTTTTTCAGATGATCCCCAAGGTTGTTAAACTCGGACCGGACCGTACGGTCCGACCGAGAAACCCGTGAACCGTTCAGTTTCACGGTCCGTTTAAGGTAAGGAACCGTTCCATGAGAAAAAAAACATGGACTCGTCTGAACCGCGGTCCGACCGTCTGGTTCTGTGAACCGTGGGCGGTTCAAACAGTTTGAACGGTTGCATTACTTCTGCCTTAAAACGACGTCGTTCCAGCCTTTTTTTTTCCCCCCCTCCTATACGGCGTCGTTCCACCTTTCTTTTTTTTAACCCTCTCTCAAGAATCACTCCGAAACCCTCACTTCTCTCAATCACTCTCTCGTCTCTGCCTCTATCCCTTGTCGCCGTCGTTCCACCATAAATCCTACCGTCGTTCCACCCTTGTTCCACCGTCGTTCCACCCTTCTTTTGGCTCAGCCCAGATCGTCGTCATTCCACCCTTGTTCCACCCTAAATCCTACCGCCATTCCACCCTTGTTCCACCACCGTTCCACCTTTCTTTTGGCTCAACCCAGATCGCCGTCATTCCACCTTTGTTTGATCTCAAAGTCTCAATCACTCTCTCACCATCGCAGCTCAGCCCAGATCGCAGCTCACTCACTCACGCTCATCTCTGCCTCTCTCCCTCGTCGCCGTCGCAGCTCACTCTGTGCCTCGTCGCCGTCGCCGTCGCCGTCGTTTGGTACTTTGTTACCTCTAATCTGTTTTTTCTTTGTTAATTTTTGCAAGTTGATTGTGGATGATGATATAGATCTGAAGTGTTGGTGTGTAAATTGATTTGGGTCAATTGAAAATGTGGATGATTGTGGATGATGATTGTTGATTTTTTTTTTGCTGAAAGCATTGTTGATTTGGAAGATATGGTTTATTTTGAACAACAAACTTGACCATATCGTGTATGAATGGACTTGAGATGACCCAAGTGCTGATTTGCAATAAGGTGTCATTCTACATAAATAAATAAATAAATATATATATAGTTATATATATATTCAAATGAATAAAAGGTTTTATCAAAAACCAAGGTCCAAGAGATAGAACCACCATCCATTTTGGATGAGATTCATTATAAATTAAGAGCAATTTCAATAACAAATAGCTGAATTGGGTACTATATATTTGTAAGCAATTAGAGTTCAAACACGTCATATGCATAGTTATTTAAATTACCTACTGAAAATTTAATATAATCATTGATGTAAGTGAATACACTACTAGCAATTGTTTATACAGACCAAAATTCTGCACTTTAATATTTCCTTTTGGCTGTAATATATATATATATATATATATAAATCTCTATTTTCAGATTTGGATGATTGGCTGTAATATATTTATTTTTATTTTTTTGCTGGTGTATATGATTCACTTGATTGATCAATTATTCATATATAGCCAATTTCATACTGAACAGAACTACCTCAGCATTCTGGAACCTCTCTGTATTTCCATAGTGGCATTCCTTTCCTATCCCCATTTTGCTGTCATAGTTTGTGATGTTGTAGCTGTAGAATAATGGCATAGCATCCTATGTGTTATCTGCTACTTGAAGGCAGTGATTTTACCTTTTACAATATTTTAGGCCCTGCAAAATAACATTAATATTTTTTAGGTGCTTGAAGTTTATGATTCTCTCTATATCAGCACCTATAGATCAATTTGTGATTCTTTGACTCTATGACTTTGTGTATATTAGTTTGTTAATTTGACTTTGTGTATGAAGTTGTGATTCTTTGACTATTTGTATTTCAAAAATTGATGGGTCTATGCGTGTTTGATTGGTTGTTTAGTCTTTTAGATTAAAATGGAAACAGAGACCAAGTCTACTCCATCACATGAAGTTGATTCCAATGTAATGGAGTCTAGCTCTAGAGTAAGGGAAAAGGTTGATCCGGCTTGGGAACATTTTAGCCTTGGGGCAGATGAGAAGGGACGAAATACTTTCACATGTATGTATTGTAGGCAAACATATAAAGGTGGAGGTATTAATAGGATGAAAAAACACCTTGCGGGGATAAAAGGTGATATTGGATCATGTAAAAAGGTTTCTCATGATGTGAGATACCAAATGTTGGAATATGTGAAGGAGTTTGAGTTGAAGAAAAAAGCTGAAAAACAACGTCAAGAAGAAATGTTTAGTGTGCCTTCCACAAATAGTGATATACAAGAAGATGAAGATGTTCAAGAAGTATATAGTAGTGGGTTGCCTAAAAAACTTGTTTTAGGTAAAAGAAAGGGTACAAATCCGGTGGATAATTATTTTGCTCCAAGAACTACTCCAGGAGCTCAACCTGGTCTTAAAAGTGTGTTCCAAAGTAAAGAAAGGGTGAGGCAAGCTGATATGACTATTACAAGGTTTTTGTATGACAATTACATACCTTTTAATGTAGTCAATTCAGTGTACTACCAAAAGATGATTGATGTCGTAGCTGCTGCTAGTCCTGACTACAAAGGTCCATCTTATCATGTTGTACGGGTCCCTTTGTTGAGGGATCAAAAGAAAGAGGTTCAGTTGTTGGTTGAGTCACAACGTAGGCATTGGGCAAAAGTTGGATGTACACTTATGGCTGATGGTTGGACAGATACTAGACATAGGTCATTAATTAATTTCCTTGTTTATTGTCCTAGGGGAATGGTATTTGTAAAATCAGTTGATACCTCAGATATTGTGAAGAGTACTAGAAACTTATTTAAACTGTTTGATGAAGTAATTACATGGGTTGGTCCAAAAAACATAGTTCACATGGTTACTGATAATGCTTCCAATTATGTATCTGCTGGTAAATTGTTTTTCGAGACCGTATTGGGAGCTTTGATAGAGATCTTGCATTGTCAACAAGCACAACCACTCATCCAGGTGAGAAGTAATTAGTTTACTTTAATACCATATGTTTATTAAAGGATATAGTGTGCATTCAAGTAATTAGTGTTGCATTCAAGTAAAGGATATAGTGCTGCATTCAAGTAATGTAGTTGGGAATCTAATTACTTTAATACTATATGTTGAGAATCTAGTCTTGGACTATATGTTTATGTTAATTAATATTAGATTATGTTGTGTTATGAAAATTAGATGAATGGTGGAAGTTATGGGGTGCTGATGCTCCAAACTTGCAAAAATTGGCAATTAGAATCCTTAGCCAAACTTCCGCTTCTTCTGGATGTGAGCGTTATTGGAGTTTATTTGACCAAATACACTCTAAGAGGAGAAATAGATTGGAGCATCAAAGGCTCAATGATCTTGTGTTTGTTCATCATAACTTGCGATTGAAACATAGGTAACTAAATGCTATATCTTGTCATTATATAAATTTTTAAAAAGTCATTTATATAATGTAATTGTTAGTTACTAATTATGTTCAAATTCCAATAATGAGCATGACATTTTATGATGCAGGCTTTACAACAAAAAGTTTAATTTTGACCCCATTGATTATGCAAGTATCGACAAAACTGATTTTTGGGTATTTGTGGAAGAGGAAGACTCATATCTTAATTATGAAGAGTTGGAGAATGCAATTTATGAAGAGGGTGCATATCCAGCAAGTGCAGGGCCTTCTTCTAATATTGAATGTTAGTTTATATGTAAAAAAATATAATAACCTATATTGATTTTTCTTTTATTTTTTTAAGCTTGTGTAAACATTATTATGATTTTTCTTTTTATTTTGTTCAAACTTGTGTGTAGAATCTGTAAATGATAGCAGTGAGGTTGAAGGAATTGATTTGGGAACATTTGGACAACCTGTTGGCCCTCCTCCTGGATTTCCAGGGAATGATGATGAGCATGATAACTATCATGACATTGATGATTTATGATCATAATAATTATGTTTGAACTTTGAAGTTATATTTTGTATTTTAGAGATAATTTCTATGTCTTTTTGTAAGAAGGTTGGAAAACATTTCTATGTATTTTGTTTGTGTACTGTAACATTTTAGAGATAATTTCTATTTTAGAGATAATTTCTATGTATTTTATACTTTGTATTATGTTTGTGTACTATAACTTGGAAAACATTATTATGAGAAACAAGGTTGTACACAATGTGTAGTTGTATTATGAGAATTTTTCTTGGTTGATTTCCTATGGTGTTTGGCTAAGAATTTCGTGTCCTGTGTTATGTTTGCAATGAGGTTTTAATTGAATTTTTCTAGGTTCATTCTGGGTGATTGGTTGTGAAAATTCTGGGTTCATGGGGGCTGTTTTTGGTGATATATTCAGTGGGTTTTGCTGGGATTTTGGTTGTGAATTTTTCTGGGTTCATGGGGGCTGTTTTTGGTGATTGTTGTGAATTTTTTTGCTGGGATTCATGGGGCTGTTTTGGGTGATTGGTTGTGAAAATTCTGGGTTCATGGGGGCTGTTTTTGGTGATATATTCAGTGGGTTTTGCTGGGATTTTGGTTGTGAATTTTTCTGGGTTCATGGGGGCTGTTTTTGGTGATTGTTGTGAATTTTTTTGGGTTCATGGGGGCTGTTTTTGGTGATTGGTTGTGAATTTTTCTGGGTTCATGGGGGCTGTTTTTGGTGATATATTCAGTGGGTTTTGCTGGGATTTTGGTTGTGAAATTTCCTGGGACTGGTTGGGTTTTACAGAGGGATTCGGTTGGTTTTTTTGGGCTTTTTAAGGGAGTTTCATGAGGGTTCTTATGGTTAGTTTTGGAGTTGTTTTTCTGTTTCAAAAGGTATTGTGAGAATTTTTCTTGGTGTAGTTAATTATGGAAATATTAGTTGCGAAATTTATGCTATAAATGCTGCTTTACTATTTAGTGAAAGTTTCAACAATCATTAACTAAAGACTCTGCACAGATACTTGGAAGTGGCTTTAAGTTTTCTAAATAAAAGTTTGTATACTTGTGGATGTAGGTTTTTATTATTAAAAGTTTCTTTTTTTTTTTAATAATATTTTAAACTTTAAGTTAAGCATTGTTTACACTGTTGGCAAACTGCAGCCTATTGAAAATCTGAACTCCCACCTATATTTTTAAGTGCTGTTTGAGGATTGCATTTTTTAAGAATAATGATTTCTCTCTTTTCTTAATTTATTTTCTCACATACTTGTAAATGCAGGCTTGACAAAATTATAACAATGTTCATTTGGATTGCACAACACAACTGAAATATAGGGGAATGTGAACAACATTTTCATTTTTTAAATGAATTAGACTATTCTAGTTAAATTTTTTTTTTTTATTAATTTAATGTTTTTATATATATTTAAAATAATTATTAAATTAATTATGACGTCATCACGGTTCGACCCCGGTTCAACCTCAGTTCGACCTCAAAACCCTTGAACCTCTCCCTTTTACGGTTCAATGAACAGTCCGGGTCTGAAAACCTTGATGATCCCATTTGTTTTTAATCTAAAGTGGAGTCACCACTTTTCCCATGTTACCCAACTGTTCAATCACGTTGTCAACCCCAAGTTTGGTCAGAAATCCTCCTTTCCTCTGGCCGGCTAGGACTTGAGCAGCATAGAACTGACAAAAAGCTTGTAATTCCTTAGGGTCTTTCCAGTCAGCTCTCTGATCATTACTACCACCGTCCTTCAATTTCTCCTTAACCATTTTTCCTACAACTTCCTTCTACACTCATTGACGCATTTCAACAAGCAGTCCATGTGCATAATCATAACCAGTTAGGCAAAATGAAAACTAAACTCACACATATATCCAAATACAACAGAGGTTTACACGGAGGATCAAAGAACCTACTTTCATACTGTCTTGGAAAACACATAAAAAAAAAAAAAAAAAAAAAGGCACAAACATTGAACACAAAAAGATCAGAGAAAACCATAGATTGATGAAATGCCTCATTAACGCATTTCAACAAGCAGTTCATGTGCATAATCATAATCAGTTAGGCAAAATGAAAACTAAACTCACACATATATCCAAATACAACAGAGGTTTACACGAAGGATCAAGAAACCTACTTTTATAGTGTCATGGAAAACACAAAAAAAAAAAAAGGCACAAACATTGAACACAAACAGATCAAAGAAAACCACAGATTGATGAAATGCCTCATGGAAAACAATATAACTACACCAACAGATCAGAGAGCATTTTAATTTTAATGACTCTTACCGGTGAATGCGGAGACCCATAGCGGCGGCAACGGTGTCCACAGCGGAGAGGAGGTTCACTCAGTGAAGGAAGAACAGAGGGGAGTGGTTCAGAGAGGTTCGGCTAATGGGTTTCTGAGTTCCTTTCCTTCTCTGTTTTGATGGTTTTGTGGTTTGTGGGTAGGTGCAAAGCATTGAAGACGATTCGGATGGAGCAACAACCAGCATTGAAGGCATTGAACCAAGGTAGTTGAGAGAGAGAAGAAAAGAAAGCTTTCAGGTTTGTGAGAGAGAGAAGAAAATAGCCGTTGAGAGGCAGCGTACCGTTTTGTGATGGGCATCAGAACAGCTGTGATTTTGTTCACACAGTACGCTCACAAAATAATGAACAGGACGCGCAAGAATGAACAGGACGCGCAAGACCGGTTTTTTAATGAAACGGTGCGTATCTGTGATGAGAATGAAGAGAGCGTGGTCCATGAACAGTACAGAACGCTTTGGATTAATGAAACGGTGCGTTGCGAATGATTTTTTGCGTTTCCCAGCTTTCAGCTTTGCGCGTTTCTCCTCAGCTTGCATTTCCCGTTTCCGCGTTTTGTAGCGTGGGTCCCAACAATTTATATCAAACGTAAATGCAAACGTGGTTAAACGTGGATCCAAACATTGCCTTAATTTCATTTGTGCCACACGCCCGCTAAAGCCTCTATTTCTTTTTCCATTGAATGAAAGCCATAAGATTTTCTGCTTTTAATTCATAAATTCTATGAAATCATCTACAATCTTATTTTTAACTTTTATTTTATGGGAATCGTGTACGATCCTTGTTTCTTCTTCTTTTTGGAATATTTGATAATCTGATATTTTCCTTCTTAGGCCATTTGCAAAATTTCCCTCAGACATTTTCAAATGTGGTCTCTGTGAGTCATAACTCCCGAAACGGCAATAAAGACGAAAATACTCATTCCCAAATTATGACTCATGTCGTTGATGATTCCTTGCGAGAATTATTGTAGGTGGTTTCAGAATTTTGAGACATTAACATAAAAGCGTGCAAGTGAAAGTCGGCGAACATGTTTGTGCTGTGCCCAATAAAGAAGAAAGCAAATAAAACAGGTTGGGCCGGGACAACTTCACCCACGAAAGTAATACCGCTTTCAGCAACCCTGACCACCATTTCTATAGTTGATAAATTAAATACCAAGAGCAGGGTTTACATTAAAGCAATTTATTTCTTCATTTTTTTCCCCAAAAGTAAACTTCCATTCAAGGAAATAAGACTGCAGAACAAGAAACAATAGAATTCGACGTACAACAGGTTAGTCGCTTATCCATTCAAAACAATGTTTGTACTACATATTTAAAAGCCTCTCCGGTGAAAGAAAACACCAACAACTTCAATAAAATTATGATTCTGCACGCCAGCCAACTTGATTGTAACGTCAAGAGTCCATTCTTAGTCCTGGCCATCCTGGGAGAGAGTGAAAATAAAAATAAAAATCCTAATAAGCAGATAATTTCTTCTTTAAAATACATACAATGTGTTCAAAACAATAGTCAAGTAATAACAGATATATTTGAAAAGTAAAGCCAATAAGCTATGGCTCAACTGACACTTCCTTCTTGCATAATAATTGGTTGGAGGATCAGATAATGAATTTAAGCTCCATCAAGTGCGTGTGTAAATTCTCAACCATCCCCCGCCCCCCCAAAATACCAAAAAAAAAAAAAAAAGAGTAAAAGAGTATAACAAACTGTGAAATATATCAAATCTGTTAGTCTTCTTATATATGTCTACTATTTTTCCATCTGTATATTATTTGAATTTAAGCTGGTACTTTTAATTCAAAGACATAAGGGTTAAATGTTCAAAGATTGCCAAACAATTTGGACAGAAGGGGCATGAATGAAGCACTCCCATTGACAATACCATAAGTTTTTTAAATATACAATTTGCAAACAACCCCTGATATTAATTCTAGCATTCCATTCAAACATTCATTTTAAACAAAAAACTGAATCCAAAATTGTCTTGTTTCCACAAGTTCATTTCGAGAAACCAACATTAGCTTTCCCAAAGCCCACTTGATATGGTTTGGCCATACTTAAGCTATAACCCACTGAAAATCTCTAAATTAAAGGGCACCAACCTTCTTTGGCATTGGCATTGGCATGTAGTCTTATTATCTTCATTTTAATCATGGCCATCAAATATCATGGTTGCATATATCTCGTAAAGCACAAGACAATTATATAAATGTATAATTTATATGATTAATCGATCACTTGATTGTTGTATTGACCATTAATTTCTTTTCTTTTTTTAATGTGCGGTTCACTTTAGCGCTTTGCGCCTAGACTCCAGGAGGCCTTTGCACTAAAGTGCGCCCGACAATTTTACCAACACTGAATATTCAGAAATAAAAATGAATCTGAGCAAACATGTAACAAAGATGTCACGTTGCAATAACATGTCTCTTTAAGAAGATTTATATAGATAAATTATTCACCAATACTTAGGCATCTAAATCATACGCGTAATAGTAGTCATCATTGTCTATCCAATTACTGATGCATGCAACATAAAGGGGCTAGCTATACCATGCCACTGCTCTCTCTAAACTTCACATTGTTCAAGCATTACTTAGTAGTTGTCAAAAATCAAGCAAACAAATTGGTCCCATTGGGTACAGCTGATAAATAAAAAACTAAACTAACTATGAATTGTTCTAATTTTTTTTTTTTTTTTTTGATAGGTAGAATTGTTCTAATATTTACAGTAATCAGATGATTAATCTACTTCTTGATGGGATAAAATTGATCCTGTTGAAAGTTACAAAAGTTGCATTTCAAATTTAAGTGTCCAGCACCAATTTTCTCCTTTTTTTCCTATTCAAATAATTAGCTACTTTCATTGAGCGTATTACATTAAATCAATTTCTCTGGCTCATTTCCAACTTTGCATTGACTTTCAAGTCCATATGAAGTGTAGAAATTATTTAAAGGTGAACATCATTACTTCTGCCTATATATTAAGCTTTATCGTCTTTTTTCCAGTATCTTGAAAGCACAGCTTAGAGCAGTACCTGTACCCAGGCACTGTTCCTAGGTTTGAGCTATCCAAAACTACTCTTCTTATGGTTCTTCACAAAACATAATGGATTTCTCAACAAAATCACTTGATCAAACCTAAATTGCAATATTGCATCCCTCATATAATTTTATCTGATTCTAATTTTGAAGGCAATGTCTACCAAAATAGAAAATTATGTTAGTTATTTAAAAAAATAAAAAAAAAATAAAAAAAAATAGGAGTCCTACCTGAGGAGCAGGAGTCTCTGTAATCTTAGGAGCTGTCAACTTTGCAGGAGATCCATCAAATAAATGAGAACACTCTGTGTATGCAGATCCAATACCCACTCCAGCACCAAAAGCTACAGATGCCCAACGAGAAACAGGACTCCCTGGTATGACAAATCAGGATACATTGATCAAGATAATTAATTTGTGGATGTTAAAACACTAGCTTCTAATCAACAGATTGCAAAAGAATTTATATCGTTATGCCAGGGATAAAAGCTTCCAGTGACATCATCATAGATGAACATTTAGTAGAAACTTAAAATGTATAATGCCCATTGTGATTATATTATACATTTCAATTTCAGTGCCAATGAGATAAGTCATGGTAATACAGTGTTGGTAAAAGCGCGATTAAGCGCAAAGCCCCAAGGCTCTAGTGCTTTTTGCCTCTAAAGCAAGGTGCACTCAAAGAAGCATGCTTTAGGCGTGCTTTTTTGGGTTTTTTCAAAAAGCTCAAAGCACGCTTTTTTGCACTTCTTATATTTTTCCAAAAAAAAAAAAAAAAAACCAAAACTGAATTATAACTTTAGGATCTTGACATTATTGATATAAACAATTGATTTGCCATATTTTTAGTGCAACTTACATATCAAAAATACATACAAGTTTGAGTGTAACTTGTCCAAGAACCCACAACCCCCTAGTTCTTCTCTATTTTTATTTGTATTTGCTCTTGGTTTTTTCTACCCAAAACAATTACCCACACAGCTTATTCTTCTTCTTTTTCTATTTTTTCCCTTTTGAATATCTACTTCATACTAATTACCATACTACTACATCTTCATATTCTTAGGTCATTCATGAAAAAAAAGAAAAAGTATGATATAATATATTTGGGGTAATTGTTTATTTACTTTAGTAGTTGATGTTGAACATAGAAGACTAATTCTTAAAGACTTATAGTCCATAAGTGATTAAATTATTAACTAATATTAGAAATTAGTCATAGGGCATTATGGCTATCGGAGATTTATGAAAGGTTATTACATGGAAGTACTCATATCTAGCTGATCCAAAAAATTAAAATTACTTGACTTGCAATTTTTGTGTTAAAATTGCAAAAGTAGGGCTTGTATTAATGTTATATGAATTATATAAAATGTTTTATATAAATTTATATGATAATTTGATTGTTGTATTTCTTTTTTCATTAATAATTATTTGTAAATTTATTATAATTTTTTTTTTAAATGTGTGCTTCACTTCAATCAGGCGCACACTTGCACTTTGTGCCTAGGCTCCAAGAGGCCTTTGAGTTTAAGTGTGCCCTGCACTTTTACCAACACTGTGGTAATAACAAAGAGTCCTGCCTACAATTGCTTATAAAGCATTTGATACACCATATTATTCACATACTGTAAGATTGTTTCCTAACATTAGAATCTGTTTCAAGTCACTTCTAATATATTCTATATGACATATTTAAGTTTTGGACAATTCAGAAAAGGAATCATGTGACCCACAGCTTCGATTGAGAAATCCCAATATGAGTACACAACAGATTGACCTTTAAGGCAACCCAATTCAACTTACCTGAACAGCAAGTTTAAATTTGAGAGGCAGCAACCAGGACATAAAACAGCCCATGAACCAAAAAAATAATTGCAGCATATAAGAATCAAAGAGATAAAGCTGGAAGAAATTTAAAAATTTATGGAATTTTTTATGCGAAACATGTTAAAAACATGCACGCAATGACAACATAAAAACAGTATTTCAACAAGAATAGGATATTGAAGATGTAAAATTGTGTTTTTTAGCCAATGAGCTATAGCTCAACTGGATCTTCCTTCTCTCATAATAATAGGATGGAGGATGAGGTTGTGGGGTTCAAGAGTCCACTGGGTGGTGTGTAATTTACCAATTAAAAAAAAAAAAAAATTTTAAAAAAGTGTTAAATTTAAATTCAACCAAACATCAAAAAGAAAAAGAACTCACAATACTAACATAACATGCAGTTATAACAGAATCGAATGCCTGCCTGTAGCCTCAAGTGGCACTAGTATTAAGCAGAAAGGAACTAAACTTAGTACCAACATACTGAGACGCAGTCTTTGCTGAATCCCTTCAGCCCCATTAGACTAGGCAAATCAATGACTCAATTCAAAGATTTTTGAGCAAGTAGAGAAGGAAACATGGTCACCATACTTACCATTTGACTACTATCTAGAACCAACGAATGAGGCTTTGCTGCTGCCCTTCCTAAATTACCTACTTCTACTTAGGATATGTGTTTTATTTACAGGTACAAATATAGTGATTATGATCAAACCCATGTAAAATGTATGTATGTCAGGCAAGGCAAGTAAAGCAAATCGGTAGATTCGATTCTGTTCCATTCCATTACATAAAATTATGTATCATAAGAAAAGAATCTTAAAAAATTTATAATTCCAAAAACCCTTGTTAACTATAACAACAACAAAGGAATAGTGTAAATTAATTAGATGGAAATGTAAAAGCAACCAATAATCCCCCAATCGAGGTTAATTGTGTTCAGAAGCAAATAAAGAAAATAAGAATTAAGAGAGAGAGAGAGAGAGAGAGCGAACGAACTGAAGAAAAGGAGGCCACCGAAGGTGCCGGCGAAGGATGAGTAGACGAAGCGGCGAACCGTCAGATCGAGACACGCATCCCACTTAGCGTCCAAGTCGTATTTGGATTGGCCCACAATCTGGTTGCTCTTCTCAGCCGCCATTCCACCCCCTTCTTCTTCTTCAATTTGATTGATTTGCTTCTTGTTGTAGTAACTGTATCTGTATGTAATGTCAGTCTCTGAGTCTGAGGCCTCCTCGGCTATAGAAAGAGAAAGACAGGCCTCCTCTCCTCTCTTTTTTTTTTTTTTTTTTGGTTTCCCAACCGGTATCCGAACCCACTGGGCCGACTAATCCGGTTTCGGAGCGGGTCCCGGGGTTAAGGTTTTAAACTCCTCCCAACGGGCTTGCGGGGGATCGAACCTTAGTTCGCCCTACCAAGTCTAGCCCCTGGCACCACTAGACCAAGACACCGTTGGTTGGCCTCCTCTCCTCTCGTTTGCTTCTTTTATTTTCTTAGCTTTTTTTTATTCACTCACTCGCTCCTGCCCTTTCTCTAGGACTAGGATTCTCTTCTTTTTCTCACCAATTTCCAATTTTTTTTAGGGTAATAAAATAAAGAAAAGAATTAAGAAACACCTTCATCTCATATGTGATATGTTCGTGCCACCGCTTTGGGCTCAAACATTCCCCCAACTTAACCCAACCCACTATTTTGTTTTGCTTTAGTTTTCCTCAATTCAACAGTTATTAGGCCCAACTCAATCTCTGTCTTTTCTTTTCTTTTTTAAACATCTAAAAGCTCCCCACCCCAAAAAACAAAAACCCTTAGATACCATTTTAATAACTACATTTTTGGTGCAATTTTCACTTTGGTCCCAACATTTTCTGCGTTCCTATTCGGATCCCTAAATTTTGAAAATCATTTTCAATTTAGTCCATACCATCAAAAAATGTCTATGTGATAAACGGAGTGTAAAGTAGGTATGTTAGACGTTGACCTAACTAATAAAAAATATATTTATTTGGTATTTAAAAAATTTCATGTCAACATTAAATAATAATTAAAAAAAGCCACGTTAGCATCCACATCAAATTTGATTTTTTTTAAAAAAATAATTTATCAATTTTAACAAAATAAAAAATGAAAAAAAATGAACTCAAAATACACAATATGGGTTCATCTTAAATATGAATACACTGAATACACAAACACAAACCTATAAAATTGAAACACATGAACTTCCAGAACACAAGAAAACACATACATACCTGAAACCTCCAGCAAATTAAACTCATTAACCCAACAAGGAAACACATTTAAAATGTAAACACAACACTCAAGTACTCACACAAATCAAATCCCATGGATTTACAAATCAAAATTCGAAACACAAACACTTCAACAATACACACATTAATCCAAATTTACAGACCCATTTTGAAAGCAATCCAAAACCCAAATTAAATCACACCCATATCAAAACACAGAGCCAAACTCGTCAACTTCTTGCAATCAAACCCAACCAACAAACCAAACCAAAAATAAAACAAACGACAAGTCTCGACCATACCCAAACAAAAGAGACAACACAAGTGAAAAGAAAATAAATAGAGAAATAGAAAATAAAATAAATGCGTAAATGCACTTTTAGTCCCAACATTTTGGCTTTTTTCCATTTTGGTCCCTACATTTTAATTTTACCACTTTTAGTCCCTAAACCAATTAATGCGTGTTATTTTCATCTTTTCCGTCAGTCAACTGACGGAAATATCTGAGGTGGCATGCTAAATGCTAACGTGGCAAAATAATAATAATAATAATAAATATCATGTCAGCATCTATGTAAGCATCTAATTTTAAATAAATATATTAATTTTAACAAAATTAAAAAACATAAAAATACATCAGATTTGAATAAAAATAAACAAGAACACGAACCTAGATCACAGGAACACAAGAACACGAACCTAGATCATAAGAACACAAGAACACGAACCCAAATCATAAGAACACAAACCCAGATAACAAGAACAGTACTCAAAGAATTTCTATTCCAAAATTTGTATACATTCTTCCACCAAAAATCAATTATAAATTAAATAAAAAATGGGTGTTGTGTTCTTCCACAAAAATCAAAACCTAAACCATCAAACCCAATGACCACCACTACAATCCGCCACACTAACCCATATCCACCAGCACCACCACTACCAGATCCATCACCACCAAATCCTACAATCAAATTTCAACCACAACTCAAACATATTTTGAACCATTGAACAACCCAAACTCCCCACACCATCACGGATTAAAGAAAGAGGCACCGAGTGGGTGAGTCCAAGAAAAGAAGAAATAGAGGGAGAGATCAAGGAGGCTACCTTGATGGTGGCTGGTGGCGGTGAATGGTGAGGAAGGAAACCACAGCCACCACCACCGATCTGAGTTTCACAACACACACAAGGGGGAGAAGCTGTGTTGCCCATCGTTTTCTCTGATCCATGTTGCCCACCAAGCACCGAAGCATCCATGATCAAAACCCAAAAGAGGGATAAGCAGATCTGCTCGCCATTGGTTTGATAATTTTTGGATTTAATTATTTTGTTTGGGTTTAACAAAATTGGGGGTTTTGGTTTGTTTTTCCTATGGGCATCTAATCCGATCTTCATTGACGATTCATTCTCTCTCACAATTCAACCAATCTGGATTTTTTGTGTTTGTTTCTCAAGAAAATTTATGGGTTTGAAGGTTAAGGTTTGCTTTTTTGGAGATTGGTTTGGTTGTTGGGTTTATGGGTCTTCTAGGTTTGGTTGTTTTGCTGGAGATTCGGATTTGGTTCTAGGAGATTGATTTTGCAAGAGATCTAGGTTTGAGAGTTGTAGCTGTAACTGTAACCGCCAACTCACCGAGTTTGAAACATTTTGCAGGAGATCAATTTTTCTTTGCTTAGCTATGTGTAACTTGATAAAATACAAAAATGACTTGAATAACCTGATGTTTGTTATTGTGTTCTTTGTGTTTTTAAATTTGAGTTTGTGTTTGGTTCTGCGTTTGTGCTCTTATGTTCTTGTGTTGATGTTTAAATCTGTAATCATGTTCTTGTGTGTTCTTGTGTGTTCTTGTTCAAAATGAATTAGATCTAAACTTATGTGTTTTATTGTTTTTTCTTTTTTTTTATTTAGTTAAAATTGATAAATTATTAAAAAAAAATTAGATGCTAATGTGGCATTTTTTTATAATATTTTAATTCCTCCGTCAGCCACCTCAGATATTTCTGTCAGTTGACTGATGGAAATGATGAAAATAACACGCGTTAATTGGTTTAGGGACTAAAAATAGTAAGATTAAAATGTATGAACCAAAATGGAAAAAGCCAAAATATAGGAACTAAAAGTGTATTTACACCTAAAATAAAAGAGGAAGAGAGAGAGATAACTACTAATGGCCGGTGTGAACTGAAACTGTTAGTGGTGGTTGGGTTCCTAAATCTATGTCTTTCTCTTTTTTGTTCCTAGATCTGTGTCTTTAAGGAAGAAGGTTTTTGGCCATAAGTGTTTTGGGAAGAAGGGTTTCACCCATGGGTGTTGGTCTATCACTTTCCTTAAGAACTGTTCTAATGAGAGGGCAAGCCGAAGAATACCCTAAGAACCCAACAGCCTATTTAAGAGTGGCAAAGAATAAGAAAAACTTATGGGTTTTCAACCATAAGTCTTTAGGGAAGAACAAGAAAATCTATGGGGTGTGACTTGTCATAGGTTTCTAAGGCTGTTGTGGGTCTTTGGTGAAGAGTGTGTTTAGTTATCAAGAAAGTTCAAGAAAATACAAGAAAATTTAGGATTCCGACCTTTACTTTTTATCTTTAAAATTGGGAAATTAAACAATTTTTTGTGTTTAATATTTTTTTTTTCAAATCATAAGCTAACATGACATTTTTTTTCTTTTTAAATTATTTTATTAGTCTTGTCAGCGCTTAACATGCCAACAGTGCACTCTATCTACTACGTAAACAATTTTCATTAATAAGATGACAGTAGGGATTAAATTAAAAACGATTTTCAAAATTTAGGGATCCAAATAGGAATGCAAAAAATGTGGGGACCAAAGTGGAAATTGCCAAAATATAGGGACCAAAAAGATATTTACACAAAATAAATTAGCTTATTTTTGTTGGTTTATTTTAATACAAAATAAATTATGTAAAAGCAAAATCATACATAAAAAAAAAAAAAAAAAAATAAGAAGAAGCCTTTAAAAAGTTTTTTTTTTTTTTTTTTTAAAGAAACATAAGACTTTAAAAAGTTTCTCATAGAAACAACTAGTAATTGACTTGTGCGAAGCACAAGCTCTCATGTTCGGATGCTCCTATGTTCACATGCTTAGATGTTTACATGCTTACATATCCACATGTTTTGATATTCACATGACTAGATATACATATGCTGATACATTTCTTTGACCTTAACATGATTGTTTGCTTTTCACATGATCTATCTCCTGCTTTCTGTTTTATCTATTCACATGACTCATAGACGAACTCTAAGACCTAAATGTATGCGCACATTCACATAGGCTCATTAGATAGACACCATTTGACCACTATCCGGTAAAAATATTTGAAGGTCAGTTATGACTGGGCCAGCTTAGGGTGTCTAACCTCTTCCCATTTTGTATCCTAACTCTGGACCTACTCAAGTAGGTAGACCTTCATGGAGCCATGTTTTGGTCCCTGAACCTATAGCCAGGTGGCGACTCCATCATCTTTTTTTAAGAGGCTCTGCACACTCCCAGGTTCGCACTAGCTTTGAGTCTAAAACTGCTTTTCAGGGAGATTAAGTAATGCACCCCGCCTTCACAAAAATGAATCAACATGCCAATGTGTCACAAAAGGGGTACAGATCATGGAACTTACAGTTGGCCTTTAAGCTTTTGACAAGTAATGTTGTCGCTAGACTCAATTTGTGTGGTCGTTGACAATGGTCAATGTCGACAACAATAGATGTGGCAAACAAGACGAGTTGGATTGAGTCAGGTTAGGTCGAGTAAAAAATAGGTCATTTTAAACGGCTTAGAAAAAATTCTTGTCAATTGAGTTTCAACCCGTAATTTTTTATGTGAAATGCATTAATTTGGATTCACCCATGCCAAGAAGGAGCTCAAATAAAAAACTTGATACTTATTCATTAATGGTAAAATTATACACATCTTAGCATTGCTAACCAAAACAAAACATAACAAATACAAAGGATTCTAGTCAACCCTTTAAAAATCTAATTAAAACAAACACACAAGTTCTATTTCCACGCAATATCAACATCCCAAAACAAATAACAAAATTACAAATTCCCTATTAGGTAACTAATTTTACAAATAATAAAAACATATAAAAAATTTACAATTTTGAAAACTTATTCATAATCTAATAGCTATGTGTATTTTTAGATGCACGATAGTTAACACTCTGTTTCAATTTGGAAATATAAGTCTGATTGTTTACTTAGAGCATTCTCATCAAGAATGCTATAAAATACACCCAACATCAAAAGTTCTATTATTTTACCACTTCATTTAAATATTCTTTTTTTATTATTCTTTCTTTATTCTTTATTCATTTAAATCAATAATTACATCCATTGTTGCTACAATGTTTCATTAAACAAACAATTTTTTTTTTTTTTAACATCTTGCTATAGTGGGCTGTTATCTTGGGCTGCTAGAGATAGCAGCCCACTGTAGCTAAATGTCAAAATTAATAACATCTAGCACCTTTGATGGAGGGTGCTTTTTTAAAATTTGATGTTAAATTATAGCATTTATAGCATTTGACACCTTTGCAAAGAATGCTCTTATTTATACATGGTCTCTTTTATGAATATCATGTCATTTTTAAGCAACTCCCGCTCTAAGGAACATAATCTTTTATTTTGAAAAAAAGTTGTTTATTTTGGCCATGAATAGCTAAAAAATTGACTTAAACATTCATAATTTATGTCAATTTCATTGATATATTTATTGTGGGGCCAGAGAATTTATGACCCCGACCCACTTTACATTAGGGCCCAAGGTCCGAGCCGATGAGAGGCATTGCCGAGGACGTACAATGAAAGTCCAAATGGCCTACGGATATAGCTGATGATGATTTTGTCCTCAGCATCCCAGAGCGCTCCTAAAAGAAAGGGCGAGCACAGTGTAGGAGCGGCCCAAGTAAAAGGCTGTCAATACTGCAATTAAGTACTCTATGCCTGACAGGTCCATGCTCTTCAGCTTTTACAACCACCCCCAACCACTTTGGGTATGGGCTAAAAAGACAAGTACCGGCCCTAAAAAGCGAAACCTACACGTAGACGCATAAGAGAGGGGAAAAGCTAGTATAAAAGAAGGGGGGAAGCAGCCAAGAGAAAAAGGGGGACATATCATCTCTCGGACCATTGAACCCTAAAAAAGGAGAATAATAAGAACATGAAACTCCTCAGAGGAGGTCTAAGGACCGAAGCCACTCAGGTTGTGTTGAAAAAAAAGTCTTGTTAGATACGCCAGGTTCACCCTCGTGCAAATTACTATGAAAACCATGACCAACCACCGCCCGGTGACCAAGGCCTAGCCTTTCAACCCACTCTCTACAAATTTATTGTTTGGGCCTTTAATGTTCGAACCCAACACATCAAATTGGGGTCGTTACAAATTGATTCCTCACATTTATGCTTCACTCTTTTCACAATTGTGAATGCTTCTACTATACCAAATTATCTTATAGAATGAACTATATCATTTGGTATCTAATAATATTGGCTTCATGTGTTATTTACGTGTAGTCATTCATTTTTCAATTCACTTGTATACAACCAGATAAAGGCTTTAACTACTTTCTTGATGCCATTATATTGTATTTAAATGGCATTATTATGGATATATATACATATATATATATATAGGAAAAAACTTAAGTACAGTACTTTAGGTATTATTCTTTAGATTCTCCTTTTAAAATTCAGTCATATGTCTACTTAACTAAAAAATACACTACTATCTCATATGAAAAAATCCATATAACAGAATCTTAAGAATAAAACTTAAGGAATAACACTTAAATACTGTACTTAAGTCTTACCCATATATACATACATACATATATATATATATATATAGATATATATACATACATACATATATATATAGATATATAGAGATATATATATATATATTTATTTATTTATTTTTGAATCGCTTGAAAAAATTAACATTTAAAAATAATAATAATGTTGTGGCACTGACATTAATTGTCAATTTAGGTTATGTTTGGATTGGGCGTTTACTGAAAACTTTTGTGTTTGCGTTTTTAAAGGACGTGGGACCCGGCTACAATGGCAGCAAGAAAACGCGCAAAACCTCCATGCTGAAACACAAAATGAAACTCCAATATGCACCATTTCATTAAAACGTCTATGCGTGTAAACACAACTCCAATACGCACCGTTTCAACAATGAAACTCCACTTTCACGGTAAAGTTCAAAACAAACAAGTAAACCAATTAGGTCTGAATTTTATTTATATAAAAATAAAATAAAAACAAAGTTAAAAAAAAAAAAAAAAAAAAAAAAAATGGTCGGTCACAAGTCAGCTGAGTCAGGTCGGGTTACAAAATTTTTAGGTTTGGGTCAGGTATTTTTCCCTCGTGTTCAAGTCCGGTCCAATTTTGCAATGTCTAGAGTGTAGACAGCAATAGTGAACTCTTGCTACGACAGGAAGAAGAAAAATTAAAGGCTTTGATACCACGCGCACGCTGTCTCACGAAGCATATTTTGGGCATTCAAATTTAATTACCCTAACACATAAATATTATTTGTATATGTGGATGATTACAATGTTAAGCATATTTTGGGCATTCAAAGTTAATTACCCTAACACATAAATATTATTTATATATGTGGATGATTACAATGTTATTAATATTTTGCTCTTGACCCGATACAAACTCATAGCAAAATGATATTCTGAATACGTTAAGGTGAAATAGCCAAGATCATGGTTAATATTAAGAAACTAAGGTGAGCATCACATCACATGGTTCCAATCTAGATTTGTATAAACTTTATTTGAGAATCTAAATCCGTAAGTACCGAGCATCAGATTGACATATATCTCAATAGACATTATAATGGAGAATTTGACATGAACATTTAAACTCCAAATTTTTTTTTTCAACTAAGAACAACATTAGAAAGATAAAATTCCTTCAAGCCAACAGCTAATCTCATACTATTCATTGTTTGCAAAATAAAAAAATTTCACAATTTAATTCAACTATTAAATTCAGAGACCTCCTTTGTCATTAAAACAAGGGCTGAAAGTGATCGTAAAACACTACCAGAATTTTAAACCCATACAAAGGTGTTCAAAAATTCTTGGACAAGTTTGCAGAGATACAAATGCATAATCCCTTTCCATAGTGAAGGGAAATAAATAACAATAAGAGGCTGCAAGAGTTAACCTGACCAAAGATTGGAAAGGGGTTTGCCTTTCTGGCATGTCATGACACAATCCAATACAATTTCTTGCAGTTGTTTCTCAATATCTTCTATTGGTTGGCAGGCATCAATTATCTGTAATCAATCAAGAATACAAGTTCAAACATCCAAAGCAATCCATGCACCAAAATTAAACTTTACTAACACAAAGCTGAATAGACCACGGTCAGACACTATGGGCAGGTAGTATTGGCCGTCTAATGAGTCTGGTCTTTGAAAAAAGAAAAAGAAAAAGAAAAACTCCACCATAAAATAGAAGAAACCAAAGAACGTAACTTCAAAACAGAATATTGTTCTTACTACCTAAACTTAGCTTCCTTTTTCCTTTTTACTATTTTTGTGTCCATCAATAAAGATAAACTACAAGAGTAAAATTGATGAGAATCAACAGACAACATAACTTCAGAAGGAATAAGCGCTATTAGAGCATTCCCATCATATTAGTCCAAAGTTTAGCGAAAATTTAACCATTAGCCCCACTATTTCTATTTTAGGTAATCACTTTTCAAACACACTCTGCAAGAGCCTCCAACTATCATCATCACATCAAAACCCATCACAAAAATACCCAAATTCCCATCAAGATCCTCTGGTGAATGAAGCCACCACTACAGCGGCCATCTAGTACCAAATTCCTCCAAAAATACCCCCAAATTCATCCACAGCCATCACCTTGAGGATTTTAGAGCGGAGTTGAAACAAAGACAAAATTTGGGACTTCAGCGAGATAGAAAGAGGGAATATGTGTTGGATGTGCATTGGGAAGAGAGAGAAGACAGATTTTTTTTTTTTTAATAAAAAAAAAGGATAAAAACAAATTAGGATGAATAAGCCACAGTGCTTGCTGGTTTTGTGTTGGCACTTTAGCTCAAAGTCATTTTGGTCCCTTTATGCAGGCCAAAATTTGGAAGTGAAGTTAACCTATTGCTAATGAATTATTTTGCCTAGCCACTCATCATCTAAAAAAAAATATTTTAGCATTCTTTAAAAAATATATTAAAGGAAGGATAAAGATAATGCAAACTGAAATCAATCAACAACAAACTCTTGCTTAGCTGCATTACCATCGTGTAGTAGAACTGGAATGTTTTATGGCTAAAAGTTTAATAGCTGAAATAGAATATATGAAGCTATACTGAAAAACATAAATAGCTGCTGAAGAATAGTTTTATCCTAAGTAGTGGCAGGCTCCTAGGTGCCTCCCACCAAATAGAATTACAACCAGAGTCAAATATGCATCTTCTCTGATTCAAAATATCACTACATGAAACACAATAATCACAATACATGCATACACATGAACCACATGAACCATAAAATTACCTTCCAAGAGGCATCATGGAGGACTTGATAGCATTTGGCAACTTTCTTCTGAAACTCGAGCTGCTCATATCTCTCACCTCCATATCCTCCTCTCTCTGCAGCTTTCTGAAGTATTTGAAAAGACATCTCAGTCCTAGAGGTATATAAGTCCGTGTGTGGGTGTGTGTGTGCATGTGCACTTTAGAAGGATATGGTATGTGCAATGTGTACATTGTGTGTGCGCGCATATCAGGTTCATCCTCCACCAGTATTATACCCTAATGCAATTTCTATTATTTCATTCAAAGAACTAATATACTCTATAATTGCTAAGGCACACTAAGTGCTATCTTGATATAAACCTATGATTTATTAGTTACATTCACTCACCCTTGCCTACAACATCTTACAAATGCAAAATCAATCTTTAGCAAATTATAAGTGGCTCACCAAGTGGCTCACCAAGTGCCACTAGTGGCACTGTCCAGTTCTCCCCATAGGGAGAACCTAGGTTCCATCCACTCACCCCACACCCCAAACAAAACTCTTGCTGTAAGAAAAAATTATCAGTGGCTCAATGGATGGTTACCCAATTTCACAGAACCATTAGAATCAGTTATTTTGGTTCATGAATTCCCAGCATAAAAGGATACATGATCCATCTTTTTTTATTCTTTCCCCTCCCACTTTCTTCATTACTTGTTTTCATAAGGGTAAGGTGGTGTCAACAACCTAGAATCTGTCTGCATGTATGAAACAATTTATTGCAAAGGTCTAAAAAACAAGTTACATAAAATGTACTTGCTGAAATCTTTCAACGCAAGGTAAACTGGGTCTCAGGAAGAACAGTTTTATGCCTCAAAAATGTTTGAAGAAAGCAAGCTTCCTATAGAACTCAAAGAAACACATACTGGACCATGGTTTGGGGGAAGATCCTAACATATGATAATCTCATAGCATGGATATACGCTAACAGGGTGGTACTGTATGTGTAGGTATAATGGGGAGATGGTGGATCACCCATTTTTATACTATACTGTTGCGTCTGACTTCTAGAGCTTTGCCTTTTGATCTTTTCGGATCCAATGGGTGTTATGGAGAAGGTCATTGATCTTTTGTTTGATTGGAGAAATTGGGTAGGTAAGCATTAGTTGGACATTTGGAATTTAGTCTCATTATGTTTGATGTGAACAATATGGCACAAATGAAATCAAACATGGAGTAGTCTGTTTGCAATGAAAGCTATCCTATCAAAAAAGAAACACATGCTGATAATACGACTGAAGTCTTTTGATCTTTACTTTCGTTAATTATTATAATCAACATTATTTTAGTTTCAACTTACCTCTGGTTGTATGTCAAGGTAAAGTACCAGATCTGGAGATAGCAACCCAATCTCTGGTGCCTGCAAAAAGAAGACCTCTTTCCCAATAACAACATAAAAAACATATACTTCATTTAAGAACTGTCTGAATCATGTCTTCACCTTACACCATTCAAGGTCAAGTCCTTTGGCAGAGGAGAAAGCAACCCCAGAGTACGAATAACGGTCAACAATGAGCGTTGTTCCAGTTTTTAATTTAGTTTCCATCAACGATCTGCGCATGCATTACAGGCAACTGAGTACAAGTCCAGCCACAGTCAAAAGAGTGCTCGTTCACATTATCACTAAATGTTTGAACCAAGAAATAATGTTTAGGAAAAAAAAAAAAAAAAAACCCAGGTGCTGTCACTTTTAAAAGGCACAACAAATTTCATCCCATCCACAATTGAATTTTTTTCAACTCGAAAGTAAAAACCAATCTTGCAAGAACACATAGTGGAATCAAAGAATTCCACCTATTACAATTTGAATAGCATAATATCAGTCGGTAAAGGGTCCTGGATATACGGGTTAATTGTCATGGTTCAAGAGCTTCTCTTACCAACAAGTGGATTCCCCCTGCATGCCCATACTGCATACAACAACTCAAGCCACAAGAATCACCTAAGTCGCCATATGCAACTCAAAAAAAAATATATTCCACAGGAGAGAGTTAAGGAACAAAGGGAGGGAATCACTAGAGGTGAGTCCCCAAGCCCTAAACCAATCAAACAGAAGGCCACTGAAAGAGACCAATAACTAGTCATCTGAACTTTCCATGTCCTCAAACGTCCTCCTGTTTCGCTCCCTCCAAAGACACCACATCAAGCATAAAGGAACTAAGTTCCAAATGCTAGACACATGCTTTCCAAGCCAATTCCACCAACCAAATAGGGTATCCGCAACCGATCTTGGCAAGACCTAAGAAATCCCAAAAGATCTAAACACCAAACTCCACAACTGATAAGCCTTACCACAATGAAGTAACAAATGATCCACCGTCTCCCCATTACAACAGCACATGATACACCAATCAACAAAAACCATCCTTCTACCCCTCAAATTGTCTCCCGTAAGGATCCTATCCCATACAACAGTCCACACAAAGAAGGAAACACGCCGAGGAGGCTTAACCTTCCAAACACCTTTCCAAGGAAAAATAATGGGTAAGGGGCTCCTTAACTTATTGTAAAACGAACGGATATCAAAATCCCCATTCTTTGTCAACTTCCATCGCATATGATCTCCAGTCCATAATGCTTATGAGTTCTGACCATAAGGTATATGAATGAAATGGGATATGGACAATATGTCTCATAACCATTATATCCAAATTTAAATACCATGACCACATTGCACACAACCAATTGAACCACAAGATCGTGATTGTCTTACCACCTAAGCCAACATGTCCAAATTTAAGCAAAATTTCCCCACAGGCTCCATAGCTTAATTGGAACATATCTACAATATACACTCTGCATTAAGAGTAGCCATAAAAATGCACACAAATTTGTCGTTTCACATTCTGAAACATTTATGACCATAACCACCATATTATACAAGTGATAACAGAAAATATGCTCTAAAAACCACCGTAAACAGTCCAACCACAACCCAATAACCTACCCATGACAAATCCAGATTGTGGAAGCAAGACATAAAGCTAAAAGATTCTGTACTATACACTTCCCTTGTATGTCTCATTTAAACTGATGAAACCATAAAATTTTGCTTGAAATCACAACAATTTCAAAATCTGTCACTGCTAAATCATGCACAGAATTGGGGGTGCAATGTTTAGTACCCTATTAATCCTATTAAAAAGTAACAAGAATCTGACTTTGAAGATCTGTAAAGATTAACAAAAAAAAAATTTTGGCAGTAAAAAAGATAGGATATTGATATGAAATTTAAGAAAATGGCAATTGTAAGATTGAGAATTTTTGTGTGTATTGCATTCATCTCAATGGAGTTACAAATATACATTACAAGGTAGTATATAACGTGTTCAAGGGTATTGCAACAAGATACTACCGAGCCCATGATGGCACCATAGCCGCCGACAAAGGAGACACCTAACTCCCAAGAGAGTTTATTGGACTAAGTGCCTAAAATTGCCTGACTTTGATTTTCGGCATACCTTTGCCAGAATGAACAGATGGGATTCCCCTCCACAAATTGCCCAAAAGCTGTACGAAGCCGCAACAGGTTCCCCTACTCTGACAAAGACTAAGCATGCTAGCCAAAAATCTGGGATGGGGTTTAGGGCGCCAGTCCTTTACAGATTCGATGCAGTATGGTATTAATCAAGGAATGACATAAGGATTGTGGCTTGGAGTGATTACAAAAACGATGGATAAGTGCACCAGGGAATCATTAGTGGAGGCGAGCCTTTCTGGCGGCCTATGCCGCTATAGGTTTCCCATGCTCTGAACAACTTATGGATGGATGATCTTTGTGCCATTTAACACGTGCCCCTCCCAGCCTGGTGACATTTGTCACAATGGGACTTGAGGAGTGGATTCTTCCCCTGAGACCATCCGTGACTATAAATAAGGGCAAAGATTCCCTTTTTGAGGTAGGGATGGAAGGAGGGAGACAAGGACAAGGAAGAGAAGGACACATTAAAATACTTGCTTCCTAGAAGTGATATACTCACTAATGTCTCATAGTCACACTGGATTCTAGGCTTAATGATCATTGCCTTATGCTCATCCCATGTCTCTTATCATCTAAATTTAGGCTATCCGCCTTGTCTCCCCTCTGTTTCACGCTCATTATTCTTCCCTCACCGTGCATGAGTTGGGCATACTACTCCCCAATGACGGTTACAAACATGGAGTGATCAACTCGACTATGCTAAAGCCAAATTGGAGGATAAAGGAGTTGAACTGATAAAACCAACCAAACACGAAGGGCCTGTTTGAGGCCATTGGTTGCCTTCAAAGCTAACAAACATGGTGAGAGAAATGGAGATCAACAAGCCCAAAGGTTAAGTTAGGCAAAATATTTCCTAAAGAAATCCATGGAAAAAGGTATTATTGACTCTGTGGCAGGACACACAACTAAAAAGGTGCGCATTACAGCAATCTATGATTTGTGTGCCACATACATAGTCTTAACTCAATTGTCCCTCACGGTCAACTAGATGACGGCATGGCTTCCCAAGGGCACACTACTCAAGTAAGCAAAAAGCAGGTGCAACAGGGTTAAGAGGAAGCAGGGAGATTGTTAAGGCCTAATTTTGAATGCACTAAATAAGTGGTGGACATGAAGCGTATACGTACTAAGGTCAGGGTCAATGACAATGGGACCATGAGTCCTCTAGGCAAGGCTACTGGGTAACACAGTAGCATTGTAGGCTGATACAGCAATGGTGTGGCGAGAACGCGGGGCAGCACAGCAAGGTTACCATGAGTACTCAACTCAAAAGTATGAAAATAACTAAAACAAAAAAACAGGGTGGAAGTTGGGTTAGGTCATAAGACCCTCTAATACCAGGTAAGATCAAGAATTTTGTGTGTATTGTATTAATCTCAATGGAGTTATGAATATACGTTACAAGGTAGAATATAAGGCATACACATTAAATGAGGAACAAATATAAGCGCCAATGGAAGCCTAAATATATGTAACAGTGCATCAATCAATGGGCTGCCAAACAGAGAATATAAAATTACAACAAATCTCAAGTATCCAAGCACCAAGATTTGGAAGAAAAAATAATAAGAAGAAATATGCTGACATGCCAGGGATTCATAAACAATTAATAAGCTCGAGGACTCAAAAATTTGAATTACCCATATATGAAAATGATTCTCACAAGCCAATGAAGTAATACAGTATAACCGTTGAAATCCAATCATAAAAAGATCTCAAAAGAGACTGTTTAATAAAATGCTGAGATGTTCAACACCTTAAAAATGCTACTATTCCTCCCCGGCCAAATTGTCCGTGATACGTACAAATGAACAGAATTCTAGATTTTTGAACTCTAATGGTGATCAAATCTTGCTTGCCAACAACCAAGCATCTGAATTATCAAGTCTTCTACATAACCCAAGATATGCCAAATAATGAAAATACAAATGGCCAAAGATATTGCCACTAAACAATAAAATACAAGATGCTTAACTGACTCCCCACTAATCTTGGACATAGATACCAATCAATAATATGTTTAATTTTCTGAAATTATCCACAGTAAAAATTTAAAATAGTGCTGCTGTCCAACTGAAAAAAGCAACCTTTCGAGGCACCTTAGCACCTCATATGCTCCTCGAAGGGAATTGTGCACCTATTGCCCCCCCTCAAAGATGCTCCTTTAATATGGAATACACCATCCTATACATCATGAGAGCCTCTAGAAATAGAGAACTGTGAGATCCATAACAGTTTATGAACATTCAACTTGTCCTTACAAACTTATTGGCTGCCCTCTGATGTTCTAAACTAGAGCAACTCTTTTACTTGGAAACAAAAGAACAGAGCAGCAAACTTTTGGTTTTGATATGCAGATTGGTAACAAATTTAATAAAAATTATCAGAACTTTAATGAAATTTAGCTATGTCATTGTCATATGATACTTTAACAAATTGGTTTAGATATGAAGATTAGTTATAAATAGATTGGAATCAGGAAAAAGTAAATTTGAGAAACAAAGCAGAACATTGTTCCTGGACAGGTTTGCCCATCACCATAGTCTTCATGAACCTTCAAGGTTCATAAAGATTGGTAAGCACTGAAGGTACTATCAGAACAAACAAGGCATTCCAGCTTATATACATAAATACCACAAACCAGATCACAGCAAGCTGAAAAAAAAATAACATAACAAACCTCTTCTCCCAACGGTTTGCACTAAATAGGAGATGGATAGTATGATCATCCAATTGTGATTTGTTGGAGAGGTACATAGATATCATTTGCCCAACATTCGTACTTCTGTCGGGAAACCGCCATAATTCAGCTGAATGCCCCAATCCCTCCAAGTATGTGAATAGTTTACTAGACTGTGAAGTCTTCCCACTACGATCCAAGCCTTCTAGAACAATCAAGGCACCTCTTTTTGACTCACTGTTGCTAACACTTAAGACAGATTCATGGGTCTTTGCCGCCATTCGAATCTGCCTAATACTACACTTGCTAGGAAATTTCAGTTCAAATTTCGACAACTTTCCAAACGCTAGAGCTCCAAAATTCCTAGAGAGAAAAAAAAAATTGAAATAAATTCGAACAATAACTAAAGAAATCAAATTTTAATTTTTTTTCCTTATGGGGTGTTACATATTTGAGAAAACAAAAAACCCCCCACAATAACCAAGTAGCCAACTGGGGTTTTTCCATTGTGCAAAAAAGTTAAAAAAAAAAAAAAAAAAAAACGTACAAAGCCTTGTAGGGAGAAAGTGAGAAAGTGGGGGGCATGGCATGGGTGATGTGATGTCCCTCCTAACTCCTAAGCCTGGGAATGACAATTAACAACAACAAATAACTATAAAAGCACAGAAAGGAATAGGAATAGATAGAGAAGATGGTTAGCATCGATTAGCAGAATGTGGCATACTATATTCATTTGTATATATTCAAAATAAAACATTACTTTACCGTGAACTTTTGGGAAGGATATCAAGGTGTCGCCGGTGAGGAGGGACTAGATTAGAGTTTTTGTTTTTTCAAAACTGCTTTCTGGGCAATCACTAAACAGGGCAGCCGTTGAACTGAACTGACCAGTCCCTGTGTAACTCTTCTTTAATTCTTTTTTTAGAATCTTCTTTAATTCAAAATATGGGTAAATACATATTTTTTACCGTGTGTCAAATTGATCCTATGTTTCAACTTTTTCAATTGTGTTAAAACTAGTTTTATGCCCGGAATGATTAAAAATATATGTAAATGAAAATTTTAGTTATATATAAATTCCATAGAAAATATTTTACTAATATCATACAAATTGTCTTAATAATTAGTGAGTGACCCTAACTATCCGAGGTAATTTGCAGGCTAGCACAATGAGGAGAAAGAATATAATAAGTTAACATACGTTTGAATATTTTTTGCAAACTAGCATCTTGAGTTTTTAAAACTCGAGAACGATGACAAAATCGAGTCTTTGAAACTCAACTTCTATTGCTGGTGTGTAGTCACATGGAACTCAAGTTTGAAAGCCTCGAGTTCCATAGAAGCAGATTTGAAGATGGAGAAGGAGAAAAGGAGAAGAAGAGAAGGAAAAGAAGATCCAAATCAAAAGAAGAAGAAGAAGAAGAAGACGACCTAGAGAAAATTGGATCTGAAGAAGAAAATCTGGAGATGGAAAACGTAGATGATGCAGAACTCTGAAGAAGAAGATCAAAACTGGATCTAAGGAAGAAGAAGATCTGGATCAGGAGAACGCAAATGATGTAAAATGCCAAAGAAGAAAAAAGAGGAAGGTGATGAACTGTGCAGGAACTCGAGTCTTTAAGACTCGAGTTCCAGGTGGATATTGAGTGTTAGAAACTCAAGTTCTGCATTAAACTTAAGTTTTAGAATCTTGAGATGCTAGTTTGTTACATAGTTTTGCAAATTTGACAACTAATGAAAATGTTTAAAAAATAATGTTAAATGCAAAAAAAAATTCCAACTATCCTTTTGGTTGGTTGGAAGTGACAAGAATACCAAGTACTTTCATAGCAGAGCCATTCAAAGGTATTAGAGGAATAAAATCTCGGATATTTACAATTCAATAGGCAGGTGGTGTTCATAACCAGATGAGATTGCTAAGTCACTCGTTGATTTTTATCAAAACCTCTTTATTACTTCAAATTCGGTTATATGTGAGAAAGCTCTAAATCCAATTCCAAATATTGTCAGTGATGAGATAAACTCCCTATTATTACAAGCTTTTATGGAATGGGAGGTTCCGATTGCGTTGAAACAAATGGCTCCACTTAAAGCTCCTGAACCCGATGATATGCCTTCTCTCTTTTATCAAAATAGTTGGGGTGTCGTTGGTAGTGATGTCTCACAAACTATTTTGTCCTATCTCAACACAGCCTTTCTACCTCATCCCCTTAATCATACTTTTCTCACACTGATTCTTAAAGTTAAAAGTCTCGAGTCTGTCTCTGATTGTTGGCCTATCAGTATATGTAATGTTTTATACCAAAAAATTTCAAAGGTTTTGGCAAATAGAATTTAAAAAATTTGTTCGTCCATCATCACAAAACACCAAAGTGCCTTCACCAAAAAAAAAAAAGCTTAATATCTAATAATAGACTAAGAACTGGCAAAACATATTTTATGGCTCTTAAACTGGATATGAGCAAAACTTACGATATGGTAAAGTGGGCTTTCTTGGAGGCAGTGATGAGAAAACTAGGTTTTAATAAGAGGTGGATTAACCCCATGATGTTCTGTGCCACTTCAGTTTCTTATTCCACTTTGGTGAACGGTCCAATCCATCCTTCTAGAGGGATCCGCCAAGGCAATCCTTTGCCCCCCTTCCTTTTCTTATTTTGCACTGAAGGACTCCATAGCCTAATCTCTAAGGCGGATAGGGAAGGCTCTATTTGTGGTTTTTTCCATTTGTAAAAGGAGCCTTAGACTAACCCATTTGCTTTTTGCAAATAACAGTCTTCTTTTTTGCAGTGCAGATAGACATGACTGTTAAAGGTGTTGGAAATTCTAACAACTTATGAAAAAATTTCAAGACAACGGGTCAATAGAGGAAAAACATTCATCTTTTTCAGTAAATCTACTGCAAAAGACGTAAAGCTGGAAATTAAGGAAGCTTTGGGAGTTAGAAATCATGCACTATGAAAAAGTATTTGGCCTACCATGACTAAATATTGAAGTTCAAAATTATTTATTGTTTATGTAATTATGCTTTGAACTTGAAGGATTGACAATAGGTTTTTTTTTCTGTGTTTATGCTTTATTTTTATTTTATTTTTTCTTACGTAAATTGTGAAATATGTTGAAAATTATTTAAATTTCAGTCAATATTTTTTTAATCAAGTTTTTTTTTTCTTTTTTACAAATTTATTCTTTATAATTTAATATTAAATATAATAATAACATCATTGTAGCCTTATGTCTACTCAACCCTTAGTTCAACCTACAAGAGATTTCGAATCCAGTATCTCATGGATATCAATATCATGAAGTCTTAGAAATCACTAAACCAACCCCAAGATTGCACAAAAACTTCAATTACTTCTCCGATTACTTTGTAATCGAATTTTTAAACCTTCATCATGATATGAGGACATTTTTAAATATTGAAGTTCAAAATTATTTGTTGTTTATGTAATTATGCTTTAAACTTGAAGGATTGACAATAGGTTTTTTTTTTCTGTGTTTATGCTTTATTTTTTATTTTTTTTCTTACGTAAATTGTGAAATATGTTGAAAATTATTTAAATTTCAGTCAATATTTTTTTAATCAAGTTTTTCTTTTTCTTTTTTTCTACAAATTTATTCTTTATAATTTAATATTAAATTTAATTATAACATCATTGTGGCCTAATGTCTACTCAACCCTTAATCCCACTTACAAGAGATTTCGAATCTAGTATCTCATGAATATCAATGTCATAAGGTCTTAAAAATTACTAAACCTACCTTGAGATTGCACAAAAGCTTCAATTACTTCTCCAATTACTTTGTAATCGAATTTTTAAACCTTCATCATGATATGAGGGTATTTAATACGGTATTTCAGTCACCATTTAATTTGTAATATAATGAAGCATAACTAATTGCAGGTGTTGCAAGTGCCACCCACCCAAGTTAATTTTCAAATCACAAAGTAATAAGAACTTTCCTTTATGATGCAGCACGAACCAATTAATTGTTTCTATCAAGGCCCTACTTTGCCAGTTTGTCTGTCATCAATTAATCTAGAAACTAATCACTACCCTGAAGAGGTGTATATTCTAAAGAGTCTTCTAAAAGCTTTGAAGAATAATAAGGAAAGAATTGCATCTATTTGTTATTTTCTTTAGTGTTAATTAGTCATACAAATTACACAAATGAATATCATGCCATAGATACCTTAATTTTCAGAGGAGATTTCTAACTTAAAGGTGAAATCTGGAAAGTGGGATAGAAAATAATTACTACAACTCTACAAGATACATGGTGCGTAATTAAAAACTAAAAATAAACAACTTATTAAAGTAGACATTTCCTTTGTTTCTAAGACCAGGGTGCCTTGCCAGTGGCAACCAAGAGTAATAGTAGAATTAATTTTTGGGCAACACAAGCATCAGTAGTTAGGAAACAAATATTGGTGAATCGGTCACCTACTTTTCCGGTACTTTTGCTCGTAGAAGAACCAAATTATTGTCTGCACTGTACCACCATAACACTGTTTGGATATTTTCAGAGTGCCGGTACTATAGCAATGCCATTCCCTGTGTAATCTAAAGCAACATGAGCATGATACTATTTATAAACTCGAATGAAAGTATGACTTGTTGCCCATATACGAAAGAAACTACCATGTTTGATAAAAGATGGATGGAAGCAGCCTTGCACTATTTTGCAGCCACAAACAGAGTGATATGTAAAAGGTACAAAAGAAAAGGTTTAGGCTTAAAATCATGTGCATCCAAGAAGTTAATCCTGTCTAGGCTTGGTGAGTGCCACCAAGTAGGAAATCAGAAGACAAAAACATATCTTGCTTTCTGCAGGGATTGTATAAACTTTCCTTTCCTTCATTGCTGCTCTCCTCTTTGGTTTTGAATATGTCATGTCCATAGAACAGCTCATGAACCTCCATGACGGAAATAGAGTACCGACCGATATATGGCAGCAACATGGAGGAAGCAGATGAGCACTATAAGGAGATCATCCAAGAGGCCAACTATTCCGACTATTCCTGCATTGCAATTAATCACCTTCAGGGACCGAAACATGTCCATAAGAATTCAACAAACTAAAAGTGCAAGCAACAAGATACCTTCTGGAATAATGTCGACAGGACTCAGTACGTAGACAGCACTTAGTATCATCTGTCCATAACAACTAGAATAAGAGCTTGTCCTTGAAATACCAGTAAGAGTAAAATTCAAGATTTTAGGTTAATATAAAACATGATAACATTTAGATTATCACCCTGGTAATTGAAAATATGACTCTAAACTACAGCATATATTGGGCTGTGCCTGTGTACATTGTACATAATTGCCAGATGCAGCCATGCTATAGCACATGCAGCTGCAAACAAAGCCCTACAAGATTATTTGCCAATACAACAGTAGCATCCCACTGTCACACTTTTAGCATTATAACCATTTAATTTAATGCATTCTAATTGGTATAAACCATTCTAATTTTCTTACATGCTAGTCATACTTCATGGATGAATGGTTCACACAGATGCCCTTAAGTAGCAAAGAGGGAAAGAGTAAGGTAGTCATACATGAGTGTCAAGTTAATGACAGTCACCTAAGGATATCTCTGAGAATTCCAAGTTAAATTTGTATGGGTTTATCCTCGAAAAGAGTTAAACTGTTGGGAAGGAGTCTCTAAGTGATGGAATGTTTGAATGCTAATGTAGGGATGTATAATGATATCACCCCCCCCACCACGGGTATGTTTTCAGATTCTGGAATTCCTTAAATTCCTTCTGTCCTCATTGATTAGTTCCAATAGGTACATAGGAAAATACCATTTTTTTTTTTTTTAATTTGATAATTGGGGGAGGGGGGATTTGAACCCTAGATGTCTCTTTTAGAAACACCATGAGCTACAAGACTCTGTGCAGAAGTAGGGTTGAAGTAAGAAAAATTAGGGAATTTGTCCATGTGTGTTTGTAGTGGGTTTAGGGTTAGGATAGAAGAAGAATTAGAGAGATTATATTCAGGGCTGTATGAGCAGTAACTTTAAAGAGAAGAAGAAAAGAAAGAGAAGATTGCCAAAAACAAAAGTTGCCATTTATCTCCCACTTTGAAGGAAATGATTTTTACAAAATACTACTCCTATTGTTGTTCCACAAAACCCAACCCATGTGGACCAACATCCTACAATAAGGGTGGTCCAAAGAACTCTACCTTCCCCACTATTCAAACCAACCACTCCCCTTCATAAACTATCCATTTCTACCGCTCAATGCCAAAGCCATCTAGCAAAGAAAGCTCTATAAAATACTTTTCTACTCCTAAGGTCATGACTCCCATTCTACATAGCTAGCACACATTCCCCAATTTACTAGATGATATTTAAACTCGTCACTCTTATTTAATAAGTAAATCTTAATGAGGTGTTTCTAAATAATTGAAATAGGAACAAAAACAGCCAATGAGCTATAGCTGAAACAACACTTCCAACAAACACCGCCACCCCCCACAAAACACACACACACACACAAAACAAGAATATGAGGTGGTACATGAGGTATTTTTAAGACCCACCAGGTGTGTAACTTAGTTGGGAGAAAAGAACAAGGACATAAAGTAGATCTGAAACAAGGTAGAGTACTGTTTAATATGAGTAATCTTACTTCAAACAAGTATGTATTTTCTAAACTCGTAGCCTCCTCTTCAACCTCTCTAGAATCAAGTCCAAATTGCTAAAGATCCTTGAGCTAACACAAGCTAGGACATAGGAAGAGAGCACACTGTACAGCCCAAAACATTGGAGCTTCCATAACCAGAATAAACAGCAATGACAAATCACTTTCTCTACTTCTCCCAAAAAAGTTCTCTCAAGCTTCTTGAGCTACTAAAGTCTAAAACAACCAGTAACCATATATAATAGATATTTTTGTGTGTGTGTGTGTGTGTGCAATACAACATTTGGCAAAGCTGATTCATATCAGACTGCCATATCAACAACAAACATATCCTTTTTTTACCCTTGATTTTCAATGTTTCATTAATATTTAGCCTAACAGATGGTCAATTATAACCCTTATTCTTAGTTTTTAAAAAAGAAAAGAAATTTTATATATATATATATATAAGTAACTTAAAGTTTACTAAAAAGAAAACAGGGGCAAAGCCCTAGTACACAGGACTAGCAAGAGCCTAAATTTTTTTTTTTTTAAAGAAAAGAGAGGCAAAGCCCTAAGACACAGGAGTAACAAGAGCCCCACCACCAAAGAATTAACACAAAAAATTACAAAGATCTTAAAAAAATCAATAAAAGGTGTACAAGAAAGATTCCCAATATCCCTCATCCATTCAAATATAGATCTTAAAAATAAAAGTCTCAATTGAAGCAATGAGGTTTTGACTCCTTCAAACCTGTCCTAAAATGTCATTTCTTATGAATACTCTACATCAAACATATAGGAATACCATTCCATACATTTGATAACCATTATTCTAAATCAACAAGTGGACTACCCATGACATGGGTTATCCAGGTCAAGGGTAAAACTACTATGAAAGGAGTAGAAAAATTAGTCAGAAAAAAAAAAAAAAAAAAAAAAAAAAAAAAAAAAAAAAAGAAGAAGAAGAAGATTATGAGAAAAATACATGGGTTAATGATATAGTAATGCATATCAGGTTGGACTTAGCCATCCAATGAAGTCAAAATAACACAAACAAGCTACAAACAATGATGTAATGCACAAAGTCCTGCAGCTGCTTATTGTCAAGCCTACTTTGGTTACCAAAGGAAAGAACAAATGCAAAAGGTCAACAACATGGTTCTGACTCTTGTCAAATTAGCTTTGATTAGTCAAGGGGCTAAAAAAGACCATGCCACCTCAACATATGGAAAACCTGACACAACAGGTCCAATTACAAAGATCAAACATGCCATTATTCTTTTCCTACCAAAAGACAAACTAAAAATAAAAGCATCTCATAAAATCGTCTTCATTGATAACTGGAGCCACTCAATCATTATAAAATCCACTGAATGGCAGAAAAGCTCTGACCTTTTCCTCTTTTATTTTTTGGGCATGTAAAACGGAGGAAAAAAATGTTGGTCCAGATATCCAGCAAGACTTTAAGCCATCATCCTTAAGAATTAAACAATATACATTTTTGGATCATACTTAAACTATATCATATTATTCAACAAGTTCAAGGTACTAAATCAATGACGTTTCTATATTAGCTTTGGCTGTCTGAATCAAAGAGAAACCTCAATAGTTTCTAGATGGCAGCTTAAAATAATATCTAGGACTTCAAAGACCCAGATTACCCAGGTATAGTAACAAACTATGCTGCTAAGGCAGAAAAGATGCATGCCTTAATTTAATAAAAGAAACACTGGTATTCAAATGAACAGATAATTATGCTGCTGAAACTGAAGAAGATGTAAGTAAGCGTGAATCTAACAGAAATGCAAGGAGCTATCACACATGTCTGCAGGTTTGTGTCATTCACTTAACTGCAATGTAGACACGGGCTCTGATGACAAGAGGAAGAGATCTCTGAGGATCCATCAGTTCCCGTAACAACCTTCGGAGGAGAAATGGAAGGTCCTGCATTCTCTGTAAAAAGAAAACATCATTTGCACATGAGATAACAGTGACTTCGGCGCAGGGTGCTTAGATATGAAAAAAAAATGCAATTGTAAATGATAAAAAAAAGTCACAAATGTTGCACCAACTGGTCTAATGCAGCCAATAAGTCATAATAAATACATTTATATATATAATTGAAAATTTTTAAATGCATACATGCATGCATACATACATTAGAATATGGCTAGAGATCCCATATATTCATCTCTATTTTTTTTTTATAAGTATATTCCATCTTCTAGTTCAGGAAATATAATATGATTCTCCAAATGTTACCTTGATTTACTGGGAGTTTTGTGAATGCAACTATACATTATGAAATAGGTGGGAAATTTTTGAAAACTAACACAGTACAACCAGTTGGATGACATTTTATATCTTCATATGAAGGGAACTGAAGATATTTAACTTCTCATTCATAATTACTATACAAATCAGCTACCATGGATGGAAAGATGCCACGGTGTCAAAAAAAAAAAAAAAAACATTTACAAGGAAAAAGGGGTACACTGATCAGATTATTTGATTTTCTCTTATTTCAGCTTCTTTCCTTTATCATATTTAAGTCTGCTATTAACCTTTCAAAACGGTTCATGTATGGTTGATGTGATCATTTTACCAAAATTTCATGTGTCAGTCAAGCAAGTCAGTTAGGTATGAATGCCAGTGTCACCCTTCTTTAGGGACACAGCTGAGTCCAACTTGTTAAAGTAAAAGTGTTTAGGGTTTGATAAGTTGACCCTAACACATAAAATATTATTTATATATAAAGTGTTTCGCCCCTAGTTTAAACCCATAACACTCCCTTCAAGCTGGAGAGTATATTATTGGACCCAGTTGGAGAGTATACATCATCTCTTAAGCTAGAGAGTATATATAATACAATCCCAGCTGGTTACATAATAAACTCAAACAAGTCTAACATAAAGTTTTGGTAAACATATCAACAATTTGAACTCTTGTAGAAACATATGAAATAGCAATTATACCATCTCCTACTTTCTCTCGAGTAATATGACAATCTACTTCTATATGCTCTCATGGAACATAGGATTAGAGGCAATGTGAATTGTTGCTTGATTGTCACAATGCATAGTCATAGAAACCTTTACAACAAATTTTAATTCCTCAAGTAAATGCTTAATCCACATAAGCTCACATGATGTTTTGCCATGGCTCTATTTTTTATTATTATAAGTAATTAGAGAAATAATATTAAAGAAAATAGAAAGGAACAATACAAGTTGTTCATGATGATGAACACAAGGAAAACAAAAAACAAACAACAAAGAGAAAGAAATTGGGATGCAATTCTAAGGGAACATAAAAACTCGGAGAGAGATGAACAATCAATAAAACCCTAAAACTGAGACCAATCAAACAAACTACGATAGCAAAGGACTTTTAACTCTTCCAACGTCTTCTCAATGTCCTCAAAGGAGCGGCAATTTCGTTCCAACCATACAATCCACATCAAACAACCCAGAACCAAATTCCAAATATACGAAGTATGATTCCCAAGCCAAGCCATTGATGCTAGCAAAATAACAAACCCACCACAATGCTTGGCATGACCCAATGAATGCTGAAAGCATGAAGAATAACAGCCCATAATGTGTATGTAACTGGAAAATGAAGAAGTAAATGGTCCACAGATTCCCCATTACAACAACACATACAACACCGATTTGTCAAAAAACAGCCCCTAAGCATGAGATTATCCAAAGTAAGAATCTGACCATGAGCAGTTGTCCACAAAAAGAAAGCCACCCACTTAGGAACCTTAGTTTTCCAAACACCCTTCCAAGGGAACACATTTTTGAGCATTCTAAATCTCATGGTAGAAAGACCAGGTGTCAAATTTACCATTTCCTTTTAGGCGCCGACAAAGAGTATCACTTAGCCGCTGCACTAGATCTGGCAACAACAGTTTGTTTCTTACGTAAGAGCAATAGCCAGTAGTAGCTTTTCTATCTAATGGTGATCCTGCCCAATCAGCATCAATATAGGCTTCTACCCGTAGGTGACCGTTTGTTTCACACAAAAGACCACGGCTTGGATGTGATTTAAGATACCTCATAATCCAAATAACTGCCTCCCAATGTGGAATGTGAAGGTGAGGATCTTTCATATACTGGCTCAAAAAACACTGACTACAAATAATATATATGGGCGAGTAATTGTGAGATAATTTAGTTTACCAATTAGACAGTGATATCTCTCAAGATTAGATAACAGCTCCCCCTGATCTTCATACAATTTGACATTAGGATCCATAGGAGTCTCCATTGGTTTAGATCCTAACAAGTTGGTTTCTTCCAACATATCCAACACATACTTTCTTTTTGATAAACTGATGCCTTCTTTAGATCGTGCTACCTCAATACCCAAGAAATAATGAAGTTCACCCAAATCCTTAGTTCGAAAGGAGTTTTGAAGGTATCTCTTCAAATCATCAATATCCTTTTTGTCATCACTATTAATTATAATATCATCAACATATACTATCAAACAAATCTTCCTCTTGCAAAGGTATGAGAAAACACAGAATGATCAGAGTAGCGACATTGCAATCCCAACTTTAACACTACTTTGCTGAATTTACCAAACCAAGCTCTGGTAGATTGTTTAAGACCATAGATGGCCTTATGCAACCTACACACTTTTCCAAATCCCCCTAAGTAACAAACCCAAGTGGTTGCTCCATATACACCTCTTCCTTTAAATCACCATTCAAGAAGGCGTTTTTAACGTCTAACTGAAATAGTGGCCAGCCCAAATTAGTAGCCAAGGAGATCAAAATCCGGACATAAAAAATTTTAGCAACAAGCAAGAAATGTCTCTACATAGTCGACACCTCATGTCTGGGTATACCCTTTGGCAACCAAGCGAGCCTTCAAACGCTCAATAGAACAATTAGGCAAGTACTTCACAGTATACACCCAATGACAACCAACCATAGCTTTCCCTGAAGGATGAATAACTAAAGACCAAGTAGCATTTCAAGACAGGGTAGACATTTCTGCCTCCATAGCAGACTTCCAACTAGGGATGGACATAGCCTCCTAGATAGACTTAGGAACAATAGTAGAATTCAAGGATGTGGTAAAAGCATGGAGAGATGAGGTGAGGTAGAGATTTTCAACCATTATGGTTGCTGGCGACAGGGATAACAATGGGTGGTGGTCAAAGGGTTAACGGCAGTGGACTGGGGGCTTTGATACCATGTTGTTAAGGTAAAAGTGTTTATGGTTTGATAAGTTGATCCTAACACATAAAATATTATTTATATATAAAGGAGTACAGTGACATTACTGTTTTGCCCCTGGTTTAAACCCATAACACAACTAAAACCCTAAAATTCTTCAATTGTTAGTTTCTAATCAAATAAATTCCTGTGTATCAGCTATATTAATAGATTCCAAAGTTTTCTCTACTTGGTGATGATTCCAGGCAAACCTCAAAGTACTGATTCTTAGGGTCTTCATTTTCTTTTTGTTTAACTTCTCCTCTATCCCCCACATTTGATAGTGTCTAGCATCACGTCCTTTTTTAATACTTATACTAATGTTATTTTTTTTCCTTTCTCTACCCTTTTTTGTTCCCTCAACTGGATTCAACTCACTTTCTTACAGGTGCATTAGTCCACAACTCTCCCTCATCTTTTCATCAATAGGTTCATCTCTATCTTTAAATGGATTTCCTCATTTTGAATCCTATCAATATAGAAAAAGTTTATTCTTCCACCTTTCGTCTTCATTAAACTACTCTTTTTCATAGGTAAATAAAACTTTATTAAAAGGAAATTGAAATAGTACAGCTGCTCCCCTGGTACACAGGTAGTGTAATAAGGGAAAACAAGAAACTAAGCAAAAGTTCACAAATCTAAAAATCCAAAAGGGAAGGAATGGAAAGAACCCTCATTTTTTTTTTTGATAGGTAATAAGACTTTTATTGAAATAACTTAACATCATGTTCACGATGGTGAACACTTTGAATAAGAAACAAATTCAACAAGTTCAAGAACTAAACCTAACAGATTGTAAGAATTTAGAAAATGAAATACAATGCGTAAAACCCCAAATACAAGTCCACTGAAACAAAGTACCGAAGAGAAGAGATTTTAAAAGGTCTAAGGTTCTCTTGTTGTCTTCAAAGGTACAGGTATTACCATATTACATTCCTACCAAACTAACCGCATTAAACATGCTAGGACCATATTCCATATAGTTGACAGGTGATTTCCAAACCAATTTTCTCCAAGCAGGAAGAAGAGAGCTAACCATTTTCAAAATTACCCATTGAATCCCAAACACCTCAAAAACTTCACTTCTTAACGCATTAAAAAATTTACAGTGGAATAGAAGATGATCCACAAATTCCCCATCACAACAACACAAGTAACACCTATTAAGCAAGAACTAACCTCTCTTAACTCATAGTAGTCATCCAATCAATCAAAGAAAGCAAGAACTATTTCAACAAGCTTCTCCCCCACCCCCCACCCCCCTCTCCGATTAAAAAGTTTGGTGGTACAGTTCACTCCAAATAGTTCAAATGCTATGCAATGGAATCACCCCCCAAAAAACTGCCTACCTGATGCCGACCAACACCCCTATTCCAACAAGCTAGCAATTCCAACACTTGCTTAGACACCACCCATGAAACATCAAGCGCACGCTAGACACAAATGTCCATAAACTATATGCAGAAGAACAATGAAGGAGTAGGTGATCCACTGATTCCCAACTATTCTTACACATCCAATAGCGGTTAACAACACATATTCCTCATCCTGAGATTATCCAATGTAAAAATCTTTCCCTTGGTAGTTGTCCAACTGTCCAAGTGGAAATAGCTTCCTCAGAAGGAGCTTTCACCTTAGAAATACTTCTCCATGGGAAAGAATGACTTCCTCTAGCAGTTAAAACTCTATGATACGACTTACATCGAGAGAACCATTCCTAGCAGGCATCCACACCATTCTATCTTCCCCTTTCCAACCAATATTACTTTCTATCCCATCTTTTCTAAGAGAAGAATCAGAGGTGCAATCAAACTCAATATGAGTTGTATAATTATAGTCAAGCCCACAAATCCTATATGTATCCCTATTTTATGAACTTAAGAATTGAAATCTTAATTGTATAATACGTATCAATGATGAAAAATTTTCTTCATCAACCTTTTATCCTCATTAAATTACTTTCAATCCTTACTTTCATAAGAGAAGAATCAGAGGTGCACTAAAACTCAATGAGTTGTATAATTACAGACAAGCCCACTATAGACCATACTTCTCCTCCCAAGATGAGTTGTATGAGTTATATATCAAACTCAAGATGCGTGTGTTTGATATTTAAGTTTTGTGCCTAACATCAAAAGGACCAATATTTGTATCATTGAATTTCTGGACCCAATAGAACATACTTCTCCTCTCATATCTTATAATAGAAGGCAAATATATATATACATATATATATATATATATGAAATTTTTTAGTCAATATTGAATGTGTGATCAAATGCCACCATCAACCTCAAACTTATCTCAATATTCATGCCGTATATTTAAAGCAGCATTCCAATAAACAAGTCCTTAACAAGAATAATTTGCTAGCACATCTAAAAGATTTTATGCACACATAAACACACGCACACATAATTACCTGAATCAGACCATTGGAACGCCCACCAAAACGGCGATTGTATGTTTCAACCTTTCTTAGAATCTCAGCAACCTCCGGGTCACGATGCCGCCTTAATGAAGCCTCTCCAGGAACCAACAAGGTAATTTGACGACGACACAGTGGGCATTTACACGGCTGAAGTTCTGAACCATGATGCCAAACCTGCATAATACAATTGCCTGAACACGAAGACAATAAATTAACTACCTGATTTTCATAATATTTATTGAAAACAAATTCCAAGTACACCACCAATTGACTAGGACAATATTCCGTATAACATTACCCACAGTTAAAATTATACCCAAAGCAGCTGTCCACACATCTTTTTTTTACAAGTACAAAAATTTAATTGAAAAGAGGCTACTTCATGCAAAAGGGCATAAAGAAGCCTAAAGAATTACAAAAAAATACAGAAAATTATATACAATGAGAAAGAGACTCAATACACATAAGAACATAATCTTTATTCGTAAGTCCCCAAGCTCGAGACCAATCAAACAAAGTCCCAACAAAATGAGCTAGAAGTTGGTCCCTTGATCCCTCCAAATCCTCAAACATTCTCCTATTCCATTCTCACCAAAGAATCCACATCAAACAAAGTGGAACCAAATTTCAAATATCCAACAAATTTTCCCAAACCAATTCCTCCAACCAAACAAAATATCTTTTGCACTCCCTAGCAAAACCCAAGAGATACCAAAAGACCTAAATATAGAACACCACAATTGATAAGCCTCCTTACAATGAATCAAAAGGTGATCCACCCCCTCCCCACTACATTGACACATACAACTCCAATCCACTATAGTATATCATCTCCTCCTAAGATTGTCACAAGAATCTTGCCCCATGCTGCTGTCCAAACAAAAGACACTTTTCAGGGGGCCTTCACTTCCCAAATACTTTTCCGAGGGAAAGTGACAAGAGAGGATCCATTAAAATTTATACGCTCTTCCAACCAAACAAATCCGTGGCCACAAATTTCTATTACTTCTACAATTTTATTTTTATTTTTTTTGCGGCACTAAAGTTATAAATGAAGCATTCTTCCAAAGCAGCAAGAAGCATAAACTTCCTAAAACTTCTCCACAACTCCTCAACAATGCTGGATGCCATCCAAACCTAGAGCTTTATCCCTTCCTTTCCTTGAGTATGCATAACATCTCTTCCTTTTTGAACTCCATCCATCCCATCTCCGTCTCATCAATTGGTGCCACTTCTAGCTCCTCAAGAATCAATAATACACTCAATTTTTATTCAATATTTGTTTTTTTGCTAATTAAACAACCTCTACCTTGTTCTTGGAATGGGAGAAGATGCACTTTGAGGTAGAAATTATTCGTAATCTTAATTCATATATAAAGTGCAAAGACCTTTCTACACTATGATAGGGAGTTTTAGAAATAGGAGAAAAAAAAAGGGATAATATCTACCCCAAGGAAAGGAGAGAAGAGGAAAGGATTATTTTGTCTTATGTTGATTGCATTTTTATAAGAGAAAATAGAGAGAATGAAATTGATTTGCCATTACACTATGTCTTCTTTTTCCCTTTACTTCATTGAGTTGAAGGATAAAACTTTCTTTTTAAAATAAAAATACATTGAGTGATTCTCTTCGCCTCCAATCCACCCACTTTTGGGCAGATAGTAAAAGTGAGCCTAAGAGGGGTAAACTCTCTCCATCCAGTGAGACCAATTCACAAAATAGATCTATGGAACGCTATGAGGTTTTTTCCCTTTATATTGAAGATGATGCCCTTTCATATAGGCATGTAAATCCATTATAGACACAATGATGTCAAACTTGAGCCAAGTCACAATAATCTTTAAACGCAATGCAATTGCACAAATGCCAACTTGTCGGCTTGCTTCCATATCATCGTTTGTGAGATTTCTCTAATAAAATTCTCATGTGATATTCCCTATCCACGTAGTAAGGGGTGAAGGGTGAGGCCAAAAGTTGAATCCCCCATATTTTTGGGTTCCCAGCAGTATAGCTTTATATGGATTCTTGTTTTGTTTAAGAAAAATTACTAAGACTTCATAATTGTCAACAAAAATCAAAGAGTACATAATCTAACATGTCATTTACAGGCTTATAAGGACACTTTGTTTTAGGAACCCACTTTAGAGTAGACACAAAGAAGAGAGATTAAAAACTCAGTATCAGTCCTGTGAATTACAAGCAAGAAAATGGCGGAAAACGAAGAACCTAGAATTTAATCTGAGTAATTCAACAATCTAATAATAATTCTTGAATGAAACAGAAGTGAAGAAAGAAAGGCACTGACCGCAGAACCAGTGAGAGCAATTGGCTTGACAAGGAATATTGAAGCTGCTACGGCACACCGAACAGCAATCGTTCGCCAAAGGATCATCCATCTCTCTCTCTCTCTCTCTCTCTCTCGTTGGGCCTTTTTCAAAACAACTTACTTAGGAGACAAGTTTTGAATAGCACCTGACCAAAAGTGGAACTCTAGACTGCGTGTCCCGTGGGTTCGGATTCCAGTTAGGTAAAATCTCTTACGTTGGAATTAGAGACAAGTCCACACAAAAAATTGATTGATATTTTAGCGTGCGTTTAGATTAAGTATTTTGCCCAATTCGTGCGTTTTGCATTTTTTAATGGATATCATGGATACTGTTTACTTTTCCACCAAACTTAGCAAAACCCAGAATTTTAGGTAAATTTGGATCCCACAACATTATTAACATATTTAAAAATTATTTTGCTATAGTATTTTCAACAATAAATTTTTAGTTTTCATCAAATAAGCGGTATCCAAATACATCGTTAGGGTTCGTTTGGATACAGCTTATTTTACTGAAAACTAAAAACACTGTAACAAATAAGTGAAAAACGCATGCAGATTATTTTTGGGTCCAAGTATTGTATCTCAACTGAAAACGCGTTTTTACTTTCTTTCTTTTTTTTTCTCTCTTCTATTAACTCCTCACCCACCCTAGCTAACGCCTGTGTCTAGAGAGTTTCATGCCCACCAAAGAAAGGAAGAAAGGAAGACCTACATCTCAACGACCCCGGCAAAGAGCTCAAAATGTAAATTCACGAGGAAGACAACCCAGCCCGACATCAGCGAGGTGGTGGATGGGTTGATCGGCGGTGGGTTTGATGGGTTTGATTTGCATTTGTTGGGTAGATCCGTTTGATCGGTTCCGTTTACTGGGTAGATCCGTTTGATCATTTACATTTGCTAGGTTTGATCGGTTGATCGTTTGATAGGTTTGATTTTTTTTTTTCACATGGGTTTGATTCATATGGTTTTGGTTTCACTGTTTTGATCTTCTGTTTTGAAGGGTTTGATGGGTTTCAAGAACATGAATAGTCATGTTCTAGGTAGAACATGAAGAACACGCATGCATTTGAACATCTTGGTGGTGCAGTTGATTGGTGCGGTGTTGGTGGTGGTGCACGCCGTAGTGAGAAAGACTGATGATTTGTTCTTGGATGAAGAAGTTTTGGATACATGCCTAGTTTGATTGAAACAGTACACGCTTTGAAGGAAAACTAAGCTTCGCGTTTCATCTCAATGTTTATTTCATTCTACTGTAGCATGGGTCCCAGCATTAATAAAACGCAAACGCTGAACGCTGGAGAAAAATGTTAATCCAAACGGGCACTTAGTGTGCGTTTGGGAAGCAACGAAAATTATAAATTATTTCACTATTCAGCTTATTTTTGCTACTATTTATGGGCTTCACTGCACTTTTTGGTATTATTCATGGGCCTCACTATACTATTTCAACTAATTTTTACCTTTATCTATGGTACTTTCAGCAAAATAAACGGTATCCAAATAAAACCTTAGTCTGATAATAAAGAGCACCCGTGGTATTGATATATATGAGCTCGCTTTTTAATTTTTATTTTAAACCTAAAAAAAAGGTACATTTTTTATTACATATTTTTCATTACACTAATTTTTGCACTAAAAATTAGTGTAATGAAATTGGTATATACTTTCTTTTTTTTATGAGAATCAAAATTGGTATATAGTATATACAAGCTCGCTTTTTTATTACATGTTTTTGCATTAAAAATAAAGATAATGCAAATTTTTTATTTACCAAAATACCATATATCTTTATATTAAGTGTGAATTTTGAAAATCTAACCTTGGATATTGTATGTTCTTATTATATCCTTCATGCTTGCAAACTTTCAAAAAGTTCAAAGATTAATTGATATGTCATCAAACAAATATTAAAATTTCAAGCTTTTGTTATTTAAAATCGTGTATAAAAAGTAAATTTATTGATCAAATAGAAAATAACATCCAATTTGAACAAAATTTGATATATATGTTGAGAACATAAGGAACATGAAATTCAACAGTTAAATTCAAAAAATAGATATATCAGAAGTTTGAAGAGTTTCTCTTTAAACTAGTTTGTCAAAGTTAAACTCTATCTTTATTTTTCTCATGCGTTTTATTGTTTAATTTGGGTTTATGATTTTGACAGATTCTTTGCTGGATTTTTTCAATCTATAGCTGGTTTGCAGTTTGAGGTATGTATACTACAGATTTGGTTTATGTAGAAAAAGTGATTTTTATTTATGGGGTTTTTAAGGTTTTGGTTGATTTGTAGTTTATTTTGATATAATAACGATATATATATATATATATATATATATTTTTTTTTTTTCTTTTTTTGTAGCTTATATGATTGATAATTGGTTTGTGTTTTTAAGAGGTTGTGTTTTAGCTTGAGACCAACATAATTTTTTTTTTTTTTTGAAACTGAACAATTCATTCATTCATTGATATGTAAAAAATCTTGATACAAAGCATCCATAGCAAGTGGTGGAGAGTCTTCCATCCAATACATTTCATCACTAATAGTCCTAGCATGTCGAGCTAAAGAGTGTGCAACCATATTACCACCCCTTTTAACGCAGTTGATTGAAGCATATTGCAACCCACGAATAAGGTGTTGGATGTCTTCAAAGATGTGTCCCAGCAAGGAGTTGTTCTCTACAAAGCATGATATTGCATTCATCACCAATGCATTATCCCCTTCAATGACCAATCTTGAAAAACCAGCTTCAATTGAGAATTGAACAACTCTCCTACACACCAAAGCTTCAGCTTCTGTACTGTTATGAACCAAAGGACCCTTGACCGACATCCTAGCCATCACCTCACCCTCTTCATTGTGGATAATTGCCCCAAATCTAGAACAGTTCAGATTAGAAAAAATTGTTGCATCAAAGTTTAATTTATATATTGATGGAGGTGGTAGTTTCCAGGAAATTCTAGCAGGTGCTGCAGCTAGCTAAACCTGTGATTTTTTGTACTCCTTGAGGTAGTCCAGTGCTCTTTTGTTCAAAACCTTGGATCCATCATCTGTCCTCCATGCACCACCTTATTTCTTTGATTCCATATAAGCCATGATTAAACAAGAAATAACTCAAAATCTGCATCAGATAACTTGTCAAAAAGAAATTCAAATAGCTGAATAATATCACATTGGTTAGTTGAACACTTTTGCAGATTGATTGAACTTCCTACCCACACATCTTGAGCAGCAACACACTCCCATATAGCGTGAACAGTAGATTCTGGAAGAGATTTGCTGCAATGACACACCAGATCTGATATGATTTTTCTTCAAGCAAGGTTGACACGAGTTGGTAGAATTTCATGGCAGGCCCTCCATCCAAAAACCTTAATTTTATTAGGCACCCATAGCTTCCACAACTTCTTCCAAATCTGCAAACCACTAGGACCCCTTGAACTCTTTGGCCAATCCTCTTTTCGCATCACCCTTCTTGCTATATAATACCCGAACCTAACAGAATACACTCCCTTCCTATTGCGCAGCCACACCATAGAATCAGATACTTGTCTTTGGCTCAAATGAATTTTGCAAATAGCTTCAGCATCCTCCCTACGGAAACTAGACATGATAACATCACGCCTCCAACAGTGTGATACTGAATCAATAAGCTCGAACACCAACCATTCTTCATTTTCCTCCTGAGCTGGGTGAAGAATTTTATTAGCGGGATAGTTAGGAATCCATTTATCCTTATGCACTCTAATGAACACACCATTTCTTACCCTACAACAACAGCCACTCTTTAAAATTGGTAGTGCAGCCACCATACTTTTCCACACATAAGAACTATTAGGCGAGTCCACAGCATCTAGGAAATGACACCTTGGAAAGTACCTAGCTTTGAAACACTGAAAAAGGAGTGAATCATGGTCATGCAATAGTCTCCACCCTTGCTTAGCTAGCATTGCAAGATTGAAGCTTCTCAAATCCATAAATCCCATCCCACCATCATTCTTTGGCTATCATAAACTATCCCAACTCTTCCAATGAACTTTCCTCTCATCCCCCACTTAATCCCACCAAAGAAAAGGTTTGGTATTTTTCCCGACCCACCAAAGTTGGTAATCCCAGATAGGATTCAAACCACTCCACCTCCTTCACGCCTAGGACACACAATCTCCACTTTTTGACTGGCAGGGGTATTACTATTGAAAAAGATTGACAACTTTTCCATATTAATACATTGGCCAAATGCACTGGCATAAGTCTGCAAAACCTCATTGACCACAGCAACCTCACTGTTTGTGGCTCGGCAAAATAGTAAAGAATCATCAACAAACATTAGATTGGAAATTTTGGGCGCTCTTCTACATATAGAAACACCCTTAATACGTCCCTCCACTTCTACCTTAGCTAGTAAGGAAGTAAACCCCTCAGCACACAAAAGTAATAAATATGGTCATAAAGGATCACCTTGGCAAATCCCTCTAGTTGGGTGGATATTGCCATAGTTTTTACCATTAATGAGAACTAAAAAAGAAGGTGTAGTTACGCAGCCCATCACCCAATCAATCCACTTTTCAGGAAAACCCAATTTAGCCATTATGCCTGCAAGAAAGGCCATTCAACCCTATCATATGCTTTACTAATGTCAAGCTTCAATGCCAGTGACCCTTTTTTACCTTTTTTCTGGGAGTGCATAGTGTGCAAAGTCTCATATGCCACTAGAACATTATCAGTAATCAATCGCCCTGGAACAAAAGCACTCTGAGTAGGGGAGATAATATCTAGGAGGATCTATTTCAACCGGTTAGCCAACACCTTGGAAATAATTTTATAAATAACATTACAGAGACTAATAGGCCGGAAATCAGATATTTTCTCAGGTGTCTTCACTTTAGGAATCAACACAATATTACTATGATTAATACCCAAAATCATGATACCAGAATTCAAATAATCCAATACAACAGTAACTACATTATCAACCACAACATGCCATAATTTCTGGTAAAAGAAAGCATTCATACCATCAGTCCAGGAGCCTTAGTTGGTCCCATCTAAAACAACGCTACCTTAATCTCATCAGTTGTAAAATCACTGGACAAGATCTATTGCATGTCTAGAGTCATCTTCTGTTGTGCAGCACTTAAACAATCATCAATCTGATCACATGCACCTGCATTAAACAAACTCTCAAAATAAGTTATCGCCACATCAGCTATTTCTTCCATCTCTTCAACCTAAATGCCATATGAATTTTTAACTCTTTGTATGTGGTTTCGCCGCCTTCGTTGTGTTGCTTTAGAGTGAAAAAATTTCGTGTTTTTATCCCCATATTTCAGCCAAGAAATTCTGATCTCTGAGCCCAAAATATCTCCTGCTTCAGTAGTAGTTCATCCAAGGCTTTACTCACCCTTAAAAATTCAGCTTTTGACTGCTCAGTGGGTTCTTACATGTTTAGCTTCTCCAATTGCTTCTGAAATTACTTAATCTCATCAGTATTCGGGTTTGTTTTTGAAGATCCCCACGCCCTCAACACTTCCCCATAAGCATCAATATTCTCTTTAATCATGGCTAGCCCGTGCACCTCATTCCCATTAGCATTCCAAGCATCTTTTACTACATCCTCACAGTTCTCCAATAACAACCATACTTCCTCAAATTTAAAGCTTCTTCCACCACTTAATCTATTCTTCCTATAATTATGAGTTTGGAGAATTATAGGGAGATGATCCGATGCATGGGGAGAGAGATGAGTCACGGGGAGAGAGATGAGTCACGGTACTAAGCTGGAACTTTTCTCTCCATGCCTTTGTTGCTACTGCCCTATCCAATCGAAGTTTAGTGTTTGCCTTGCCTGGTCTTTTATTATTCCAAGTAATAAGGATAAAATATAAATGTACCTACTGATATAGAGGCATAGAGCAATGTTCCAGACAAATCCGTTGGCCTTGTATTCAATAATATATATTTGGAGTCTACGGCTCCAAGCTGACGGTATCAACTTGGAGCGAAGATAAATGGCTGACGACATTAAGCTGAAGGGCATACACAAGATTGACGGATCTGACATAACTTGGCCTTCACGCATAGGTTTATAAGAAAATAACTTGTATCCCACGTTTAGAAAGACTCCTACAAGGAAAGGGTTCCGTAAAATACGATTATGAGAATTCCTATAAGGAAAGGACTTCTAAACCAAGGAAAAGATGTCAACCCTCTACTACTATAAAAGCCCCAATACCCTCATTAATCAAGGTATGCATAATTTACCCGCTCTGGCACTTTAGAATTGTGAGAAATTCTAATTTGACTTTCGAAGGGTATTTGGCCGACACCACACCAGTGCTCTCTGCGAGGTCTTCTCTTTTTGTGTTGTGCAGGTGTTGTTTCGAGCACGTGTGAACCGTGTAGCTTACTGTTGATTTTTCGGCATCATCAGTTGGCGCCGTCTATGGGAATACGCACACTTTAGCCTATCGCTTCTTAGACAAAGAGTTGCATGGTACTTACTCCCTCGATGGCAACTACCAACAACGTTCAGGGAGACAAGCCAAAACCCACTGCCCTGGAGAGGCAGGTCCAAACCCTCACGGCAGCAGTGGAACATCTCACCAAATAGAATCAGGACCTTGAAGAATAGTTACGGCAGAAGAACGCCGCTATGGATACCTAAAAGGAAGATCAAGAAGGTACCAGTGTTAAGAGGAGGGACCGAGAGAGGCTGGAAGGTAGTAACACCCCGAGTAGACCAGAGCGACAAGATATGAGCCGTCCTTCCATTACAGACACGGCTCCCCCTCACATTGTCGCAGAGATGCAGATGATGAAGAAACGGATGGACCTTATGATGAACGCCCTCAAAGGACGAGTGTCCAGCGACCTCGATGATCTGGTCCACCAAACTGATTCGCCTTTCACCATATCCGTCAACTTCTTCCCCTTATTGCAGAAGTTTCGCATGCCGTAAATAGAAAGCTACAACGGAGTCAATGACCCCCTCAATCACCTAAAGACTTTCAAGACCTTAATGCCCCTTCAAGGAGTAGCAAACGAGATCATGTGTAGGGCCTTCCCTACGATGCTAAAGGGTCCTATGAGAATTTGGTTTAGCCGACTAACGCCTAACTCCATCAGCACTTTCAAGGAGCTCAGCGCCCAGTTTACTTCACACTTTATTGGGGGACATAGGTATAAAAAGTCTACTGTGTGCTTGATGAGTATTAGGCAGCGAGAGAACGAGACGTTGAGATCTTACATAGCCCGCTTTAACAAGGAAGCACTCTCGATCGATGAAGCTGACGACAAAATACTTGTAGCACCCTTCACAAACGGGTTGCGGAAAGGTAAGTTTTTGTTTTCTTTATACAAGAACGACCCGAAGATCATGTCAGATGTACTTTACAGGGCCACCAAGTACATGAATGCCAAAGACGCACTGCTGGCTCGAGAAGAAAAGCCTAAGAAGAGAGAGAGGCAGGAAGACACGCAATAGGACAGAGGTGGAATATGGCAAGGACTAGAGAGTGGAGGGATGACAGACGCTCTAAGCCCCCTGCGGGGAGGTTCACAAGCTTCACCCCGCTAACCACCCCAATTGACCAAGTCCTGATGCAAATCAAGGACGAAAGAGCCTTAACCTTCCCTGGAAAGCTAAAGAAGGATCCCAACAAACGACCTAGAGACAGATACTGTCGTGATTACGATCATGACACGGTCGACTACTATTACTTGAAGCAGCAAATCAAAGCTCATATCAGGCAAGGGAAGTTGCAGAAGTTCGTCAGTAGGGAGAGAACAGATTTGCCTCAGCAAGAGCAAGCCCCACGATGGGACAACGAGTGTCCCAAACCACCCCTAGGAGACATAAGGATGATTGTGGGAGGCACGGCAACCGCCATCTCGTCCAAAAAGGCCCAAAAGACTTACCTCAGAATGGTTCAGAATGTTCAGCTGACAGGCGTCATCCTGAAGATGCCACAGGTCAATAACCCAATTATTGGTTTCTCGAAAGAAGATGCTCGATGTCTTCACCAACCACATGATGACACGCTCATCGTTAGCATCCAAGTAGGAAACTATAACACATACGAGTCTTGGTTGACAACGGAAGTTTCGTAGACATTCTCTACTACCCAGCATTCCAACAGATGTGAATCGACAGAGAACGTCAAGTTCCAACCAACGCTCCACTTTAGGTTTGGAGGAACAAAAGTATACCCCCCTGGCGCGGTCACATTGTCTGTAACAATTGGGGACTATCCTCAGCAAATCAATAGGGATGTTACATTCCTTGTTGTGGATTGCTCCTCCGCCTACAATGCCATTATAGGACGATCAACCCTTGACTCATGGAAGGCCATAACTTCAACCTACCATCTGATGATTAAATTCCCCACGGAGTACGGAGTAGGGGAATTACGAGGAGATCAAGTAGCTGCGTGCGAATGCTATATTGCGATGCTGGAGATGGACAACCATCTACAGACCATGAGCATAAAGGAACAGTGGATGGGGGCGGAACCCGTAGAGAGGCTCGAGGAGATACCTCTCGATAGCTCCAGGTGGGACAGAACCACGAGGATTGGCACTCTCGCCAACCCAATGGTTCGCCAAGCGCTCGTAGCCTTCCTCAAGGAGAATCAGGACGTGTTTGCCCGGAGTCATGAAGACATGCCAGGAATCGATCCGTCAGTCATGGTACACAGGCTAAATTTATCACATTCTTTTCCATCCGTTCGGCAGAAGAAGCGAGTATTCGTCCAAGAGCAAGACCGAGCAATAGTAGAAGAAGTCAGCAAATTACAAGAGGCGAACTTCATTAGGGAAGTATACTATCCCGATTGGCTAGCAAACGTGGTAATGGTTAAGAAAGTCAATGGGAAATGGAGGATGTGCGTAGACTTTACAGATCTAAACAAAGCATGCCCCAAGGATAGCTACCCTCTTCCTCAAGTCGACGTATCGGTAGACTCTACAGCTCAGCACCAATTACTGAGCTTCATAAACGCCTTCTCGGGGTACAATCAGATCCAGATGGATGAAGTGGATCAGGAGAAGACTTCATTTGTTACCAGCCAAGGTTTTTTTTGTTACAAAGTAATGTCGTTCAGCCTTAAGAACGCGGGCGTGATATATCAAAGGCTCATGAACAAGATGTTTACGAACCAAATCGGGAGGAATGTTTAGGTCTACGTCAACGACATGTTGGTAAAAAGCCGAAGAGAAGAAGACCATTTGAAGGATCTCAAGGAAACATTCAGCACCCTTCGCTCCTACAACATGAAGCTTAATCCGAGTAAGTATGCATTCGGGGTGATAGCGGGAAAATTCTTAGGCTTCATGGTGTCTCAAAGAGGTATTGAGGCCAACCCAGACAAGATTAGAGCCATAGTGGATATGGCCCCCCCAAAGAACGTGTAAGAAGTACACAGTTTAAACGGTAAAGTAGCCACCCTGAACAAGTTCGTATCAAGAGCAACGAATAAATGTCTACCCTTCTTTCGCACGCTAAAGAAATATTTTGAATGGACTGCCGAGTGTTAGCAAGCATTCGAGGAGCTAAAGGCCTACCTCTCTTCCCCACCGCTGTTAAGTCCTTCACAATCGGGGGAAGAGCTCTTCCTGTATTTGGCTGTCTCCCCGGTAGCCGTCAACGCGGCCTTGGTTAGAGAAGAAGACAAGGTTCAAAAACCCGTGTACTATGCCAGCCAGGCATTTTGTGGTGCAAAGGAAAGGTATCCACCCATGGAAAAGCTTGCCTTCGCCTTAGTTACAGTAGCCCGCAAACTCAAATCGTACTTCTAAGCCCACACGGTAATTGTCAAACCCTTAAGGTGGGCAATGAGCAACCTTGAAGCTGCTGGTCGGTTGACGCTATGGGTGATAGAGTTGAGTGAGTTTGACATTCAGTACTGCCCACGCACTGCTATCAAAGGTCAAGTCGTCGCTGACTTTTTAGCAGAGTTCACCAACGAGGAAGACAAGGGGGCAGATGAATATCCACAGTGGAGTATACATACAGATTGGTCATCCAACAGGTAGGTTGGGGGCGTAGGTGTCGTACTTCTCTCTCCTAAAGGAGACCTGATGGAACGTATGGTTCGCCTCAACTTCCCTACCACCAACAATGAAGCGGAGTACTAAAGCTTTAGTGGCAGGGCTTGATCTCGCCAAAGCAGCAGAAGCCACAAGAGTGGTTCTTTATTGCGACTCTCAGGTCGTCACTAACTAAGTAAACAGGGATTATGAGTGCAGAGGAGAAAGAATGAAGATATATCTAGATCAAGTAAGGAGAAGGGTAGACAAGCTGAAGGCCAAAATTGTCCAAATCCCTAGAGGAGAGAATGAGCAAGCCGACCGCCTTGCCAAAGCAGCTTCAGCCGAACATATGACTACCCTTGATAATGTACTCTCTTTTGTTCAACTTTCTCCACTAATAGATACTATCGATGTGCAAGAGATAGGTTCTGAAAGCAATTGGATCACGCCGTTAATCTCTTACTTCAAAAATGGCGTCTTACTAGACAAAAGGGAGGCCGCAAGAAAGCTGAAGGTCCAAGCAACGCAGTTCATCTTGATGAAGGATGTCTTATATAAGAGAGGCTTCTCCCGCCCATACCTAAGGTGTTTGGGTCTCGAAGAAGCAGACTACACTATGAGAGAAGTCCACGAAAGGATCTGCAGAAACCACTCAGGGTCATGATCGTTGGCACACAAGCTAATTCGAGCAGGGTACTACTGGCCCACCATGCAAAAAGATGCTCAGACTTATGTCAAAGCTTGTGAAAATGCCAAAGATTCAGCAACATCATTCGCTGTCCGAGGAGTTGACCCCTATGACAGCCCCATGGCTGTTCGCTCAATAAGGGTTAAACATCATGGGGTTGTTCCCAATAGCAGTGTGACAGCTGAAGTTCCTGATAGTAGGTATTGACTACTTCACGAAATGGGTGGAAGCTAAAGCCTTAGCCACCATTACGGAGAGGAACGTGAGAAACTTTGTCTGGAAGTCCATCATATGCAGGTTTGGGATCCCTAGAGTCTTAGTCTTAGACAACGGGAAACAATTCGACAATGACTCGTTTCGAGATTTTTGCTCACAGTTAAAGATCATAAATCACTACTCCTCCCCCGCCTACCCTCAAGCAAACAGACAAGTTGAAGTCATGAACTGATCCTTGCTCAAAATTATCAGGACTCGGCTTGAAAGGCCAAAGGGTATATGGCCTGAAGAGTTGCCAAGCATACTATAGGCGTATAGGACAACGGCGAGGGCGCCCACAAGAGAAACACCATTTCAGCTAACGTATGGAAGCGAAGCAGTCATCCCAACTGAGGTCGAACTCACAAGCTACAGGGTAGATAACCATGATGAAAGAAAAAACGACGAGGCTATACGTCTACAACTTGATTTAGTTGACGAAGTTAGGGCTACAGCAGAATAAAGGCTCGCACAGTACCAGGACCGCATGGTTAAGCACTACAATTCTCGGGTCCGACATAGAGACTTTTAGGTCAGAGATCTCGTTTTAAGGAAGGTCATGGGCGCTGCTAGAGACCCTACCCAAGGAAAGCTCGGTCCCAATTGGGAAGGACCCTACTGAGTCACATCATGGCAAAGGAATGACACCTACCACCTGGAGACAATGAACGGACATAAGCTACACCACCCATGGAACGCGAAACATCTGTGGAAGTACAACCAGTAAAAAGGATAGCGTGAAGAGTAGCACCCCCTTATTTTTAGTATACCTTAGTTAAATTTAGCTACACTTCTTTGTCTTTCTATTTTACTTTAGGTTTTGCTACAATAACTCTTTTTTAAGCCCAAAGGGCAGGTTTTCTTCTTTTTAAGAACTACTTTTTCTACGAATGCACAGTTTATCATAATAACAGGAGTTTCATTCAGATATGACTTAATGTGTTTTTTCTACAATATATTATCAAGTCCATAAAATAGACGAGTTTGCAACTAAGTCCATAAAGTGGACAAACTTACTACCAAGTCCATAAGTGGACGAGTTCGCTACTAAGTCCCAAAAAGTGGACGACCTCATACCAGAAGGATGAAATATTATTAAGTCCATAAAGTGGACGACTCCACATAGTGGACAAGTTTACTACTAAGTAAACAAAGTTATTATTAAGTCCATAAAGTGGACGACTCCACATGGTGGATAAGTTTACTACTAAGTAAACAAAGTTATTATCAAGTCCATAAAGTGGACAACTCCACAAAGTGGACGAGTTTACTACTAAATAAACAAAGTCATTATGAAGTCCATAAAGTGGACGACCCCACAAAGTGAACGAGTTTACTACTAAGGAAACAAAATCACTATTAAGTCCATAAAGTGGACGACCCCACAAAGTGGACGAGTTTACTACTAAGTAAACAAAGTCATTATTAAGTCCATAAAGTGGACGACTCCACAAAGTAGATGAGTTTACTACAAAAGTAAACAGTCGTTATCATCAAAAAGGACGAATTTATTAAAGTCCGTAAAGTGGATGACTTCATTCCAGAAAGATGAAATATTATAAAGACCACCAAATGGACAAGTTTATTATGTCCATAAAGTGGATAAATTCAATAGTAAGCCCACAAAAGGGACAAACCAAAGTCCATAAAATGGACGGGTTCATTGGTCCACAAACTGGATGAATCCATTACTTAATAAGGTCATTTGAGGTTGACGACTTCATAAAATTACCATTTAAAAGCGGACGAGTTTAATAATAAAGTCCACAAAAGTAGACAAGTTTGTTAGCCAATCCTAAAAATTAGATGAGTCCATGAAAGTGGACGAGGTTATAAGGTAGATGGATCTAACTAAACTAACAGGCTCAGTAAAGAGCCAAGAAATCAAGTCTACAAAGTAGACGTCCTTAGGTGGACGAGCCTATCAGACAGACGGGTTCGTCTCTAACCTATGAAAACATATCATACAAGCACGAGGAACGAGCATATAGATAAAGAGCAGCGCATATATGCTTAAAACGACGGATATATAAATAAGATGACGTTTTTACAAACAGAGCTCAAAACTAAACAAAAGGGCATAAAACATTGTCCAGAAATTAGATAAACTTTACAAGGAAAAGAAAGACCCTAAGTTCATGAGGTCGGGAGGTCTTGTGGGGTCCTGTTGCCCTTGGTTTGATTTGGGGCATCCTGAGATGAAAGGTCGTTGGCAACTAGGGGATTGGCCGACAAATTCAAAGGAATGACGGGAGGATTCACGACAGGCTGAGCAAGGATGACGCCGTCATCTTGAGTATCCTGCTCTAACTCAGTGGCGCTGTCAGCACCCTCAGGAATGGCGTCGCCTGCAGGAGTTGTTGGCAAAGGCTCATCCATTAAGACCTTCACCAAATCCAGGTGAGGGTAATTGGATTTAACCTATTTGAGGCAATCCTCAAACCCCACACCATAATATTCGGCATAGGAATCAATGAATGCTGGCAAATCCTTAAACTCTTTTACAACGTCAGCCTTGGTCGTCTCCACCTGGCCCAGTAGAGCCGTCAACTCCTTCTCTACCGTCTCTTTGGCTTTCTAATCTTTTTTCCTCTGACGACCCTCCTCCTCCAATTTCTCTTTCAACTCCTTCACCTCCTTGTTAAGAGTACGAAGAGCATCCTTATACTGATCTTGCCCGTTGGTCAGGTTCTTAATACGCTTTTCCTGACGGGCAATCACCCCTTCGTTGGCAACACCCTTGACCTGTAAAGCCTTCATACGAACCAGTGCCTACAAGATAGAACAGCCGTCAGTTGGTTAGTATGGAAATGAATAAGTAAAAGAAAGAATGAAAGATACTTACCCGAGCAAGGTCATAGAGGCCTAAATCCCCTAATTCACTCGTCGCCTGACCAACACAAGGATCTGAATCTTTGTCTTTGATAATGGACTCAAACATCTTGACAGCATAATCCTTGTGGGTAAGAAGGCGACGCTCTGAATCTTGAGTGACAGGGCCGAGCGTCATCATCAACCCCTTACCAACCCCGTGCTTTGGCGGCGATGGCTTTTTAGGAAGCTTCTCTCCCAGAGTTACGGACACCTTTTTCAACGGGCGCTCGTCCTTCCCGCCAGCCTTCCTCTTGGCCGCCCCCTTACCAGTGGCCTTAGGGGCTGACGAGGACTCCCCTACCTTAGTTTTTTCTTCTTCTTTCTTACGAGCAGCAACTGCCCTCACCCTTTGTCTGGCTGCTTCCATTTCTACAAGAGCAAAAGACAAGTATGCACAAGTGACGACCTAAAGGAAAACACATACAAAGATGACGGGAAATTAAGGGATACTTACGTCGACTAGAATAAGCGTTTAACTGACGAGCAATTGGCGTTGGCTTTAGACCTCCGCAGTAAAGGTGTAAAGTGTTGAGTGTAATGATATTTCGACACTTTCTCTAATCCAATGGGATCTCTGTTACCCGACGGATGAAATCTTCCTGCTCCTCTGTAATATGGGGACGGATGCTAGCTGAAAATTAGGAAAGTAGACGATGTTAGAAGCTTGCAATAAACAAACAAAGGAAAAAGAGCAAACGAGGTTAACTTGAATCTTTGACAAAAGCCCAAGTGTTGTCAAAATAACCATGGGACATCATCTTCCATTCTTCCTGACGACACACCCAATTCGTCCCTTTTACAAAAAAGTATCTGCCCTTCCAATTCCTATTGGAGTCGGGCATGTCAGATACCAACTTCAGCTATTTTTTCCTCACCGCGAAGTGGTATATCCCCTGAGACAAGACTATATGTTGAGGTCGATAGCACTAAAAGAACTCGTTAATTGTTAACTAACGGTTCCCACCACTTAAACTACCCCACAAAATCTCAACCCCAATGAATATCCTCCAAGTATTGGGGGTGATTTGGCTGACGGACAAGCCTAAAAAATTGGCCAACTGACGGTGAAGCGCTGTCAGCAGCAGCCTCAACCCTGCTGCAAACGTGGCATCATACATGCCAATGTCTGCAGTCTTCCTTGAGTAACACTTCTTAAGCTTCCCAGGGAGACAGATTGGGATGTCGTCCGGTATCTGGTAACGATCTCGTAGGGTTTTAAAGACTTTGTCTAACATCATCGGCAAAAAGTCATTGATGGTCCATATCTTAGGGAGAATGAAAGGATAGTCATCTCCAGGGGCTCCCCAGGTACTATCTAAAGCCTTCTCGTCACTATTATCCTCATCACCGTCATTGTTGTCCCCATCACTGTTTCTCCCTTCCCCTTCATCTTCCTCATTGCTTATCACTCCCTCATCTTCCTCACTACTCATCACTCCTTCGTCTTCCCCTTTATAACTCTCTAATTCCTCATCAGAAGGTTGGGCTGATGTTTCCCTCTCTGACAACTAGGAGAAGCCCTCTTCAGGCTCGTGACCTGACGGGACGACCTTATCGTAGCCCGCTCCATCACGGACTGACAACTATTCACTCGTCGCTTCTCTAGACATCTGAATACAAGTGAAAGAGGCATTCTAAGAACCTAAGTTGACGGCCTTTCTAAAAAATACATAGAAAACAGAAAGTAATGAGAACAAGAGTGACTTACCTAAGTAAAGCTGACGGATTCATTCTAAGAACCTAAGTTGACGGCCTTTCTAAAAAATACATAGAAAACAGAAAGTAATGAGAGCAAGAGTGACTTACCTAAGTAAAGCTGACGGATTCTTGGAAGATGACGATTTGAGTTAAAGCAGAGGATGTGGGTGAAGATTTCTCAAGTGATGGGTTTGCTCTGACAGTCAATAGTAGTAAAATGGAGAAAAATGAAGGGAAAGGCAAGGTATATATAGGGAATGATAGGCACGAAAGACGAAGCGACATCCTCGTCCAAAGGCGGAGCCAATTGGATTGTGCCACGCGTCCAAGCATTAAATAAAGGCTGCTCGAGGAATAGCCCATAATTGATTCTCCCTTTCTCCTGAGAAAAAGAAAAATATTCAATAAAGTTCAACTCCATAACCCATCGGCTTAGACTGACGGAGATATGGAGTAGGGGGCAGCTGATAAGGATAAAATATAAATGTACCTACTGATATAGAGGCATAGAGCAATGTTCCAGACAAATTCGTTGGCCTTGTATTCAGTAATATATATTTAGAGTCTACGGCTCCAAGCTGATGGTGTCAACTTAGAGCGAAGATAAAAAGCTGACGACATTAAGCTGAAGGGCATACACAAGACTAATGGATCTGACATAACTTGGCCTCCACGCATAGGTATATAAGGAAATATCTTGTGTCTCACGTTTAGAAAGACTCCTACAAGGAAAGGGTTCCGTAAAATACAATCATAAGGATTCTTATAAGGAAAGGACTTCTAAACCAAGGAAAAGATGTCAACCCTCTACTATTATAAAAGCCCCAATACCCTTATTAACCAAGGTACGCATAATTTACCCACTCTGGCACTCTAGAGTTGTGAGAAATTATAACTTGACTTTCGGAGGGTATTTGGCCGGCACCACACCGGTGCTCTCTGCGAGGTCTTATCTTTTTGTGTTGTGCAGATGTTGTTTCAAGCACGTGTGGACCGTGTAGCTTACTGTTAATTTTTCAGCATCATTACCAAGTATATTGATAACCTTTATATCCCAAGTCTTCAAGCTAACAAACCACCAAAACTGCTCTGAAAGCATCAATCTGATTCATTTGAGCCAGTCGTTTACTAAGCTTCTCAGAGAACTGAAGTACTGCATTAAAATCTCCAATACAAAGCCATGGAGCTTCCACAAAAGATTTAAGATGGGACAGCAATTCCCATGACTTGTGTCTTTGAATGGCTTTGCGCCAACCATAAAAACAAGTCAACCACCAAATAAACCTATCATCTTCTAGCACTCTCACCATAATATGGTTTGCTGTGAAATTTATTAATTCCAACCACACATCATTCTTCCAAATTAACACCAATCCTCCTCCCAGGTCAGGTTGTTTAACAATAATTCTATTAGGAAAAGGTAGTTCACCATACAGTTTCTCAAATCCTTCTTTATCTAATCGTGTCTCCATAAGAAAATAGACAGTGGGAGCTTGTTCCCTCACAATTTTGCGAAGGCTACAACCTGTTCAAGGGTTTCCAAGCCTTGGCAGTTCTAGCTTAGGAGCCTCGTTGCTTTCGCCAAGGGTGGTAGTCCACCCCCGCCAATGTATCATCAATATTCTTTTTTCCCCCATAATTTAATTATACTTCTATGCAAAGCTTGAGACCAACATAAATTCCATCCTGCTCCTACAAACATATCAAACGCTAACAATTGCTCTTGCTCCACATTTTTAAATTTTCTTACAATGGTAACAACTTCTACAGTAACAACTTCTACTTGCTACGTTTCTACTAATCTATCAACTTCTACTTGATACTTGTGTTCCAAACTTCTAATAATCTTTCACCAACTATACATAAAAAAGGAGTCAGGAGCCTTAAGAAGAATGTTTATTTATTTATTTTTAGTTATGTCAAGTTTTATCTCTTTTGGTGAGGCGTGCTGATAAAAACGCACCGTTTCATACTAAAATTTCACTTCATTTGTGATCACTCACTGCTAAGACAAAAACTCATGCACAAAGAGTGATGGACAGCAAAAGGGAATTAGTTATAAGAAGATACGTCGATGAGATGATCAGAAGCATTGGATTATGTTTCTCACTCTCTTTTAATTTATAAGTTTTCTAATTTCGCCCTTTACTTTTAAAAAATCTCAAAGTGGCAAATCCTTTGTCTTTTTCTTTTTTTCTTATTAAGTGTCTATTTGGCATGATTAATTTTACCGACTTATTTTACTATTTAGCTTATTTTTGCTACTATTTATAGGTCCCATTGCACTTTTTGGTATTATTCATAGGTACCACTATACTATTTCAGCTAACTTTTACCGTTATTTATAGTATTTTTAGCAAAAAGTTTTTAGTTTCAGCAAAATAAGCGGATCCCAAACAGACCCTAAAATTATCCTCCTCTCTCAAGAGGAGCTACGCCCTAGCTGCCCAGGTCAGCTCTCCCTCCCTCTCTAGCTCTTTGAGGATTAAATCTGCATAGTTTTTATGTGATTACAAGTTTAAGGCCTGTTTGAATTGAGGGGGCAGAAAGGGAGAGTGGAGGAGAGTAAAGTAGAGTTAATTGAAAATATGCTAATTTTGGGTCAATCATACTCTACTTTATTCTACTCTCACTCCCTCCCTCCCTACTCCTCAATCCAAACGGACCATTAAGGTCTGTTAAACTTGAAACTTTGAAGAGAGTTATTATGGTTTTTTTCTTAAAAATCTTAGTTAAGCTGTTTTTTTTTTGTGTGGGTTATATTACCCAAAAAATGGGTACCCCTAAACTTCTATTTTTAATAAATTGCATTCAAGAACTATTATATTTACCGTGAGGGTTTTAAATTATGAGCATACCTCTAGCTGAGGTTGAAACAAGCTTAGGGTCTGTTTAGGCTCCGCTTATTTTGCTAAAACTGAAAATTTTTAACTAAAAATATTGTAGATAAAGGTAAAAGTTAGCTGAAATAGTACAATAGAATCTATGAATAATACCAAAAAGTGTAATGGAGCCTATGAATAATAGCAAAAATAAGTTGAGTAGTAAAATAAGCTGGCTTTTTAATTTGGAGCTAAACACACACTTATTTTGTGTGTCTAACAAGTTTTTGTGGAAATGTTTTGCTGTCGATGTCACGTTTTGATTGGGAATTACTGAATTAGTATTTTCAGGATGTGTTTACCGATTGTTCATTGGTTTGTGAATTTGAAGGAGAGGAATAGCAGTGGAATACTATTGTTTTTATGCTATTACTTTAAAAATCAAAGTAATTTTTTATATATGAAACAAAATAAAACAAAAGCTTATAATCACAAATCTGCCATAAGTGTGTGCCTTCTCAATATATGTATTCTATGGGATTTTGTAAAATGTTGAGTGAGGGAGTTCGATAATGATATATGGTGGCTTAGGTGTAAGTTGGAAGGGGTAACTGAAAGGTACATCCTTTTTTTTTTTTTTTGGGTATAAGTAATTGAAAGCCAAAGGTACTTTTTTTATTAGAAAATTATAAACTTTACATGCATAATTTTATTTGATTGGAAAGCAAACCATAACTTTGTTTGGAATTTTTTCTCCTTTTTGGTGGAAATAATTTATATGGAGATTTATGTTGTTCTGGTTTTTTAACAATTATAATATATGTAGTCTCACATGATGTTAATCTATATCTATATATTACTAAAACCTGAAGCGTAGTGTTTAATGTTGCTACTTTCACGTTGCGCCACATTAGCTGCCACATCATTCTTTTTTCTTTTTTTTTAAATATAATTTGTCCTACAATTTTAAAATGGTTTTTACAATTTTCAGCCCTATAAATGCAGCCCACTACTTATTTATTTACTTTCAATATCACCCTATAATAAATTCAGCCCACTACTTATTTATTTACTTCCATTATCACCTTATAATAAATCTGTATAATTAATCTAGCCCAGCTCTTATTTATTTAGTTTCACTAGAAAGCCCAATCTAAAACCTTTTCAGTTTAACTTTAGGGTTTTGTGTGAGCCTTTTCAGCTTAAAGGAAGAAAAAAAAATATAAAAAAAACGTTGAAGCCTTTCAAGCTTTAGGGTTTTTTTTTTTTTTTTTTTTTCAATTTTCTTATAATTGTTTTTAACATTTATTTTTTTAATATTTACACTTCTCCAACCTTTCTCTCTCCCTTACCATTTCATCTCCCCACTACCTTCTACATTAATATCATTCTTCCTCTTTCCCTTCATCTTCCTTTATTTTTGTCTCTTCTTATTTACATCCTCTTACTATAAATTTGTCACTATCTCTTCTATTCTATGCATAGTTTTCCCTCACAAAAAAAGGTTCCCTCTCTCTCTCTCTCTAAATTTTTTGGTGGATTTTATTTTTTATTTTTCTTGCATCTCTACTTTAGGTTGATAATTTTTTATATTCTTTAAAACTCTATTTTGGGTTAATGCGATTTTGTTTTGTTTTTTAAATTGTGATTTAGTTTTGTTTTTTAAATTGGTTTTTTTTTTTAAATTCTCTTTGATTATTAAATGTTATCCTATTGCGTTCTAAAGAATTAAATATAGCATATAAAAATATAATATTATTCTATTACATAGCATGATTTGGATAATTTGGTATTTATTCTGTTACATAGCATGATTTTTTATAGTGCTCAATTTAGATGTTAAACTATGAGACTTTACTAATTTTTGTTTATTTTCTAATCTTTTGTGGTGGACAAAGTACTCTTAATAGTTGTATTAGAAGTACTCTATAATACCATTTATTTAAAGAAAAACAAAGGTTAGCCAAACGAAAATAATCGAATAGGTAACAAATTTTAACTTTTGCAATTTTATTTTTATTATTATTATTTTATAACAATGCACGCATAGAAATTTAATTCTTAGATTTTGCTAATAATTGTTTATTTGATAATATGTTTTGGGCGGCCGAAATTATAATTTCTACAAAGAAAATAACCTTAATAGATTATCAAAAACAAAATTTTATCCTAATATTGGTTCAATTAATCATTGTCAAGTTTTATTAATTTTTTTTAGTTTACGTTTTTTTGGTGTTTTGGATTGTTCCTATATTACATTTATAATTGTTTCTATAATAAATAAAAATATAATTACGAAATACATTACTCATTATTAGATTTGTTTAAATTGTAAATTTTTTTTAATAAAACCACCATAAAAATAATTATCACACGCAACGCGCGAGTTCGCGGCTAGTTATACTTATAAATAGATCTTTTAGGAGAAGGGGGTGGTAGCAAAAAAATAATTTCATATGGACATATAGGGGATGGATTAAGACTTAGATTCTAATGTGGCATTGCTTACCCTGTCTTGCATTTCAGTTGAATTTTTCCTTTCGAGTGATTATTAGGAAATTCAGTTGGGTTTTGTGTACTGAGTGGCTGTGATAAAAATTAGAGTTTTATGGTTCTGTTATTAACACAAGTTGAAGTTTTTGGTGTCTTGTTGCCATTGTGTGTATTAAATCTTATGCAATCATCTTCACATGTCTCTTCCCTTGCTAATAGTACCGGAAATAAAATCACATTTTCGTATAATCTTAGTCTTGACTCATCGACCAACTTATAAATTTGTCTGATTCAGGAATACAAAACACAGCCAAAGAATTTCTCTCCATTTTCAACTTTGTCACCATTTTCTGTTTATCAAAGCTTTTGAGCTTATATATTTTATCACACAGACCATTTGATTTAACCATATTTTATCACACAGAAACAGTTATTGTAAATAGATCATTTGTATTAAACCTCTTTTCTATGTTTATAACTGAGTTTTTCTAACAAAAACTAATTTCATATGGTAGAATTTATTGTTAGAATTGTAAGCAGAGTAGAGTCACTAAAAGTGAATACGGTGTCGGTGTGGTATTAGTGCTGCATTTGATAACATTGGTTGGTATTAGCAAAAACAATGGGCGCATCAAACCTGAAAGCTACTTCTAATCAAATCTGGAATTAAAAAATTCCAGTTTTTTTCTTGCAGGTAAATAGCAATTATTGATCCATAAGCATGTTCTTTGGCCTGAAGTACAAGATTTGGCCTTGGGACTTTTTAATTGTATATTTATAGTTGGATGTTGGAGTATGGAGAAAGCTGTCTATTAAGGTAATGTTGAGGGTGGCTTGCAGTATGGAATATGTATTCCTTAGGGCAAAAGGTTTATTGGACTTGTAATTGAATTTTGAAATGTCAATTTTTCATTTTTATTTATTCTATTCACACAAAAAATGATTTACATATTGGTTTTGTAATTGTGTTATAAATAGGTTTAATATTTGAACTTATATTATTGTTCAATAAAAGATGATGAATACTAAACAGGATAATAGCATTATACAATGCTTCAAACAAGTGCCCCAAAAGTTTCTAAAAGCTATAATGACTGCCTCATTTATTGTTGCTGCAGCACCATAACAGCAAAGCATCATACTTCTCTCCAGCTTGTCCTTACACACTAAGTCCATTAAATCTTTTTTTTCTTAGAGTAACTTGTATCATTTTTTAGATTAATCCCAGCAATAAGCATTCTTCTACATGTATAAGTCCACCATATGCCATATTCAACCATTAGGTAATATAGACAATCCTTCAAACACAACTTTGTTTCTAAAAACCAAATAGACCATAAGATAAGACACCTTCAATCAGAACTACAAGCAAGGTATTATCAGAAGCATGTTCAAATATTTAAAAAAGTAATTGATTGAGGTTGCTTTTATGCTACAAGCAAACCACATTGCTCTAGAAGTTGAACAAGCAAAAATAAATAATTAACAGTTTCTTGATTCCCTCTCTCCTCCATAAAACACATAACAAGCAGAAGATATACTGTCTTTTATATAATTAGGTTAAACATGTAGAGAGCATTTTGAACCAGTTTTAAGTTTCAACAAGAAGACTAAAACGGCAAAAATAAGAAGGTAGTCATATTTCTTGAATTAGATTACAAACTGTAAAGTTGTGATTTACAACTATTTTGTGTTGGCTTTTATTTCCAGCCAAATTTGATTGTAATTTTTGTTCAATCCTATGTACCTTGTATTTTATGTGGGATTTCTTTGTAAGGGTTGTGTGTGAGAGAGAGTGTGAAGACTCAAGTTAAAGTGAAGAGCAAGAAGTTTTCGCGGGTAGCTCGCGAGAAGCCTTCCCGCGAAGTGAAGCATGTGCCCTACACATGACTGGAATGTGAAGAGTCATGACAGATGGTAACAGCTAGTTTTTGTGAGTGTCTCGCAGGTAAGGCCTTCCTGCGAGATACCTGCGAAACATTCTGTTTTGCCAATTTATCATATCTGATACACCAAGTCTCTACATACACTATATATACCAACATTCTGAAAGGAGTTCTTTTAAGAGAGAAAACCCTAACCACTATCCTTGAAAGTGAGAGATTGTTATACCCACAATTCTCTACACAATCCATTGTGGTTTTCCTCAACTCCTACCTCTCCATTTCCAAATCCTTGAGAGGTTGATAGCCCAAACACTTACCACACCCATTCTGATTGTCAAGTGAAGTTTTGGTACTGCTGGGAAGCATTGGAATAAGCCAAACTTTGGCGGATGCAATCGGGCGTATTGTAGGATCCGGAAAGCTAGACAAGACACAATTTCAAGAAGTTTTGTTGGAATAGGAACTTGGAGAGCTTAGGTGCATTGGGTAGATTAGGCTTGGAGGGTCTCTTGCTACATGTGTATCCCAACTTATTGTCTAGTGGATCAATTTACCGCTTAGAGGGCGGCGGAGAGGTTTTACATCAAGTACTTCAGTTTTCTCTTCGATAACACATCGGCGTGTTATCTTGTATTTGCATTCTTCTTCCCTACTCTTTTAGCTTTCATTTTACTGCTGTGTTTGTTTAATATGGCTTAGAGTAGTTTTATTGTTTGTTCGCTCGCATTTACTCTATTTCGTACTTAGTTTAAGTTAAAGTAAAATCAACTGAGCCATAACTTTTAATTTGGGAGTCTAAACAGCTCTTGTGTTTTAACACATAATTGAGCTTTCACAAACAATGTAATAAAAAATTATATGTATTCTATACTGGTAAAATAAATTAACATTGACCAATTGAGTTTAAGTGGAACAAATAAAATAATTTTTCAACTACATCCAACTGTCAACATGTCTATAGGGACACGATTTTTAGCCCAAGTCCAAAATGTATGAGATACTGGCCCAGTGAACCCCGTACAATAAATTTGTAGAGAGTGGGTAGAAGAACTAGGCTTTAGTGAATGAGGTAATAGTTATAATGAGATTCCAAGACAATCAAACAAAAATGAACCAAGTTTGTACAAGAAAGTTTGTCCTCGGCACAATCCGAGGAGCTCTATTCTAGTATATATTGGATGATAATGGTTACAGGAGTTGTTGAGATTGCTACAATGCTTTCTTTTCTCATTTTCTTTCCCCTTGATCTCTGGGGTCTCTACCCTTATTTATACTACATATCTTCCTTCATCTCTACCCTACACGTGAATAGTTGATGGTTTATGCTGATACTTGTCCCATCAGCCCCCTCTAGAAGTCTTCTGGGGTGGTTGTAAGGCTGCAATAATACTGTGCAGAGGTCACTTCCTCATTAATGCGGCTAGGGAGTTAGCTGGGGTGCAGTCAATGCGGTGATAGCAGCTTTTCCCAAGATATTTTGGAATTCTTCTTTGTCTTTTGTTCCTGCAATGCTTATCCATATTTTCAGAACTTCATGGATCGCACCTCTAGATGGCAGGCATCCTTTACTGACCTCGGCCTTGGCTAGCCGAGGACAAATTCATCCTCAGCACAAACTCCTAGGCCATTATGTTCAATATTGTCTTCCCTATCCACTAGCATGGGTTTCCCTGGCTATACTTACCCATCCTCAGACGGCCCCTTATCCTCGACTTGGGCCTTAAGCCTAAACCAATTGTATGATTTGGCCCATGACCCCCACAATGTCCATTGAATATCGCCAAATATCTACAATATTAACAACAAAGCATAGCAAGTGAAAGCCTATATTAAAATTATGGATTCTTAAATATTTTCATTATTAAAGCGTACGTATGAAAATGTAATCAATTTAAATCAAGTATCATATCAACTCATTATATTTCTTTGCACGAAAAGCAATCCTCTAGTAAAAATCTTACCTTAACTCATAACCTTTTTAGTAAAGGCCAACTTTCGTGCAAAAAAACAGTTGGTTTAGAATATCATTTTAATGTTTGTTATAAACTCAATTAGTTTCAACAAAAATTTCACATTAAGAATTTTTACTTTCTAAAAAACATTTCCATGTCAAATTTCACTAAATATACAACTGTACGTGAAGAAATTAATGTTTGTTAAGTTAATTATGGAAAAAATAAAATTATATATATATATATATATATAAATTTCTCTGACACCTTGAACGAGCTTATCTCTTTTATTAAAAACTTTCTTGAGAAATGTACTATTTATAATCCGAGAGAGGAAGGGATTAATTTCGAATATTTAATCTTGAAGCTCAGCAGAAAACTTGTAACCACCATAATTTCTTATCTTACCAAGTGATATTATTGTGCCACGATCAATTGAACCCAGCAATCATACGCACAGTTGGTTTCTTGATGGTATAACAAAAATTTAATAAAAAAAAGTCTAACTTAAGGACAATATCAAATCAAAAAGATAAGGACAAAAGACAATGATTTAAAAACACTCGACATGGACCCAATTAGTTAACTATTCCACCAAACGTTTTCTCAATGCATCCTAAAACTATTACAATCCACGACGTCAACAAAGTCTATGGTTATCAAGAGAACAAAAATAAACATTAAATCTAGGACCCAAGTACAAAAACACAGCACTAAAACTAGTCTTCTTATTTAAATAGAAAATTTCATTTTTTAAAAACCAAATCAACAAATTAAGCTACAATCCAACTCAAGTTAATAAAACCAACATCAAGTTACTTAAAGTTGCTATACAATTTTTTATTTTTTTTATTTTTTTAATACAAGATAGAATTTCTACTTTAATCTAATTTAAGTGTATATGTGTATGAAACTCCCTTCTGGAGACTTAAACCTCAGCCCTTGCCCCCCACACCCTACAAGCATTTATATTTGTGAAGTGAACACCGCACCAAGGGTGCACAGTGGTAGCGGCTATACAATTAACATTAACAATAAGCTGTAATAATTCCAAAAAGCTATCTACTGAACCTACAGAAATAGTAAAAAACTATAATACATAGGTCACATTGTTCGAGCGTGTTAAGTTCTAGTTATATCTAGTGTAAGTTTTGTTAATGTTAAATTACTTAGTAACTTTTTTTTCTTATACATTATTTTCTTGTACACTCTATGTCTGCAAAATTTTACAAAATGTCAAGATGATTAAATACCAATAACTATTTCATCTAAAACATTTTTAAATTTTTTTTTAAAAAATTATGCATAAAATAAGAGGTTATATATTGCTTATTTTTATAGTGTGGCGGGACATTGCAATTAGATTATAATTACGAGGTGATGATGCCGAAAAATCACTAGTGAGCCACACAGTCCTTGCACGCTCGGAACAATACTTGCACAATAAAAAGAGAAAACCTAACAGAGAGCACTGGTGTGGTGTCGGCCAAATACCCTCCGAAGGTCAAGTTAGAATTTTTCATAACTCTAGAGTGCCAGAGCTGGGGTAAATTATACGTACCTATTTTCTAAGGGTCTTTGGGTTTTTATAGTGGCGTAGAACCGAATTCCCTTGACTTGCGTCACGAGTCTTTTCCTTATAGGGAAAATCTCCATTAATGAGCGTATATTCCAGAATCCTTCTTGTGTTAGAATTCCACTCATATTGGGACTCTATGGACTAGGGTTAATCGTGAGGCGCAAGCCGTTTCCCTTTAGGGTTTCTTGGAGACCACATAATGATCAATTGAATGCCACATGGCCTTTATGTCTGTCCACCCTTTCGTCCGTTCACATAGGATCCGTCCACTACTAGCCTATTTGTCTAGTAGTCCGTCCATCTAATCTGATCCGTCATCTCCAGTTTTCTCCCTTTTCAGTTGCCCCCTCACCCTGTGGGTCCGTGCTTTCTAAGTGGAAGGACCCGTGAGGTGATGGTTTAATCCGGATTTTTAACGAATGCCCCTAGCCTTGATAGACTGGCCTAAGATCATTAATGATGAAGGACACGTGGCGTTTACTAAATGGCCGCTCACTTGGATCGAAGCGCACCTTCGTCTTTCGTGCCGTTCTCCCTATATAAACTGAGCTATCTTCCTCTCATTTCTTTACTTTCTATTGAAATCCACGATCAGAGCGCACCCATCATCTCTGTCAGACGATCATACCGTTCAGCTGTTGTGTCTGTCATCCTTGTCAAACGTCCATACCATTTGACTTCATCCTGGTAAGCATCCTTTTCCTTCTACTTCAAATTTTACGCATTTTTATTTTTCTAGACTCTTATACTTCCATCAACCATTATAGTCCCGCCAGTCTTAGGATTTACCATCACGTGTAGGTCATGTCTAGTGCATCAAGTAACCAGTCGTTTTTCTGCGACAGAGCGGGTTACGATGAAGTGTACTCGTCAGGTCACAAAGACCCTGACAATCCCAGTGAGCAGAGGAGTCCGTCAGCTTCCTCTTCAAGGGATAAGGATTCAGAGATGGAGAGGTCAAATTGTGACTCTAGTGACGGTCTAATTGGTGCCGAACCCCCAATCCAATCCATCATAGGACCTAATGGGTTAGGGAGTTCATCCTACTTCCCTTATGGACGGTCAATGATTTTATTTCTAAAATCAAAGAATCACACTTCAAAACACTTAGGGATAAGTATCAAATACCCGTCCGTATACGCATACGTCTACCTTACAAATCAGAGAAGTATTACTACAAGGGTCTTGAGGACGTAGGAATCTATGAGCAAATGCTGAAGGTAGGGCTCAGGTTTCCCTTAAGCACCCTCCACCGTCGTCTCCTCCAATACCTTGGATTGTCCGTCAACCAGATCTCCCCAAATGCCTGAAGGATCTTCCTTAGTGTGGAGGTCCTGTACGGTGCCATGTCAGACGGAGCATGGAGGTTAATGGTGGAAGAGTTTTTCCACTGTTACCTTCCTGCTGAGGTCTCCCAGTCCAAGGGCATGTACAACTTCATGCCCAGGAGCCTGTTGCTAAGGCTTATTTGTAAGAACTTTGACTCCAACAGAGATTGGAAGAGTCATTACTTCTTTTTAGAAGGTGACGAGTGGATGTGTCACCCCGATGACAACGAATTCATGCCCGTTGACAAAACATGGGGCATAATGCCACCGTCAGGTATGCGTCCATCTACTATATTTATTTTTGTTTCAACTTTTCTTCATCATCTAATTGTCCGTCTTCTTATGCAACTCGGGACCGTCCTCCAGTTTCTCTTGAACAGTTTAGCTTTTTGGAGAAGATTTTTAACAAAACCAAGCTTGAAGAGAAGACGTGGGCTAAATTGGTCAATTTGGATACCCTGTATTGATATTGTGACGGACCAGAGCTGACCACAGTTTCCCGTCGATACGACGCCCAAGTCCGTCAACGTAAGTCCATCCTCCAAACCTTGGTTTCTTTGCTTTCAATTTTATACTAAAACATCCGTCCGTCTGCTTTGTTTTAGAAATGGATGCTACGAAGAGGAGGGCCTACACCAAGCAGCAAGCTACCATGCAAAAACAGCAAGAGGGTCAGATCTCTAAGGGGCCTGGTTCAGCCATCCCGTCCTCCAAGAGGAAACAACTGGAGAAGGGTGACCGTCACCCCCTTAAGAAGCCTAAAATTGTCCTTGAACCCGTCGTGGGGTTGGAGGCTGAGGGTAAGAAGACGGTCACTAAACCCGGCCTCGGGAAGGGTAAAGGACTAATGACGGGTCCTGATCAGTCTGCTAAAAAAGCGCCCGTCCTCCTTCGTGAGGACTCGAAGTATGCGTTGGAGCAGCTTTCGTCCATCATAACCGTTGACGACTATGAGGACTTTAGCAACCACGTAACCAAAGCTATGGGGGAGATGAGTCTTTTTTGCATCGCTCAAGTAATTTCGTAACCGTTTACTTTAACTTTTTCTTCTAGCCAACTTCCCTGTTACTAACTCATCCGTCTTCAGACAATGCTTATGATGAAGGGGTTGATGGGTCGTTGCCTCAACCATGAGACGACGTTGGATCGTATACGAGAGAAGGCGAGGTTGACAGAGGACGAGTTGAATGAGCTGAGGGCTTGGAAGGTTGTTCAGGAGAAGAAGCTTGCCTTGGCGGAGCAAGCTAAGGATGAGTTTGAGAAGATGATGAAGCAATTAAAGCAGGTTCTACAAGACAAGGAAAAGGAAATCCATGATGCCAAGGACTGGCTCCGTCAGGCTAAGGAAGAAGCTGTACGAGAGTACCACGACTCTGACGCCCTTCTGGCAAAGCTTGGAGGCTCATTTGCTGAAGACTTTAAGGACGCTCTCCGTCAGGTCAAGACTTCTTTTCCTGACCTGGACTTGTCTCATATCAACATCAACACCCAAGACCAAACCTCATTTCAGCCCGTCCACTTTGAGAGTATAGATGAACTTTTCGCTGATGATACCTTGGCCAACGATCCTCATGGTGACAGAGGAGATGTTGTTGATGGCTAAGTCAACCAAGACGCTGATCAGGCCCGTCATCTTGAAGACTTAACAATTGAAGAGAAGAACTAAACTCCTACCCAGATCATGTAGTTTTTTCTTTTTTCTTTTTTTGGTGGTTTGTAAAGATATTGGAGAACAACTTTTTGTTTCATCGAACATTTTTCTTTAAGTAATATTTATTTATCCGTCTACTTTTATGGCTTTAGACATGTAGTTGATTAAATAAGACCATCTTTTTGATGGATTCATCCCCCAATGAATAAGTAGTGTTAATTTTACGTTGAACTTGTCCACTGTAGTGATCAATTGTGGATTAGTGAGGTAAATCAACTTCATGTTGGGTCCGTCTACTAAATGGACCTTATAGTTTTCATCCTTTAGGATGAGTCCATCCATTCATGGACTAGTATCAACATTAAGTTGTATCCGTCCATTATATGGACTTTATAGTTATCATCCTTTTTAGGATGAGTCCGTCCACTTGTGGACTGGAAATATTAATCAGAATCCATCCAATTATGGACTAGCAATATTATTCCAACCTTAATTTGGGTCCATCCATTGTATAGACTTTACAGTTATCATCCTCTAGGATGAGTCTGTCCACTTGTGGACTAGAAATATTAATTTGAATTCGTCCACTTATGGACTAGTAATTTCAATCCAACCTTAATTTGGATCCGTCCATTGTATGGACTTTATAGTTATCATCCTTTAGGATGAGTCCGTCCACTTTTGGACTAGAAATATTAATTTGAATCCGTCCACTTATGGACTAGTAATTTCAATCCAACCTTAAGTCGGATCCGTCCATTGTATGGACTTTTTAGTTATCATCCTTTAGGATGAGTCCGTCCATATTTGGACTTGAATAATTTGTCCTTTTCAAGTAATTTAGAATATTTCAGCCTCCTGGGTTGAAATGTCCATTTTATTGGACTTCGTGGTAGATCCGTCCACTTATTGGACTAATACTTTCACCCTACTGGAGTGAATTCATCCATTTTATGGACTTGATAAAATTTTGTAGAAAAAACACTAGTCATATCTGAATACTCCTCTTATTATAGTCATTTATTCGCAGGAGAGTAATTTTTCCAGGGAGATGCTTAAAAAGAGATACTTAAAAAAATCATTGTAGCGAAATAAATTGTCTAAATAGTGAACTGAAAAACTAGAAAAATGTAGCAAAAAATTAAACTAAAAGTAAATTAGAGGTCTAGTGGATGTTGCTTTTTGAGTCGTCATCTCTATTGGTAGTACTTTCGTAGGTGCTTAGCGTTCCATGGATGTTGCAATTCTCACCCATCTAGTCTCTCAAGGTGGTAGGTGCCTTTTCTTTGCCATGCTGTGACTCTATAAGGCCTTTCTCAATTGGGGCCGAGATTTCCTTGGGCAGGATCCTTAGCTGCTCCCATTACCTTCCTCAAAACAAGGTCTCCGACCTGGAAGTCTTTGTGTCTAAATTTGGAGTTGTAGTGCTTTGCCATGAGGTTTTGGTATCGTGCCAACCTTTGCTCAGCTGTTGTCCAGACCTCGTCTACTAGGTCAAGTTGCAGGCGAATGGCTTCATCATTCTTATTCTCGTCATAATTCTCCACCTGGTAGCTTATGAGCCCCACTTCTGCTGGGATGACTGCCTCGCATCTGTATGCTAGTCGAAATGGTGTTTCCCCTGTAGGTGTCCTTGCTGTTGTCCGGTATGCCCATAAAACACTTGGTAGTTCGTCTAGCCATATGCCCTTTGCCCCCTCGATCCGAGTTTTGATGATTTTTAACAAGGATTGGTTCGTAACTTCAACTTGTCCATTGGCTTGTGGGTGGGCTAGTGACGAGTAGTGGTTCTTGATTCCTAGTTCCGAACAGAAGTCTCTGAATGCGCTGTTATCGAATAGCTTTCTGTTGTCCGAGACAAGCACCCTTGGTATCCCGTATCTACAAATGATGTTTTTCCAAACAAAATTCCAAATATTCTTCTCTGTGATAGTGGCTAAGGCTTTTGTTTCCACCCATTTGGTGAAGTAGTCGATGCCAACTACTAGGAACTTTTACTGCTTGACTGCTATTAGGAAAGGGCCTATGATATCTAATCCCCATTCAGCGAATGGCCACGAGGCCGTTATAGGGGTGAGTTCTTCGGACAGTTGTCTGATGACATTGCTGAACCTCTGGCATTTGTCGCAAGTTTTGACATAAGTTTACGCGTCCTTCTGCAGAGTAGGCCAGTAGTATCTTGCTCGAATCAGCTTGTTCACCAACGATCATGCCCCTAAGTGGTTCCCGCAGATCCCTTCGTGGACCTCTCTCATGACGTAATCTGCCTCCTTGAGGCCCAAACACCTTAGGTACGAACGGGAGAAACCTCTTTTGTATAAAACGTCTTTTATTAGAACAAACCGCAATGCCTGGACCTTCAATTTTTTGGCGACGTCCTTCCCGTCTAGCAGCATGCTGTTCCTTAGGTAGGAGACTAATGGCGTGGTCCAGTTACTTTCAGCACCTATCTCCTGCACACTCGTAACCTCATCTATGAGTGAAGAAATTGGGATGAAGGATAGTACTTGATTGAGGATGAGCATGTATTCTGCTAAGGCGGCCTTAGCTAGACGATTAGCACATTCGTTCTCCTCCCTTGGGATTTGGACGAATTTGAATTGGAGACTGTCGATTTTGACCCTTCACCTCCTCAAGGTACTTCTTCATTCTTTCGTTCTTGCATTCGTAGTTACCATTAATCTGACTGGTTACGACTTGGGAGTCGCAGTATACGACCATGTTTTCAGTTCTTATTGCTCTTGCGAGGTCCAATCCTGCCACCAAAGTTTCGTATTCTGCTTCATTATTGGTCATAGGAAAGTCCAGGTGGATCATGCACTCGATCTTATCTCCTTCCGGGGTGTGGAGTACCATATCAGCCTTTCCTGCTTGCCTATTTGAAGATCTGTTTGTATGGACGCTCCACTGTGGAACCACTTCTGCCCCCTGGCCTTCCATGAGAGTGAATTCGGCGATGAAGTCAGCCACCACCTGTCCCTTTATAGCAGTACGCAGACGATATCGTATATCGAACTCACTCAGCTCGACTGCCCACAACGTCATCTATCCTGCAACTTCGGGGTTACTCATGGCTCTTCTCAATGGCTTATCCATCAAGACAACAATAGTATGTGCTTGGAAATACGGCTTGAGTTTTCGTGCTGCGGTCACCAATGCGAATGCTAGCTTCTCCATCTGGGGATACCTTTCTTCTACTCCTCGAAACCCTCGACTTGTAAAGTAAATGGGTCTCTGCAACCCACCCTCTTCTCTTACCAAAGCCGTGCTGACAGCGGCTTGCGAGACGGCTAAGTACAGATAGAGTTCTTCCCCGTGCTTGGATGGGCTGAGTAATGGAGGAGATGAAAGATACAACTTTAGATTTTCGAACACCTGCTGGCACTCATCTGTCCATTCAAACGGTCACTTCAATATGCGGAAGTAGGGTAGGCATTTATCCGTCGCCCTTAAGACAAACCTGTTAGTGCTGCTATCTTGCCATTCAAGCTTTGCACCTCCTTGACCGCCTTCGGTAGGGCTAGCTCCATTATAACCCGTATTTTCTCTGGATTGACCTCGATACCCCTTTGGGATATCATGAATCCCAAGAATTTCCCCGCAGTAACCTCGAACACACACTTATTCGGATTTAATTTCATGTTAGACGCTCGGAGGGTGTCAAAGGTCTCTTGGAGGTCGCTTAAGTGTTCATCTTCTCGTAAGCTTTTCACCAGCATGTCATCCACATAAACTTGCATGTTCCTCCCATTCTGGTGTGCAAACATCTTGTTCATTAATCTCTGGTACGTTGCCCCTGTGTTCTTGAACCTGTATGGCATCACTTTGTAGCAGAAGAGTCCTTGGTTGGTAACAAAAGAAGTCTTTTCTTGATCGGCCTCCTCCATTCTGATCTGGTTGTATCCTGAGAACTCATCCATGAAACTTAGAAGCCGATGTCTCGCGGTTGAGTCTACCAAGGTATTTATTCGTGGGAGCGGGTAACTGTCCTTGGGGCAGGCTCTATTGAGGTCCATGAAGTTTACGCACATCCTCCACTTTCCATTAGCCTTTTTGACCATAACCACGTTTGCCAACCAATCAGGGTAGTACACTTCTCTAATGAAATTTGCTTCCAATAACTTCCGAACCTCCTCGGCTATTGCTTTGTCTCGTTCTTAAGCGAATACTCGCTTTTTCTGTCGGACGGAAGAGGATGAGGGGGACACATTCAATCCGTGGACAATGACTGAGGGGTCGATTTCGGGCATGTGCTCGTGACTCCAGGCGAATACGTCCTAATTTTCTCTTAGAAACGTTGTGAGTGCTTGACGAACCAGCTGACTAGCCAACATACCCATTCTATTCGTCCGCTCGGGCCTTGAGGCATCAAGGGTCACTTCCTCTAGTTCTTCTACCGGCTCCGTTGTTGTTCGTTGTTCTTCTATGCACATGGTTTACTGATGATCATCCATCTCTAGCATGGCAATTTAGCATTCACACGTTACCACTTGATCCCCTCTTACTTCTTCTACCTCGTATTCGGTGGGAAACTTGATCATCAAATGGTAGGTCGATGTTACGGCCTTCCATGAATTCAAAGTAAGACGTCCCAATATGGCATTGTACGCGGACGAGTAGTCAACGACTAGGAAGGTCACGTCCTTCGTGATCTGCTGAGGGTAATCTCCGACTGTCACTGGTAGGGTGACCGCATCTAGTGGATACACCCTTGTTCCTCCAAATCCTACGAGCGAGGCATTGGTTGAGACCAATCGTTCCTTCTCTATTCTCATTTGCTGAAAGGCTGGATAGTATAAGATATCAGCGGAGCTTCCGTTGGGCATCTTCCTCCGTGAACCCAATTACGGGATTGTCGACCTGCGCCATCTTCGGGGCATACCTTGTTAGTTGAATATTCTGAACCATCCGTAGGTATGCCTTACGTGCCTTCATAGAGGAACTAGAAGTACTGCCCCCTGTGATCATCCTTATGTCTCCCATGGGTGGCCTGGGTCGCTCATTTTCTCTTCGGGTTGGTGCTCCTTGGTTTTGTTCTATTCCTTCCTTGTTGATGAATTTTTGCAGTTTCCCTTACCTAATGAGGGCCTCTATCTGCTGCTTCAAGTCATAGCAATCGAACGTCGTGACCGTGGTCTCAGTGGAAATGGCAATATTTATCCCTAGCCTCTTGCTGAAATCACCCTTCAATTTGTCGGGGAATGTCAAGGCTCCTTCATCTTTGATCTGTATCAAGACTTGATCAATCGGGGTATTCAGGGGGGTGAAGTTTGTGAACCTCCCTGTTGGAGGCTTTGACTATCGATCATCTCTTTTTTCTCCTGTTCTGACCATCTTTCTATCCCTATCCTGCCAGGCATCCTCCTGCCTCTCTCTTTTCTTGGGTTTCTCTTCGTGGGCCAGCAGTGCATCTTCAGCATTCATGTACTTGGTGGCCCTGTAAAGCACATCCGACATAGTTTTTGGGTCATTCTTGTACAAGGAGAATAAAAACTTACCCTTTCATAGCCCATTTGTGAAGGCTGCTATGAGGATCTTGTCGTCAGCTTCATCAATCGAGAGTGCTTCCTTGTTGAAGCATGCTATATAAGACCTCAGTGTTTCATCCTCCTGTTGCCTAATGCTCATTAAGCATGCAGTTGACTTCTTATATCTATGTCCTTCGATAAAGTGTGAAGCGAACTAGGCGCTTAGGTCCTTGAAAGTGCTGATGGAGTTAGGAGCCAACCTACTGGACCAAATTCTCGCAGGACCCCTTAATGTGATAGGGAAGGCCCTACACATGATCTCGCCTGCTACTCCTTGAAGGTCCATTAGGGTCTTGAATGATTCCAAGTGATTGAGAGGGTCCTTGGCTTCATCGTAGCTTTCTATCTGCGGCATGCAGAACTTTTGTGGTAGGGGGAAAGAGTTGACGGACATGGTGAATGGTGAATCGGTCCAATGGACTAGATCATCGAGGTTACTTGATACTCTCCCCCTGAGCGCGTTCATCATGAGGTCCATCCGTTCTTTCATCATCTGCATCTCTGCGACAATGTAAGGTAGAGCCGTATTAGTGATGGATGGAAGGCTCATGTCTTGTCGTTCCAGTCTACTCGGGGCGTTACTACTCTCCGGCCCCTCTTGGTTTCTTTGTTCAGTACTGGTACTTTCTTGGTCTTCCTCTTGGGTACCCATCACTGCGTTTTTCTACCGTAGCTGTTCCTCTAGGTCTTGGTTTTGTTTGATGAGGCGTTCCACTATTGCTGTTAGGGTTTAGACCTACCTCTCTAGGGCAGTGGGTTGCGGCTCGTCTCCCTGAAAGTTGTTAGTGGTCGCCATCGAGCGAGTAAGTACCATGCAACTCTTTGTCTAGGAAGCGTTTGTATGGCTTACAAGTTGCAGTCTTTCCCACAGACGACGCCAACTAATGATGCCGAAAAATCACCAGTGAGCCACACAGTCCTTGCACGCTTGAAACAATACCTGCACAATAAAAAGAGAAAACCTAACGAAGAGCACCGGTGTGGTTTCGGCCAAATACCCTCCGAAGGTCAAGTTAGAACTTTTTACAACTCTAGAGTGCTAGAGCTGGGGTAAATTATGCCTACCTGTTTTCTGAGGGTTTTTGGGTTTTTATAATGGCGTAGAATCGAATTCCCTTGACTTGCGTCACAAGTCTTTTCCTTATAGGGAAGATCTCCTTTAATGAGCGTATATTCTAGAATCCTTCTTGTGTTAGAATTCCACTCATATTGGGACTCTATGGACTAGGGTTAATCGTGAGGTGCAAGCCGTTTCCCTTTTGGGTTTCTTGGAGACCACATAATGATCAATTGAGTGCCACGTGACCTTTATGTCCGTCCACCCTTTCGTCCGTTCACATAGTATCCGTCCACTACTAGCCTATTTGTCTAGCAGTTCATCAATCTAATCTGATCTGTCATCTCCAGTTTTCTCCCTCTTCACAAGGGAAGTGCTATTCAATTTGGTCCTTTTTTTTCTTAAACAATTTTAGAGAAGAATCGATTGTTATTACTTGTTAGAATCCAACTCACATTTTAACAGGTAGATTTTTTTTTTTTTTTTTTTTTTTACATAAATATAGGACAAAATAAAATTTATTAACACATATTTTCCATAATTATCCAAAAAGTCGAATATGTAATTGTACTACTAAGCTGGGATGTTGGTAGGTTCAATGTTACTGGGATGTTATGACGTTTTAAAGCAAGTTTACATACTCTCATTTGATATATCTTAAATTTGGCACTATGTCTCTCTCTCTCTCTCTCTCTCTCTCTCTCATCATAAATGGGGAATAGTTTTTCTTCTTGAGGGGTGACAACAATTTTAGCTAAACTGTCATAGATTAATTTCTATGTGCTCTATTTAGGTGAATCTTTTGTAATCATTCATTTTCCTCTAGTAAAAGATTATGATAGGCCAATAGGGTAATGATTATCACACACTTGTTATTGTACACCCATCATACACACAATATCACATGAACTGCAATTGTGTTTTGAAAACACAATTTCAATTAGAGTGTGCAATAACGAGTGTGTAAGAAGATTTTTCTTATGAAATAAATCATGAAACATCATAAATGGGGAACAGTTTTTCTTCTTTGGGGGTGGCAACAATTTGAACCAAACTATCATGAATTTCCTTTTCAAATCCCCTTTTGTTGAACCAAAAACACGAAGTAAGCATCAATTTCAGAATGCCACTCCCCACCGCACAAATTCAGAGCTAAAATCCAATTGATGCAGCACAAGTAGAAAATAGGAAATAAAAGAGTAACAAAAGGAATAACAGAACAAACCCTAGGCTTCAAGATGAGAAATTGTGCATTGTAATCGAAGTCTATATTTTAATAGAACTCTTGTTGTTTTGATGGTAGTGTGTGTGAGATTGTATAAGTTTTATGCAGCAGGTATGTTTGTTGTGTATATTGTTTGTTTTATTTACCCAGTGAGAGATAGTGTTTATTACAAAGGAATATTTGAGATGGTATTTTGTATTTGCAATTTATTTTTGTTTTTATTTTAAATTTTCAATACTATTAAATAAATAAAAAGGTTAAAAGCAATTAGTTTAGAAAACATTTTTAGAAACATTTTATGAGAAAAGAAAAAAAAAGTAACTAATTTGTTTTACAACTTTTTATATTTCCTTTAAAAGTTGTATAAGATCATAAAATGGTCTATTAATAAATGCTTTAAGGATACTTGTTAACTGGATCTATAAATAAATTGTGTTTATTATGTTTTTAATTGTTTATGGTACTTTCCCTTTCAAGTAATTCTTCGCAAGAAAAAAAAAAATAATAATTCTTAAGTATTTCTGAAGTACGGAGAATAATACTTCTTCTTCTCACATTTATGGAGAGGTTTACTCATTAAATTTAAAGTAGGATCCACCTTGAATGTGAGATGATATTTCACCATATTATAAGTCTAGCTCAGAATCGTAACGAAAGGTAACGAAAGATTTTTGCTTCATTGCTTCTAGAGTTTACTGTGTAAAGTGTAAACACAGTAATGTAATTTCTATATATCATGAAATAAATTGTTTGAAAATTTAAAAAAACTCAGCAGCCCGGTCCAATACTTTCGCTTCAAAAAAAGTTTTTAAAAAAAGCTCAGCCCAAAATTATTAATTAACAAAATTCAAAAGCCAGCCCAGCATAATATTTAATCTTTAAAAAGCTCAATCGGCCCAACCAATTTGCCGTGAACGTGTAGGGGTTGTCACTCTGCTTTTTAATTTACAACAGCAGCAACAACAAAGATAACAGCAAACAGTATTTGGAGCTTTTTCCACGCCCAACGCTGGCTGCCAGGCCAGCACTGTCACCGAAAAGCGTCTACAAACATGCATACCTAACTCCAGAAAGTCACAGCACAACTCATGTACTTATTATTATTTTTTTGGATTATACTAATGAGTGTCTTTAGGAGACTCAAACACTTATTAATAATTCATTTAAAAAAAATTTTGATATCATTTTTATGAAAAATGAATAAAAATTGTCAAAATATTATTTATTTTTTTTTTTTTTTTCATAAAAATTTTCTTTAAATGAATTATTAATCAGTACCCTTAACATTTTCCTATTTTTTTTAGCATAAACTCAAGTATTTATTATTTTTAGTATTATTATTAATCCCCCTAATACTAGTTCCAATTTCCGACAAAATGCCTCTAGCACGTAACCCCGGTTTTCTTTTTTCTTTTCTTTTTTTGAAACTACGTAACCCCTGTTTTCTACATTTAAAATGTTGATTTCTTTAATCAAACAAGACTTAGGAAGAAAGTGACAGAAAAAAAGAAAAGAAAAAAAAGGCCTTGGCTTGCTTGGCATGACAAGAAAAAAAGGCAACGTGGACCCCATTAGGACTAAGAAGACAAAAACAGCTTCCCCTTGACATACATGTCTATTCCATTCCCAGCGGGCTTTTTAGTTTTTACAGCGGCCTACAACTCAGTTCTCGCGATAAGGTCGAGTTTTTGAGTTGCGATGGGAACACGCATTCTTATCAAATAAATTTAAAGTGACATCATGCTTTTTAGTTTTTGTGTATAAATAAATCTAAATTATTAACAAATTATGAAATTAGATATACATGACTTTTTAAATTATTAACATTTTTGTCCACTGTTGATTAGTGCAACTTGCAACCTACCACTTTGCATCAAATCAGTATATTATGAAATTGAGTAAAAGAATAGTTGGTCATAGTAACATTTTTATATGCACTTTACTGCAATTTACTTGGGTGTCAATTTGATTGAATTAGATCATTTACACAAGCGTCCATCACCTAAAGCACTTTAAATAATAATTGAAATCCAAACAATTTGTGACAATGTATATTACTAACCTTTTTGTTATTTTCTATCATTTTCCAAACAAAAATAGATTGGATTAAGATGATCCTTGTGAGAGGATGTCCTGAGGAAACGAAGTTGGCTTTAGATACCCCATTTCGTTGTAACCTATACCCGAATTCTCCAATCCCTATAATGAGACAATCATTCGCTACTAAAATTATCAGCATTGTGTGTTGAGCGCAATGAACATATAAACCCAAAAGTGGCTTAATATGGTCTAAGCTCAAGCCTAACTATGGCCCAAGAACCAAGCCCAAAAGTCTATTTTTGACCTAATCTGGTTAAGACTTACAAAGCCTCAAATCACGCCATTTCCATTTTGGTGAGAATCTAAGACAACCAACTTGATCAACTAGTTGCCTAAATGTCTAACCTAACCCTAGACCTCAATTTTTCCTATTAAAAAAAAAAAAAAAAAAAAAACCCCACTTTCACCATCAAAAGGGTTAGACTTTTTACAGCTACAGAAACTTTGTCGAAATACATCCAGAAAATTAAAACCTAAGAGTTTAGGCTAGAAGGGAAAAAAATGTGAGTATTGGATTAATCTTCAACCATTTTTTGTTAGAAGATAATCTCCTACTCATTCACGTTCAAAACTTCTAATTGGTTCAAGCTTGCTAGCACACCACTTAGGGTCATTCAACCAACCGTAACAAAACCATTCGAATCATTCATCCACACACACAACTACGGTAGTCAATTTCAGCCGTGGGACCAGTAATCAACATCATTGTAAGTGCTATGAGGAGGAAATGTGGATCTTTCCCATGATTCATACTCTCCTCCTCCATTCTTGTTTCTTTTATGTTTTTTGTTGTTGTTTTAATGCGTTAATATGTTGTTTCAGTATCATAACATATTCTGTGTTAGTTGTTTTATTTATTTCCTTAATGTTTATGCAAAAACTTATTTGTGCATAAAAATTTACAATCAAAATAATGAGAAAATGTCATTTTTTAGCATTATTTTTAGAGCGATTTAAGCACTTTTAAGTTGTGATTACCTCCAAACTATTGAGAACTCTTTAATTACCCTAGGTTGGCGTATACCAAGCTCATCATTGGGGCCGAGGACCAAAGTTTATTAACGGGTACAAAATGAGGTGTCTACAAAGATTGGTTCCCAGTTTTTACTGTTTCTTGACCAATTTTGATTTTTTTTCCCCCAATTTTGACCAAATAGGTTCTAGGCTTGGTTCTCGATTAGACTAGTTGAAACGGCTAGGCCAATACAATTTTTAAAACAATGGGGTTTCAATTCCAGTGGGTTTATTTGGAGTTTGATTAGGGTTGAAGTTTGATTTTAATTTGGATTCAGATGGGTTTTCATTGGTGGGTTAGTTGGTGCTTTTCCTTCGTTTTCTTGGAAACCAAGAGAAGGGATTATTTGTTGAAAAAAGCATAAAAACGCATTGTCTAGGTTGGAGCTATGAACAGTTTGAACTCTTGACTTGACACCACACCCTTAGTACCAAAATTTTGTGAGGTGGTGGCACCTTGGTATATGGGAGGATCCTCACATTCCGCTGTTAACTCTCAATCAGGTAGGGTTTATGACTTCATTAGAGACTCTTTTATAATAGCTCAAGGATTCCATGGATTGGCATCCAAATCGGGTACCTCTTGCATATCCCTTACTCCTTAAATTTTTCCTATGAATATTAGAAACTGAGATTTTTCTTGACAATCAAATATGTTCTTTAAGGGAGAAGGTGTACATCTTGTTCTTCTGTAAAAATATTGAAATGTAAAAATTATAATTATAATTTAATTTGATTTGATTTTAAGATTTAGTTTAAGTATTTTTTATAAAAATTATATTATTCTATAAAATGTAATAAATAATTTGTGTTACAATTTGATTGGACCGACTCGTATACTTCATAAACTACACATAAGCAAAAGCAAAAACTACTAAAAATCTAAAAAAGGATATAACTTTTAGGTGTAAAATTTAAAATTTTAGAGTATCAAATTTAAAAACCCCAAATTTTAGAGGTTTATTATGTAATTTAACCTAAAAATAAAATAAAAAAATTTAGTTACAAAACCAGTTATAGCCTAAGGCTACAAACTACTCTAATAAACTGACATATGTAAAAAATAGTATGTGCGTTGCACATGATTACTTAACCCAACAAACCCTAGTTAACCACACCTTAAAAAAAAAAAAAAAAAAAAAAAAAAAAAACCTATACGAATACCTATTTTCTCTCTCGCATTAACATCTCTATAAGACTGTAAGTCTGTAATTTAGCCCCATCGGTCACCCTCAAAACCCTCATCTATCTCCACCGCTACCCCACCCTCAAAGCCTCCTCTATCTCAAAGAAACTCTTGATTAGACTCTGGTTTTGTCCTTTTGTTCCTTCTAGTTTGTTTTGTCATGTACCAGATTAAGCCTCATGGGCTGCTCTAGCCTTTAAAGTCTTAATTACCTGGATGTTTTACCCAAGTCTTAGTGTTTTTTCTTATACCATTGGTTTGGTTTTCATAAAATAAATTTCTATCTTTGTCAAATGTAAACTAGCTAGTTTGACATCGTTAGGCTTAAAGCTTGTAGAACAATTTTTAGTGATATGGTACACAACAACTGCAGAACAAGTGGTAGCATTTTGAACCACAAACTTTATCACTCACAATAGCTCAAATAAATTCAGGCTAAAGTGTAGGGTGGGCAGGCGGTGGAGATAGAGGAGGGTTTGAGCCTCTAAGGGTGACCGATGATTGAGACAAAGGAGAATTTTGGGGTGACCAATGGAGGGAGAAGAGAGCTTGGGTAATTTGGTGGGGTTGGGTTACTGAGATCTCAATGAGAGATATATATACACTATAGGTTTTTTTTTTAATAAGTGGTGTGGTTAACTAGGGTTTATTAGATTAAGTTTAGTTAATTAATCATGTGCAATGCAAATATTATTTTTTACACGTATCACTTTATTAGAACAGTTTATTACCTTAAGTTAAGTTTTGGAACTAAGCTTTATTCAAAATAAAATGACGAAAACAAACGGCAAAGTTAAAAGTTGAAACTCAAAAAGGGAGAATTATTAGAAAGAAATGAAAAAGAATAGCGCGGTGAAACTGAAAGGCAATAAATTCAATACATAACCCAAAAAAAAAGAATAAAAGAATATAGTTGTTTGTTTATAATGAATAACCCTAGGGTGCCTGGGCCCACTAACGAAGTGGTGTACTGGCTGGCAAACTGGTCTGACAGACTGGTTCTACACATAGGATCAACAACAACAAGAAAGCCAACAACAACCGTCTTCTTGCTCGTTCTCCAATCTCTCTCTCTCTCACACACCTCTCCTCCTTTTTTAAGCCCTTCCACTGTCCCCCAACAATCTCTGCTATTCTATACATACACACCATACGCTGATCACACAAACTCAAACCCAGCCCAAAACTCAAACACAAACACAAGTACAAAGAAACATATAGTTTTTTTTTTCTTCCATGGCTGAGGAACAGCATCAAAAGCCAGCGCCAGAAGTAGCAGCCTCATCAACGGTAGTGGAGGAGGTGGTGGAAGTGATCCCACCTGAGAAACCCATCACAGAAAATGAACCAGCTCCAGCACCAGCACCAGAGCCGGAGCCAGAAGCACCGGAAAAGCCTGTTACTTTTGAAGAATTGGTGGAGGGAGAAAAGGCCACTTCGATAGAGGAAAAGGAAAAAACCAAACCGTCAGAAGAAGCAGTTAATGTTGCCCAATCGGATTCTTTCAAGGAAGAAAGCTATGTAGTTGGGGAGCTCCCTGATTTACAAAAGAAGGCACTTGATGAGCTGAAACAGCTCATCCAAGATGCCCTTAACAAGCACGAGTTCACTGCTCCACCACCACCACCACCACCACCACCTAAAGAAGAAGAGAAAAAGGAAGAGAAGAAAGAGGAGAAGGAAAAGTCTCCTGTTGCTGCTGCTGAAGAAGTGAAAGAAGAATCAAAGACAGAAGAAGTGAAAGAAGAATCAAAAACTGAAGAAGTGAAAGAAGAGGCTTCAAAATTGGAGGAAGAAGTGGCGGAAGCCAAAAAAGAAGAAGAAGAAGAAAAAGAGTTGATTGCTTTAGTGACTCCTAAAGTGGAACAAGAAGCCTCGTCCTCGATTACGATTGAAGCAAAAGTAGAAAAAGAAGAAGAGAAGGTTACACCACCACCACCCACTGAAGAGGTTGTTGCTGTTGTTGTGGAAAAGGAGACCTCTATTGTCGATGAGGATGGTGCGAAGACTGTTGAGGAAATCAAAGAGACCATAGTGGAAGTCTCGGCTCCTCCTCCTCCGCCCACAACAGAAACAGAGGAACCTAAAGAAGAAGTCACTCCTCCTCCAGCTCCCGAAGAAGTCTCAATCTGGGGAATCCCGCTTCTTCAGGACGAGAGAAGCGATGTAATTCTCTTGAAATTCCTTAGAGCCAGGGATTACAAGGTGAAGGATGCATTCACTATGATAAAAAACACGGTCCGTTGGCGCAAGGAATTCGAAATTGATGCTCTTCTTGAGCAAGACCATGGTAATGATTGGGACAAGGTGGCTTTCACTCATGGATATGACAAAAAAGGCCATCCTGTTTGCTACAACGCCTTCAGTGAGTTCCAGAACAAGGATTTGTATCAGAATACTTTCTCAACTGATGAGAAGCGCCAGAAGTTCCTTAAATGGAGGATTCAGTTCTTGGAGAAGAGTATTAGGAAGCTTGACTTCAGTCCTACTGGCATCTCTTCCTTTGTTCAGGTCAATGATTTCAAAAACTCCTTTGGAATTGGCAAGAGGGAGCTCTGGCAGGCCACCAAGTTGGCTGTTCAATTGCTTCAGGATAACTACCCTGAGTTCCTAGCTAAACAGGTACATAAATATTAATTTTTCCTTAAATTTTTTTTTTAAATTGTTTAATTAAATTTGGGTTTTGATCTTCTTATTGACTGGTGGGGTTTTTGGTTGTTGAAGGTGTTTATCAACGTTCCATGGTGGTACCTTGCTTATAATAGAATGATTAGTCCATTCCTGACACAAAGGACCAAGAGCAAGTTTGTATTTGCAGGCCCATCCAAGTCTGCTGAAACACTTTTCAAGTAATAAACTCTACTTCATTCATTCATTTCTTTCTCTGTACCTTTGTATATGGATTCATTTCATGGTTATTAAATATAAGAAATCTAACATGAGACAGTATGTATATTGTTAGATCTGAAACATAAAATCTTAATCGTGAAATGAATGAAATGGAAAAGGTTTAAAATTGGGCCTGTTTCTCTTATTGATTCACTTGTTTGGTTAATTAAACAGATATATAGCTCCTGAGCAAGTGCCAGTTCAGTATGGTGGGCTGAAGAGGGAGGATGAACAAGAATTCACCACTGAAGACCCTGTTACCGAGTATACAATCAAACCATCATCTAAAGAGACCATTGAATTCCCGTATACTGAGGTACTAGCCAGGCCTACCTTTGATCAAATAAATAAAATTTATTAATTAATGGACAATGTTATAATTAGCTGTATATCATGTAATTTATGATTGGGAATTGTTGAATTATGTAGACTGGCTTGTTGGTTTGGGAAGTCAGAGTTAGTGGTTGGGATGTCAGCTATGGAGCTGAATTTGTGCCGGACGAGGAGGGCGGGTACACCGTGATTGTACAGAAGTCAAGGAAGATTGCCCCAACTGATGAAACAGTGATCTCTAACAGCTTCAAAGTAGGAGGGCCTGGTAAAGTGGTGCTTACCTTTGATAACCAAACCTCCAAGAAGAAGAAGCTCCTCTACAGGTCCAAGACCAAACCATCGTCAGATTAAGCTTAATTAAGCAAATACCTTTGTGGCCGGGTGGGTGTAAATTCCTGTCAATTGGGAGGGCATTGAATTGCAGAATAAGCAACAGGGTTCTTTGTTTTTAATACAGGGTTTAATATTTCTTTGAAACTTAATTTTGTTTGGAAATTTAAAATGTGGGGGGTGAGGGATTTTATTTATATGTTCTTTTAAAAGTTATTTTGGGATTTTTGTTGTTTGGTTTGAATTGTAAACCATTAATGGTGAAAAAACAGTCTGGGACTCGGGATGCATGAGAGACAAATTCTGAAGTACATATGGTTGGGGAATGGAGGTGTGTCGACTGTGAACAGAAACTTTGTTACTGCCTTTCATACTCTTGCCTGTAAAATTTGTGTAAATTTCTCTTATTTTTTCATTCCTTGGGCTATGTTAACTAATGATTTGTTGATTCATTTTTGTTGGCTGGTTTTCTGCTTATTTTACCTCCCCAAATGGCCTATGAACATGAACTAGTTCCATATGAGAAAATCTTAGACCACAAATTATTATTATTATTATTATTATTATTTTACCTTGACTTTGACACAATTGTAAGTTAATGTAAAATGGATAGAAAACCACGTTAGAGTTGACAAAAAAATTAATCTGTTGTCCTATCCTAGACCGCTTGTTTGTTGCCATGTTGATTCTATGGTTTGGTAAGTCCACTGGTATGTTCGGTCAAAATATTGACAAGAGGCCCATATGAAGTGAAAAGTCTATGTTAAGATCATATACTGATATTTTTCAACCATAAGAAATGGAAACCAGTGGAATCAATTCACCCCTCAACATTACATCAAACAACTTCCGAAAGCACTTAGGTTGCTATTTGGAACCCCCCATAAAAAGCATTTTAAGCAAAAAATGAAAAAGAAAAGAAAAGAAGCAGCAGAATGAACTGAACCAGAAAAACGGGTTATGAGTATTTTTCAGCTAATGTGCTTTTAGATAGAACTAGACAGTGTCTCATGCTTCATTTGAAATCATTATTATGTATATTAAGACCTAAATATAATACTTATTTTGTTGTATAATATTTGTGTTTGCTCACAATATTATTGAATATTTTGAAACTTGATTTGCTTAATTCATTTTTTTTAATTGTATAACATTAAGACTATAGCATATTATAATATTTCCTGTTTAAAGTAGATAATATTTTTAAAACTAATTAAATGATTTTAAAATCTATAAATAAAAATTTAAAGCATAAAATACTTTTATATCCTAAAATTACATAAATTTAAGTAAACTTCCAAACATTTCCTTAACTACTCCATTGTCACAACCAAATATGGAGACTCCAATCTCAAACACCTAATTCATTATCTCAATGAAATTAAGGAAATTATTTATAAGTATCAAAATAAAGAGAACGTGATTAAATAATGAGAAATTGGCTAAAAACACATTGATTTTTAGTTTTATCAATATGGTTCATACCGCACTAAGTAGCAGTAAAAAACCTACAAAGAAACTTACAAATTATGAGTTCTAAAACAAACCAAAAAAAAGCTAAATTCATAAATAATCAATTAAAAATTTTATTTTTCTTTACCTTTCGTTCTAAAACAAAGTACATTTATGACTTTCCCACGCCAAAATCTCAAATACCCAAAGATTCAAAGTTGATCATAACCTTCACAAAATCCACAACATACAACTTTAACATAAAAAACGTAAGCTCCATCATAGAATAAAAAATGCTAGCCCACTTCTTTGGTCACATCCTACTTATACGGGTTAGGATCAAATGGTTAGACAATGCTGGAGTTATGTAGGTGTTGTTGAAAGGTTGAAGGCAAGTGATATTGTTTTTGTATGGCTTCATTTGAGACGAGATGGCATGAAGGGTTGTGGGCATGTGTATATAAAAGAGTATAGTGAAAAGGGTGAATGGAAATGCAAAGAGTTTTGTGTGTGTGAGAGAGAAATGAAAAGTCTTGAAACATTAAATCAAAAGAAACAAAAAGTAATTGTAAGGACCAGATTTGAATTCCTAACCCAACAGGTAGATGGACTAAGGCCCAAAACAATGAATTTGTAGAGAATGGATTGGAAAACTGGGTTCTAATGAATTAGACAAACACAAAAGAAGGTTTATCAGACAGGAAGATGTAAATGGATAGGTTTATAATGAGGAAAATCGTCCTCGGCATCTGTTCTTATATATTTCTATCAGATTTGATTACAAAGTCAGTTCTTGATGCTACGGTAATTTTTTCTTTCCTTTCCGATCCCCTCTTTTAGTGCCCTCTTTCTTCTTTTATATTGTCTCTCCTTTTCATCTCCACCTTCTATGTGCATGTCAGACGGTTGGTCTTGATACTTGTCCCATTAGCACTCCCCATAAGTCCTCATACAGTAGTTGCAAGGCTGAAATCCATTGTTCAGGCATCACCTCCATATTAATGTGGCCAGAGAGTTAGTTGTAGTGCATTTAATGCGGAGGCAGCAGCTTTCTCCTAAGATATTTTTAGGATTTCTCCCTGTCTGATGTCACTGCAATACATATCCGCGCCAACGAAACTTCCTAAAATGTTACCCTGGACGATAAACAATCTTTTCGGACCTCGGCATTGGTTAGCTGAGGATGTGCTTATCCTCGGCCTACCTCTTGAACTATTATGACCAAGACTAATCTATCATCTTACTAACGCAATCTCTTTTGACAAAGATATCTCCTCCTCGGACAAACCCTCGTCCTCAGATTGGGCCACAGGCCCAATATATAAACAGATAACAAACTTCTAGGCCCAATATCCCTACAATAGCCCCTCAGGATTCTTCTTTCTGCCTCCTCGGTAAGAAAGGAGGATTTTGAAGTCACCTTAGCTAGTCTGTGCCTATCAAACATCACCTTTGCTTGAGTAAACGCCTCTTTAACTGCCCGAGACACGCTCTTGACGCTTCTGCTTATGAGATGCGCTCCTCATTAAATTTTTACGGCCGCATGTCCCCCACATTCTACGGTGCGATGCAAATCCAACGGCTGAGAACTCTGCTAGGACTTGAGCGGGAACTTTCCTGCTCTGTAGCTTTCTCTTTGATATAAATATCACTTCAATCAATCTTTCATCTTATTTTAGCATTCACTTAGCTCTAGCGCTCATACATTGAACCTGCCAACTCTCTTAATTTACTCATGCCTCTACAAATATTAAAAGTATGTCCGAGGATACCCTCCTTATTTCTGTAAGTCTTCACAAATCTCCATACTCTATTTTTCCATATATTTTTCTGTTTTTCGTACTTTAACTCTCCTTGACTCCATTCTCTCCTTTCAACCTCTCTAGTTCTCTCCAAACCCTTCTAGAAATGGGTAGATTTAAGAGTCTAGTAGACTCCGAGGAGGGGATAGGAAACTTTAGGGCTCAGTATAGGATTCTCCCATGAGTAGGCATTAGGTACTGTAAAGAGGGACAATGGCATGAAGACAGGTAAGAGGAAGAGGAAGTAATCCCAATGATTGCCTTCATAGAGGGCGGATGAGGATCCCTATGGGCACCGTAACCAGGGATTATCTTAGGGCCTATAGGTTAGCTCCTACCTAGTGTGCCCCAAACATGTTTAGGATCCTAGCATCTGTAAATGCCCTCAATGAAAGGATGGGGTTAGGACTTACCCACCACGATGTTAATTGGGTCTACAACCTCCATCACCTATAAGGGCAAGGGTATTACCTGAAATCCAGGTACCCCGAAGTTAGACTCATTTAGTGCCTGCCTGAATCTAACAAAGGCTTGAAAAAAGACTTCCTGATCGTGTCAGGGGATTGGCACGATGGCCTTCCCTGCCCGATGAGAGAGGGATAGCCAGGTGGGGTCTTAGACCTAGGACGGTTACGCTTGAAGTTAAACCTTCTACGTTCTTCTTTTCTCTTTTACTTGTACTTGAAATTTTCTATAATTCGCATTGTTTTGTTTTTTGTTTGTTTGTTTGTATGCTAATGATATTTTTTGTCCTTCCTAATGGTGTTCCAGACAAAAACGCTGTCGTCCCCAACTTCAGCCTTATGAATTAGGCAAGCCTAGATAGGATCCTCAAGGCTGAAGTGTTCGTCCACACAGACAGACAACTAAGGGTTGCTCACCTTATTCTGGATTACATGCCAATCTCCAATGCCTTCCAAGCACCGAAGTGCGTAATCAAGGCGAAGGACCTGCGTCTACAAAGGATTAGTGTAGCCGCTCCAAGGTTTCTTATTACCGGTTTAGTCCTAGAGGGCACACTTGCCACCGGTCTGATTCTAGAGGGCATCTCTAGGGTCACCCAGCCATTATAGCATATAGCCGAGGAGGGAACTTATTCTCATCCCGCCTTGATAAAGGAGGAAGAAGAAGAAGAAGAAGTAGTAGAGGTGTCAGATTCCGAGGACAAATTTGGCTTCTTCGACCAAATCTGATTCTGAGAAACCTCCCCTGTTGACCTCGGCCCTCCTTCCCTAGCCTCAGCTAGTCCTTACCAAGAAGCTCCTGACACCTCTACTGATATAGGCATCCAACGCAAACAGAGGTCCACACTTCAGGAGCTGTTAGAGTCTCAGCTGGGGAGGGATGCTCCAGGGAAGGCGCCTCAGATGTCCAACCAATCTAACTTGATCCAGCCGACCACAAGAGGAAAAGGGTGGAGAAAGGGAAGGACGTGATAGAGGTTGGGAAAAAACAACCTCCTTAAGAGATCGAACCTCAAAGGGGGGCTAAGCAACCTCGGACGATGCAAACGAGGTCCGCCACTGAGGGGGAAAGAAGGGTTGACCACAAAACTGTGGCCCCTGTCTGGGCCCCTCACATGGAGCTGGATGGAGCTCCCCTTCCTAGTGATGCCTCCATCCAAGACTTCCAGCGAGGCACAACTGGGTATGTGGTAGATGCGGTGAAGCAATCCCTACTTCTACCCAAGGACATGGCTGACCTCAGATCCATGAGGCAGCATGAAGTCTTCCTCGGATTAAAAAGGGACTTGGCCATGGTAAGCAAGATTTTAAGTAAAGTAAAGTTAAGTTAAGGTTTTTTATTTTTTTTTTTATTTTTTTAAATTGTACTTCTTTTCCTTTCTGGGCTATCCAAGCCACCTTTAGGGCTGAGGAGATGGTGAACCACTCCCATCGGAGAATGAAGGAGGAAGAGGACAGGAGGATAGCAACCGTAGATGTCTTCCACATGGCTGAAAAAAGTAATCAGAAATTGAAGAGCAAACTGCAAGAGGAGGAAAAGGAAAGAAAAAGTGCCACCACTACCCTGAACACTATGGAGAAGCAAGCCGAAGGCCAGAGGGTGCTTCGGCGTAACGCCGAGGACTAGCTGGCCGCCTCCAAGGAGCAAATCATTGCCTTGAAGAAAAAATTGGAGGAGGTTGAGAAGGCTAAGGCTCAAGCTAAAAAGTCTAAGGAGGAGGTAGAGAAAGCCAGGGAGGAGGCCAAGCAACATGGGTATGACATTGGGGTGGCCAAGACCAAGGATGCCCTTAGGGCCAAGGTCTTAGGGGTTTGTAGGCTTTACTACACCCAAGTGTGGGACAAAGCCCTCAACCAAGCTGGGATTGAGGCTTCCTCTGTGCTTAGGAAGGCAGAAAATGTTTATTACCCTGAAGCCATTCGCCCTCCTTCCTCCAGCAACTTTAAGGCAAACACTCCTCCAGAGGTGGCCGATCCAGAGAAGAGCGAATCTAAGAAGGCCCTTCCCTTCTCTGGCAACCCTCCAAAGGTGGCTGAGCAGCCGAGGGTGAATGAGAAAGAGGCCGAGGTTACCAAAGGTGTGCCCCCTGATGCCACCATGCCCCCGACTATTCCCCAGGATCCCACTAAAGATAATGAGGCATCCAATATAGAGATTGTCCTTGCAACTCTCCCAATTCCTGCTAAGGGTGACCTCAAAGGTACTGACCAAGGATCCCCAGAGGCTGCAGCCCAGCAATCTAAGGCCCCTCCCCAAGGAAAAATTGTAATAAAAAAGAAGTAGACTTTTGCATAGCTCTCTTCCCTTTTTTTGTTGTTGTTGTTATTGTTGTTGTGGTTTTCACAATGTGTAATCAAGTTACCTCTTTGTACTTGATCTGCCTTATCTTAAAGCCTTTATTAATGAAAGTTGTAAGTATTTTCTTTCATCCTGTGATTCGTATATTGGAGTTGATATGATTTCTATTTTATCTAACACTTAATGAAAGTAGTAATAAAGTAAAACCTCTATCACCAATCTGCATGAGTAGTGGAAAATTTATCCCATTTCATATGATTAGTAGCAAAATAGGTGAAATTTATGAAGTCCATCATCTCGACAAGGTATAATTTCAAGAACAATACCCAGTAATATGACTCGTATACAGTTGAAAATGTTTTAAATGATGCTTATGAATATCCACTTGAGTTTGTTACCACAATGAAGATCTTAGCTGTTTGGAGTAGTTGATCATATTTGATATTTAAGTAATCAATAGGAAGTACTTATTTTACCTTAAGTATGTAATCCAAAAAGTCTGAGAAAAACTAAGGCTTTGCCCGGACACTAGTCAAAGATGATAGGAAGTATCAATGATCGAAAGATGTCAATTACCTCAAGGTATGTGGTCTAAGGAGCCAGACATGACCGAGGTCCCGTTTGATACTTAGATAGATGTCAAGGAGTATTAATTTCTTCAAAGCATGTGGTTCAAGGAGCCAGGCATAGCTCAGGTTCTATTTAATACTTAGTACAATGATTAAAAGATATCAATTTACCCAAGATATGTGGTCCGAGGAGCCAAGCATGACCAAGGTTCTGTTTGATACTTAGATAGATGTAAAAGAGTATTAATTTCCCTAAAGCATGTGGTTTGAGGAGCTAGACATAGCTAAATTTCTGTTTAATACTTAGTACAGTGATTAAAAGATATCAATTTACCCAAGGTATGTGATCCGAGGAGTTAGGTATGACCAATGTTCTATTTGATACTTAGATAGATAGCAAAAACACATGATATGCAATATAATAAACCCAAATAGGGTGAAGAAAACCTTTATTAATAATAATATCTTCTAAGGTTATGTACATTCCAGGGGTGTGGTACAGCCTTTTTCTCTAGATCTTCAAGATAATATGCACCTATTCTGGCCACCGATGTGATATGATATGACCCTTCCCAGTTGGGTCCCAATTTTCCCCATGCTGGGTTCTTTGCAGTTCCTATAACCTTTCTTAAAACCAAGTCTCCAACTGTTAGTGGCCTTAGCTTTATGTTGGCATCATACCCTTACTTGAGCTTGTGTTGGTAGTAGGCCAATTGGACCATGGCATTTTCTCTACGCTTTTCAATTAAGTCCAAGCTCTTCTCCAATAGCCCATCGTTGATGCTCAGAGTGAAAGAATTTGTTCTTAGTGTGGGGAATCTAGTTTCCAAAGGAATAACAACCTCGGCCCCATAAGTCATTGAAAAGGGCGTCTCCCCAATGGATTTACGAGGAGTAGTCCGGTATGTCAAAAGGACGTGTGGCAACTCTTCCACCCACTTTTCCTTTGCGTCGTCCAATCTATTTTTAAGTCCACTCACTATGACCTTATTGACAGCCTCGACCTGCCCATTCCCTTGTGGATAGGTCGGAGTGGAATACCTATTCTTTATTCCTAGATCACAACAGTATCTCCTGAAGGCTTTACTATCAAATTGAAGTCCATTGTTCGAGATGAGGGTATGGGGGATTCCAAATTGTGTGACAATATTTTTCCAGACAAATCTTTTGGCATCCATGTCCTTGATATTTGCCAGTAGTTCAGCTTCAACCCACTTGGTGAAGTAGTCTGTGCCGACCAACAAATACCTCTTATTCTTTACTGCCTTAAGGAAAGGGCCTACAATATCCAACCCCCACTGTGCAAAAGGCCAAGGGCTGGATAGAGGATTGAGGACTCCTCCTGATTGATGAATGTTTAGTGCAAATTTTTGACATTGGTCGCACTTCTTCACGTAGTCTTGTGCTTCTTTCTGCATATTTGGCCATTAATAGCCCTGTGTGAGGGCTCTGTGAGACAAAGATCTGCCCCCAGTGTGGCTTCCATAAATTCTTTCATGTAATTCTTCCAGGAGTAGCTCAACTGTTTCGGGGTGTATGCACAATAGATAGGGACCAAAAAAGGACCTCTTATACAAATTTTGATCCTTGGACAGCTAAGATTAAGGAGCATCTCTCCGTACCTTGTCAGCCTCGGACTTATTCTCAGGTAAGACATCTTCCTTAAGGAATAGTACAATAGAGTCCATTCAGCTAGGGCCCACTCTTATTTGATGAACACAGATCTCATTTCCTCCTAACTCAGTGGGTTTGCATAAGTCCTCTACAAGGATCACCCAAGGTAAATTTTGTGCCGAAAATATTGCCAGTGTGGCAATAGAGTCTGCATGGGTATTTCTACTTCTAGGAATTTGTGATAGATTAAAAGACTCAAACCTAGACTGTAAATGTCTAATCTGGTTCAAGTATTCCTGCATTTTGGGATCTCTAGCCTCCAACTCTCATTGGAATTGGCCCACCACCAACCTCGAATCAAAGAATACATCTACAGCTTTTCCACCCATTTTTTGAACCATAATCATCCCTACCCGCAGAGCTTCATATTCAGCTTCATTGTTTGTAACCGAGAAGCCCAATCTAAGGGATTTCTTAATCGTGATCCTTTTTGGAGATATCAGGATTAACCCCACTCCAGATCTCCTGTGGTTCACTATGCCATCAACGTAAACCCTCCAGGATAAAGGCTTTTGTACGGAGATTGTTCCAACTGATTTTTCGTCCATGTTCTGCTCCTCTACCTTATCTTCTAATGGGGTTTCAGTAAACTTAGCTACCAAGTCGGCAAGGACCTAACCTGTGACAGAGGTGCGAGGCATGTATTTGATATCAAAAGCCTCTAGAATCATGCCCCACTTTGCAATTCTCCCTGTGTAATTAACACTCTGAAGTAGAGATTTGAGTGGGAGTTAGGTAAAGATAACAACGGTGTGTGATTGGAAATAGTGGGGTTGCTTATGCGTAGCATGTACCACTACCAGAATGGCCCTTTCTAGTGGTAAGTAACGGACCTCAGCCTTATGTAGTGACTTGCTCACATAATAAACTGGCCTCTGTATACCATTATCAACCTGTATTAGCACCAAACTTACCGCGTAGGAGGCTACTGCGATGTAGGCAAACAAAACCTCATCCACCTCAAGTCTGGACATCATGGGTGGCTGAGACAAATATTCTTTCAACTGTTGGAAAGCCAGGACACATTTCTCGGTCCATTTGAACCCCTTCCACTTGTTCAAAAACTGAAAGAAAGGCCTACACCTGTTTGCTGATCGGAAATGGACCAGTTTATGGTAGCGGTCATTCTGTAAACTTCTAGACCTCTTTGGGATTCTGAGGTGGTCACAGATCGTTGATTGCCTTAATCTGGTTGGGGTTGAATTCAATTCCGCGGTGTATGACCATGTAGCCCAGGAACTTCCCTGATCCAACACCAAAATAACACTTGGAAGCATTAAGTCGAAGCTTATGTCTTCTCAAGATATCAAAAATATTCCCGAGGTCATTAACATGCTTGGACTTTGCCTTACTCTTTACCACCATATCATCGATATAAATCTCAATGTTTTTACCTAACCGTGGCTCAAACATCCTAGTCATCATCCTCTGGTAGGTAGCGCCTGCATTTTTCAAACTAAAGGGCATCACTTTGTAATGGTAATTCCCAATAGGTGTGATAAAAGCTGTCCTCTCTTGATTGTCCACAGCTAGAGGTATTTGATGGTATCCTTGAAAGGCATCCAAAAAGCTCATCCAAGGATAACCTACAGTGGCATTCACTAGCTGGTCGATCTGAGGCATAGGAAAAGGGTCTTTCGGATATGTTTTGTTCAAATCTGTGAAGTCCACACATACCCGTCATTTTCCATTTTTCTTCTTCACCACCACAGTTTTGGCTAACCATTCAAGGTAAAACACTTCTTTAATAGCCCAAGCTTGCTTAAGTTTCATCACCTTGTCTTTGACGGCATCAAAATGATCCTTAGGTGAGTGCCGAGGTGGTTGCTTTCTGGGGACAACAGATGGGTTGATTTTCAAATGATGACAAATGAAGCTCGAATCCACCCTTGGAGCTTCATAAGCATTCCAAGCGAATACGTCAACGTTCCTCTTGAGGAATTCCACCAACTCCTTTTTCTCTTGAGGTGGCAGCTAAGCTCCAACCTGAAAAAACTTCTTTGGATCACCACTTACAGTAAATTTCTCTAAATCTTCATATTTGGCCTCCTCGGCTGGCCCCTTCATGGGTAATACCGAAGACTTTAACTGCTATAAGCCACCCTCAACAGAGGCCGAGGACTCAGCTGCTGGCTAATGCAAAATTGCAGACACAAGGCATTGCCTAGCCATTGATTGATCCCCTACTAACTCTTCAATCCAGTCTCCTGACGGATACTTCATCTTCTGATGCAGAGTTGAAGAAACAGCTCCTAGGGTATGGAGCCATGGTTTGGCCATAATGGCTGTGTAGGGGGAGTATAAGTTTACCACAATGAAGTCTACTTCCACCACCTCTGAGCTAGCTTGAACGAGTATCCTAATTTGGCCCTTTGGAATAACAACTTTCCCATCAAAACTTACCAAAGGTGAATCATAGACTGTCAGATTTTCAGGCTTTAAGTTCAACCCCTTGTACAAGTCAGGGTACATAACTGCCTTGGTCTACCATTACTCTCTTAACGCCATACCCCCCTATTCTGAGGGTAACACCAAAGCGTCATCATGTGGTTGGATAGTTCCAATCTTGTCTTCGTCTGAGAAACTCAGCAATGGTCGGACCTCCATCCTAGCTCTCTTTGACTCGAAGTGAGAGTCTTCAGGTGGTAGCCTAGCTATAGACATTACCCTGGAAGGGTGAGAACCAGTTCTCCCAGGCACAGCAAAAATGACATTGATGGTACCTAGTAGGTGCCTTGAAGGAGTATTCCCTCGAGGTCCTGACCTTGATTGGTCCTTTTGTCCATTGGGCCAGTACAGAAATTGTTGCAACTTCCCTTCCTTGACCAGTTGCTCCAGATGGTTCCACAGTGTTCTACAATCCTCGGTGGTATGTCCCCTCTCTTGGTGGTATTGGCAGTGAAGGCTTTAGTTATGCCTCAAAGGGCCTCCACTCATTCTATTCGGCCACTTGAAGTATGGTTCGTTTTTTATATTCTCCAAAACCTGATGCACCGATTCTCTGAATACAGCGTTAACCACTTGAGGAGCTGCAGGCTCAAATGACCCAGCAAAATCCCTTCGGGGTCTGTTATTGTTGTAATGGTCCGACCTGAAATCCCTCCTCTCTTGAGGGATAACCTTGTCCTTTTCCTTGCCTTGCTGCTAGTCCTCTTCAACCCTCTTATACTTGTCAATCCAATCCATGAGCTGGCGTCCACTGGTAATAGGTTTCCCAGTCAAAGACTTCCTTAAGCCATGCTCGACAGGTAGGCCAAGCTTGAATGTGCTGATGGCTACATCGTCAAAATCACCATCTATCTCGTTGAACATCTCCTAATATCTGTCCGAATATGTTTTCAGGGTTTCTCTTCTCTCATGGACAGAGACAACAAGGAAGCTAAAGGCTGAGGAACCCTGCTGCACGTAATAAAGCAAGATCCAAACACCTGAGTGGGTTCCTTGAAGGAATCAATGGAACCTACCCTTAGACCATTAAACCACCTCATCGCTACAGGCTCCAAACTGGAAGGGAATACTTTGCACATCAAGGCCTTATTCTTGGAATGTATAGCCATTCTTTGATTGAAGTAGCTGACATGCTCTGCAGGGTTTGTTCTACCATTGTACATAGTGAATGTGGGCTGAGTGAACTGCCAAGTAAGTCTTCCTCCCTTAATCTAGCTTGTGAAAGGTGACCTGGAAATTTGGTTGAGTGCTTTACTCATAGCATTGTTTCCCAGGCCTATCGAGGACGAATTTTTGTTTCTGTGCTCATGATGATAGTCCTCATCATATGAGAAAGCTCTCGCTAGGAGGAGTCCTTGATCTGCACCTATAACTGTCATCCTCTTCACCATTGGAAGAGAAGTTAGAATTGGATGGAGCTCACTTTCTCCGTTCATGGTGCAAGCTTCTCTTTAGGTGATCAATTTCCTTCTACATGGCTTTGGTATCTTTCTCTTGGGAGAGATGGCTACCACCCTGAGAATGGCTCTTATGAGTATGGGTAGTACGTACACTCCCTTCCTGGTCTCTTCTTTGCTCAAGTTCACGGAAGTGATCTTGATGTTGAGATCCCATGGATTTTGCTTGGTTTGAACCTGAACCTACCATAGTTGAACGTCAGACTCACTATCTCACTAGTAATTCCCATCGATAGCGCCAATTGTAAGGACCGGATTTGAATTCTTAGCCCAATAGGTAGATGGACTAAGACCCAAAATGCCCAAAACAATGAATTTGTAGAGAATGGGTTGGAAAACTGGGACGTTACCCGAGACTTCCTAGAACATTACCGGGGATGACAGATAATCTTTTCGGACCTCGGCATTGGTTAGCCGAGGATGTGCTTATCCTCGGCCCACCTCTTGAACTGTTATGACCAAGACTAATCTCTCTACTTACTAATGCACTCTCTTCTGACAAAGATATTTCCTCCTCGGACAAACCTTCATCCTCAGATTGGGTCGCAGGCTTAATATATAAATAGATAACGAACTTCTGTGCCCAATATTCCTACAGTAATCTTGAAACATTGAACCAAAAGAAATAAAGATTCCATATTTTTAAATTTGTTCTTATCTATGATGTGGTTTAAGAGTATTTCAATTATCTTTTCAAAGAGTGCGGGTTTTTACATTAGTGTCAATCACTCCCTGTGGATCAACTTCAGACCAACCAAGATATTATCACTCGCAAATAATTTATACCTGGGTTTGCATTAACTTGATTGCAACAAAAATCAAATCCAAAATCAACAAAAAATCAATAAAAAACCCACCAATAGAAAACCCAAAATCAAACCCAAATTTTCACTGTCACTACCGTTGCCATCACCAAGTATGCTGTGGATGGTCGTTTCAAAGATAAGATTGACAATCTAGTGAGGAATAGAGGTGTGTAGGTTGTGGCTCTATGAGAGAGAGAGAGAGAGAGAGAGAGAGAGAGAGAGAGAGAGAGAGAGAGAGAGAGATGGGAGGCAAATTGTGTGAGTGTTTTTGGTTTGGGATGAGAGAGAGCTGAAAGGAGACACTTAAGAGGAGACTAGAAAGAGTGAAAGCAAAAGACACAAGATAAAAGAGGAGTTGAAATTATTAATAATAAAAAATAAAAAATTATTATTTAAATAAAATAAAGTGTATAATAGATAAGTTGATGTGAGTGGTTTTGAAATATGGTTATGTAAAATAGAAAAAGTAAGTTCTTATGTTAAAATAGATATGAATTTTTGCATGGATTGATGAAAATGTTTTAACATACCAATTTACAACTTATCTAACTTCCCTTTTTTTTTTAAAAAATTTGACATACAACACATTAAAATAATGTAAACAAAACAATAAAATTGTATAACCCAACTCTCTCTCTCTCTTCTCTCCCATCCTCTACAACTTGTCTCTTTCTTGCTCTCTGTCCCTCTCTCTCAACTACCCACCACCCAAACCCAAATCAACCCGCCACTACGTCATTGCCCAATGCCCATCACCCACCACCCAAACACATACTGAAATCAACCCATCCATTTCCCACCACCTAAGACTTAAACCCATATTGAAATCAACTCATCCATTGCCCACCATCCAAACCCAGATCAACCAAACCACCACCAACCAAAACTGAAACTACCACTATTATCACCAACCAAAGCAACTAGCCATAATCACTAGCATCATGCCACCACCACATCATAATCAATAACCACTATGATAGGCCAAGAATGCATTGACCCCCTTTGGTAAATTAATCAATTAATTAGTCAAGTGAATTAATTAGATTCAATTACATGCAATGGTAGTACAAACAAATCACCAACTAAGTTAAATGCAGCGGAAAATAAATTTGACATAGGTGATTTGTTTACGAATGGGGAAAACCACCGTGGGAAAACCCCACCGAGTGAATTCAAGGTCACCACTCCCGAGAATCCACTATTATCAAAACAAGCAGTTACAAGTAATGTAGTGACAATCTACAGTTGAACCCTTACCCCAATACACAATTGGACTTGCAATGTAGTGACAATCTCTCATTTCAAGTATGTGACTAATCAATCGATGCACAGATCTCAATACATGACTAACACACTAACTTGAGAAAGATGTTGGCTGCAAAGTTCTTCAGTTCATCCAAATGATGAAGATTAAGAAGATCCTTGGTTACAAAACCCTTGGCGTAAAGACACAGCAACTTCTACAAGAAGATGAATTAGGGAAAATTGTCTCTGGTCACAATTTTAGTAAATAATCACTTTGCATCAAGTTTCATCACCTTAGACGGCCTTTAAAATAATCATTTTATATGTCTAAAGTTGTGAGAAAAGAAACCCTACATAAATAACTTGGATATGCTTGAAAAATATATCTGGAAATCTGAATTTCGTAATTCTCGATAGATACGGCTTCTGTCAAGCAGCTATCGAGAATTCTTATTAAACCTCGATAGATTTATCTATCGAGCTTTAATGAACAACACTTCTTCACTTGTTTCTTGGACAGACTTGCATGACTTTAATACAAGACTTGAACTCTGGTTCCTTAAAGTATTAAACACATCCTAAATCTACCCAATTACAAGTAAAGTGCGTTTTGTCAAAGGATTAGCCAATTCTACATGACATATGTTCTAACAAGTTCCACATATGTCTTAACAATCTCCCCCTTTGGTAATCCGTAACAAAATCATAACAAACAAATGAAGTATGAGAGAAGTCATAAATCACTAAACTCATAATCACTTGTTAAATACTGTAAGGGTGCTTTTTTCTTAGCACACAGGCCCAAGTAGAAACAAGGATCCCGGGCCCTTTACTTGTTGTTTGGTGGACTGGGCTTGGTTCACCGCTGCTAAATGAGGGCTAATTACGAACCAAGTTGTGCGCAAGTCACATAAATCTCCTCAAGGCAAAAATGCGATTCCTCTTAGGCAAAAAAATACAATTATAAGTGTTTTAGCGTCATAAAATGACCTTTTACTCTTACGAAAAAAAAGTAAAATAAGTATTCATAATATTCACAATGAGAAGAAGATTGAAATAGAGTATTTGAGGCTTATCTTTTATTGTGAGAACATTTAAAAGAATTTCTTCACTTGGTACCCCAAACATACTAGGCCTGTAATCCCAGAATATTGATTCTCTGAACTATATGATCTTTCTCCTTGCTTATTATGCAATAGAGTTTTGTCATTTCTCTTTACCTCTGTAGGTTCTGCATAAGAACACACTATACAATACACATATCTTCAAATAATTGTTAGTTTCTTAGATTAGGATATATATTTTAATACATATACATATATGTAAATGAATTTCATGAGAATGATTCAGCCACAAGGATCTTGGCCCTAATTCTCACAGACTTAGTGCTTCTGCACAAGACTTGTGGGATTTGGAACTCAAGTCCAAGTGGCTTTGCTTGGGCATTGCCTTCCAAGATAGTTAGGTGAGGAGGATTTTTGTGGGAGAGAGTAATATCTGATGTGTGCATGTTTTAGCATATGTTTCTTTGGAGGCTAAGTGATATTTTGAATGATCTCAAGGATATGGGACAAATTCCTTCTCCTTGTCTCTCTTATTTTGTTTCTTTCTTTCTCTTCCTTGCTGGGCTATTAAAGCTCTAAGAATATATCTTTTGAACCTCTGAACTATCCCTCTGAATCCCCATTTTTCTCCCCCCCTGCTGCTATGCCTTAGTGTTCCTTTTACAATGGACATGGTCCGGCACCCCCGGCGAGGACGTTCTTGGTATGCTAGGTAAAACTATGTCCTCTGGAACCTGAAAAGGTGCATTGGGCAGAGGTTTAGCTTATTTAGGCAATTATAACTTAAAAGGGGCATTTGGATTTAGCTATAAATAAAAGATTCCTTCTTGGAGAGTCAAAGGAATGGCTGGGTTGCTCAGTGTACTGGATGACAGCTTTAGTTGAAAATGACAATTGAGAGGAAATTATGGGGAGGTGTCATGCACATGAGGGAACTGAGTTTTCCATTGGTTCATTTATTCCAAGCAAATATATGAACCAAGGGAAACCCTCGGGATCCTCTTTTCACCAGAAATCACTCCCCTACCGACTAAACCATTCCTCCTTTACTATCTACTCGGGATCCCAAGAGCTTAGACCATGGGTTACAAAGAGAATACTTGGTTTTTTGCTGGATTTTTAATGGCTTTTTGCATACATCTGAACATACATAGGGCTTTGGTGTTGACTCTTCTTACTGCATATCCTTTGGCCTAACCGAGATTCTTGCTGCATGTCTTCTAATCCGATCGGGATCCTTCCTTTGGCCTGACTAAGATCCTCTTCTTTTTTTTTCTTTATTATTATTATTATTATTATTCCTTTCTTTTTCCTTCTTTTTGGGACTTTGGGCTTTCATGGTCCTTCTTAACTTCATGAATTCAGCCTTCTTTTGTTCAAACCTATGGTCTTTCTTTACTTTTCATGGAATGAGCTTTTTTGTGAAATTTTGGTCCTCAACAAATACAATAAAATCTAATCCTAACATAAACTCTTGAAAAATGTTGCAAGAAAAGAGTTCATGGCATGATAGATTTTAACAACCTGTCTTTCTAAAAACTTTAAACAAAACTCATCAAGGCAACTTAGTGTGAAACAATAATATAATATTGCATACATAAAAAAACATGTGTATAAAGAGAGAAAAGAAACAACACATGGAGAGATAGGTGAAATGATAACAACATCATCATATTTATAGAAGAGATATAAGTACAATGTTTGCTATCACCGAATGGTCATAAGACCAATGTACAAAAGGATAATGTATCTTAAAAGAAAGAAAAGAAAAGTACATAAATCCTCACTACATCCCTCAAAAGATATAAACACTCCCCCTATCAAAAAGTCCTACGCTAACTCTCCCCCTAAGTACATGACTACTCTTAACCCAAAACTACTACCCCCTTTTGTCATGAATGACAAAGGGTAAGTCACTGAGAAACGGTCATCTCCTCATCACCAGAAGAGCTAGCATCCTCATCCTCATCATCATTATCGTCACCGGAGCCATTATCAACGTCCTTGTCCTCAAAAGCCTGTAGAGATGGAGAGGGAGATGGAGGCATGATGAAGCCACCCATGCAAGCCTGTCGTCGTGCGATACAACTAACATGAGTGTTCACCTGATACAAATCAGTGGTGAGTGTATCAAGGCGAGCATCCATGCGCTCAAACTGCGCCATGATGGCCTCTAGTGTTGCACCACCCGTAGAAAAAGAAGAAAGAGCGGAGGTAGATGGAACAGAAGGGGCTGGAAGAGTCACCGTCTAGGTCTGTGGTTGTTTCAATTGAAGCTAGGCCTCGCTCTGTCGAACAGACGCTGCCCTAATGGCACCCATGATGGTGAAGTGAGAAGACACGGGATAAGGGATAGAAGAATGGCAAATGATCCTCGTGATAGTAAAAGGAAAGATAAGCTTATCACGGGTCATCATATTCTTATAAACATCTATAAGGGAGAGAATGAAATAAAAGGGAAAGTCTATAGTAAGGTCCTCAATGAGGGAAAGCAAAAGGCGAGCACTAGGCTCTGTAATGGAATTATAGTGAGACAAGGGATAGAGAACAAATGTCATCACCATATTAAAGAACCTCGGACCTTTTACAAAGCTCGAGCATGAGGTGTTTTGACGATCACCCCAAGAAGAAGGTGTCTCACAAAATAGAGACAGAAGTTCATCTTTTCGACACAGTTCTCAGATGTGGACATGAGGGATAATTAGGATGCGGTACCCTCGGAACATATAGTACATCGAAAATAATCTTCGAAGTAACTACGATACGTGTACCTCGAACCTATGTAACAAACCGAGGTATAGAGGTATCGAAACTGTGCCTGTTGGAGTAGAACTCCTGAATGATCACCGTGGGACAACTCACGGGTATCTCACATAGAGATTCCCATCCCCGACTATGAATGATAGTGGGTAGAGTAGTATTGGAAAAGTCCGATAGAATCACACAGTGCTCCGAATGAACACCACATTTGGAGAAGTTCTCCAAGAAGTCTTTTTGGGCCTTTTCATCACGGAACCGAACGTGAAGAGGAGTAGGATCAGAAGAAGATGCCCTAGAACGAAGAGGGTTCTAAGTCGGAGCAGATTTGCGCTTGGGTGCCATGCGCAGACTATTTGAGAAAGAGAGAGAAATGGAGACAAATAGAAAAGCACCATCACAACTGAGTACCAAAAAAAAGGAAATGGAAAGGTACGTATGCATGAACAATGCATGAGCATGTGACGTGCAAAGAATATTGTATCATAGGTTCAACCCAATCCAATCCTAATAGCACACATTTTTCTACATATAAACACACATCTATAATGCATGAAACATTGTGAAAATGCAAATGTAATGCAATGCTTGAGCATATAACATCATATAAGCAAAACCCAATCCAAAAATTTCACAAAATACTCATCAATTTTCAAAAACCCTAAAAAAATTTAAGAAAACCCAAAACCTAGGTCTAAATGCATGAAATGCATGAAGAATAAAGGATTAGAGAAGCATACTAGAGGGAAGACACAAGGTTTGGGCTAAAATCCAAGTGGGTTTGAGGTTTAGAGAGAGAAGAAAGTGTTTGCGAGGTGAAAAGACACAAATCTATCGAGAGAGAATGAGAGAAATGAATTTGATTTTCACGCTAAAGCTATTTAAAGGAAATGCATCTCGATTAATTGAGGATTTGTCAAGTACTAAATCTCGACTGATAGAATCTATCGAGGTGCTGTCAAGGTATTGTCGAGAATCTGTCAATGACAAAAATGCCTTGATGGATCGAAAAACTGTCAAGAAGCTATCGGCCAAACAGAAACTTTCTCGATGGATCGAGAATCTATCGAGACAAATTCCAGAAAGCTTAGATGGATCAAAGATGTGATAAGATCTGTTGAGAAAAGAAGTCCAAGGGTCTCGATAGATAGCTATCCGTCGAGAAGCTGTCGAGCTTGATAATAACAATTTTTCAAAGAGAGGAAAAACACAGAAATGAATATAATTAAGCAAGCTACTCAACCAAAGATCCAAATAACATTTTAAGCTCTCAAAAACATCTCTCAACAAGAAAATGCAAAACATTCATGATCCAAAACAAACACACACACATGCACAACAAGTCTAACCAATTTTATATTTCAAAAACAAGTCAAGATAATTTAATGAGTACACATTAACACATGTATCCCTTGTGATAGCCAAATCACATTGTACCTACACATGTATCAAAAGTAACAAAGAATTTTGCATGTTGTGTGTGGAATCATCACAAGATTGCATAAGTGTTTCATGTTATGACAATTTGAGATATGAGAAAATTAATTTAACTCACACACAATCATAACTGTTTGATGGGGACTATCACCTTCGAGGTACATCGTATAACTCTCACATCTCCTAGAAACTTGCTTGCAACCATATTTAAAAACATTTTGATTCTTTTTGCTTTTATTTTCTTTGCATATTCTTCTTCTTTTTAGCATATCATGCATGGGCATATAAGAGAGAAAATAAATACCCAATTATTTATGCCTTTCTCTTAGGATTTTTTAGTTATTCCATAAAAAAGAGTGATATGAATGCTAAGTATAAGAGATTACTTAATCGTACTCATCACAAATATGAGCCACAAAACTCACTTACTTGGTTGTGTATTGAGATGCTCATCTAAGCTACAAAAGATACAAAGTTTAGAAAATTTTGTTTCAATGGCCATCCAAGGTACACAAGTATCAATGTACACAAAACACACTGTTTTTGTATTTTTCTGATTTTTCAATTTTTTTTTTTTAAATTTTTATGAAAGCAAAATAAAACAAAAATTGAATACAAACAAAATAAAACATGTTATACAAAGTATAGCATAAAACTAGATTGACTCAAAATAAGAAAGCAAAACACACAAGTAAGGCATAAACAAAAAGAGAGGGAGAGAGAAAAAGTTACTAAATCACTTTGAGCATTTTTCCTTCCACACCTTGAAAAAACCTTTTTGTTTGGCGAACCCTTAATCCGGCGGTATGGGGGAAGAATTGAAACCGTTCAAGTTCGAAAGGAACATGAGGGCCTTAAGAAGATCTCCAAAAGGAGCAAAAGAGGATGGAAACTGATTCTGGTTTCTGGATGAGATCATACTGTTGCTTTGTTGAGTGGCTAACCACTTGTAGCAATTAGGTCAAGAAGAAATGCTGCTTCTTCTATTTAGACTTTTGGTTATTACCCTTCTTAGTTCTAGGGTTTCTAGTTTCTTTCTTTTCAAGCTTAGGAGGTGCTCCTAAGATAGATTTGCCTTTGTCTATGTTCTCACTAGATATATCAGTATTACATTCATTGTTCTTAGAATTAACATTATTAGTAGGAGGGACAAATACAGTAGTACTAGAGGAAGCAATATTAGGAGAAGAGAAGTCATACTCCAAACCAGTTCTATCAGAAGCAGATTTTTGAAAGCTAAGCATCTCATCAAGCTTTGCACTAGAAGTCCTCTCCAATTGAGCTCTGACTTGAAACAGCTCCGCTTCAAGCTTCTTGGTCCTTTCAGCCAAGAAATTGTTCTCAAATTACAGTGCTCCAATAGTCTGATTAGCTTCGTCAAACTTTGTGGAGAGCTCCTCTCGATCTAGCTCAACATCACTCATCTTCTTGGTGGCCAACCTATATAGTTTCTCATGCTTTTCAGAAATCTTGTACAATTTTTCATAGGTTGTATGGATATTATCTTGATCGTCAATTTTCTCAAACTTAGAATCCACTAAATCCTCTTCATCATCTATTATTTTTGAAAACCCATTAGTAGGATTAACTGTAGCAGTGAAGGCATTTAAGATTCTTTCGTCATCATTGTCATTTGAATCATCTTTAGGCTCGGTGTCACTCAAGGTATCAGCAAGGGCTTTGCTTTTTCCAATAGTCTTGAGATAAGTTGGACATTCTTGTTTCATGTGTCCAACATCCGAAGCACTTTGGTCCGAAGGGAACAGTGTACTGACCGCCTTCCTTAGCATCCTTCTTTCCTCTATCTTGACTCTTGAATTGTGAAGAACTGGATTACTTACGGTCCTTGTCGAATCCTTTTGCATTTGCATTCTTCATAAACTTTTTGAACTGCCTCGTGATATAGGATTTCATTTTAGAATCTTCATCACCAAAAGACTCATCAGTATCACTGCTTTTGGCCTTCAAAGCCATGCTTTTGCTCTTACTTGATTTCCTTATCCTAGTCAACCTAATTCATAGGTTTGAAAGATGCCAACTAGCTCTGTCAAAGGAATTTTATCAATATCCTTTGATTCCTTAATAGCAGTGATCTTGGCATGAAATCTCTCAGGTAGAGATCTGAGCACCTTCCTTACAACCTTGAGTTCAAGAATGATTTCCTCAAGATTAAAGGTAGAGTTCACTATATCCTTCAGCTTAGCATAGAACTCATCAAACGACTCATCCTTCTCCATCTTAATCTCTTCAAAGCTCATAGTAAGCCTTTGAATTTTTGAATCCTTAACAACCTTAGTCCTTTCATAGGTTGTCTGTAGGATAGTCCATGCTTCCTTAGCAATATTGGTGGAGGAAATCTTCTTAAACTCCTCATTGGTGACTGCACTGAATAAAGCATTCAATGCTTTGCTATTGAAGTTGGCCGGTTTGATCTTAGTATCATCCTAATCAGCCGATGCTTCCTTTGGCTTGGTCCAGCCTATCTCCACAGCTTGCCACACTTTCTCACCTAAGAACTGCAAGAAAGCTTTCATGCACACTTTCCAATATGCATAGTTAGTGCCATCAAATAAAGGAAGGATAATTAAAGATTGTCCTCTATCCATAACAAACAGGGGTCAATGGATCACACAACAAAGATTAACCCTAATCAGAGTGTGCTCGCTTTGATATCACTTAATAGGCCAAGAATGTATTAACCCTCTTTGGTAAATTAATCAATTAATTAGCCAAGTGAATTAATTAGATTCAATTACATGCAATAAGCGTGGTAGCATAAATAAATCACCAACTAAGTTAAATGTAGCGAAAAATAAATTTGACATAGGTGATTTGTTTACAAATGGAGAAAACCACTGAGACAAAACCTCATCGGGTGAATTTAAAGTCACCACTCTCGAAAATTCACTATTATCAAAACAAGCGGTTACAAGTAAAAGGAATCACAGTATCTAATACCAACCTACAGTTGAACCTTTATTCCAATACACAATTGGACTTGCAATATAGTGACAATCTCTCATATCAATGCACGGCTCCAAATACGTGACTAACCAATCAATGCACGAATCCCAGTATGTGACTAACACATTAACTTGAGAAAGATATTGACTGCAAAGTTCTTCAGTTCATCCAGATGATGAAAATTAAGAAGCTCCTTGGTTACAAAACCCTTGGCGCAAAGATGCAGTAGCTTCTACAAGAAGATGAATTAGGGCAAATTGTCTTCAGTTACAATTTGAGTGAATAATCACTTTACATCAAGTTGCATTACCTTAGACAGCCCTTAAAATAATCTTTATATATGTTTAGGGTTGTGAGAAAAGAAACCCTATACAAATAACTTGGATACGTGAAAAACAGATCTGGAAATCTGAATTTCGTAATTTTCAATAGATACAACTTTTGTCGAGCAACTGTTGAGAATTCTTATTAAACCTTGATAGATTTATCTGTCGAGTTTTAATGAACAACACTTCTTCACTTGTTTCTTAGACAGACTTGCATGACTTCAATACTAGACTTGAACTCTTGTTCCTTGAAGTATTAAACACATCCTAGATCTACCCAATTACAAGTAAAGTGCGTTTTGTCAAAGGATTAACCAATTCTACATGACATATGTTCTAACAAGTTCCACATATGTCCTAACACACTAAAACCCATTAAAACAACAACCAAAATCCATTAAATCAACAACCACCAAAACCCAAACCGCACAAACCAACCAACACTCAACAACTAGTAGATCGGTGGAGACCAGACCAAAACCCACAACCACAACCACAATATTTTCTTATCACGACAATTTGAGATTAATGGAGATTTTTTTTTTTTTTGGTTGTTGTCATGAAGGCCCAAAGGGAGAGAGAGAGAGAGAGAGAGAGAGATGTAAAAAAATGTGTTAAAATAAATAAAGTACTTTTTTGAGTGTTAAAATAGATATTTTTTTACAAACTTAGATGTTAAGGGCTTGTTTGGTAAGCAATTCCAAATAATAGTTTTCACTGTTTAAACATTGAAAACTGTGAGCCCAAAAAAAAAAAAAAAAAAATGTTTGGTAGGAAATTTTATTTAGAAGTGTTTGAGTTACATTTCTCATTTTAGGGTGTTTGAACATTATATTTAAAAAACTCATCCATACTAGTTTTTATTTTTCAAATAACATTATTTAATGAGACTTTTGTAAATATATTAAAAATTGTAGGCCCTTCCTAATAAGACTACACGTAACTAAAAGTTTTAGGACTCGCTACTCACGCCAGGAACTTCTTTCTCTCTCTTATGCCTCCAAACTTCTTTTTCTCTTTCTTTTTCCTCCCATTCATGCCTGGAACCTCCCCTTTCATGCAGAGTCGTCTTCAAACTCCTCCCTCTCCCTCTCTCACAAAAAATTCATTTGGACTCGACCTCATAAATTTTCATAAATTCTTCAGATTCATTTACTCTTCTATCTACCAATGACTCATTCTCATAAATAAAATCTTTTGATTCAAATCCTACTTTAAATCTCCTAACAAATCCTTCCCAACTTTCTTCAAACTTGGATTTGAAGTCAGATTTGTGGATTTTTAGAGTTCAAATCGTACACTTTGATGTGTGGGTTTTGCGGTGGCTGTTGATAGTGACAAAAGCGATTTACTTCACCTAGGAGATCAATAGATCACTATTAGAGATGAGCACTAGTGGGTTTTGAGGACACAAAGAAAAAGAAAGAGAGAAGTAGCAGTGGAGAAAAGAAAAGAGAGAAGGAGGAGAGGAAAAAGTCTGTGAAGATTGAAGAGAGGCAACAGTAAAATGAGAGAATTTTATCTATTTTCAAATAAAATAATAATACTTTTACTGTACTCATCATTTAAAAATATATATGCATATAACAAATACTCTTTTATGTTTTTTCACGTTTTAAAATATGTTATTTGAAATATGATATCAAATACATTTTTTGCATTATAATAAATACTCTAAACATGTGTTTTTACAATATTTTCTAAACCACAATTTAAACATTATTTTTGATAGGCCACAAACAGAATAACCCCTTGTGATAGAAATTAATTAATTAATTAGTCAAGTTATTAATTAATCAATTTATCATGCAAATTCGTGGTAGTACAAACAAATCACCAATAAACTAAATATGCAACGGAAAATAAATAATACAGTGATTTGTTTACGAATAGGGAAAACCTAATGACAAAAACCCCACCGGGTGATTTTCAGGTCACCATTCCCGAAACTCCACTATTATCACAACAAGCGGTTACAAGTAAAGGAATCCAAGTACCTTACCAACCTACAGTTGAACCTTACCTCAATACCCAATTGGACTTGTTCTATAGTGACAGTTCCCCTTTCAGATGCACGACTCCTAGTACGTGACTAACCAATTGCGCGGATCCTAGTACGCAACTTCAATCACCAACTAAGAAGGTTGTTAGTTGCAAAGTTCTTCAGTTCATCCACATGATGAAGATCAAGAAGATACTTGGTCACAAAACCCTATGGTGCACATACACAGCAACTTCTTCAAGAGAAAGAGATGAATTAGGGTAAGAACTTCGTCTTCGGTCACAATTCGCTTGAACAGAGTTTGCTCAAAACTTGTGCAACTTGTAAACACTTTGACGGCCCTTAAACTGATCCTTTTATATGTCTAGGGTTAGGAGAAAAGGAAGTCCAAAGACACATTTACGGATCCCAAGAAAATCAGATTGGAATTCTGACAATCTTAAATCTCGACAAATAGCAAGTGTCGAGTAGCTGTCAAGTAGGTGTCGAGCACACCGAATGAAGAACAACTTCCTTAAGCTCAATAGATGCAGCTGTTGAGCTTTAAAGATTTTGCACTCTAAACTTGTTTTCTTGAACAGACTTGAAAGCTTCAATACTTGATCTTGAAACAAAGTTTCTTGAAGTATTTAAAACATCCTAAATCTACCCAAATACAAGTAAAGTGCGTTTTGTCAAAGGATAAGCCAATTACATAAAATCATGACATATGTTCTTAACATGTTAAACACATATATCCTAACAATTTTGAGCAACTATACTTGAAATTTGCTACTAAGGGTCAGTTTGGATACCGCTTATTACTGAAAATGGAAAATTTATTGATGAAAATACTGTAGCAAAATAATTTTTAAATGATGAATAATGCCTGTGGGTCCCATGAACAGTTTTTAAATGATAAATGATTTGTGTTTTTCCGTTCAGTTGAGTCCCATGAACAGTGCACGAGACCCAACTGCTAAACGCAAACGCTAGACGTGATGAGTTTGGAACGCAATCCAAACTCACACTAAGCCTTCGTTTGGATACTAATGAAAAATGAAAATTATTTCACTATTTAGCTTATTTTTGCTACTATTCATGTTCCCACTGCACTTTTTATTACTATTCATGGGTCCTACTGTACTATTTCAGCTAACTTTTATCTTTATCTACAATACTTTCAACAATAAATTTTTAGTTTTAACAAAATAAGCAATATTTAATCAGATCCTAAACAAGTCTAATGCTCTGATAATTAAATTTGTGTAAAACGCCAAAACATCTTGAGTAAGGCCATTGGCCTCAGTGGCCTATTGGCACCCAGGTACTTGTCTGACCTATTACTCGAGGGTTCTAGCCCCTGCAATCACCTAGCAAAAAAAAAAAAAAAAAGGGCAATAGGTGATTGATCCTGTTCCATTGGGGCTAACGTTTTTATTTTTTTATTTATTTTTTAAAGTTTTTATTTTTATTTTTAAAGTTTCTGGCTTCTCGGGTACTTACATATTTTTGGTTGATTCCTTCATAGGATAGGGGTCCAAGTTTGGTTGGTAATCATTTTCCCCAGCATCTTAATTAAAGACGTGATTGATTGTGACCCTTAACCTTATATTCATTAATTGGCAGGGTCAAAGTGTGATTATGGTCTGATGAAGCACCCCTTGCGCTAATAATGTCATAAAATAATATCTTGGAATTGTATCAATATGACAATACGAGAGCCCTCATGACTCGTGGCTCGTGGTGATTATTTGGGTGACTTTCGTGGTTTTAAAAAAATGAGTTTCCAATTTCCAAATGACTTTCCTTTTCCATGACCGTCGGGATCTCATCATCAAATGCGCAAACCCTATGTTTTTTTACCTGCCGTGATAATGTAGTTTTTCCTACTTATGATAGGAATCATGGACTTTTTTTTTTTTTCTAATATATCATCAATTGCATTATTATTATTTTTTATTATAGATGAGGCCATGCACCAAGAACTGGACTAGGGTAAGATTAGGATGAGAAAGTTTCTTCTTTTTCTTTATTTATTTACTTTTTTTAGATTTTATTGATTGAAGATATGTTGTACATTAAAAAAAGAAAAGAAAAAAAAAGAGCATTCTTTTGAGCAAATAATGACCTCTTATTCTCTTTTGCAACATTAACAAAAAATAGAGCAGCTCTATTATACCATAAAGGTACATTAGCAAATGACATATAATAGAAATTTTCACAAATAAAATTAATTTCCTTAAGAATTCATGCGACCTCCAATGGACAAATTGTTTATGAATTCAAAAGATCAACTAGCTCTCCAAAAGTTCTCTCCACAATGACATTAGCAAAATAATTTTCCTGACAATAATTAAGCTTGTCTTATGAGTCATGATTGAAGCTGTTGTTGTCTAGCTTTCAGCCAAATGACTTGTGCAAGATTCAACCTCCTCGTTACAGAGTGCCCATGAGAAAGAATGAGAAATCTTTTGGACAAAAAGTTTAGTTCTAGTTGGAAAATTATTGGCGATCTTCCTCTCTTGCCAAATAGCAACTTGGGGATCCTAAGCCCACAACAGTTTAACTAAGAATTTTTATATTGTGAAAATTCTCTTCTTTATTGGTAGCTCGCCTCTTCCTATGAACTTCAGTATCACTTTTTGTGTTTTTTTCAGAGAAGACAGCATTACTTTTTTTTGCCGTACTACATTAGTTTTAATTTCTAATTAAATTCAAATGTATAACTGGATTGTATTTCATACTGTCCGAGTTATATTAGTAAGTGAAACCAATTATTTTCTGTCAAAAAAAAAAAAAAAAGGTGAAACCAATTATTTCAATTTAATTGGGAACTAAATTTTCCTTAAAAAAAAAAAAAAAAAAAAAAGAACCAAATGTACTGTACCACATAACTTCTGTCATGTGAGAAATACCCAAAATTAAAAGACATGGTCCTCCTTGAGGACATGTTCATACTTCATATACCTTCTCTCTCAATTTGGTAAGGACTGGATTTGTGTCCATTTCTCTAATGTATTTGACAACAAATATACAATAGAGTAATGTTATGTCCATTTCTCTGATGTATTTGACAACAAATATACAATAGAGTAATATTATAGACACAAATTATTTTATAATATTTTTATAAAATATTAATATGGCTAGCTTTTATTTAGATACACCATTAATATTATTTTTTTATTTACCAATAATTATTCTTCACATTAACAATTTGTAATATTTTTTGTAAGATAGTTTGTGTGTATATATATATATATATATATATATATATATAGTATTATTACAATACATGTGTCTAAAAATACCATGTGCCGCAAGAAGCTACCACCCTGTTTTGCCGTTTTGGTCTACAGTTTTTTTTAAAAGTCTTTAAGAGTAAAGGATCAAAATATAAGACATGATAGTGACAACCAGCTTTGTAATTGAAGGGCAATTGGGGGAACCTACTCTATGTTTGAATTTCAGCCCATTGTTTTAGTCTATGGAAATTGACACGTGTTTTAAAAATAATTTTGTGTCGGGCTTGTTGTTTGTGCTTCCAGATCCAGTGCACTCCAGGAAGCATTTGCAAATTTGATAAGAAGAAGAAAAGCCAATGGCATTTTTTTTGTTATTTTTTTTGTGTCTACCATTTTTTTTCCTTTTAGAGTTGACGTGGATCTGTGTTTAGGGCGTTGTGACTCCTTTGTGTAACATATAAATACCATTGATTGAGATTAGGGTTTTGATGTTGTTTTGAAAGAGAAAAACAGTACTGCTATATCTTGTATTTTTTCTTGAAAATAGTGAAATAACATCAATTCTGTGAATGTAGTCAAATTGCCAAACTAAGTAAATATTATCTTGTGTGATTATTTTCTTTCACTTTTTTTTTTCATCATCTCATGAATCCATATTCCCCTACAGAACTTGTATTTGAATCCCAACCTGTACCTTGTCATTACAAAATATAAAGAGGCTCGATAGTCATGTCACCATATAAGTAAAAAATGAGGAGATAATAAACTTTATAGGTGCTATCTCAACTGAACCATTAATGGAATGAGAAATGTTACGATCATATTATTTTTATAATACTTTTACAATAAATCATAAGTAGTAATTTGTTATTCGCGTTCTATTTGTTTCAATAATGATGTTTTTTAGAAAATGAGTCATTTTCCAAAAAATATTTTCCATAAAACTATCTTATTTTCCTATTTTTTATAACAACCTTAAATGAGTTGAAAAATCATCTCATAATTTCTCTTATTTAGCTTGCTGTGAGATAGAGTTGTTTTCCAAAAAAAAAAAAAATTAGTGGAAAACAATCTCTTAAAATAAGCCATATTTTTAATGTTGACTAAAGATAGTTTTCCTTTGACTCATTTATTATAATGCTACCAAACATTGGAAAGTACGGAAAACTATCTTTACACAATATTTTCCATCGAATTTGAACCCTTAGGGTGTGTTTGTTTGAAAGTGAAATAAGATAGATGGAAAACTTTGAAGAGAAAATTGGGAGTAAAACTTTTTTGAGTGTGTTTGATTGGGTGGGAAGGAAGGAAAATAAATGGTGGGACCCATGTATTTTCTTCCCGGGTCCACTAAAAAGTTTTCTCCCAAAAATGAAGAGGAAACTAAAGGGAGAAAATGAGGCTGCTTAATGGACAAAAATTCCCTTGTCCAGTTTCCTCTTTTTTTTTTTTTTTGGGGTGGTGGGTGGGCATGTTGCCTCTTTTTTCTTGGACTTTGCCTTTTTTTTTTTTTTTTTTTTTTTTTCCTTGGGACTTTGCCTTTTTTTCTTCCTTTTGGGTTGTGGGTGTGATAGTTGTTTTGTTTTTTTTTTTTTAACTAGACATGATTTTTTTTTTTATAAAAATTGGGTGATTGCTTTTTTTTTTTTGGTTATTTGTCACTTTTTTGTTTTAATTGGCTATCATTTTTTAACAAGGGTGTAGGAGTAAATTTATACAAACTCACTTTTTCCGTCCATCCACTTTTTCACTCTCAACCAAACAAAAATGAGAAAAATTAAGATGTGTTTGTTTAAAAGTGAAATAGGGTGGATGGAAAACTTTGGAGAGAAAATGAGAAGGAAAACTTTTTTGAGTGTGATTGGTTAAGTGAGGAGGAAAGAAAATAAATGGTAAGGTCCAGGTATTTTCTCTCCAGGCCCAACAAAAAGTTTTTTCCTCAAAATAGAGAGAAAACTAAAGGGAGAAAATGGGGTTGCTTAATGGACAAAAATGCCCATGTTTAATTCTTTTTTTTATGTGTGTGTACGCGAGCGCACGCTGGGCACGTTGCTCCTTTTTTTTGCATTTTTTTTCTTGGGCGGTAGGTGGGCATGTTGCCTCTTTTTTCCATTTTTTTTTTTCCTGGACTTTGCCTTTTTATTTTATTTTTTTTTTTCCTTTTTGGGTTGTGAGTGTAATAGTTGTTGTTGTTTTTTTTTTTTTTTAAGTAGACGTGATTTTTTTTTTTGGGACATGATTTTTTTTTAATAAATTGGGTGATTGCTTTTTTTTTTTTTTGGTTGTTTGTCACTTTTTTCTTTTGATTGGCTATCATTTTTTAACAGTGTATAAGTAAATTTATATAAACTCACTTTTTCCGTCCATCTATTTTTCCACTCCCAACCAAACAAAAATGAGAGAAATTAAAATCTTTTCTATCCTCTCAATTTTCCAACCTCTTACAATTTTCTATCTTCTTACTTTTTTACCCCTTCAACCAAACGGACCCTTAAGTCAAATTAATTTTTTTATTTACTATTAGCTAATAACAATTTGTTATTTAAGATTTGTTGTAAACATGTTGTGAAAATGTTATAGATATAACATTTTCTTAAATGGAATTACCCCATTTTTACGATTAAAAGGAACACTAATAAAATGGTGAAAGGTCTCTTTCCATACAGTTGTAGCAAAAGAAAAAGAGTCCATTTGAAAATATCATGTTAGGGGCAGCCCAGAGAAGTGAGCTATAAGCTATCAGATGGATGAGCTGGAGTATAATTATAAAATGTGAAAAATATAATTATTATTATGAACATGTTAATATATATATATATATATATATATATATTGTTAGTAAGGACAATATAAGTCGGATAGATTAGCTGGAGTTGGAGTACAAATGTGCAAACTGAAACCATGACAATGACCATTGAGAATATTGACATTACTTTGCCGAGCACGACAGTGACTGAAACGTGATTGAAACTTTAGGCTATGGGCCACAATGTAACACTGCGATCAGAGGCTGGCAATGGATGTTAGTTTCAGATTCAGTGCAATGAATTGGAATTTTCTCATTCTGGCCAGGCCTCACTCAAACTCAATACATAAAAATTAATGGACCTAGATACTCTCTCTCTCTCTCTCTTTTAATATATATATATATAATCCAAAAATGGTTTATCTTGCTCCAGGCCAGAGGACGAGTGGATAGGAGAGGTTCGATTAGTTGGAGTATTATACTACCCAGCTTAACGGGTAATGGGATCCGAGTATCTATGGTAAAAGTTTTGGGCCGTATTTGGGTATACCCGACCTAAATTTGGTCCATGACCATCCCTAAATATACTGGTACGATAATTATGATTTATATTTAATTTGTAAATAATGGGAAAACTAACAACAATATTTTACTTTTTCTGCCTTCAAAAAAATATTTTACTTTTCTAGCCACAAATATTGTCAAAATCTTTTCATTGATGCAACCAACGATTCTCTTCTTAAAGTAATAAGGAATTTTTCTAGTTAGATTTTATACCTTGAAAAAAAAATTGTTACGAATTTTAGTATAAAATGAATCATAAAAGATTTTCAAGATTTAAAACAACATTAAGTTCCATTTTAGTAAATTATTGAGTTGAAGTGTTTTGAGGAACAATTATTTTGTATTTTTTATTATGTTAATACTAAATAAATACTAGTCTGAATTTTCATATGTTAATATAGTTTTAAACAAGTGAGTTAGTATCATACTGAAAGCTATTTCGACTTGACAATGGAAATAGAATATTTTAATATTGGTCAATACTGATATACCATTTCAAGATTATTGCTAATTATATATGTAATGTAATTATTTATCTATATATATGTTTATTAGTTAAAGTATATAATATAATTCATTAAGAATATTTAAAACGCGTACAATGAAGCTCTTTTATTTATTTGTTTTTAGGTTTAGTGTCATAATTTTCTATTCATTTATCTTTTTTAGTGTCATAAATTTTAGAGGCTCTTCTTTCTTTTTTTTTCTTTCTTTTTTTTCCTCTAATGCCTAGTCCCTTCCATTCATTATAATTTGAGGTTGCTACATTTCCAATTACAAAAATACATAGAGGTATGACAAGATTTATAAATTGGAGATATATTATATACAAAAGACAATATGTTTCCCACAACCATTTGCTCTTACCCCTCTCTGCTTGTTTCAACTTTCACCATTCTTCGTTTCTAGTTCACCAACCCCCCTCCTCTTTCGGCTTACCTTTTTAGAAGAATCTCATAGTTAAGATTTAAGGCTTGTTTGTTGATGGGCTTCGCTTATGTTCACCTTAGATTCTTATTTTTATTGATTCGTGGGAACAAATTTTTAGATGGGTTTCAAATCATTTCAGGGCAGAGTTAGACTTTATATTCTTCATTGCCTACGGTCATGCTCAGGATCTTACCACTATTGTGTTGTTCATTCAGTTTCCCAGCAGCCACATCCATAACATGACGGCTAGGTTTCACCTTTGCAAGTCTGATCATGATAAGTTTGATGGGAAATCCATCTTCGCCAAGAAACTACGCTTTAACAAGTTTGGTGAACGGCGTTCGTTATCAGCTGAGACGGTTATGGGTTTTAATTTTTTTTAAAAAATTTTTTTATGTGCATGGGTTTTAATTTTTGTAATATTAAAAATATTGCCACATGACTTAGTCATGTTATTGTTCATTTAGCTACATAGGCAGTGATACTAACTAAAGTTAACACAAAGACCAACATTGCTCATTTTTCAAACTTGAGAAAGAACAAGACTTTTTTTTTTAAGAAACAAACACGCACACACAAGGGAGAGGGAAAGAAGTATATTTTTTAGTTAAGTAGCTACATAGTTGAATTTTAAAAGGAGAACCTAAGGAACAGTACCTAAGATACTGTACCTAAGTTTTGTCCTTTGCATAAATTTAATTAAATTTATTATTATTATTTTGTATATTTAAACTCTCTATTAAAGTCTCGGCATGATAAATTTTCTTTAAATATTAGAATATATGGTTTCATATACAAACATAATTATATTATTATTGTGTAATAATAAGATATACATAATTCTATATACAAATACAATCATAATTAATACTTATTAATAACTATCATAATTATTAAATTTCATATTTAGAAGAAAAAATATGAGAAATAAATCATATTATGTTACTTTCCAATGCATTGCACAGGTGACTAACTAAAGATTTGGATCCGATGCAATTATTATACCATGCAAGTACCGTGTTTGTGTAGAAGGTTTCATGTTGATGATTAATGGCTAAACTAAGGTTGATCAATTTGTTGCAACTTTCTAAAGGTTATAATTGGGTCCAACATTGCTAAAAATAAGATACTTTTCCTCAAAATTTGTGAACACGCCCAATTAGACTTTCTTTAAATGTTGTATTCATGATGCAATGATTGAGATCTTTATTTTTTTTTGGTAGAAACAATGATTGAGATCTGCACTATGCAATTACCACGCCTCACCCAAGTGAGATGTAAAAGTAAATAAGATGTTTTTAAAAAAGAAAAGGAAATGTATTAACTTTTTCATCTCACATGGTGTGGTAATTGCATGCTATTGCACTGGATCCAAATCGATGATGCATTGCCTGAATTAATGGCATGGATGGCACCGATTCTGATAGGCAGCTACCAATACAAGAGTATGAAATTCAAGAATGGTATTCAGCTTACAATACTGCAACAAACATAATGGGTTTACAGAATTCATGTACAATAAGTCAATAACAGCCACAAATGTAAGCTACCAAAGATAAATCATAGCAAACATGCAAAATGATCTAACAGAAGAAAGGGAATAAGAAAGCAGGTGTCTGCGAGTGCATTCTGACAGAATTCTAACACTTGTGTAGATAATGCAAAGTACATTCAGAAAGTTATACAGAAGATATCATACCTTCAATTAGGCTTCACTTGACTATGGGCATGAATTTTGCAATGCTTCATCACGAGACATCATTTCTTCATAAAAATTGCAGTGATTCATGAAGCAAATTAGCTAGTTAGAATTTTGCAGTGATTCACAAAGCTAATTAGCTTTATATATATATTAACAAGTCTCCCCGTCCTAGTGTCACAACAATTTGCAGTTGACGAGGATTACAATCATATTGTGCATTTCCGATTATAAATGTAAGATTTTGCAAAATATAAGTAGGCAGCCAAATTTATTATACTAAGTCCAGCAAGTAGCCAATAAAAGTAATCAAGATGTGCCCGATTAAGATTATTGGCAAACCAACTATCTTGACCATCCACATCGGTTGCTTTCTCAATGGCAGAAATAAGAAAGCTACTTAAAAAGCTCCCCACGCCAAAGATACTCAGGTAGAGGCCAAGACCCACACTCCTTAATTCATTTGGGACCTGATCGTAGAAAAACTCTTGTAGACCAACCATGGTGAAAACATCAGCAATTCCAAACAAGACGTATTGAGGAACCAACCACCATATGCTCATTGGGATTGTCACATTTGGCAAATCGACCAACCCATATTCTTGAGCAGTTTTGAGTCTAATAATCTCAACTAAAGCTGCAACTACCATGGAAGCAGCAGATAAAAGCATCCCGATTCCAATTCTCTGTAGCATTGTGATGCCAGAGGGTATCCTGCTACAAGATCTTGCTATAGGCACAAAAATACGATCATATACGGGAATGAAGACAACAATGGAAAGGCTGATAAAGGATTGAAGAGAAGCAGCTGATATGTCAAAGCCTGGCACAACTTTTCTGTCCATAGTAGCCCCTTGCTTGGTAAAGAAAGTTGAGGACTGTGCAAAGACAACAGCATACACCAAGCTTGTCACCCATATTGGGACAAGCCTTAGAACCGCTTTTGCTTCTTCAACCTCGCTGATGCTACACACCACTCCATCTTCCTTAGAACCATCTGGTGCAAGCAAAGCTTTGTTGAGGAACCTACCATATCATAGAATCCAAATCACGATTAAAGATGAGTTTTTATCTAAGCAACCGATTAAGTTTTTTCGTTTTTTTAAAGGTAATTAATTATTCTTTTTGTAAGTTGGCATCCATCAGTTTGACTACACAAGGAGCAAGAGTTCTCCAATAGTTAGGAACCTAGTAAGGTGCCTGAGTTATTTTAGCAATATAATAATGGAACTTGCTTTAATGTAACAAAGAGTTAACCTCAAAGGGTTGGATTGTGTGGTCCATCGGCTTCAGATTTAAGGGATCTAAGTTCTTATAGATTTTGACCCACATGTGAGACATAAATGCACATGCCTGTCAATAAACCAGGTGCTCAAAGAGCCCTAGGATGCAAGGACACGGGTACGATAAGGCGACACAAGCAATTTAAAAAAAAATTATAACATGATATCGTTACAACACAGGTATGACATGGGTACAATACCCCAAATGAAGTGTCCATGCACCCTAGATAAATATTCAGCATCATGACCAAAAATTCTTTCAAAAATGAAGCATTTCAAAGCTGCATGATAATGCAAAGGAACAAATAAAATGACAGTAAATGTAATACTCCCAGCGAACAATACTTAAAATATTTGGAAGAATAAATCTGAAAATGCTCACATTTTAAAATAATGTCAACAAGAAAATAGCCTTGGTTAATTCTAGAATAAAAACGAGGTGACTCATATCAGATGCCACGTAAAATACAATAGTTTTGAGTAGTTATTTATGAGAAATAAATTATTATTGAATTGTGAGTCCCATGAGAGAGGCCTGTTTGTGGCCTAATGAATCAAAATTTTATATTGAATCTATCTTGTACTAGCTTTTGCATTCCTTTTTTGAGGAAAGATACAATTTGTCCACCTATAATATAATATGGAAATGGTCTAAAAAATTGCACTTTGCCCATTTGAGGTCAGTTTTCTTTAGAGCCCAACTTTGCCATCAAAATATGCACATAGAAATCACATGCTTTAAATAGCACTTTACCCATTTGTGGTTTAGATAAACAGAACTTTGCCCACAAATTTTAGAGAAAAGGAACTTTACCCATGTCCAGTGTTTATAATTCTTGATTGTATAATAACTTTTGATAACCAAGCATAACAGACATTAATAGAGTGACCCTTAGGTGGATGAAGTGTCACTCTTTTTTTTTTTTCGGGTAAATTTACACATGCATCCAGTGGGTTTGAACCCATGACCATAGCATGCACCCTATCTTATGTGAGTACGTGTAATTTGAGCTAGAGCTTAGTAGCAAATAAACTGTCACTTTTATAAACACAAGGAGCAGTTCCCTCCACCCGCACCCCCACCCCCTCTTTTTTTCTTTTTTCCTTTTTAATCTAAAGAGAATAAGTTGAAAGTTATTTGTCTTACTTGAATTCTTCCGAACTTTGGTGAGGCAGAGTCCCACGAGCTTCCTCTTCAATAGCTATGGCCGAAGGGGTAGTTCTCCAATTCCACACTACCGCAACAAACACTCGACCAATTCTTAAAAAAGGACTTTTCTCATCTTCTTTGATACTGTAACGATAAGTCTTAGTTCCAAGCAAAAAAATGACCAGCGCAACAATCATTGCAATACAAGGTAAACCAAAACCAAGACCCCAACTAAGGTTTTCTTGAATATAGTTTAACATCCAAAGTGTTACTAAGCAACCTGCACATGTACTAAAATACCACCAATTGAAGAATGAGCTTTTGGCTTTGCACTCTTCTGCATTTTGACCATCAAATTGATCGGCCCCAAAAGCTTGAACACAAGGCTTGTGTCCACCTTGCCCAAGTGCTACTAGATATAGAGAGCAGAAGAATAGGATTACTTGGGGCTGAGGAGGAGAACATGAAAGAAATTTACTGGCGCCTTGACAGTTAGAAGAGTTGAGAGACGGTAGCATTGACAACAGAGTCAACAAGCCAAGTCCCTGTGATTCATCCCATTCCCAGTCAAAAATGATTAGCAATCAAAGATGATTAAAGTTTAATAATAACGTGCTTGAAAGACATTGACAATCATTTCCAATAAATTCAAATAAACATTTCCAGGGCACTCACGGAAAATTACTAGAAATTAAATTTAAACTCTCTAAGTTATGTCAAGCAACCCTCGGATCCCACTTAGTGGGCTCAAAATACATACAATAACCTGCAAACAACAGGTAGCAAATATGTCTGAGACTCGAGCACAAGACCTCAAGGTATAACACCACTAAGGCTTCCATATTTTGCACGTCTTTCATTGATAGTGTAACTGTGTAAATGTGCTCACAAGCCACACTTATCCCTGTATTGAAATGGATTATTCATGACATACATGCTAAAATGGTTATTTTAGCCTACAAGTCTATAACTAGAGTTTTAAACCAGAGCAAAATGGTAAAGTGTAAAACATTGATAACAACAAGAGTACAAATCATCTGCCTCTTATATTTTGGAATGACAACTTTCCTTCACCAAATAACATGGGATTGAATTGGGTGCTCACATTGGTTTGGACTACCTCATGTGATGGGGGCATAACTTGCAGCCAGGTTTAAAGACTTTGAAGAGGCAAGGGAAAGCTGTTTCTAGCGCTCAAGCATTGAATACCTCTCCAAAGAAGCCACTACTTGAAGGCCAATTGTGTTTTTATTTCTTATGCAGGAGCCACTACTTGAAGGATCAAGCTTTTTGACTGAATTTTCACTATTTGTGAAAGATGCCAGTCCATAACCCAAGCTCAAAGCTTTTAGCAATAGAAAATTATTAGGTACTTTCATAATATCATAAATGCGTAGACCTCCTCTCACATGAATGATGAGTTTCACTAATTAAATTCATGGTGGGAGTAAACATTTATAGTATGAGAGTATACAATAATTTTCCGCAAACAATAGGGTATAAATATAGACTTTCCTAAAATGGTTCGTTCCCTAATAATAATAAGTGGGTTTCAGTTAACTCAGTCAATCAAATAAAAGTACCAGTTAGTCTACTGAAATTCAGATTCTATCGTATCTATTGAATGAAAAAAAAAAACTAACCAGGATGTAGATGAGAGAGGCAATGACAACGGTGCGGTAACGACCCAGAAAAGAATCGGCGACGAATGCGCCAAACAGAGGAAGCAGAGACGCCGTGCCGGACCAGGTGTTGACATTCCGGGCGGCGGTGGCGGTGGACTGGCCGAGTGGGCCGGTCAAATAGGTGATGAGGTTAGAGCTGATCCCATAGTAAGCAAACCTCTCCGCCACTTCCACGCATATGATGAAACCTGCGGATCTCCAACCCCCCGACTTGGATCTCAACACTGGTTGCCCTTTGTGGTCAACTGCACCATCCACGGTATCCAATAGCAGTAGCGGAATTTCCATGTCAGACTCAGAGATGGCCTTTGCTTTTCTCAAATTTTTTTTTTTTTTTTCCCTTCTCTGTTTTCAATTTGTAGACGGCTTCATTGGCAAGCGTATTCTTCACTTTTTTCTTTTCTTTTTTTGATAAACAACACACACCTTTTATTAATTAAAAATTAGAAATCACATCCTGGAGCATATTCTTCACTTTTTTTTTTGACTGAGAAAGGTAGCATATTCTTCACATTTGGTTTGGCACGATTGTAATTTTTTTTTTAAAGGTTAAAATACAAAATTTAACCTCTAATTTTTTTTTTCAAGATTTTATTTCAGTTCTTTAATTTTATTTTTATTCATTTTAGTCTTCTAAGTTTAGATTTATTTAATTAAAGTTTTTCTTTCAATTTTTGTTAATTTTTTTAAATCTAAAAAATATTTTTCAATCATTAATTAAATTTTTTAATTTATATAATTTAAAAAAAATTTAAAAATTGAAAAATTAACTGCAACATATAATAAAAGTTCATAAAAAAAATTCTTAATTGAATATAAACTTGAAAGTTAGAGAACTAAAATAAATAAAAACAAAGTTAAATGACTAAAATGAATTTTGATGAAATATAAAGAATGAGTTTTGCATTTTAGCAATTTTTATATGTAAGTAAAACATCGATGGTTTTTATCTTATGGATCTATTAACAAGTGCCTTTAAGGCATTAATTAATAGACTATTTTATAAAAAATTTAATGTCACTTTCATGGACAAATAAAATAAAAAACTGTTAAAAAAATTACTCTCAATTATGTTTTTAGTGTCTTTTTTGGTTTTTTTTTTTTTTTACAACTTTTTTTTCTTCATAAATCTCATCATTTCTACATGTATAGAAATAAAGCTACTATAGCTTTATTTGGATTACGTCTGCATTTTCACGCAAACGCGTTTTTGGGCTTTTTATTATTATTATTATTTTTTTTTATAATTCCAATGCCTGGTGCATTGTTCATGGGACATGAATAGTGCATTTAGGCTTGTGAACAGTAATTTTAAAAGTGAATAGTAATCGAAAAGTTATTTTTTATTGTTTTCAGTAAAATAAGTGGTATCCAAATGCACACTATATAAAAAAAGAAATAAAAAATAAGACTAAAATGCAAAACACGCCCTCTATATTTCACCAAAATTCATTTTAGCCATCTAATTTTGTTTTTGTTCATTTCAGTCCTCTAACTTTCAAATTTATTCAACTAAGACTTTTTCATTAACTTTTGTTATAGGGTATGATTAATTTTCCATTTTTTAAAATTTTTTTTCAAATTTTTTAACTAAAAAAAAATTTCAATTAATGATTCAAATTTTTTTTTTTAATGAAAATTGACAAAAAAAACCTTAATTGTATAAATCTGAAACTTGGGGAACTGAAATGAATGAAAGTAAAGTTAAAAAACTAAAATGAATTTTGAAGAAACTTAGAGGGTGAATTTTGAATTTTAACCCAAAAATAATTTTTAAAATCTATTTTTGACCTAATTGTTTTATAGACCTCTTCATTCCACCACAAATTTGCCCCAGCTCATGTTCCCTAGCCTAAATTCTACGGCCGTTATTTTCAACATTTGGAACACTAATGCACCAAAAATTTTCTTTTCAATTCAATTGGGGTTGATTGTCACATTTGTGGTTTAAGAAAGACATTAGACATAACCTCATTATTTAGGATAGAAAATAAAATTTTTAATTTTTATTTTTATAATTCAATAGTTTTTTTTTTTTTTTTGAGTAACTTATATACGATAGTATAAGAGAGCAGTCTATGCCACTAAGCATCCCGAATTCTTAACTACTATTAATTCTCAATTTTAGAAGTTTTGAGCTTCTAGAATAAAAATGGATGACAAAATATCTCATGTACAACTAGAGATACTAGCTAGCCTAAACTAAACGAAAGCCTTACGTCCTTACAATATTTATAGTGCAGTATTCATGAGATAAAATCTGCATTTTTATGTACTTCCCCATCCATATATTTGGCTACAACAACTTCACTTGCAATGATACTATATTTACATTGTGCTTGGCCTCTTATAAATGTAAGATTTTGCAAAATACAAGTACGCAGCAAATGCTACTACACTGAGTCCAGCAAGTAGCCAGTAAAAGTAATCAAGATGTGCCCTATTAAGATTATTAGAAAACCAACTATATCTACCATAACCACCAGTGGCTTCCTCAATGACTGAGACAAGGAGGCTGCTTAATAAGCTGCCCAAACCGAGAATACTTTGGTAAAGAGCAATACCCACACTCCTTAATTCACTTGGGACCTGATCATAGAAGAACTCTTGCAAACCAACCAAGGTGAAAACATCGGCAATTCCTGACAAGACATATTGAGGAACCAACCACCACACACTCATTGGAATAGTCACATTTGGCCTATCAACCAACCCAAGTTCTTTAGCAGTATTAAGCCTTTTTATTTCAACTAGAGCCGCAACTACCATGCAAGCAGCAGATAAAAGCATCCCAATTCCAACTCTCTGTAGCATTGTGATGCCAGAGGGTTTAGTGGTGAAAGTTCTTGCTATAGGTACAAAAATACGGTCATATAAAGGAATGAAAAGAACAATGGCTAGGCCAATAAAGAACTGTAATGAAGCTGCTGGTATCTTAAAGCCTGGAAAAAGTGTTCTGTCTAGGGTAGCCCCTTGTTTGGTAAAAAAAGTTGAGGCCTGTGCATATACTATTGCGTATACCAAGTTTGTAGCCCATATTGGAAAAAGCCTAAGAACTGCCTTTGCTTCTTCAACCTCACTAATAGTATAAACCTTACCTTCTTCTTTATGATGGTCTGGAGACAGCAAGGCTTTATTAAGAAACCTGCCACATTAGAAGATACAAATTGCTATGTTTAAGATAACTTTTGGTCTAAGTAAGCAATTCAAAACCTCTTTATTAGTTTCGTAAATGAAATGAGCAATTCTAAACCTTTTATTAGTTAATAATATTTGCAATTAAGACCAAAATAAACTCTATCAAAAGTTGGTGGAACTTCACACACAAACTCCCATACTCAAATCACACTTAATCAAAGGGACTCTCACTCTCAAATGAAAATATAATGGAATTAAGAAAAACTCTTTTGTATTATTATTTCTTTTCTTCACTCTTAATTACAAATAGACAGATATTTGGGCCATATATACTACACCATATAACTTTCAACTTTGATTACATTTATTATATAAGTCATCACATTTATGAACTTTCAGCTTAACATAAAAGAGATTTCTCACATGTATTGATTCAATTGTTATTTAATTCATATAAGTCATGTTATTAATGAGATTTTAGTTAAAACAAGTAACTTCTAACATCCCCCGGTGGGCCTGGTCACTCCAAGGCTAGCATTTGTAAATAGTGTCTTATTTGAGTGGCTTGGTGTGTATATCTAAAACCTTGATCGTGTGACAGCAGGAACTCAAGTTGAACTTTTTTTTTTAACAAATACATTCTCGGATAAAATGATATATTGTATCAATGTTTCTTACTTCTATTTTGAAATGATAGTTTATTTACAAAAAAAAGGGTGTGGCTGGCTTACCTCCAGTACTTTTTTAACTGGAATCTTCTTTTGTTTTAATGAGAGACTATTACGTCACTTACTAACTAAATAAAATGTGGAGATTAAAACTCACTATCACTTGTCGTTGTATATTTAAAATAAAAGGATATGTCCAATTAAAAAAATATTGGAGGTAAGCCAAACCCACAAGAGAGAGCGATAACTTATAGCCAACAAATATCTTTATGGCTTCTACTTGCGGCAAATGCAGCTCCTTTAATAAACTTCTGAGCCAAATCCTATGACAAACACTAGCGGTTGTAGCAACATACCCAACTTGACAAGAATGTTATAATTTGTTACTTCTTGGAAGTTCATGTGAATGTAATATTTGTCGCCCCCCACCCCCCCCCCCCCCCCAACACACACACACACACACACACACATATATATATATATATATATATACTATTTTTACCATCCATATCTCTACCCACAAATACTATCACAATAGTCCACAAATTCAAACTCTATAAAAGTTGATTAATGTAATCCAAAGTCAAATATAGCTTCCAAGTAGAAAAGAATTTTATTGGAAATCTTCATACAGATCATAGTCAATGCTTTTATGTAGCGACTAACGAGTCCGACACCAAAGAGAATGTATGGTATTATATATGCATGTTAGGCATCCCATACTTCGAACCATACTCTTGAAAATTTTTGGATTTGCCTTGTCTTTGTTATCATGCTTTAGCAGTTTAACGTTATATCCACGGAGGTGCTTATTGGCTTGCAATCTTACATCTTAAATTTCTTAAGGATTTCCGAAACACAAACTTCTTGATAAATGAAAATCATATCCTTTGTTAGCTTCATCTAAATTCTAAGATAGCAGGTCATAAGAGCATCCATAGCAATGGGGTTAAAAATTTAGCTTTTTAGCTCCACTAAAAGTTATTTTATCTATTTTACCTATACACATACTGCAGCAATGGATTTATTTTAGCTTCCAACATAATAAAATAATATAAACATTACAATAAAATAATATATCCTCTATAATAAAATAATATATCCCACTACCAAAAAAATCCATAGCACTAACCACACCATCTCTACCATCAGCCACACCCACACCCACACCCACAACCTCCACCACCACCACCGGCCACAACCACCACTCTACTTTGGCAACCACAACACAACATAGAAAAAAAAAAAAAAAAAAAAAAAAAAAAAAAAAAAAAAAAAAAAAAAAACCACAACCACAATCACAACCCCATCACCACCAGTCACCACAAACCACCAGCCATGACAACCACAACCCACTGCCATTGCTACTGCCACAACCACAACCATAAACCACAAAACTCATAGCCAAAATCTACAAAACCCACTGCCAAAGCCAAAATCATCCACCACCACCACAACCAAAATCCACAAACCCATTGTCAAAATCATCCACCACCACGACCATAGCCAAAATCAACCACCACCATTATAGCCACCAAACCCATATGAAAATACATTTAAAAAAAAAAAAAAACACTTAATCACAGCAAAGAGAATAGAGAGATAGGCGGTAGCGGTGGCTTGCGGCTTGGGGAGGACAGTGTCGGCGTGAGTCTGATCGGCGAAAGAGAAGTGGGCGGAGGCATGGGTCGGAGACGTGGATCAGCGGCTTGGGGCTTGGGTTGGCTTGGGGCTTGGGTCAGCTTGGGCCAGTGACGTTGAGGACGGCGGAGGCGTGTGTCGGAGTCTTGGGGCTTAGGTCGGCTTGGGCCGGTGACGTTGAGGCCGGTGGAGGCGTGGGTCGGAGAGCACGGAGTGACTGAGAGAGAGAGAGGCTTTTAATCATTGGCCAAATAAAAAATTATTATATTTTTAGCTCTCATGAACAGTGCACATCTATCTATAGATGTGCACTGTAGCAGTAGAGCTAAAAAAAATAGATTTAGCTTAATTGTTGGAGCATCATTTTAGTGGCAGTGTAACTAAAATTTAACAATATAGCAATATAGCCACACTGCTGCAAATGCTTTAAGTCCAATAATCATTTCAAAATCCCGAACCTTTTCCTTGGATCCTTGTCCTTGACCATGTCTATGTCTTGACCTTCTTTGAGTACTTTCATGACATCCTTTCTCATTCAAGGTAAGCTTGTATTGTTTAACAGGCTCCAAAGTCTCTTGCTTCTTATTGTTAAGCCTTTCTTCATGTGGGCTTGTAAAAATCCAATGAGTTGGTCAACGATTGAAGGATATTTTTTACCATACAGGCATCGTCCAATTTCTTAACACATCTTTTCAATTGATTCACAATAGCTATCAACCTTGAAAAATAATCCGAAACTGATTAGGATTCTTTCATGTGTAAGGTTTCCAACTCATCTCTCAATGTTTAAACGCGAGCATTCTTAACTAGTTAACATTATTAATTACTCCCTTCAAAGAGTTTGAAGGATCTCCTATGATTTTTTGGATGAAGTTGCATTTACAACTTTCTCAAATATGGTTTCATCTAAACCATGATAGATTAACGTTAGAACTTATTGATCTTTCTTAGAGTCTTATGCAAAGCTTCCTTCTAATTTTGAGTCAAAGATGCTTCATCTTGTAAATACACATATATTTCTTCAATATCTCCCGCGTGTCTGGGGATCTAAGTAATGCTTTAAGTCAGATACTGTGATCCAATCCAATCTAATCCAATCAAATTCGCATAAATTGGGTTGTCACAATTTCTTAGGCTCCGTTTGGGAGTTCATAAGGGAATGAAATAGAATGATCATATATAAGGGAATGGAAATGAATGGAATGGAATTAACCAACCCTGATTGGATGTTTTAAAATAAAGGAATGGAAATGAATGAAAATAAATGGAATGTAAGTAATCTTATTTGGGAGCAACATGGAGGGAATGAAATGGAATCATTTTATAACAATATTACTATTAGACCCCTATTTTAAAATAAAGAGTTGAATATATAGGGGTATTTTGGAAGCTTTAGTAAAAAATCGTTAAATCTAATTTCATTTACTCAAATTCCTCCCAATTTCAGGGGGAATGAAAATTTGAGATTTTAAGGGAATAGAGAGGAATGAGTGTTCCCTCTTACTCATTCCATTCCCTCCCACTTAAACTCCCAAACAAAGGAATGAGCTTTTCTTTTCCTCCATTAAAACTTCCAAATAAGGAAAGGGAAGAATATTCTAAAATTATTTTTTTTCATTCCTTTCCATTCCATTCAATTTCCTCCTCCCAAACGAGGCTTTAGGGAATTACAATCGCTCCTACTTAAATTCTTGACGTTCTCATCAATGCCCACGTTGTGCTGTAGTGCCCTTAAGCTACATGGAGTCACCGAGTTTGCTTTAACAACATTTGTAATGACCCAAGGAAAAGCAGTTGTCACATTTATACTATACCCCAAAAGGACTAGGCTAGTCATAATTAAGAATTCTTATAGTTGGTAATAAATTTCAAATCAACCTAGTATATGCCTAATGTGATACTCATCACATACTTCTATATAACATGCACTCAATCAATATAATTAACTTGGGGCATCACAGTGTGTTTCCTTTTTATAATTAACTTGGGGCATCAATATAATTCTTCTTCTCTCTATATCTAGGGTTAAGTAAAACATCTTTTTGTCATAGTAAAGTGTTATATCCTACAAGGATGTAAGGGTCCTACAGTAAGGAACCGCAATTTCCCTCTAGGATTTTATTCCATAATCGTCTTAAAGTTCCATGGTAATGCAATAATGCATTATGTAGCAGTTGCATATACAATGTATGCAGTCGTCCTAACAAATGATAATTAAAATAATAATCTGTGGTAGTCTATTAATTTTGACTCGATCTATGTTCTTGTCTTAATATGTGGATGGATTTCAGTTCTTGAAATTTTAAAAAAAAAAATGTTCTTATTACTTAAGAAATTTAAGGAAAATGAAACAATCAAATTCAAATGCTAAATACACTCAAAACTGACTCTACTTAGATTAAAAAATGATAGGTTGAGTGGTTTTAATAGGATATGTGAATACCAGTTGAAAATTTGGAAAGTGTAAGGTCTTGTGGCCTACGAAAACAACTACACTACTTCATTGAGCTTTCTGCTTTTCTAATATCCTTTCTTTCTAATGTATCAATAAGTATAATTAAGATGATAATCATTTCTCTTACTTGAATTGTTCAGAGCTGTGGTGTGACGCTCCACAAGCTTCCTCTTCAATAGCTATTGTCGAAGGGGTAGTGTGACAATTCCTAACTGCGGCAACAAATACTCCACCAATTCTCACAAATGGGCTTGTCTCATCCCTTTTGATACAGTACCTGTAAGTCCTAGTTCCAAGCAAGAAGATAACCAGTGCAATTATCATCAAAATGCAAGGGATTCCGAATCCAAGGCCCCAGCTAAGGTTGTCTTGTATATAACTTAAGGCCAAAACTGTTACCGCGGCACTCCCACATACACCAAGAAACCACCAATTAAAGAATGAGCTTTTGGCATTCCGCTCCTTTGGATCTTCTCCATCAAATTGATCAGCTCCAAAAGCCTGAATGCAGGGCTTGTGTCCTCCTTGCCCAACTGCTACTAGATATAGAGAGAAGAAGAATAAAATCACTATAAGCTTAGGACAACATGACATGGATTTGTTGGTGTCAACGTAATCAGCGAGAGATGGAAGCACAGCTGATAGGGTCAACAAGCCTAGTCCCTGTGATTCATTTCAGTCCACATCAAAGATTATCGTCAAAACATCATAGAAGTTTAAAACATAATGTTGAAACAGTAGTGCATTACCAATAAGAAAAAAAATAGATTTTAACAAGAATATCTTGACAAATTTGTTACTAACAATAAATAAATAAATAATAGGTAAAGATCTTACAAACCAGTAAAAGTTTCAAAATGAGTTTGAACATAATGAGATAATAAAATATAAAAATAATAATGAAAATAATTATAATTATAAACAAGCATGTAATACACATGACAATTTAAAAAAAAAAATGAAAAGTGCTAAATAACATATATTCAAACCCAAAAAAAAAAAAATTGAAAAAACCTCAATTAAAATTATTTGCATCGAGCCACATATTGTCAGTTGTCACCTCCAAGTAGGATTTGAAACCAAGAATGGAAAGCAAATAATATAAGAGGGATGAGAATATTTTCCCACCCCACCCCGCTTTGCTTCTCATGGATTTTCCCCTCTTTGCAAATGTGGTGAGGTAGGAATAGGTTTAGGCTTTTTAGCCCTGCCCCGCTTTCTTAGTGTTAAAGAATTAATTTGTATTACTAAATATTTAAATGCATAAATATTAAAACTTTTTATTTTATTATGATATTATTATCTTATTAAACACTTTGGATAATATATTATTTAATCCTTACTAAAAATTAATATGATCTGATGTAATAAATTTAATGTAATTTTAATTATATTTATATTAATGAAACAAATTTTATAAATTTAAAAAAATTGTAATAAGTATGGTGGGACAGATTACTATGAAATAAATTTTTGCAAGACGAAAATAAGATAAGGCAAAATGAAGACATCCACCCTGGCACGCCTCATCCTAGCGGAGAATAATTGAAGCCATATATTATTAAACAAAGTAAGAAAGGGGGTCACATCAAAAGAAGAAAAGTAAAGAGAGAGGTACTGAGGGCGACGTACCAGGATGTAGATAAGAGTAGAAATAACTATGGTGCGGTAGCGACCAAGAAAAGAATCAGCGATAGAGGCACCCAATAAAGGCAGCAACTGCGCGGTCCCAGACCACGCATTCACGTTCTCCGCTGCAGTCACCGTGGACTGTCCTAGTTGCTCCGTCAAATACGTTATTAGATTGCAGCTTATTCCAAAGTATGTAAACCTCTCCGCCACTTCCACACCTAAACACATAAAATGTAATTAACCTTTTTATTCATTAACTTTCTTTGCTGTAAGCTGTTAGTAATCATTATAAGACAATATATAAATATGGAACATAAACCTCAAACGAGCTGCAAGAACACGAGTAGTGCGAGTTTTTTTTTACTATACCTAGCATGAAAGAAGCGGACCTCCAACCGCCGGAGTTGGCTCTGAGGACAGGGTTGCCTTTGTAGTCAACAGCTCCGGCCACCGTGCCTTCCAATAGCGGAGTTTGAGACTCCTCCGTGTAGGAATTGTTAGAGACAGAGATGGCCATTTTCTTCACGAATACTCTCTCTCTCTCTCTCTCTGTACTGCAACTTCGTTTTTAAGTAACACTTCAACGGTCTCAGCCAAAAAAAAAAGTAACACTTCAACGGTTCAATCATTTAGGTGTTGTTTGGATAAGTGAGTTTTGAGTGATATGATTTTGTTTTCATCACTCATCATCCAAAATTTGTGGGATCCACGGAAATTTTTTTTGTTTGGACACCATCACTCATGATCCATGACTCAGTTTCCATCACTCAATTCTTTGATTTTTGAGTTATGAGTTATGGAAACTGAAAACACATTTTAGCTGTTTTCATAACTCATAACTCATAACTCAATGGCATTTTTGTAATTATATACACATGGAGGGACCCACAGCCGCAACTTTTGACCTTTGACTCTTTTTTTTTTTTTTCACTGGTTGGTCTTCCGTTATTATTTTTTTTTCTTCACTTATTCTTTCTTCACTGTCAGTTCTTCGTCTCTTTCTCTTTTTTTTTTTTTTTCACTGTTCGGTCTTGACTCTTTTTTTTTTTTTTTCACTGGTTGGTCTTCCGTTTTTCTTTTCTTTTTTTCTTCACTGATTCTTTCTTCAGTCCTTCGTCTCTCTTTTTTTTTTTTTTTTTTTTTTCACTGGGTTCAGTGAGTTTGGTTTTTTTTTTAATTATTTTTTTTTCTCACTGGGTTCAGTGAATTTAGCTATTGGGGGTTGAAGGAAAAAAAAAAAAAAAAAAAAGGTAAAAGCTACACAAGGTACAAGTATGGGGCCCACAAATAATTGAAAAATATTGAGTGATGATAAGTGAGTGATGGTGCCAAACAAGATGGGGTGTTTTAAGTGATGAGTGATAAGTAATAAGTGATGAGTGATGAAAACTCAGTAATGAGTGATGAGTGATGAAAACTGAGTGATGAATGACCATTTTTTTAAACCAAACAAGGCCTTAGCTTTCGTACATCACACGGTATTATGACTGTTTACTTTTTTTATTCAAATTTACGAACGAATTATTGGGTTTGTCTCCTTTTTCAATCATACGATACCAAGTTGCCAACTGCCGATTAATTTGGTCCACAGTCTTCAGAAGTAGCTTTAGAATCTTTTATTATCCGCATGGATTGCGTTTTTATCTTATGTGTCTACGTTGGCATTTGTAGTCCGTGGAACCCATGGCTACAGCGCAGTCCATCAAAACGCCCACAACTGAAAAACAGTGGATCTCGTGCATTGTTTATGAGACCCATAAATATATTTTTTAGCAAATTTTTTTTTTAAAATTGGGTTTTACGGCGCTATTTATACATTTAAAAATTATTTTGGTACAATATTTTTAATTTTCAATTTTCAGCAATAAACGATATCCAAACATAATCTTAGATTTTTAAATTAGATTTACTTGTTGCGTTGGAAAGTTAATAAAGAATATTTGTCCTTTAAAAATGTATTTTTAAAAATTGTACATAAATAAATAATTTTAAAAGTTAAAAGGAAAAATTATTATCAAACACATCAATGAAAAAACTATAATAATTGATATTTCATGAGTCTCGAATATTTTGTAACACTTCTAAAATTTTCAAGATTTTAGTCAATAAAATCAAGATATTTCAAAATGTGGGGAAATTGCATTTTACCCACCTGTGATTTGGCCCATTTTAATAGTGTCTACCCGTGATTTAAAAGTTGTCACTTAACCCACCTGAGGTGGCCTCCGTTAGACCCCCGTTACCCACCTCTGCCTTGTCACTGTTAAAAATAGGGGTAAATATGTCTTTCTCATTATATTTTATGCCTCTCTCCTCTTTTCTCTCATTCTTCTTCTTCTTCACAATCAAAACCCAGAAATCCATGTGAACATACACCCACAAATTGCTGGATTTTATCTTTACCCTAGGCTTTCTCTCTCTAAAACTCTAACCCCTTCTCTTTTGCTGGGTTCTCTAAAAAAAAAAAAGACCCAGATTTGCAAGTAAAAAAAAAAAAAAAAAAACTGCAAAAAAAAAAAACCCTAGCAAAGACCCACAAGGCAACGAACAGTGGAGATCTGTTCCTTTCACGCATCCTTCGACTTTCAAAACCATCTCCATGGAAGAAGATCTCAAAAACAAGGTAAAGTCCAACCTATAATTTGAATGTAATTTATGAATGAAAAATTAAAGAAATTCACTGAAACTAGTAAATTAATCGCATTCAAAATTCACTCTTTCAGTTACAGCAATTTTTTTCTTTTCCTTTTCTTCAGTTTCTCAGCAAACAAACAGAGAATGAAGAAACAGAATTTCAATAATCTCTTCGAAATCAACTGAAGCAAGTAAACTAATCACATTTAAATTTCACTGACACAGTAACCTTTTATTCCTTTTCCTTCATTTTCTCAGGAAACAAACAGGGAATAAGGAAATAAAATTTCCAAAATCTCCCTAGAAACTTTGAAGAAAGCGACCGAAACTAGCAAACTAATCAAACTTAAATTCTCATTGACACACACTAACTTTCTATTTTCCTTTCCTTCAGTTTCTTAGCAACCAATCAGAGAATAAAGACACCAAATTTCTGCAATCTCTCTAAAAGCTTCAGTTATTTTTTTTTTCCTTTTTTTCAGTAAATTTTTTCCAATTCCATTAACACAAAAGAAAATTATATTTTCCTTTTGGTTTTCTTGGTAACCAAACAGAGGATTAAAAAATGAGAGATAATTTCTAGGGTTTTAGGAAGTTTCATTTTATTTTTTTTTTGGGTGTTTATTCAACGTTACCTGTAAAGTGACTCTGGTGAAGTTGCGAGAGTAGATGAAATCGGCAGTGGGGGCAATTTCATAATTAGATTCCAAGTCCATGGCTGAAGATCAAGTTGATATGGAGGAAATGGGTTTGGGGTTCTAAGGTAGAGAGAGGGAGAGAGCTCGTTCCTTTTTTTTTTAGGGTTCTATTTAGGTTCTAATTTTGGCTTATATAGTAAAGAGGATTTTCTAACGGAAATGGCAGAGGTGGGTAACGGGGGTCTAACGGAGACCACCTCAGGTGGGTTAAGTGACAACTTTCAAACCACAGGTAGACACTGTTAAAACGGGTCAAACCACAGATGGGTAAAGTACAATTTCCCCTCAAAATGTTTTTTCTTTCTCCTTTTTATATATTCGTTTGGCAAAGATTATTTTTAACAACTTATTTTACTATTCAACTTATTTTTGCTACTATTCATAAGTCTCACTGCACTTTTGGTATTATTTATGGGTCCCACTGTACTGATTCAGCTAACCTTTACCTTTATTTACAGTACTTTCAGCAAAAAAAATTTCAATTTCAGCAAAATAAGTATATCTCAAATGGACCTTATATATGGTAAAGGGTGTGTGAATGCATTGTTTATGAAACAATCCAATAAGCCCCACTCCATTAAAAAGTAGTAAAAACCGATAACAAATACTTCTTTAACGGAGTATTTTTTTTTTTCAATATCTTGTAGTTTCTGATGGCTTATTAGTTAAATATGAAACAAAATATATATTTTTTGGTAGCTTATTTTCACCCAAAAAATAAATTAAAAAAAAAGGCAAAAGAAAAACTTTTTGCCAAACGAACACTAAACGTACTATAACTCTTCAAAAAAAAAGTTCACCGACTTAAATTAAAAACTCAACCTTAACTAGTACACACTTAATAAGCACTCATTAATGATACCCTATATATATATATATATATATATATAAATATATATATATATATTATATTATATTATATTATATTATATTAATAGTATCTTTTAACATTTTTCATCAATATCACAATGGAGATATTTCTTATTAATATTTTAAGATATAGAGTCACAATGTTGTGAGTGGGTGCAATCTCACCTATCTATACATGAAAAAGATTTTGAGATATACATGAATCATATATAAATTATTTGTTTATTTTATAATTACGTCCACACAAAAATATATAAGGCCAAAGGCCAAATGTTAGGATTTGAAAATTGAAACTTCTAACATTTTATAGCTTGTGGATACATTAAATAAAAATAAACAAATATTTCCTAAAATCGTCCTTTAATAAATAAATAAATGTACTTACCAATATCTTATCCTTTGGTCTTTTCATTACATATTTTCTTGACAAGAAGTATCCACGTTCTCCATTAACCCCCAAAACCACAAACCACCATCCCAAAACCCCAAACTCATCAAAACTCTTGTATTAGTGAAAATAAAACCTCACACTCTTGACTCAATGCCCACTAGTGTCCTTCTGGGATTGGGACAACATTTATGACTCATTGGTTCTCCTATTTATAGGCGAATCCAACAGGCAAGGATGGAGCCATTCTTTCACTTTAGGGGGCAATCCCTAAAGTGAAAACATTAAAAATTGGTTAGAGATAGACAAAGTGGGTGGCTATTTCTATGGTACATTGCAACTTGTGATCTTGCGTCTCTCTCGTTTGGTCTTTCTGTTGTTGTTTTTTTTTTTTTTTTTCCCTATACTTTTTTTTTTCTTTGAAATATGATAGCATTCCCTACATGAATACTGAGTGGTGGGGCGTTAGAGACTAAAAGGACTCCCGAGTGTGTGCAGTTAATGTGTGGTGTGTTACAGTATGTGGGGTTGTTATGTTCAAAACAAGTAAGCAAAGTAGTACTGTAGTAGTAGTTATTAGCTTTCATAAAGTAGTACTAAATAATAGTTAGTGGTTTCAAGCTATTTCCTGAGCTTTGTGTTTGGCAAGGTTAAAATCCCCACTGGGGTTATTCATTTTTAATTTTTTACTCAACTAGCTGGTTGATTAGTTAAGAAACTATTTAAATTTTAATGAGATCAACGTTATTATTCAAATATGATCAACATAATTACACAATTAGAATGCAATTTTCTAATGGACTCTTTGAAATTGAAAGGGAGAGAGATATGCAACTTTTAGTACAAAATAAATTAAAATATGTGATTTTTAGGATTTAAAAAATGTCGAGTTCCATCATAAAGCCGATGTGAGAGGTCAAGAGGTTGTTTGTTTTTTTTTTTTTTTTATTTGTCATCACTCCTTACTCAAATTTCGTCACTCATCACTCATCACTTAAAATACTCAAATTTCCCCAACCCAACTCGTTTGGCAATCATAACTTAGTGACTTTGTTTAAAAAAAAAAAAAAAACTAAAAAGTCAAGATATACGGCTGGTTGCGTTGTTTAAAAAATAAAAAATAAAACAAAACAAAACCCAAAAAGTCAAACATTGCGGTTGAAATTTCAAAAGTTGTGGGTTTAATTACAAAAATGCCACATAACTCAGTTTTCCATAACTTGAAACACCAAAAATGTGTTTTCAGTTTTATAACTCATTACTTAAAAATCAGATAATTGAGTAATGGAAACAAAAACAGGAAACATAGCCAAACAAGTTTTCTTGGAGTTGATTCCATTTATTTTGAGTTATGGGTGATGGAAACAGAGTGATGGTTGATGGAAACATAAAAACCAAACAGCCCCCAAAATTCTAAAGTATTTATATAATACAAAAAAGTGAAAATGTGAAAATGCGCCTCCTCTCTCGCATATTCAACCCTCACTCTCGCTGGTCCCAATCTCAGGTCTCTCTCTCTCTTATCTACCTACATTATGGGTCTGTTTGGATTGAGCTTATTTTTGCTGAAACTGAAAATACTGTAACAAAATAATTTTTAAATATATGAATAGTACCATGGAACCCATTTTTAATGAAAAAGTTGTTAAAAAGTGTAATTTGTGGGACCTGTAAACAGTACACGAGAGCACTGTTCACGGGAAAAGTCAACGTTAACGGCTAAAAAAAAAAAAAAAGAAGAAGAAGGACGCGTTTACTGCGTGCAACTGTAATGTGGGTCCCATGCCCAAAACGCAAACACTGAAACGCAATAAACGCCGAAACCAAACGGGTACTATATACACTAGACACACTCACTCAATCTTTAGAATAATAATTTACTGCACTTACTCATTATGTTTTCAGATTGTGTAAAGGACCATTGAAATGCTGATTTCTGAGCAACGCATGTCTTCTAATGTTATTTGCAATGGTTATGATAAGGCTAGCTTTCTTTCGTTCTTTACTTATTATTGTGCTTACTATTTTATTTTATTTTATTTTTTGATTTTCTATTGTATTTTCTTAAAACTTTTAATCAGGGATTAATCACTGTTCGTAACGAATGGACTCGTAACGGGGTAAATCACTGGCCCAAGGAGGATTTTTCAAAGGGCTGGTGCTCCAACTTGAACTGAGAAACTCTCAATCAAACCCAAAACAGTCACTTTAAGACTGAGTGCCAATCACTCGGCCAACCCCACTGGGCTATTGTGCTTACTATGTTGCTATCAACTTTTTTTGGCAAATGGGGTTGGGGTTTTTTATTATTTTTACAGTAGGTATCCTCATTTGTTTATTTACAGAGTAATCATTCAACCCCAATTATGGAACTTCTATGCTCTCCAGCTTGGTGTCTTCTCTTACAAAGGGTACTTCTTCTATGGTTTTTGTACTAATTACTGAAATAAGGTGAAACTTGCATTTATGCAGGTTGGGGATAATGTCATGCTTTATCTTTTAAAGTATACATCAATATTTTTGCCAGTTCCTTGTAAGAAGCATTATCAAGTATCAGGTCCTCCTATAAGTGATTTATGCCTCGATTTGTCCAGCCAAACATTGTAGTCTCAGGATCAACCTGCTTCACTTTATAAATGTGGTAAACATAAAACATGTGTTGGTCGCATCAAAATTCCTTTATATAGGACTTCAGAAATATAATGTTACTACACACACATCACCATAAGTACCATCTATTTTTTCAAAATGCTTTGTTAATATTTTAGCCTTACGTGTAAAATGAAGTTTATTGAAATATCCAGTGCAGAACTAATGGTTGGTGAATACAAATTATTTTAAATTTAAATAATATAGTTAATGTGACCATGTTCACATTAGAACACTCTAATACAATCGGATAATTATACTCAGCCACATCAATTTTACAATTTAAATAAATAATAAATAGTCTTTGATACGGGATAAAATGTAACTGTCGTAGTCTTTGATACTCTAATCCTCTGCTTGGTAGCCTCTTTCTGACTTTAGGCCTGTTTCTTTCTTGGTCTTTTCTTACCTGACCTGTTCCCATCACTTTGTGGACGTTCATTTCTAATTGATCTTTCCCTTTTCTTGTTGTCCTTAATTCTTTTTGCTTTTGTGGTTATTGTATTGCCATTAGATTGTTCAGTCATTATATAACATCTCATTTCTTAAAGATTGATGGGAGTCCAAATGGTGATTTTGTCCCAACTTTTCTCGGGATCCAACAAGAAGAGGGCTTTAGTTGACAGTGCTAACTCAATGTTAGAAATACAGAAATTCAGTAGTTCTTCTGGTGTTGATGATCCATCAACTTCATTAGACTGTGTTGGCTCCAATGTTAGGCTTTGTTCAAGATCATTTAGTTGGCTTCATGGAAACAAGTGTTCTCGAACGAGTTTATTGGAAGAAGTTACACCAATTATTGGAACTGTTACCAATAATACTGAGGGGACTCAAATGAGGAACTTCAAGAAAGCTCAAATCAGATAGCAGCAAAGTCTAGAAAGTGTTTAAGGCCATTTAGTTGGCTGCATTACAGAAAGCGAAGGCATTTAAATTTTGAAGAAACCAGTCTCTTCTGCAACAACTCTTACAGAAAAAGACAGCGTATCTGGGAGGCTTCAGGATGATTTGAATTCTTGCTTAAATAGTTGTGAAAAGGTGATTCCCCACAAAGGATCTTTCAGTCAAGTTCAACTTTGGTTTGATATGTTGGAGAGGTTCCATTCTGCCAATTAGCTCTAGCTCAATGGCACTTCCTTTTCCCACAATAATGGTTGGAGGGTGAGTTTGAGGGTTCAAGGCTCACTAAATGCCCATGTAACTTACTAATATAAAGAGAGAGGTTCTTTTAGTACATGAAACCTAATATTGTGGCCTGATCTAGAAGTTTTTTAGATATATGCACTGTGTGCCTAGCATGGATACACTTTTATTAATGATCCCCACATGAATTGATAACTGATTTGTAACTTTATTTCAACACATTAAGGAATACTTTAAACATCAAACTCTGTTAGTTTTTTAAATTGCAATCAAAGATTTTTGGAGCATGACATGATAAAATCCCATTGAATTTTGATAATGGAGTTTGTGTATTACGTTGTATATAAACATTTCAATCATTTACAGCTACATTGATTTCCTTTTTTGCTTTCTTTTGTATATGACAAACTGAGTATCACTGTTGTGTTATCATTATGAAAGTCTGGATTAATAGTGATTGCCTTCTATTATCAGAATAAAGGGTTTAGGTGCAGAAATAGTAATCTCAGCAGGTAGTTGTGGCTATTTACTCATGGTGCCTGCTTGAGCATGAGAACAAGATGCAGTATGTCACAGCTTACTCTTCTGGTAAATGAGCATCTCCAAGAAAGTAACAGAAACTGGAAGTAGAACATCAATTAGGAGATATCAGTACCATAATCAATATAAACACATACATGGCTAGAATGGTGTTTGTTGGCGTGGAGATTCTGGGATAGCTGTGATTGTCAGTGACAAAAATATCCTTTGCCTCAAGAGGGTTAGAGAGACTAAGTTTTTGTTGATCTATACACATTACACATATATAGAAGATTGAATCACTTTATGCCTCCTAGTGAACATTTGGATTCTTTCAATGCAATGATAGACATTTCTCCCTGATATTTACTCTCTTCTTTTTTCTTTTTTTCTTTTTTTTTTTTTAACTTTGAAAATTTTCCTTTTGGATATAATCTATTCTGCAGATGCCTTGTTTTTCAGTATCACAAGCTCCTAAGCCCCTGGTAGTCGCCAAAGGGGCTTATATTAACCTTAAATCCATGTTTTATGACATGGAATGTTCTTCATCAATGTTGTCAGGAAAACGTATCCTCTAGTTCAATTTTAAATGTACATGTAGCTAATTTGTGCTCTCTCCATTATAAAATTGCCTTTCATTTCCATTGTTTTCACCTCACTTGATAGACTGAATGATCAGCAACTAATGGTCCTTTGGTTGTCAATACCCCTTGTGTTTTTTTTTTTTCCTTCTTTTGTTGTGCAATCATGCATTTTATTTGCCAAAGAAACACAGTTTGACCTTAAAGTTTGTGATGCTATGAGCTTCTGCCATGTTTTTTCTTTGGTGCAAAAGAACACAGTACCTTAATAATCTTCAGATATACTAAATTCTCTGAAGCCCAATATTGCTGGTGCAAAGTTTCTTATTGGCAATATCTTTGGCTTATCTGAAATAAATGCAACTCAGGAAATGCCATGCTGCCAGAGTAGTGGCTTTTCTGTCAACAAATCAGCATGCATGTAAGTGGCATATTCATATATATTGGTTGTGGATCATTTTTTTAATTGTATGATGATACGGTGATACCTTATAGGGCTTTATTGATTTGTCACGGTACAATTATTGTTTTTTGAAGTGGCATGCATGTTAATTTCAGTTTAATGATTTGATCTCTACAATCCAAATTTCTTCTTACTGTATAATATTGATTACATAGTTCATATAAGCTCTTGGATATGGAACTGTTAAATGGCTCCTTTGCTGGATAGAATAGGAGATTTATGCATGAGACAGTTCCAAACTTCCAATTGTGAGTAATGACAATGTTTGCTCAACAAGTACCAGGACTGCAGTTTAAAGGCTCTAAAAGGGATTAAGGTCAAAAGGGACAACAATGTCACTGTGAAGTATCTTTGTGCTTGAATCTTATAGCCAATGTTCGTACTTTAGACTAAAGTCTGGAATGAAATGATGGTTACCACTTACTGTTAAAATGAGCTTCTTCAGATGGAAGCCGTACTGTGTCTTAGAGCACAAATGCATGAAAGCTTTTACTGACTTATAAAATATGGACATGTTTATGATCATATTAGGGCAATAAATAATTGCACTTGAAGCCAATATATCAGTTTTTATTTTTGGTGGGTGGTTCTGCTTTAACTGCTTGTTTTTGGTTCTGAAGGTAGCACTCACTTGTTAAGTTGTTTAAGAGGTCGTACACAGGACAGTGAGGACAGTGTTGCCAACATTATTGGATAAGCATTGTGCTGTTCCAGAATTAAATGATACTGGAAAATCTAGCCCAGCTTTAAGGTAAGTTCTGGGACTATTTTGTTGTGTATAAGTTGTGTGAAGGCATAATTAGCATTCAGAATTTTACATTATGAGGTTACACCTTGCTCAGTTTCCTATGCATTTTGAACGCCCTGATAATTGTGGAAACTGAAATTGAGTGTGCAATTTTCTTTTTTCTTTCTTCCTTTTAGGTGGGGTAGAAGGGGATAGGGGGGTTTGTTAAATGGGAGCTCATCATAGAATTGCACACTGTGTATTGCACATCCTTTAAGCTAACTCACTAATTTAATCACTTCTTGCTTCCTCTAAGAAAAATATAATACTTCTGAAATTTTCATTTCAGGGGAATGAATCAAAGAAAAATGTTCCTGAGAAATCTCATGGTTTTAATACTGCATATTGCGAGGAAACTGAACCTCAGTTTGAAGCAAATATTTGCTATTGCTTGAGAAGTCAGGTAGTGTCATCTATATGGACAGTGATTAGGAGTATAGTTCCTACAGAATTGCTAGGAACTCCTTATAACTGGAGAATGTTAAGGAGAAATATTGCCATGTTTATTCAACTACGAAGATTTGAGAAGTTCTCATTAAAGAAATGCATGCATAAATTAAAAGTATTTCCCATTTCTATCAACTCTAAATTTTTCATGTTGCTTTAGTAATCAAGCGCAAAAATATGCAACGGGGGAGAGTGTTGAAATGCATAAGGGATCCAGAAGATTGGATGATGCCGCATGTGTTTTGAGACATAAACTTCTGGAAAGCTGGATCTTTTGGCTCTTTTCATGTCTAGTAGGCCACTGGTGCAAGCAAACTTCTGTCACTGAAACTGAGCAGGGGAGTCAAGATCTATATTATTATAGAAAGTCAGTTTGGGAGAAGCTGATAAATAACGCCGTCACTTGCTTGAAAGATCTGGGTTATCGTGACTTGGATGATGTGAACCTTGGTTGTCCTAATAAATATGAGAGCAGTCTATGCCACTAAGCATACCAAATTCTTAACTAATATTAGTTCTCAATTTTAGAAGTTTTGAACTTCAAAAATAAAAAAGGATGACAAAGTATCTCCCATGCACAACTAGAGATACTTGGCTAAACTAAACGAAAGCCTTACGTCCTTAAAATATTTATAGTGCAGTATTCATGAGATAAAATCTGCATTTTTATGTACTTCCCCATCCATATATTTGGCTACAACAACTTCACTTACAATGATACTATATTTACAGGCCTATTATAAATGTAAGATTTAGCAAAATACAAGTAAGCACCGAATGCTACTACACTGAGTCCAGCAAGTAGCCAGTAAAAGTAATCAAGATGTACCCTATTAAGATTATCAGAAAACCAACTATATCTACCGTAACCACCGGTTGCTTCCTCAATGACTGAGACAAGCAGGGGCGTAGCCAGGATTTTTTATATGGGGGGGCCGATTTTTGACAACGATAATTATCATTGTTGTATGGACAGTCTATATTTTTAGGTTGATATGGACCTCCTTTGAGATAAACTCGTCAGATTCATCTTATTTATTAATAGGAAATTCACATATTCGTTTACGTGATCCTGGATCACAATCTATCTCTTCAGATTGAATTCTTGAATATTTGGAAGGGTGTTTATTAGGCATTGAAGTATCAACATTTATATCTATAACCACATTTGTTTCTACAACCATAGGTGTCCTAAATTCTAAATTGCTAACATCTTTTTTCTTAAAGAATGTATCAATTGTTTTTCGTTTGCTCATAATTCTTTAAGTTTTAAGAATATAACTCAAAAATTAACCTGAAAAGAACTTAAAAAATAAACTCTTAATTAGAAATTTTTACTTAATTATATGGATGTTATTCGTACTTAAGAAAAAAAAAATTTCCACTGTAATTTAAATAGTCAACCTATCATCATTCCTATTATTAATTATATGAATGTTATTCATACCTCCCCATGCCTTCAATCATATATTTCTCTAAAAATCTATGAAAAATTAAAGTGCATGTAAATATTTAAGTAAGCGTATATAGTTGAGAAGAAGAAAAAAAAAAAAAAAAACACTAAAAAAAGAGATGAAGGTGTGCTGAAGAAAGAAAAGAAAACTGAAAACTTATCCTCTGAATGATTTATTTTAAGAAAGCAAGAAGAAAGAAAATAATGGTCAAGTTTTTTTTTTTTTTGGATCGTGAGGACTGAGTTTGAAAGGAGGGCTAAGCTGAGGTTTTGTTTTGTTTGGGGGCTGCTGGTATTAGTGGAGTGGGCGGTGGCGTGT